>NW_028270184.1:21566984-22182438 GCF_037043375.1 Chiloscyllium plagiosum
CACATACACACACTACACACACACTTACACACACAAACTCAAACATGTGCATAAACAAACCCACACACGCATACACATACAAACAAACACATATAGACACACGCACAAACGTGCACATATAGACACACATACAAACACACACAAACAGACACACATGAACTCACACACTTACACACACACTGTCACGCACACATACACACACTTACACCCAAACACACAAACACACACACAAACACACACTTACAAACATACACACACTTACACATACACACAAACACACACTTACACACAAACACACACACAAACACATTCACACTTACACACTTACACTCACACACACAAACACACTACACACTAACAGACGTACACAAACACACACATTTACACACATACGCCTTACACGCACACACTTATAGACACTACATTCACACTACACACACACACACTTTAACACACAAACACACACACACAAACACACACAGGCAAACACACACAGATACACACACAAACATACACAAACACACACGTAAACACACACACATGCACTCGCACACACTTATACACACACTTACACACACAAATACAAACACACAATCACACACACACAAACACACGTACACAAACACACACACTTACGCACAAACACACACATACACACACTTACACACAAACACACAAACCTTCACATACACTTACCCACACACTTACACACAAACACATACACACTTACCCACACGCACTTACACTCAGACAAACACAAACACAAACACACACTTACACACACACCTTACACGCCCACGCTTACACACACTAAGCGCACACTTACACACACACTTACAAACACAAACACAAACTAACACACATAAATACACACGCAAACACCCACACATACACACAAACACAAAGTTACAAACACACAAACGCACACATGCACACACAAACACACATAAATACACACGCAAACATCCACACATACACACAAACACAAAGATACAATCACACAAACACACACTTACACACACACAAACTTGCGCACTCACATACACATCCATATACAAACACACTTACATGTACTCATACACACACTTACAGACACTCATAAACACACACACATAAACACACACACATGCACACATACTTACACACAAACACATACACACTTACTCACACGCACTTCCACTCACACACACACAAACACAAACGCACTCTTACACACACACCTTACACGCCCACGCTTACACACACACTAAGCGCACACTACACACACACTTACAAACACAAACATACACACACACAAGTACACACAAACACACACACATGCACACAAACACACACTTACACACACACAAACTTGCGCAATCACATACACATCCATATACACACACACACTTACATGTACACATACTCACACTTACAGACACACATAAACACACACACATAAACAGACACACATGCACACATACTTACACACACACTCACACTCAAACGACCGTACACACACTCTTACACACACACACACACAAACACACACACTACACGCCCACACACACACTTACACATACAAACACACACAATTACACTCACACGACCACACACACACCTACACACACATAAACACACACACACCAACGCTCACACACACTGAACACATACTTACACACAAGCACACACTTACACACACACCAACACACAAAGCTTCACACACACACTGAACACATACTTACACACAAGCACACACTTACACACACACCAACACACAAAGCTTCACACACACATTTACACACACATAAACACACACACTTACACTTACACACACTCAGACACACATACTTGCACACACACTTACACACAAACTCACACTGACACACATTTACACACACTAACACATACACACTTACACACACGTACACTCACACGACCACACACACCCCTACACACACACACATAAACACACACACATTCCACACACACCAAGACACAAAACTTCATGCACACACTTACACGCACATAAACACACACACTGACACACACACACTTACACTTACACATACACAAACACACATACTTACACACACTTACACACAAACTCGCACTTACACACATTTACACACACAATCACATATACACTTACAGTATATGTGATACAGTACACAAACACACGCACACTCCTTACATGCACACACTTATACACACTGCGCACACTCTACACGCACACTTAAACACACAAACAGACACTTAAACACACACATACAAACATACACATACAAACACACACATATAGACACACACAAAACACACACATACACACAACACACACACATGCACACACACAAACACACACTCTACACACGCACACTTACACACACACCTACACACAAACACACACTTACACACACAAACACACACACTTACACTTTCAGCAACACACACACTACACACTTACAGACATACACAAACACACACTTACACACGCACTTACACACAAACACACACACACACAAACACATTCACACTTACACACTTACACTCACACACACAAACACACTACACACTAACAGACATACACAAACACACACATTTACACACATACGCCTTACACGCACACACTTATACACACAAACACACACACACAAACACACACAGGCAAACACACACAGATACACACACAAACATACACAAACACACACACAAACACACACGTAAACACACACACATGCACTCGCACACACTTATACACACACTTACACAACAAATTCAAACACACAAACACACAGACACATGCACACACGCACTTATGCACACACAAACATACACACTTACGCACAAACACACACATACACACACTTACACACAAACACACAAACCTTCACATACACTTACCCACACACTTACACACAAACACATACACACTCACACGCACTTACACTCAGACAAACACAAACACAAACCTTACACAAAACTTACACACACACCTTACACGCCCACGCTTACACACACTAAGCGCACACTTACACACACACTTACAAACACAAACATACACACACACAAGCACACACAAACACACACATGCACACACAAACACACATAAATACACACACATGCACACACAAACACACATAAATACACACCCACACATACACACAAACACAAAGATACAATCACACAAACACAGACACATGCACGCAAACACACACTTATACACACACAAACTTGCGCACTCACATACACATCCATATACAAACACTCATACACACACTTACAGACACACATAATCACACACACACAAACACACGTACACAAACACACACACTTATGCACAAACACACACATACACACACTTACACACAAACACACAAATCTTCACACACACTTACGCACACACTTACAAACAAACAAAAACACACACTTACACGCACTTACACTTACACACACAAACACACACACTTACCCACACACTTACACACACAAACACATACACACTTACTCACACGCACTTACACTCACACACACACAAACACAAACACACACTTACACACACCTTACGCGCCCACGCTTACACACACACTAAGCGCACACTACACACACACTTACAAACACAAACATACACACACACAAGCACACACAAACACACACACATGCACACAAGCACACACTTGCAAACACACAAACTTGCGCACTCACATACACATCCATATACACACACACTTACATGTACACATACTCACACTTACAGACACACATAAACACACACACATAATCAGACACACATGCACACATACTTACACACACACTTACACTCAAACGACCACACACACACTTACACACACACCACAACACACACACACACACAAACACACACACTACACGCCCACACACACACTTACACATACAAACACACACATTTACACTCACACGACCACACACACACCTACACACACACATAAACACACACACACTTCACACACACCAACGCTCACACACACTGAACACATACTTACACACAAGCACACACTTACACACACACCAACACACAAAGCTTCACACACACACATTTACACACACATAAACACACACACTAACACACACACTTACACTTACACACACTCAGACACACATACTTGCACACACACTTACACACAAACTCACACTGACACACATTTACACACACTAACACATACACACTTACACACACACGTACACTCACACGACCACACACACCCCTACACACACACACATAAACACACACACATTTCACACACACCAAGACACAAAACTTCATGCACACACTTACACGCACATAAACACACACACTGACACACACACTTACACTTACACATACACAAACACGCATACTTACACACACTTACACACAAACTCGCACTTACACACATTTACACACACAAACACATATACACTTACAAACACACTTACACTCACACAAACACACACACACTGCTTACATGCACACACTTATACACACTGCGCACACTCTACACACACACTTAAACACACACACATACAAACATACACATACAAACACACACATATAGACATACACAAAACACACACATACACACAACACACACACATGCACACACGCAAACACACACACACTGCTTACATGCACACACTTATACACACTGCGCACACTCTACACACACACTTAAACACACACACATACAAACATACACATACAAACACACACATATAGACATACACAAAACACACACATACACACAACACACACACATGCACACACACAAACACACACTCTACACACGCACACTTATACACACACCTACACACAAACACACACTTACACTTTCACCAACACACACACTACACACTTACAGACATACACAAACACACACTTACACGCACACACTTATACACACTGCACACACACTTAAACACACAAACACACACATACACACACACACGTAGACACACACACATACACACACAAACACACACACATACACACACAAACACACACACTATACACCCACACTTACACACACCTACACACAAACACAAACTTACACACACACTTACACTCACACACACTACACACACTTCCAGACACACATTAACATGCACACAGTTACACACACACTATGCACAAACGTGCACATATAGACACACATGCAAACACACACACAAACACACACATACACAAACGCACAGATGCAAACACGCAAATACACACACACAAATACACACACATGCACACGCACACACTTACACACAAATACAAACACACACTCTACACACGCACACTTACACACACACCTACACACAAACACACACTTACACACACAAACACACACACACTTACACACAAGCACACACTTACACACACACCAACTCACAAAACCTCACACACACACTTACACACACATAAACATACACACTAACGCACACACACTTACACTTACACACACACAAACACCGGAAGCAGTAGGGACAGACCTCTATAAATACCGGAGGAAACATCAAAGAAGCGCTTCGCAGGAGGCTCCCAAGCACTGATGATGTCGCCTAGCCAGGGGACGAAACGTTTGCAGCAAAAACTTCCAGCTCGGCGAACAGAACCACAGCAACTTACAGACATACACAAAAACGCACACACACTTACACACACACTCCTTATACGCGCACACGTATACACACTACGCGCATATTTCACACACACTTAAACACACAAACACACACATACACATACAAACACACACATATAGACACACACACAAACACACACATATAGACACACACACAAACACACACATACACACACAAACACAAACACATACACACACACAAACACACACACTACACACTTACAAACATACACAAACACACACTTACACCCATTCTTTACACGCGCACACTTATACACACTACGCACACACTACACACACACTTAAACACACAAACACACACATACACACATGCAAACACACACACATACACATACAAGCACACACATACAGACACACACAAACACACACATACACGCACAAACACACACACACTACACATCCACATTTACACACACCTACACACAAACACACACTTACACACACAAACCCATACACACTTACACACACACACATACAGCACACGCACTTACAGACACACTTACAGACACACACTTACACAATCAAACATATACACACTTACACACACACTATGCACACACTATACACACACTTACACACACAAACTCACACGTGCACACACACAAACCCACAAATACACACTTACAAACACACACACATACACACACACGCAAACACACACACATACACACACATAAACACACACATATAGACGCACGCACAAACGTGCACATATAGACGCGCATACAAACACACACACAAACACGCACATACACACAAATGCACAGATGCAAACACGCAAACTCACACAAACACACACACAAATACACAAACATGCACACGCACACACACTTACACACAAATACAAACACACAAACACACACGCAGACACGTACACACACGCACTTACGCATACACAAAAACACAATCATACACGCACAAACACACACCCACTTACTCACACCCACTTACACGTGCACATACTCACATACAAACACACACATACACACCCATATACACACAAACACACATACACACTTACACACAGACACATACACACACAAACACACTGTCACACACACAAACACACACATGAACTCACACACTTACACACACACTGTCACGCACATATACACACAAAAACACACTTACACACATACACACACTTACACATACACACAAACACACACTTACATACGCACGTACACACAAACACGTCCACACTCACACACGCAAACACACTACGCACTTACAGACCTACACAAGCACACACATCTACACACATACGCCTTACACGCACACACTTATACACACTACGCACACACTACACACACACACTTAAACACACAAACTCACACACAAACACACACACGCAAACACACACATTTACACACAAACACACACACACTTACACACACACTCCTTACCCGCCTACACACTTATACACACTACGCGCACTCTACACACACACTTAAACACACAAACACACACATACACACATGCAAACACACACACATACACATACAAGCACACACATACAGACACACACAAACACACACATACACGCACAAACACACACACACTACACATCCACATTTGCACACACCTACACACAAACACACACTTACACACACAAACCCATACTCACTTACACACACACACATACAAACACATACAGCACACGCACTTACAGACACACTTACAGACACACACTTACACACACAAACATATACACACTTACACACACACTATGCACACACTATACACACACTTTCACACACAAACTCACACATGCACACACACAAACCCACAAATACACACTTACAAACACACACACATACAAACACAAACACACTGTCACACACAAACACACACATGAACTCACACACTTACACACACACTGTCACGCACATATACACACAAACACACACTTACACACATACACACACTTACACATACACACAAACACACACTTACACACGCAATTACACACAAACACACGCTTACCTACACACAAACACGTCCACACTCACACACGCAAACACACTACGCACTTACAGACCTACACAAGCACACACATCTACACACATACGCCTTACACGCACACACTTATACACACTACGCACACACTACACACACACACTTAAACACACAAACTCACACACAAACACACACACGCAAACACACACATTTACACACAAACACATACGCACTTACACACACACTCTTACACTCACACAAACACACACACTACACACTTACAGACATACACAAACACACACACACTTACACACACACTCCTTACCCGCCTACACACTTATACACACTACGCGCACTCTACACACAAACACACACATACACGCACGCAAACACACACAGATACACATACAAACACACACATATAGACACACACACAAATACACATATACACACACAAACACACACACATACACACAAACACACACTACACACCCACACTTACACACACCTACACACAAACACACACTTACACATACAAACACACAGACACTTACACTCACACAAACACACACACAACACACTTACAGACATACACAAACACACACTTACACACACACTTACACGCACACACGTATTCAGAGTACCCACACACTACACACATAAACACACAAACACACACATACACACATACAAACACACACATATAGACAAACACAAACACACACATGCTCACAAACACACACTTACACACACTTACACACAAACATACACACTTACACACCAACACACAATCACACACTTACACACACACACACACTTACACTCACACACACACACTACATGCACTTACAGACACACATAAACATACACACACTTACACACACACTATGCACACACTACACACACACTTACACACACAAACTCACACATGCGCACACACAAACCCACACAAACACGCACTTACACACAAATGCACAGATGGAAACACGCAAACTCACACAAACACACACACAAATACACAAACATGCACAAGCACACACACTTACACACAAATACAAACACATAAACACACACGCAGACACGTACACACACGCACTTACGCATACACAAAAATACAATCATACACACACAAACACACAGACACAAACACACACCCACTTACTCACACCCACTTACACGCGCACATACTCACATACAAACACACACATACACACCCATATACACACAAACACACATACACACTTACACACAGACACATACACACACAAACACACTGTCACACACACAAACACACACATGAACTCACACACTTACACACACTGTCACGCACATATACACACAAACACACACTTACACACATACACACACTTACACATACACACAAACACACACTTACACACGCACTTACACACAAACACACACTTACATACACACAAACACGTCCACACTCACACACGCAAACACACTACGCACTTACAGACCTACACAAACACACACATCTACACACATACGCCTTACACGCACACACTTATACACACTACGCACACACTACACACACACATTTAAACACACAAACTCACACACAAACACACACACGCAAACACACACATTTACACACAAACACATACGCACTTACACACACACTACACACTTACAGACATACACAAACACACACACACACACTTACACACACACTCCTTACACGCCTACACACTTATACACACTACGTGCACTCTACACACACACTTAAACACATAAACACACACATACACACACGCAAACACACACAGATACACATACAAACACACACATATAGACACACACAAATACACATATACACACACAAACACACACACATACACACATACACACACAAACACACAAACTACACACCCACACTTACACACACCTACACACAAACACACACTTACACTCACACAAACACACACACAACACACTTACAGACATACACAAACACACACTTACACACATACACACATGCAAACACACACATAGACACACACAAACACACACATGCTCACAAGCACACACTTACACACACTTACACACAACTATACACACTTACACACCAACACACAAACACACACTTTCACACACACACACTTACACAAACACACACACTACATGCACTTACAGACACACATAAACATACACACACTTACACACACTATGCACACACTATGCACACACTTACACACACAAACGCACACATGCGCACACACAAACCCACACAAACACACACATACACTCTTCCAAACACACATATACACACACGCAAACACACAAACATACACACACACAAACATACACATATAGACGCACGCACAAACGTGCACATATAGACGCGCATACAAACACGCACACAAACACACACATACACACAAACGCACAGATGCAAACACGCAAACACGCACAAATACATACACACTTACACACAAATACAATCACAACCGCAGACACGTACACACATGCACTTACGCTCACAAAAACACACAATCAAACATATACAAACACACGGACACAAACACACACCAACTTACTCACACACACTTACTCACGCACATACACACATACAAACACACATACACACACACATGCACGCACACACTTCCATACAAATACAAACACACAAACACACCAGCAGACACGTACACACACGCACTTACACACACACAAACACGCAATCACACATATGCAAACACACGGACACAAACACACACCCACTTACTCACACACACTTACACACGCACATAAACACATACAAGTGCGTGTATGTGGATGACAGTGTTTTTGTGTGTGAGTTCACGTGTGAGTTTGTATGTGTGATTGTGTGTTTGTGTGTGTATGTGTCTGTGTGTAAGTGTCTATGTGTATTTGTGTTGGGGGGTGTTTGTATGTGTGTGTGTGCGTGCGTAAGTGTGTGTGAGTAAGTGGGTGTGTGTTTGTGTCCATGTGTTTGTGTGTGTGTGATTGTGAGTTTGTGTGTGCGTAAGTGTTTGTGTGTACGTGTCTGCATGTGTGTTTGTATTTGTGTGTATTTGTGTGTGTGTTTGCGTGTTCTCATCTGTGCGTTTGTGTGTATGTGTGTGTTTGGGTGTGTATGTGTTTGTGTTTGCGCGTGTGTCTATGTGTGTGTGTTTGTAAGAGTGTATGTGTGAGTTTGTGTGTGTACGTGTGTGTGTATGTTCGTGTGTGTAACTGTGTGTCTGTAAGTGTGTGTGTAAGTGTGTATAGTGTGTGTGTTTGTGTGTGAGAGAGTGTAAGTGTGTGTGTGTAAGTGTGTACGTGTTTGTGTGTGTAAATGTGTGTTTGTGTGTAGGTGTGCGTAAGTGTGGGTGTGTAGTGTGTCTGTTTGTATGTGTATGTGTGTGTCTAAGTGTGTGCATGTGTCTGTGTGTCTATATGTGTGTGTTTGTATGTGTATGTGTGTGTGTTTGTATGTGTATGTGTGTGTGTTTGCATGTGTGTAGTGTGTGTGTTTGTGTGTTTAAGTGTGTGTGTAGTGTGCGCAGTATGTATAAGTGTGTGTGTGTGTAAGTGTGTGTTTGTGTATGTCTGTAAGTGTGTAGGGTGTGTGTTTGTGTGAGTGTAAGTGTGTGTGTGTTTGTGTATAAGTGTGTGTTTGTGTGTATGAGTGTGTGTAAGTGTGTATGTAAATGTGTGTGTTTGTGTGTGTGTATTTGTGTGTTTAAGTGTGTGTGTGTAGTGTGTATGTAGTGTGTATAAGTGTGTGCGTGTAAGGCGTATGTGTGTAAATGTGTGTGTTTGTGTATGTCTGTAAGTGTGTAGTTTGTTTGTGTGTATGAGTGTAAGTGTGTAAGTGTGAATGTGTTTGTGTGTGCGTGTAAGTGTGTGCTTGTGTGTAAGTGTGTGTGTAAGTGTGTGTTTGTGTGTATGTGCCTGTGTGTATGTGTGTATGTGTATTTGTGTGGGTGGGTGTTTGTATGTGTGTATGTGCGTGCGTAAGTGTGCGTGAGTAAGTGGGTGTGTGTTTGTGTCCGTGTGTTTGTGTGTGTGTGATTGTGTGTTTGTTTGTGCGTAAGTGCTTGTGTGTACGTGTCTGCATGTGTGTTTGTGTGTTTGTATTTGTGTGTAAGTATGTGTGTGTATGTGTGTGTGTGTGTTTGTGTGTGTTTGCGTGTTTTCATCTCTGCGTTTGTGTGTATGTGTGTGTTTGTCTGTGTATGTGTTTGTGTTTGCGTGTGTTTCTATGTGTGTGTGTTTGTAAATGTGTATGTGTGTGTTTGTGAGGGTTTGTGTGTGCGCATGTGTGAGTTTGTGTGTGTACGTGTGTGTGTAGTATGTGTGTGTGCATGTTTGTGTGTGTAAGTGTGTATGTAGTGTGTGTGTAAGTTTGTGTAGTGTGTGTGTTTGTGTGTGTGAGAGCATAAGTGTGTGTATGTGTGTTTGTGTGTAGGTGTGCGTAAGTGTGGGTGTGTAGTGTGTCTGTGTGTGTATGTGTGTGTCTAAGTGTGTGCATGTGTGTGTGTGTTTGTCAATATGTGTGTGTTTGTATGTGTATGTGTGTGTGTTTGCATGTGTGTAGTGTTTGTTTAAGTGTGTGTGTGTAGTGTGTGCGCAGTATGTATAAGTGTGAGTGTGTAAGGAGTGTGTGTGTAAGTGTGTGTTTGTGTATGTCTGTAAGTGTGTAGTGTGTGTTTTTGCGTGAGTGTAAGTGTGTGTGTGTTTGTGTGTAAGTGTGTGTTTGTGTGCATGTGTGTAACTGTGTGTGTGTAGTGTGTGTGTTTGTGTGTGTATGTGTGTGTGTTTGTGTGTGTGAGAGTGTAAGTGTGTCTAAGTGTGTATGTGTTTTTGTGTGTAAGTGTGTGGGTAAGTGTGTGCGTATGTGTGCGTAAGTGTGTGTGAAGGTTTGTTTGTGCGCAAGTGAGTGTGTTTGTGTACGTGTGTTTGCGTGTGTGTGTGATTGTGCGTTTGTGTGTGCAAAAGTGCGTGTGTGTATGTGTCTGTGTGTGTTTGTGTGTTTGTATTTGTGTGTGTAAGTGTGTGTAAAAGTGTGTATGAGTGCATGTGTGTGTGTTTACGTGTGTGTTTGTGTGTGTGTTTGTGTATGTTTGTGGGTGTACCTGTGTGTATTTGCGTGTGTGTGTTTGTGTGTGTGTTAGCGTTTTTAAGTGTGTGTGCGTAGTGTGTACGTAGTGTTTATAAGTGTATAAGTGTGTGTGTAAGGCGTATGTGTGTAAATATGTGTGTTTGTGTATGTCTGTAAGTGTGTAGTGTGTTTGTGTTTGTGTCTATATGTTTGTGAATGTGATTGAGTGTGTGTAAGTGTGTGTTTGTGTGTAAGTGCGTGTGTAAGTGTGTGTTTGTGTGTATGCGTAAGTGTGTGTATGTGTGTGTGTGTTTGTGTGTTTGTGTGCGTGACAGCGTGTGTGTAAGTGTGTGAGTTCATGTGTGTGTTTGTGTGTGTGATACTGCGTTTTTGTGTGTATGTGTCTGTGTGTAAGAGTGTATGTGTATTTGTGTGCGTGTGGGTGTGTGTTTGTATGTGTGTATGTGCATGTGTAAGTGTGTGTGAGTAAGTGGGTGTGTGTTTGTGTCCATGGGATTGTGTGGGCGTGATTGTGTGTTTGTGTGTGCGTAAGTGCGTGTGTGTACGTGTCTGCATGTGTGTTTGTGTGTTTGAATTTTTGTGTAAGTGTGTGTGCGTGTGCATGTGTGTGTATGTGTTTGTGTGTGTTTGTGTTTTTCCATTTGTGCGTTTGTGTGTATGTGTGTGATGGTGTGTGTTTGTATGCGTGTCTATATGTGCACGTTTGTGCGTGTGTCTATATGTGTGTGTGTATGTAAGTGTGTATGTGTGTGCTTGTATGGTTTTGTGTGTGCCCATCTGTGAGTTTGTGTGTGTGTGTGTAGTGTGTGAATGTTAGTGTGTGCCTGTAAGTGTGTGTAGTGTGTGAGTTTGTGTGTGTGTGTGTGTGTGTGTTTGTGTGTATGTGTGTGTAAGTGTGTGTATGCGTGTGTTTGTGTGTTTAAGTGTGTGTGTAGTGTGTGTGCGTGTCTATATGTGTGTGTTTGTATGTGTATGTGTGTGTTTGTGTGTTTAAGTGTGTGTGAAGTGTGCACATAGGGTGTATAAGTGTTTGCGTGTAAGGAGTGTGGATGTTAAGTGTGTGTGTGTGTGTTTGTGTAGGTCTGTAAGTGTGTTGTGTGTCTGTGTGTGTGAGTGTAAGTGTGAATGTGCTTGTGTGTGTGAGTGTGTTTGTGTGTAAGTGCGTGTGTAAGTGTGTGTTTGTGTGCGTTTGTGTGTTAGTGTGTGTTTGTGTGTATGTGTGTAAGTGTGCTTTTGTGTGTATGTGTGCGTGACAGTGTTTGTATTAGTGTGTGAGTTCATGTGTGTGTGTGTATGTGTGATTGTGTGTTTGTGTGTGTATGAGTCTGTGTGTAAGTGTGTATGTGTATTTGTGTGGGGTGTGTTTGTATGTGTGTATGTGCGTGCGTCAGTGTGTTTGAGTAAGTGGGTGTGTGTTTGTGTCCATGGGTTTGTGTGTGTGTGATTGTGTGTTTGTGTGTGCGTAAGTGCGTGTGTGTACGTGACTGCGTGTGTGTTGTGTGTTTGAATTTTTGTGTAATTGTGTGTGCGTGTGCATGTGTGTGTACTTGTGTGTGTGTTTGCGTGTTTGCATCTGTGCGTTTGTGTGTACGTGTGTGTTTGTGTGTGTGTTTGTATGCGTGTCTATATGTGCACGTTTGTGCGAGTGTTTATATGTGTGTGTTTGTGCGCGTATGTGTGTGTGTATGTGTGTGCTTGTGTGGGTTTGTGTGTGCACATGTGTGAGTTTGTGTGTGTAAGTGTGTGTATGTTTGTGTGTGTCTGTAAGTGTGTGTAGTGTGTGAGTTTGTGTGTGAGAGTGTAAGTGTGTGTGTAAGTGTGTGTGTAGTGTGTGTGTTTGTGTGTGTATATGTGTGTGTTTGTGTGTGTATGTATGTTTGTGTGTGTGTGAGTGTAAGTGTGTGTAAGTGTGTATGTGTTTTTGTGTGTAAGTGTGTGGGTAAGTGTGTGTGTAAGTGTGTGTAAGTGTAAGTGTGTGTAAGTATGTGCTTGTGTGTGTGTAAGTGTGTGTTTGTGTGTGTGAAGGTTTGTGTGTTTGTGTGTAAGTGCGTGTATGTGTGTGTGTACGTAAGTGCGTGTGTGTATGTGTCTGTGTGTGTTTGTGTGTTTGTATTTGTGTGTGTAAGTGTGTGTATAAGTGTGTGCGAGTGCATGTGTGTGTGTTTACGTGTGTGTTTGTGTGTGTGTTTGTGTATGTTTGTGTGTGTATCTGTGTGTGTTTGCGTGTGTGTGTATATCTGCGTGTTTGTGTGTGTATCTGTGTGTGTTTGCGTGTGTATGTATGTTTGTGTGTGTGAGTGTAAGTGTGTGTAAGTGTGTATGTGTTTTTGTGTGTAAGTGTGTGGGTAAGTGGGTGTGTAAGTGTGTGTAAGTGTAAGTGTGTGTAAATGTGTGCTTGTGTGTGTGTAAGTGTGTGTTTGTGTGTGTGAAGGTTTGTGTGTTTGTGTGTAAGTGTGTGTATGTGTGTGTTTGTGCGTAAGTGTGTGTGTTTGTGTACGTGTGTTTGTGTGTGATTGTGTGTTTGTGTGTGCATAAGTGCGTGTGTGTATGTGTCTGTGTGTGTTTGTGTGTTTGTATTTGTGTGTGTAAGTGTGTGTATAAGTGTGTGTGAGTGCCAGTGTGTGTGTTTTCGTGTGTATTTGTGTATGTTTTTGTGTGTATCTGTGTGTGTTTGTGTTTTTAAGTGTGTGTGCGTAGTGTGTATGTAGTGTGTATAAGTGTGTGCGTGTAAGGCGTATATGTGTAAATGTGTGTGTTTGTGTCTGTCTGTTAGTGTGTAGTGTGTTTGTGTGTGTGAGTGTAAATGTGAATGTGTTTGTGTGTGTGTGTTTGTGTGTAAGTGCGTGTGTAAGTGTGTGTTTGTGTGTTTGTGTGTATGTGTGTGTGTATGTGTGTGAGTTCATGTGTGTATTTGTGTGTGTGATTGTGTGTTTTTGTGTATATGTGTCTGTGTGTAAGTGTATATGTGTATTTGTGTGTGTTTGTGTGTATGTGTGCGTGACAGTGTGTGTGTAAGTGTGTGAGCTCATGTGTGTGTTTGTGTGTGTGTGTAACTGTGTATAAGTGTGTGCGAGTGCATGTGTGTGTGTACGTGTGTGTTTGTGTGTGTGTTTGTGTAGGTTTGTGTGTGTATCTGTGTGTGTTTGCGTGTGTGTGTATATGTGTGTGTTTGTGCGTGTGTTTGTGTGTTTAAGTGTGCGTGTGTAGTGTGTGTGTAGTGTGTATAAGTGTGTGCGTGTAAGGCATATGTGTGTAAATGTGTGTGTTTGTGTATGTCTGTAAGTGTGTAGTGTGTTTCTGTGTGTGAGAGTAAGTGTGAATGTGTTTGTGTGTGTGTGTAAGTGTGTGTTTGTGTGTAAGTGCGTGTGTAAGTGTGTGCTTGCGTGTGTGTGTGTATGTGTAAGTGTGTGTATGTGTGTAAGTGTATGTTTGTGTTTATGTGTGCGTGACAGTGTGTGTGTAAGTGTGTGAGTTCATGTGTGTGTTTGTGTGTGTGATTGTGTGTTTTTGTGTATATGTGTCTGTGTGTATGTGTGTATGTGTATTTGTGTGGGTGGGGGTGTGTGTTTGTATGTGTGTATGTGCGTGTGTAAGTGTGTGTGAGTAAATGGGTGTGTGTTTGTGTCTATGGGTTTGTGTGTGTGTGATTGTGTGTTTGTGTGTGCGTAGGTGCGTGTGTGTACGTGTCTGCGTGTGAATTTATGTGTTTGAATTTTTGTGTGTGTGTGCGTGTGTATGTGTGTGTATTTGTGTGCGTGTGCGTTTGCGTGTTTGCATCTGTGCATTTGTGTGTATGTGTGTGTTTGTGTGTGTGTGTTTGTATGCGTGTCTATATGTGCACGTTTGTGCGTGTGTCTATATGTGTGTGTTTGTGTGTAAGTGTGTGTTTATGTGTGTGTGTTTGTAAGTGTGTATGTGTGTGCTTGTGTGGGTTTGTTTGCGCACATATGAGAGTTTGTAGGTGTAAGTGTGTGTGTAGTGTGTGTAAGTGTTTGTGTGTGTCTGTAAGTGTGTGAAGTGTGTGAGTTTGTGTGTGTGAGTGTAAGTGTGTATGTGATTTTGTGTGTAAGTGTGTGTATGTGTGTGTTTGTGTGTTTAAGTGTGTGTAAGTGTGGGTGTGTAGTGTGTGTGTTTGTGTGTGTATGTGTTTTTGTGTGTGTCTATATCTGTGTGTAAGTATGTGTCTGTGTGTTTGCATGTGTGTTTGTGTGTGTTTGTGTGTTTAAGTGTGTGTGTAGTGTGTCCGTAGTGTGTGTGTTTGTGTGTGTGTCTATGTGTGTGTGTGTTTGTATGCGCATCTATATGTGCACGTTTGTGCGTGCGTCTATATGTGTGTGTTTGTGTGTGTGTATGTTTGTGTGTGTGTATGTGTGTGTTTGGAAGTGTGTATGTGTGTGTTTCTGTGGGTTTGTGTGTGCGCATGTGTGCGCATGTGTGAGTTTGTGTGTGTAAGTGTGTGTGTAGTTTGTGCATAGTGTGGGTGTAAGGGTGTGTATGTTTATGTGTGTCTGTAAGTGCATGTAGTGTGTGTGTTTGTGTGTGTGTGATTGTAAGTGTGTGTGTAAGTGTGTGTGTTTGTGTGTGTGTTTGTGTGTGTCTATATGTGTGTGTTTGTGTGTTTAAGTGTGTGTGAAGTGTGCGCATAGTGTGTATACGTGTGTGCGTGTAAGGAGTGTGGGTGTAAGTGTGTGTGTGTTTGTGTATGTCTGTAAGTGTGTAGTGTGTGTGTTTGTGTGAGTGTAAGTGTATGTGTAAGTGTGTATATGTTTGTGAGTGTAAATGTGTGTAAGTGTGTTTTTTTTGTTTAATTGTGTGAGTAAGTATGTGTGTTTGTGTGCGTGTAAGTGTGTGCTTGTGTGTAAATGTGTGTTCAGCGTGTGTGTGTTCAGAGAGTGAAGTGTGTGTGTGTTTATGTGTAGGCGTGTGTGTGGTCGTGTGAGTGTAAGTGTGTGTGTTTGTATGTGTAAGTGTGTGTGTGTAGTGTGTGTGTTTGTGTATGTATGTGTGTGTGTGTAAGTGTGTGTGTGGTCGTCTGTGTGTTAGTGTATGTGTGGTCGTTTGCGTGTTTATGTGTGTTTGTTTATGTGTGTCTGTAAGTGTGTGTATGTGTACATGTACGTGTGTGTGTATATGGGTGTGTAAATGTGTGTGTATGTGAGTGCCCAAGGTTTTTGTGTGTGTAAGTGTGTATTTATGTATGCATATGTGTGTTTGTGTGTTTGTATCTTTGTGTTTGTGTGTATGTGTGGGTGTTTGCGTGTGTATTTATGTGTGTTAGTGTGTGTATGTGTGTGTTTGTGTGTGCTTGTGTGTGTATGTTTGTGTTTGTAAGTGTGTGTATAGTGTGCGCTTAGTGTGTGTGTTTATGTGTGTGTAAGTGTGTGGGTGTGTAAGGTGTGTGTGTAAGTGTGTGTTTGTGTTTGTGTGTGTGAATAAGTGTATGTGAATAAGTGTGTATGTGTTTGTGTGTTTGTATTCGTAAGTGTGTGTGTATTTGTGTGTGTGTTTGAGTGTGTTTGCGTGTTTGCATCTGTGCGTTTGTGTGTTTGTGTGTGTGTTTGTATGCGCATCTATATGTGCACGTTTGTGCGTGCGTCTATATGTGTGTGTTTGTGTGTGTGTATGTTTGTGTGTGTGTATGTGTGTGTTTGGAAGTGTGTATGTGTGTGTTTCTGTGGGTTTGTGTGTGCGCATGTGTGCGCATGTGTGAGTTTGTGTGTGTAAGTGTGTGTGTAGTTTGTGCATAGTGTGGGTGTAAGGGTGTGTATGTTTATGTGTGTCTGTAAGTGCATGTAGTGTGTGTGTTTGTGTGTGTGTGATTGTAAGTGTGTGTGTAAGTGTGTGTGTTTGTGTGTGTGTTTGTGTGTGTCTATATGTGTGTGTTTGTGTGTGTAGTGTGTGCATACTGTGTATACGTGTGTGCGTGTAAGTGTGTGTGTAAGTGTGTGTTTGTGTATGTCTGTAAGTGTGTTGTGTGTGTTTGTGTGATTGTAAGTGTGTGTGTTTGTGTATGTAAGTGTGTGTTTGTGTGTAGGTGTGTGTAGGTGTGGGTGTGTAGTGTGTGTATGTGTGTATGTGTGTGTGTTTGTGTGTGTATATGTGTATTTGTGTGTGTGTCTATATGTGTGTGTTTGTATGTGTATCTGTGTGTGTTTGCATGTGTGTATGTGTGTGTTTGTGTGTTTAAGTGTGTGTGTAGAGTGCGCGTAGTGTGTATAAGTGTGTAGGCGTGTAAGGAGTGTGTGTGTAAGTGTGTGTGTGTGTTTGTGTATGCCTGTAAGTGTGTAGTGTGTGTGTTTGTGTGAGTGTAAGAGTGTGTGTGTAAGTGCGTATGTGTTTGTGTGTAAATGTGTGTGTTTGCGTGTGTGTGTTTGTGTGTGAGTTTGTGTGTTTAAGTGTGTGTGTGTAGTGTGTGCGTAGTGTGTATAAGTGTATGCGTGTAAGTGTGTACGTGTGTAGATGTGTGTGTTTGTAGGTCTGTAAGTGCGTAGTGTGTTTGCGTGTGTGAGTGTGTGTGGATGTGTTTGTGTGTATGTAAGTGTATGTAAGTGTGTGTATGTGTGTAAGTGCGTGTGTAAGTGTGTGTTTGTGTGTGTATGTGTGTAAGTGTGTGTTTGTGTGTATATGTGCGTGACAGTGTGTGTGTAAGTGTGTGAGTTCATGTGTGTGTTTGTGTGTGTGATTGTGTGTTTGTGTGTGTATGTGTCTGTGTGTAAGTGTGTACGTGTGTTTGTGTGTATATGGGTGTGCATGTGTGTGTTTGTATGTGAGTATGTGCGCGTGTAAGTGGGTTTGAGTAAGTGGGTGTGTGTTTGTGTCTGTGTGTTTGTGTGTGTGTGATTGTGTGTTTGTGTGTGCGTAAGTGCGTGTGTGTATGTGTCTGCGTGTGTGTTTGTGTGTTTGTATTTGTGTGTAAGTGTGTGTGCGTGTGCATGTTTGTGTATTTGTGTGTGTGTTTGTGTGAGTTTGCGTGTTTGCATCTGTGCATTTGTGTGTAAGTGCGTGTTTGTGTGTGTTTATATGCGCGTCTATATGTGCACGTTTGTGCTTGCGTCTATATGTGTGTGTTTATGTGTGTGTTTTTGTGTGTGTGTATGTAAGTGTGTATGTGTGGGTTTGTGTGTGTGCATGTGTGGGTTTGTGTGTGTAAGTGTGTGTATGGTGTGTGCATAGTGTGTGTGTAGTGTGTGTAAGTGTGTGTCTGTAAGTGTGTCTGTAAGTGCGTGTGCTGTATGTGTTTGTATGTGTGTGAGAGTAAGTGTGTGAGTAAGTGTGTATGTGTTTGTGTGTGTAAGTGTGTGTTTGTGTGTAGGTGTATGTGTGTGTTTGTGTGTGTATGTGTGTGTTTGTGTGTGTGTATATGTGTGTGCTTGTATGTGTATGTGTGTGTTTGCATTTGTGTATGTGTGTGTTTATGTGTTTACGTGTGCATGTAGTGTGCACGTAGTGTGTATAACTGTGTGCGTGTAAGGAGTGTGTGTAAGTGTGTGTGTTTGTGTATGTCTGTAAGTGTGTAGTGTGTGTGTTTGCGTGAGTGTAAGAGTGTGTGTGTAAGTGTGTATGTGTTTGTGTGTGTAAATGTGCGTAAGTGTGTGTGAAAGTTTGTGTGTTTAAGTGTAAGTGTGTGTGTATTGTGTTTGTGTTTATGTGTATGTAAGTATGTGTGAAATTTTGTGTGTTGGTGTTTGTGTGTGTGCTTTTGTGTAAGTGTGTGTTCAGTGTGTGTGTGAAGTGCGTGTGTGTGTTTATGTGTCTGTGTAGGCGTGTGTGTGGTCGTGTGAGTGTAAGTGTGTGTGTGTGCCTGTAAGTGTGTGTTTGCATGTTTGTATGTGTATGTTTGTGTGTTTGTATTTGTGTGTAAGTGTGTGTTTGTGTGTGTGTTTGTATGCGCGTCTATATGTGCACGATTGAGCGTGCGTCTATATGTGTGTGTTTATGTGTGTGTATGTGTGTGTGTTTGTAAGTGTGTATGTGTGGGTTTGTGTGTGTGCATGTGTGAGTTTGTGTGTGTAAGTGTGTGTATGGTGTGTGCATAGTGTGTGTGTAAGTGTGTGTATGTTTGTGTGTGCAAGTGTGTGTCTGTAAGTGTGTCTGTAAGTGCGTGTGGTGTATGTGTTTGTATGTGTGTGAGAGTAAGTGTGTGTGTAACTGTGTATGTGTTTGTGTGTGTAAGTGTGTGTTTGTGTGTAGGTGTGTGTGTGTTTGTGTCTGTATGTGTGTGTTTGTGTGTGTGTTTGTGTGTTTAAGTGTATGTGTGGTGTGTGCGTAGTGTGAGTGTTTGTGTGTGTGTCTATATGTGTGTGTTTGTATGTGTATCTGTGTGTTTGTGTGTTTACGTGTGTGTGAAGTGAGTGCATAGTGTGTATAAGTGTGTGCGTGTAAGGAGTGTCGGTGTAAGTGTGTGTGTGTGTTTGTGTAGGTCTGTAAGTGTGTAGTGTGTTTGTGTGTCTGAGTGTAAGTGTGAATGAGTTTGTGTGTGTAAGTGTGTGTTTGTGTGTAAGTGCGTGTGTGTGTGTTTGTGTGTGTAAGTGTGTGTTTGCGTAACACACACACTTACACACACTTACACACAAAAATACATACACACTTACACACACTTACACTCACACACACAAAACCACACATACACACACAAACACACACACTACACACAAACACTTACACACACACCTTTACATAAACACACACTTACACACACAAACACACACTTACACACACACTAAGCGCACACTACACACGCACTTACAAACACAAACATACACACACACAAGCACACACAAGCACACATATACACACACAAACACACATAAATACACACGCAAACACCCACACATGCACACAAACACACACTTACACACACAAACTTGCGCACTCACATACACACCCATATACACACACACTTACATGTACACATACACACACTTGCAGACACACATAAACACACACACATGCACACATACTTACACACACACATGCACGCATGCTTAAACACACACACTTACACTCAGATGACCACACACACACTTACACACACACACAAACACACACACATCCACACACAAACACACGCTACACACCCACGCAAACATTTACACATACAAACACACACACAAACACACGTACACACTTACACACAGACACATACACACACAAACACACAATCACACAAACAAACACACACATGAACTCACACACTTACACAAACACTGTCACGCACATATACACACAAACACACACTTACACACATACACACTAAAACACACACAAACACACACTTACACACGCACTTATACACAAACACACACTTACATACACTTACAAACACACAAACACATCCACTCTTACACTTACACACGCAAACACACTACGCATTTACAGACCTACACAAACACACACATCTACACACATACATCTTACACGCACACACTTATACACACTACGCACACACTACACACACAGACTAAAACACACAAACACACACAAACACACACACACAAACACACACATTTACACACAAACACACACTTACACACACACTCTTACACTCACACAAACACACACACTACACACTTACAGACAAACACAAGCACACACACACTTACACACACACTCCTTTCACGCCTACACACTTATACACACTACGCGCACACTACACACACACATAAACACACAAACACACACATACACACATGCAAACACACACAGATACACATACAAACGCACACATGTAGACACACACACAAATACACATATACACACACATACACACACACAAACACACACTACACACTCACACTTACACACACCTACACGCAAACACACACATACACAAACACACACACATTTACACTCACACAAACACACACACAACACACTTACAGACATACACAAACATACACTTACACACACACTTACACGCACACACGTATAAACAGTACGCACACTCTACACACACTTACACACACAAACACACACATATAGACACACAAACACACACATACACACAAACACACACACAAACACACACTACACACCCACAGTTACACACACCAACACACAAACACACACTTACACACACTTACACACACAAACACATACACACTTACACACACACTTACACTCACACAAACACACACACTACATGCACTTACAGACATATATAAACATACACACACTATGCACACACTTACACACGCACTTACACACACAAACTCAAACATGCGCACACACAAACCCACACAAACACACACATACACACTTCCAAACACACACATACACACACGCAAACACACAAACATACACACACATAAACACACATATATAGACGCACGCACAATCGTGCACATATAGACGCGCATACAAACACACACACAAACACACACATACACACAAACGCACAGATGCAAACACGTAAACACACACAAACACACACACAAATACATACACACTTACGAATACAAACACACAAACACATACACACTTATTCACATACACTTACACTCACACACAAACACACACTTACACACACACCTTACACACTTCACACACACACTTACACACACATAAACACACACACTAAGCGCACACTTACAAACACAAACATACACACACAAGCACACACAAACTCACACATACACACACTAACACACATAAATACACACGCAAACACCCACATATACACACAAACACAAAGATACAAACACACAAACACACACATGCACACATAAATACACACTTACACACACAAAAACCTTGGGCACTCACATACACAGACATTTACACACCCATATACACGCACAAGCATACACAAACACACACATACACACACTAACACACATAAATGCACACGCAAACACCCACACATACACACAAACACAAAGATACAAACACACAAACACACACATGCGCACATAAATACACACTTACACACACAAAAACCTTGGGCACACACATACACACACATTTACACACCCATATACACACACACTTACTTGTACACATACACACACTTACACACACACACAAACACACACACTACACACCCACAAATACACTTACACATACAAATACACACACTTACACTCACACGATCACACACACGCCTACACACACATAAACACACACACACTGAACACACTGAACACACACACTGAACACACATTTACACACAAGCACACACTTACACACACACCAACACACAAAACTTTACACACACACTAACGCACACATACTTACACGCACACAAACACGCATACTTACACACACATTAAAAAAAATCACACTTACACACACTTACACACACACTTACAGTCACACAAACACACACACTACACACTTACAGACATACACAAACACACACACACACTTACACCCACTCTCCTTACACGCACACACTTATACACACTATGCGCACACTTCACACACACTTTAACACACAAACACACACATACACATACAAACACACACATAGACACACACACAAACACACACACTACGCACACACTACGCACACACTTAAACACACAAACACACACAAACACACATGCAAACACACAGACACACTTACACACACATATAGACACACACACAAACACATACACACAAACACACACACATACACACACACAAACACACACACTACACACCCACACTTACACACACTTAAACACACAAACACACACTTACACACACTTACACACACAAACACATACACACTTACACATACACTTACACTCACACACAAACTCACACACTACACACACTTACAGACACACACAAACACGAAAACACACAACACACACACTTACACACACAAACTCACACATGTGCACACACAAACCCACACAAGCACACACACACACTTACAAACACACACACATAAACACACACATACACATAAACACACACATATAGACACACGCACAAACGTGCACATATAGACACGCACACAAACACACACACAAACACACACATACACACAAACGCACAGATGCAAACACGCAAGCACACACTAGCACACAATCACACACACACAAACCCATAGACACAAACACACACTTACACACGCACATACACACATACAAACACACACCCACACCCACACAAATACACATACACACTTACACACAGACACATACACACAAGCACACACATGAACTCACACACTTACACACACACTGTTACGCACACATACACACAAACACACACTTACACACATACACACACTTACACATACACACAAACACACACTTACACACGCACTTACACACAAACGCACACTTACATACAAACACAAACACATTCACACTTACTCTCACACACAGAAACACACTACACACTTACAGACATACACAAACACACAAATTTACACACATATGTCTTACACGCACACACTTATACACACTACATACACACTACACAAACACTATTAAACACTCAAACACACACACACAAACACACACATATACACACACACGCAAACACACACAGATACACACACAAACATACACAAACACACACACAAACACACACGTACACACACACATATACACACACACGCAAACACACACAGATACACACACAAACATACACAAACACACACGTACACTCGCACACACATATACACACAGTTACACACACACACACAAACACACACATGAACTCACACACTTACACACACACTGTCACGCACACATACACACAAACACACACTTACACACATACACACACTTACACATACACACAAACACACAGACACACCTTTACAAACGCACTTACACACAAACACACACACACAAACACATTCACATTTACACTCATACACACAAACACACTACACACTAACAGACAGCCACAAACACACACATTTACACACATGCGCCTTACACGCACACACTTATGCACACTACATACACGCTACACACACACACTTAAAAACACAAACACACACAGATACACACACAAACATACACAAACACACACACAAACACACACACTTACACACACAAATACAAACACACAAACACACACAGACACATACACACACGCACTAATGCACACACAAACACACAATCACACACACAAACACACGTACAAAAACACACACACTTACGCACAAACACAAAAACCTTCACACACAAACACACACATGCACACATAAATGCACACTTACACACACAAAAACCTTGGGCACTCACATACACACACATTTACACACCCATATACACACACAAGCACACACAAACACACACATACACACACTAACACACATAAATACACACGCAAACACCCACACATACATACAAACACAAAGATACAAACACACAAACACACACATGCGCACATAAATACACACTTACACACACAAAAACCTTGGGCACACACATACACACACATTTACACACCCATATACACACACACTTACTTGTACACATACACACACTTACACACACACAAACACACACACTACACACCCACAAACACACTTACACATACAAATACAAACACTTACACTCACACGATCACACACACGCCTACACACACATAAACACACACACACTGAACACACTGAACACACACACTGAACACACATTTACACACAAGCACACACTTACACACACACCAACACACAAAACTTCACACACACACTAACACACACATACTTACACGCACACAAACACGCATACTTACACACATTTAAAAAAAAATCACACTTACACACACTTACACACACACTTACAGTCACACAAACACACACACTACACACTTACAGACATACACAAACACACACACACACTTACGTCCACTCTCCTTACACGCACACACTTATACACACTATGCGCACACTTCGCACACACTTTAACACACAAACACACACATACACATACAAACACACACACTACGCACACACTACACACACACTTAAACACACAAACACACACAAACACACATGCAAACACACAGACACACTTACACACACATATAGACACACAAACACATACACACAAACACACACATACACACACACAAACACACACACTACACACCCACACTTACACACACTTAAACACACAAACACACACTTACACACACTTACACACACAAACACATACACACTTACACATACACTTACACTCACACAGAAACTCACACACTACACACACTTACAGACACACACAAACACGAACACACACTACACACACACTTACACACACAAACTCACACATGTGCACACACAAACCCACACAAGCGCACACACACACTTACAAACACACACACATAAACACACACATACACATATAGACACACGCACAAACGTGCACATATAGACATGCATACAAACACACACACAAACACACACATACACACAAACGCACAGATGCAAACACGCAAGCACACACGCACACAAACACACACACTTACACAAAACTTCAAACACACAAACACACACGCAGACACGTATACACACGCAATTACGCACACACTAGCACAAAATCACACACACACAAACCCATAGACACAAACACACACTTACACACGCACATACAAACACACACCCACACCCACACAAATACACATACACACTTACACACAGACACATACACACAAAAACACACAAACACACACATGAACTCACACACTTACACACACACTGTTACGCACACATACACACAAACACACACTTACACACATACACACACTTACACATACACACAAACACACACTTACACACGCACTTACACACAAACGCACACTTACACACAAACACATTCACACTTACTCTCACACACAGAAACACACCACACACTTACAGACATACACAAACACACAAATTTACACACATATGTCTTACACGCACACACTTATACACACTACATACACACTACACACACACTATTAAACACTCAAACACACACACAAACACACACAGATACACACACACGCAAACACACACAGATACACACACAAACATACACAAACACACACACAAACACACACGTACACACACACATGCACTCGCACACACATATACACACAGTTACACACACACACAAACACACACATGAACTCACACACTTACACACACTGTCACGCACACATACACACAAACACACACTTACACACATACACACACTTACACATACACACAAACACACAAACACACACTTACAAACGCACTTACACACAAACACACACACATTCACATTTACACTCATACACACAAACACACTACACACTAACAGACAGCCACAAACACACACATTTACACACATACGCCTTACAAGCACACACTTATGCACACTACATACACGCTACACACACACACTTAAAAACACAAACACACACACAAACATACACAAACACACACACAAACACACACGTAAACACACACACTGGCACTCGCACACACTTATACACACACTTACACACACAAACACACACAAACACACACAAACACACATGCAAACACACAGACACACTTACACACACATATAGACACACACACAAACACATACACACAAACACACACACATGCACACACACAAACACACACACTACACACCCACACTTACACACACTTAAACACACAAACACACACTTACACACACTTACACACACAAACACATACACACTTACACATACACACACTCACACACAAACTCACACACTACACACACTTACAGACACACACAAACACGAACACACACTACACACACACTTACACACACAAACTCACACATGTGCACACATAAACCCACACAAGCGCACACACACACTTACAAACACACACACATAAACACACACATACACATAAACACACACATATAGACACACGCACAAACGTGCACATATAGACATGCATACAAACACACACACAAACACACACATACACACAAACGCACAGATGCAAACACGCAAGCACACACGCACACAAACACACACACTTACACAAAACTTCAAACACACAAACACACACGCAGACACGTATACACACGCAATTACGCACACACTAGCACACAATCACACACACACAAACCCATAGGCACAAACACACACTTACACACGCACATACAAACACACACCCACACCCACACAAATACACATACACACTTACACACAGACACATACACACAAAAACACACAAACACACACATGAACTCACACACTTACACACACACTGTTACGCACACATACACACAAACACACACTTACACACATACACACACTTACACATACACACAAACACACACTTACACACGCACTTACACACAAACGCACACTTACACACAAACACATTCACACTTACTCTCACACACAGAAACACACTACACACTTACAGACATACACAAACACACAAATTTACACACATAAGTCTTACACGCACACACTTATACACACTACATACACACTACACACACACTATTAAACACTCAAACACACACACAAACACACACAGATACACACATACGCAAACACACACAGATACACACACAAACATACACAAACACACACACAAACACACACGTACACACACACATGCACTCGCACACACATATACACACAGTTACACACACACACAAACACACACATGAACTCACACACTTACACACACTGTCACGCACACATACACACAAACACACATACACACACTTACACATACACACAAACACACAAACACACACTTACAAACGCACTTACAAACACACACACATTCACATTTACACTCATACACACAAACACACTACACACTAACAGACAGCCACAAACACACACATTTACACACATGCGCCTTACACGCACACACTTATGCACACTACATACACGCTACACACACACACTTAAAAACACAAACACACACACAAACATACACAAACACACACACAAACACACACGTAAACACACACACTGGCACTCGCACACACTTATACACCCACTTACACACACAAATACAAACACACAAACACACACAGACACATACACAAACGCACTTATGCACACACAAACACAAATCACACACACAAACACACGTACAAACACACACACACACGCACAAACACAAAAACCTTCACACACAAACACACACTTACACACACAAGCACACACTAACACACACTTTCACTTACACACACTTACACACACACTTACCCACACACTTACACACAAAAACACATACACACTTACACTCACACACACACAAACATACATACACACACAAATACACACATATACACACACATACTCACACACTACACACACAGACACACACAAACATGCACACAATTACACACACAAACTCTCACATGTGCACACACAAACCCACACTAGCACACACATACACACACACATACACGCACAAACACACACATATAGACACACGCACAAACGTGCACAGATAGACACGCATACAAACACACACACAAAGACACACGTACACACAAACGCACAAATGCAAACACGCAAACACACACACAAACAAACACACATTCACACGCACACACAATTACACAAAAATTCAAACACACAAACACACACGCAGAAACGTACACACACGCACTTACGCACATACAAACACACAATCACACACACACAAACCCATGGACACAAACACACACCCACTTACTCAAACATACTTACGCACGCACATACATACATACAAACCCGCCCACACAAATACACATACACATTTACACACAGACTCATACACACACAAACACACAATCACACATACACACACCCACATGAACTCACACACTGTCACGCACACATACACACAAAAGCACACTTACACACATACACACTTACACACAAACGCACACAAACACACACTTACACACGCACTTACACACAAACACACACACACAAGCACATTCACACTTACACTCACACACACAGACACACAACACAAGTGTGTGTATGGTGTGTGCATAGTGTGTGTGTAAGGTGTGTATGGTTGTGTGTGTAAGTGTGTGTCTGTAAGTGTGACTGTAAGTAAGTGTGGTGCATGTGTTTGTATGTGTGTGAGCGTAAGTGTGTGTGTAAGTGTGTATGTGTTTGTGTGTGTAAGTGTGTGTTTGTGTGTAGGTGTGTGTGTGTGTTTGTGTGTGTATGTGTGTGTTTGTGTGTGTGTGTGTATATGTGTGTGTTTGTATGTGTATGTGTGTGTTTGCATTTGTGTATGTGTGTGTTTATGTGTTTACGTGTGCATGTAGTGTGCACGTAGTGTGTATCAGTGTGTGCGTGTAAGGAGTGTGTGTGTAAGTGTGTGTGTGTTTGTGTGAGTGTAAGTGTGTGTGTGTAAGTGTGTATGTGTTTGTGTGTGTAAATGTGCGTAAGTGTGTGTGTAAGTTTGTGTGTTTGTGTGTGTGTAAGTGCAAGTGTGTGTATTGCGTGTGTGTTTTTTTGTGTATGTAAGCATGTGTGAAAATTTGTGTGTTGGTGTTTGTGTGTGTGTGCTTTTGTATAAGTGTGTGTTCAGTGTGTTTGTGAAGTTCGTGTGCGTGTTTATGTGTGTGTGTGTAGGCGTGTGTGTGGTCGTGTGAGTGTAAGTGTGTGTGTTTGTATGTGTAAATGTGTGTGGGTGTGTAGCGTGTGTTTGTGTGTGTATGTGTGTGTGTTTGTGTGTGTGTGTAAGTGTGTGTGTGGTCATCTGAGTGTAAGTGTGTGTGTAAGCATGCGTGCATGTGTGTGTGTAAGTATGTGTGCATTTGTGAGTAGGTGTGTGTAAGTGTGTGTGTGGTGGGTGTGTTTGTGTGTGTGTATGTTTGTGTGTGTATGTGTGTGTTTGTGTGTGTCTATATGTGTTTGTAAGTGTGTGTCTGCAAGTGTGTGTTTGAATGTGTGTATGTGTGTGTTTGTCTGTTTAAGTGTGTGTGTAGTGTGTGCGAAGAGTGTGTTTGTGTGAGTGTCTATATGTGTGTGTTTGTATGTGTATGAGTGTGTTTGTGAGTTTAAGTGTGTGTGAAGTGTGCGCATAGAGTGTATAGGTGTGTGCGTGAAAGCAGTGTGGGTGAAAGTGTGTGTGTGTTTGTTTAGGTCTTTAAGTGTGTAGTGTGTTTGTGTGTGTGAGTGTAAGGGTGAATGTGTTTGTGTGTGTGTGTAAGTGTGGGTGTAAGTGTGTGTTTGTGGGTATGTGTGTAAGTGTTTGCTTTTGTATATATGTGTGCATGCAAGTGTTTGTGTAAGTGTGTGAGTTCATGTGTGTGTGTATGTGTGATTGTGTGTTTGTGTGTGTATGTGTCTGTGTGTAAGTGTGTATTTGTGTGGGGGGGTGGTTTTATGTGTGTATGTGCGTGCGTAAGTGTGTGTGAGTAAGTGGGTGTGTGTCTGTGTCCATGTGTGTGTGTGATTGCGTGTTTGTGTGTACGTAAGTGATTGTGTGTACGTGTCTGGATGTCTGTTTGCATTTATGTGTAAGTGTGTGTGCGTGTGCATGTGTGTGTTTGTGTGTGTGTGTTTGTGTGTCTTTGCGTGATTTCATCTGTACACGTTTGTGTGTATGTGTTTGTGTTTGCGTGTGTGTCTGTGTGTGTTTGTAAGTGTGTATGTGTGTGTTTGTGTGTGTACGTGTGTGTGTAGTATGTGTGTGTGTATGGTTCTGTGTGTAAGTGTGTGTCTGTAAGTGTGTGTGTAAGTGTGTGTAGTATGTGTGTTTGTGTGTTAGAGAGTGTAAGTGTGTGTGTAAGTGTGTAAGTGTGTGTTTTTGTGCAGGTGTGCGTAAGTGTAGGTGTGTAGTGTGTCTGTTTGTGTGTGTATGTGTATGTCTAAGTGTGTGCATGTGTGTGTGTGTCTATATGTGTGTGTTTGTATGTGTGCGTGTGTTTACATGTGTGTAGTGTGTGTTGTGTGTTAAAGTGTGTTTACGCAGTGTTTGTACGTGTGTGTTTGTGTTTGTGTGTGTGTAAGTGTGTGTATGTGTACATGTAAGTGTTTGTGTATATGGGTGTGTACATGTGTGTGTATGTGAGTGCCCAAGGTTTTTGTGTATGCAAGTGTGTATTTATGTGTGCATGTGTGTGTTTGTGTGTTTGTATCTTTGTGTTTGTGTGTATGTGTGGGTGTTTGCGTGTGTATTTATGTGTATGTGTGTGTTTGTGTGTGCTTGTGTGTGTATGTTTGTGTTTGTAAGTGTGTGTGTAGTGTGAGCTTAGTGTGTGTGTTTATGTGTGTGTAAGTGTGTGTGTGATGTGTGAAAGGTGTGTGTGTTGATGTGTGTTTGTGTTTGTGTGTGTGAGTGTAAGTGTATGTGAATAAGTGTGTACGTGTTGGTGTGTTTGTATCGTAAGTGGGTGTGTATTTGTGCGTGTGTTTGTGTGTGTGTTTGCGTGTTTGCACCTGTGCGTTTGTGTGTATGTGTGTGTTTGTGTGTGTTTGTATGCGCGTCTATATGTGCACGTTTGTGCGTGCGTCTATATGTCTGTGTTTGTGTGAGTGTATGTTTGTGCGTTTGCGTGTGTGTATGTGTGTGTTTGGAAGTGTGTATGTGTGTGTTTGTGTGGGTTTGTGTGTGCGCATGTGTGAGTTTGTGTGTGTAAGTGTGTGTGTAGTGTGTGCATAGTGTGTGTGTAAGTGTGTGCATGTTTATATGTGTCTGTAAGTGCATGTAGTGTGTGTGTTTGTGTGTGTGTGAGTGCAAGTGTGTGTGTAAGTGTGTATGTGTTTGTGTGTGTAAGTGCGTGTTTGTGTGTTGGTGTGTGTAACTGTGGGTGTGTAGTGTGTGATTGTGTGTGTGTTTGTGTGTATGTGTGTGTTTGTGTTTGTCTATATGTGTGTGTGTGTGCCTATATGTGTGTGTTTGTATGTGTGTATGTGTGTGTTTGTGTGTGTAAGTGTGTGTAGTGTGTGCGTACTGTGTATACGTGTGTGCGTGTAAGTGTGCGTCTAAGTGTGTGTTTGTGCATGTCTGTAAGTGTGTTGTGTGTGTGTTTGTGTGAGTGTAAGTGTGTGTGTGTTTGTATATGTGTGTGTTTGCGTGTAGGTGTGTGTAAGTGTGGGTGTGTAGTGTGTGATTGTGTGTGTGTGTATGTGTGTGTGTTTGTGTGTGTACATGTGTATTTGTGTGTGTGTCTATATGTGTGTGTTTGTATGTGTATCTGTGTGTGTTTGCATGTGTGTATGTGTGCGCATAGTGTGTATAAGTGTGTAGGCGTGTAAGGAGTGTGTGTGTAAGTGTGTGTGTGTTTGTGTATGTCTGTAAGTGTGTAGTGTTTGTGTTTGTGTGAGTGTAAGAGTGTGTGTGTAAGTTTGTATGTGTTTGTGTGTAAATGTGTGTGTTTGTGTGTGTGTGTTTGTGTATGTGCACAAACACAAAGATACAAACACACAAACACACACACATGCACACAAACACGCACACAAATGTGCACACTCACATACACACCCATATACACACACACTTACATGTACACATATACACACTTACAGACACACATAAACACACACACATGCACACATAGTTACACACACATGCACGCATGCTTACACACACACTTACACTCAGATGACCACACACACACTTAGACACACACAAACACACACACATACACACACAAACACACGCTACACACCCACATACACATTTACACATACAAACACACACACTTACACTCACACGACCACACACACGCCTACACAGACACATAAACACACACACGCACTTCACACACAAAATTTCACACATACTTACATACACATAAACACACATACTTACACACACACAAACACACAAACTTACACACACACACTTACACTCACACAAACACACTACACACTTACAGACATACACAAACACGCACATTTACACACATACGCCTTACACGCACACACTTATACACACTAAACACACAAACACACACATATACACACACACGCAAACACACACAGATACACACACAAACATACACAAGCACACACACAAACACACACATACACACACATACACACAAACACACAAACCTTCACACACACTTACACACACACAAACACACACTTACACACACTTACACTTACACACACAAACACACACACTTACCCACACACTTACACACACAAACACATACACACTTACTCACACGCACTTACACTCACACTCACAAACACAAACACACACTTACACACACACCTTACACGCCCACGCGTACACACACACTAAGCGCACGCTACAAACACACTTACAAACACAAACATACACACACACAAGCACACACAAACACAAACATGCACGCAACATGTGTGTGTTTGTGTGTAGGTGTGCGTAAGTGTGGGTGTGTAGTGTGTCTGTTTGTGTGGGTGTATGTGTGTGTCTATATGTGTGGGCATGTATGTGTGTGTCCATATAGGTGTGTTTGTATGTGTATGTGTGTGTGTTTGCATGTGTGTAGTGTGTGTGTTTGTGTGTTTAAATGTGTGTGTGTGTGGTGTGTGCGCAGTATGAATGAGTGTGTGTGTAAGGAGTGTGTGTGTAAGTGTGTGTTTGTGTATGTCTGCAAGTGTGTAGTGTTGGTTTTTGTTAGAGTGGGTGTGTGTGTGTTTGTGTGTAAGTGTGTGTTTGTGTGTATGTGTGTTTGTGTGTGTATATGTGTGTGTTTGTGTGTGAATGTGTGTTTGTGTGTGTGTGAGTGTAAGTGTGTGCAAGTGTGAATGTGTTTTATGTGTTTGTAAGTGTGTGTAAGTGTGTTTTTGTGTGTGTGTGTGTGTACGTGTGTGTTGTGTGTGTATGTGTGTATATGTGTGTGTTTGTGTATGAATGTGTGTGTTTGTGTGTGTGTGAGTGTAAGTGTGTGTGTAAGTGTGAATGTGTTTGTGTGTTTGTAAGTGTGTGTAAGTGTGTTTTTGTGTGTAAGTGTGTGTACGTGTGTGTTGTGTGTGTATGTGTGTAAGTGTGTGTTTGTGTGTATATGTGCGTGACAGTGTGTAAGTGTGTGAGTTCATGTGTGTGTTTGTATGTGTGAGTGTGTGTTTGTGTGTATGTGTCTGTGTAAGTGTGTACGTGTGTTTGTGTGTATGTGTGTTTGTATGTGAGCATGTGCGCGTGTATGTTTATGTCTGTGTGTTTGTGTGTGTGTGATTGTGTGTTTGTGTTGCGTAAGTGGGTGTGTGTACGTGTCTGCGTGTGTGTTTGTGTGTGTTTATGTGTGTGTGTTTGTAAGTGTGTATGTGTGGGTTTATGTGTGTGCATGTGTGAGTTTGTGTGTGTAAGTGTGTGTATGGTGTGTGCATAGTGTGTGTAAGTGTGTGTTTATTTGTGAGTGTAAGTGTGTCTGAAAGTGCGTGTGGTGTATGTGTTTGTATGTTTGTGAGTGTAAGTGGGTGTAAGTTTGTATGTATTTGTGTGTACTTGTATGTTTTGTGTGTAGGTGTGTGTAAATGTGGGTGTGTAGTGTGTGTGTGTTTGTGAATGTATGTGTGTGTTTGTGTTGTGTGTCTATATGTGTGTGTTTGTATGTGTATGTGTGTGTGTTTGCATGTGTATATGTGTGTGTTTGTGTGTTTAAAAGTGCGTGTAGTGTGTGCGTAGTGTGTATAAGTGTGCGCGTGTAAGGACTGTATGTGTCTGTGTTTGTGTTTGTGTGTGCGTTTGTATGTGCCTGCGTGTGTTTGCATGTGTGTTTGTGTGTGTTTATGTGTTTAGTTGTGCGTGTAGTGGGCACGTAGTGTGTATAAGTGTGTGCGTGTAAGGAGTGTGTGTGTTTGTGTATGTCTGTAAGTGTGTAGTGTGTGTTTGTGTGAGTGTGTGTGTGTAAGTGTGTATGTGTTTGTGTGTGTAAATGTTTTTAAGTGTCAGTTTGTGCGTAAGTGTGTGTGTAAGTTTGTGTGTTTGTGTGTGTGTAAGTGTAGTGTGTGTGTATTAGTGTGTGTGTTTATGTGTGTTCAGTGTGTGTGTGAAGTGCGTGTGTGTGTTTATGTGTGTGTGTAGGCGTGTGATTCGTCGTGTGAGTGTAAGTGTGTGCCTATATGTGTGTGTTTGTGTGTGTCTATATGGGTGTGTTTGTATGTGTGTATGTGTGTGTTTGTGTGTGTAGGTGTGTGTAGTGTGTGCGTACTGTGTATACGTGTGTGCGTGTAAGTGTGTGTGTACGTGTGTGTTTGTGTATGTCTGTAAGTGTGTTTTGTGTGTGTTTGTGTGAGTGCAAGTGTGTGTGTTTGTGTATGTACGTGTGTGTTTGTGTGTAGGTGTGTGTAAGTGTGGGTGTATAGTGTGTGTGTTTGTGTGTGTGTGACTGTTTGTGTGTCTGTGTGTGTATATGTGTATCTGTGTGTGTCTATTTGTGTCTGTTTGTATGTGTATCTGTGTGTGTTTGCATGTGTGTGTGTTTGTGTGTTTAAGTGTGTGTGTACTGTGCGCGTAGTGTGTATAAGTGTGTAGGCGTGTGTAGGCGTGTACGGAGTGTGTGTAAGTGTGTGTGTTTGTGTATCTCTGTAAGTGTGTAGTGTGTGTGTTTGTGTGAGTGTAAGAGTGTGTGTGTAAGTGCGTATGTGTTTGTGTGTAAATGTGTGTGTTTGCATGTGTGTGTTTGTGTGTGTGTTTGTGTGTTTGTAGTTCTGTAAGTGCGTAGTGTGTTTGCGTGTGTGAGTGTGGATGTGTTTGTGTGTATGTAAGTGTATGTGAGTTTGTGTTTGTGTGTAAGTGCGTGTGTAAGTGTGTGTTTGTGTGTGTTTGCATGTGTATGTGTGTAAGTGTGTGTTTGTGTGTATATGTGCGTGACAGTGTGTGTAAGTGTGTGAGTTCATGTGTGTGTGTGTGTGTTTTTGTGTGTATGTGTCTGTGTGTAAGTGCGTACGTGTGTTTGTGTGTATATGGGTGTGTAAGTGTGTGTTTGTATGTGAGTATGTGCGCGTGTAAGTGGGTGTGAGTACGTGGGTGTGTGTTTGTGTCTGTGTGTTTGTGTGTTCATGATTGTGTGTTTGTGTGTGCGTGTGCGTCCGTGCCTGCGTGTGTTTGTGTGTTTGTATTTGTGTGTAAGTGTGTGTGCGTGTGCATGTTTGTGTGTGAGTTTGCGTGTTTGTATTTGAGTGTAAGTGTGTGTGCGTGTGCATTTGTGTGTATTTGTGTGTATGTGTTTGTGTGTGTTTGCGTGTTTTCATCTGTGCGTTTGTGTGTATGTGTGTGTTTGTGTGTGCATGTAATTGTGTTTGTAAGTGTGTGTAGTATGTGTGGGTTTCTGTGTGCGCATGTGTGAGTTTGTATGTGTACGTGTGTGTAGTATGTGTGTGTGTATGTTTGTGTGTGTAAATATGTGGCTGTAAGTGTGTGTGTAAGTGTGTGTAGTTTTTGAGTTTGTGTGTGTGAGAGTGTAAGTGTGTGTGTGTATGTGTTTGTGTGTGTGAGTGTAAGTGTGTGTGTGTAAGTGTGTATGTGTTTGTGTGTGTGTGAGTGTAAGTGTGTGTGTGTAAGTGTGTATGTGTTTGTGTATGAGTGCGTAAATGTGTGTAAGTGTGTGGGTAAGTGTGTGTGTTTGCGTGTAAATGTGTGTAAGTGTGTGTTAATGTGTGTTTGTGAAGGTTTTTGTGTTTGTGTGTAAGTTTATGAATGTGTTGTGCCTACTGTGTGTAAGGTGTGTATGTTTGTTTGTGTAAGTGTGTGTCTGTAAGTGTGTCTGTAAGTGCGTGTGGTGTATGTGTTTGTATGTGTGTGTAGGTGTGTGTGTAAGTGTGTATGTGTTTGTGTGTGTAAGTGTGTGTTTGTGTGTAGGTGTGTGTGTTTGAATGTGTATGTGTGTTTGCATGTGTGTATGTGTGTGTTTGTGTTATTAAGTGTGTGTGTGTAGTGTGTGCGTACTGTGTAGAAGAATGCGCGTGTATGGAGTGTGTGTATGTGTTTGTGTTTGTGTATGTTTGTATGTGTTTGTGTGTGTTTGCATTTGTGTATGTGTGTGTTTATGTGTTTACGTGAGCGTGTAGTGTGCACGTAGTGTGTATAAGTGTGTGCGTGTAAGGAGTGTGTGTGTAAGTGTGAGTGTGTTTGTGTATGTCTGTAAGAGTGTAGTGTGTGTGTTTGTGTGAGTGTGTGTGTTTGTGTAAGTGTGTGTACGTTTGTGTGTTTGTGTGTTTAAGTGTAAGTGTGTGTGTATTAGTGTGTGTGTTTATGTGTGTGTAAGTGTGTGTTCAGTGTGTGTAAAGTGCGTGTGTGCATGTTTGTATGCGTAAGAGCGTGTGTGTACATGTCTGCGTGTGTGTTTGCGTGTTTGTATTAGTGTGTAAGTGTGTGCGCGTGTGCATGTGTGTGTATTTGTGTGTGAGTATTTGTTTGTATTTGTGTGTTTGTATCTGTTTGTATTTGTTTGTATGTGTATGTGTGTGTTTGTGTGTTTAAGTGTGTGTGAAGTGGGCGCACGGTGTGTATACGTGTGTCCGTGTAAGGAGTGTGGGTGTATGTGTACGTGTGTTTGTGTAGGTCTGTAAGTGTGTACTGTGTTTGTGTCTGTGAGTGTAAGTGTGAATGTGTTAGTGTGTTTGTGTGTAAGTGCGTGTGTAAGTGTGTGTTTGTGTGCGTTTGTGTGTATGTGTGTAAGTGTGCCTTTGTGTGTATGTGTGCGTGACAGTGTTTGTGTAAGTGTGTGAGTTCATGTGTGTGTTTGTGTGTGTGATTGTGTTTTGTGTGTGAACGTGTCTGTGTGTAAGTGTGTATGTGTATTTGTGTTGGGGGCGTGTTAGTTTGTGTGTATCTGTGTGTGTAAGTGAAAATGACTAAGTGGGTGTGTGTTTGTGTCCATGTGTGATTGCGTGTTTGTGTGTGCGTAAGTGCTTGTGTGTACGTGTCTGCATGTGTGTTTGTGTGCTTGTATTTGTGTGTAAGTGTGTGTGCGTGTGCATGTGTGTGTATTTGTGTGTGTGTGTTTGATTGTGTTTGCGTGTTTTCATCTGTGCGTTTGTGTGAATGTGTGCGTTTGTGTTTGCGTGTGTGTCTTTGTGTGTGTTTGTAAGTGTGTATGTGTGTGTTTGTGTGGGGTTGTGTGTGCGCATGTGTGAGTCTGTGTGTACGTGTGTGTAGTATGTGTGTTAGTGTTTGTATGTTTGTGTGTAAGTGTGTGTCTGAAAGTGTGTGTGAGAGTGTAAGTGTGTATGTAAGGAGTGTGTGTAAGTGTGTGTTTGTGCATGTCTGTAAGTGTGTACTGTGTGTTTGTGTGAGAGTAAGTGTGTGTGTTTGTGTATGTAAGTGTGTGTTTGTGTGTAGGTGTGTGTAAGTGTGGGTGTGTAGTGTGTGTTTGTGTATGTATGTGTGTGGGTTATGTGTGTGTAAGTGTGTGTGTGGTCGTCTGTGTGTAAGTGTGTGTGTAGATGTGTGTGGTCGTTTGCGTGTTTATGTGTGTTTGTTTATGTGTGTCTGTAAGTGTGTGTATGTGTACATGTAAGTGTGTGTGTATATGGGTGAGTAAATGTGTGTGTATGTGAGTGCCCAACGTTTTTGCGTGTATAAGTGTGTATTTATGTGTGCATGTGTGTGTTTGTGTGTAGGTTTGGGTGTTTGCGTGTTTATTAATTTGCGTTAGTGTGTGTATGTGTGTGTTTGTGTTTGTAAGAGTGTTTGTGTAGTGTGCGCTTAGTGTGTGTGTTTATGTTTGTGTGTGTGAAGTGTTGGGGTGTGTAAGGTGTGTGAGTAAGTGTGTGTTTGTGTTTGTGTGTGTGAGTGTAAGTGTATGTCAATGTGTGTATGTGTTTGTGTGTTTGTATTCGTAAGTGTGTGTGTGTTTGTGTGTTTGCATCTGTGCGTTTGTGTGTATGGGTGTGTTTGTGTATGCGTTTGTGTGTGTGTTTGTGTGTGTCAGTGTGTTTGTTTGTGTGTGTGATTGTGTGTTTGTCTGCGTAAGTGCGTGTGTGTACGTGTCTGCGTGTGTGTTTGTGTGTTTGTATTTGTGTGTGTGCGTGTGCATGTTTGTGTATTCGTGTGTGTGTTTGTGTGAGTTTGCGTGTTTGCATTTGTGCGTTTGTGCGTGTTTGTGTGTGTGTTTGTATGCGCACGTTTATGCGTGCGTCTATATGTGAGTGTTTGTGTGTGTGTATGTTTGTGTGTTTGCGTGCGTGTATGTGTGTGTTTGGAAGTGTGTATGTGTTTGTTTGTGTGGGTTTGTTTGTGCGCATGTGTGAGTTTGTGTGTGTAAGTGTGCGTGTAAGTGTGTGCATAGTGTGTGTATGTTTATATGTGTCTGTAAGTGCATGTAGTGTGTGTGTTTGTGTGTGTGTGAGTGTAAGTGTGTGTGTGGAAGTGTGTGTAAGTGTGTGTTTGTGTGTTGGTGTGTGTAACTGTGGGTTTGTTTGTGGGTTTGTTTGTGCGCATGTGTGAGTTTGTGTGTGTAACTGTGTGTGTAAGTGTGTGCATAGTGTGTGTGTAAGTGTGTGTATGTTTATATGTGTCTGTAAGTGCATGTAGTGTGTGTGTTTGTGTGTGTGTGAGTGTAAGTGTGTGTGTGTAAGTGTGTGTAAGTGTGTGTTTGTGTGTTGGTGTGTGTAACTGTGGGTGTGTAGTGTGAGTTTGTGTGTGTCCATATGTGTGTGTTTGTATGTGTGTATGTGTGTATTTGTGTGTGTAAGTGTGTGTAGTGTGTGCGTACTGTGTACACGTGTTTGCGTGTAAGTGTGGGTGTAAGTGTGTGTTTGTGTATGACTGTAAGTGTGTTGTGTGTGTGTGAGAGTGTAAGTGTGAATGTGTTTGTGCGTGTGTAAGTGTGTGTAGTGTGTGCGTACTGTGTATACGTGTTTGCGTGTAAGTGTGTGTGTAAGTGTGTGTTTGTGTATGACTGTAAGTGTGTTGTGTGTGTGTAAGTGTATGAGTGCAAGTGTGTGTGTGTGTATGTGTATGTACGTGTCTGTTTGTGTGTAGGTGTGTGTGGGTGTGTATATGTGTGTGTTTGGAAGTGTGTATGTGTTTGTTTGTGTGGGTTTGTTTGTGCGCATGTGTGAGTTTGTGTGTGTAAGTGTGCGTGTAAGTGTGTGCATAGTGTGTGTATGTTTATATGTGTCTGTAAGTGCATGTAGTGTGTGTGTTTGTGTGTGTGTGAGTGTAAGTGTGTGTGTGGAAGTGTGTGTAAGTGTGTGTTTGTGTGTTGGTGTGTGTAACTGTGGGTTTGTTTGTGGGTTTGTTTGTGCGCATGTGTGTGTTTGTGTGTGTGTCTATATGTGTGTGTATCTGTGTGTGTTTGCATGTGTGTATGTGTGTGTTTGTGTGCTTAAAAGTGTGTGTACAGTGCGCGTAGTGAGTATAAGTGTGTAGGCTTGTAATGAGTGTGTGTGTAAGTGTGTGTGTTTGTGTATGTCTGTAAGTGTGTAGTGTGTGTCTTTGTGTGAGTGTAAGAGTGTGTGTGTAAGTGCGTATGTGTTTGTGTGTTATTGTGTGTTTGTGTGTTTAAGTGTGTGTGTGTGTAGTGTGCGTAGTGTGTGTAAGTGTATGCGTGTAAGGCGTATGTGTGTAGATGTTTATGTTTGTAGTTCTGTAAGTGCGTAGTGTGTTTGCGTGTGTGAGTGTAAGTGTGGATGTGTTTGTGCGTATGTAAGTGTATGTGAGTTTGGGTTTGTGTGTAAGTGCGTGTGTGTGTGTTTGTGTGTGTATGTGTGTAAGTGTGTGTTTGTGTGTATATGTGCGTGACAGTGTGTGAGTTCATTTGTGTGTTTGTGTGTGTGATTGTGTGTTTGTGTGTATGTGTCTGTGTGTAAGTGTGTACGTGTGTTTGTGTTTATATGGGTGTGTATGTGTATGTTTGTATGTGAGTATGTGCGCTTGTAAGTGGGTGTGAGTAAGTGGGTGTGAGTTTGTGTCTGTGTGTTTGTATGTGTGTTTGATTGTGTGTGCGTAAGTGCGTGTGTGTACGTGTGTGCGTGCGTGTTTGTGTGTTTGTATTTGTGTGTAAGTGTGTGTGCGTGTGCATGTTTGTGTGAGTTTGCGTGTTTGCATCTGTGCGTTCGAATAAGATAATGAGCGAAGTTTGTGACATTGAGAAAATAAGAGTAGCTCAATTCATTGAATTCACAAATGCAGTTTGCTTCATGAACTAAATGTTGCAATTTGTTTGATTGAATCAATGCATTAAGAGTACCTTTACTCATTGAATTATGATGTGCAGTCTGTTTCATTGAATGAACGAGTTTAGTATGATTCACTACACAAGTGAAACAATGAATAAGGTTTGATTAATTGAATCAATGATTGTAGTTTGATACAATGATGCAATGAATGCAGTTTGTTTCATTGAATGAACATATGCCTTTAGTTCATTAATTAGGTTTGTTCCATTGAAATAAAGAATACGATGTAGATTGATTCAATAAATGCAGTATGTTTCATGGAATGAATGCATTAAGCTTGACACATTGAATGAGTGCTAGAAGCTATACTCATTGAGTTAGCACGTGCAGTTTGGTTCATGAGTAAATGTGTGCAGTTCGATTGTGATAATGTGTGAAGCTTGTGACATTGAGAGAATAAGAGTAGCTGAATTCATTGAATTGACAAATGCAGTTTGCTTCATGAACTAAATGTGTACACTTTGTTTGATTGAATCAATGCATTAAGAGTACCTTTAATCATTGAATTATCATGTGCAGTCTGTTTCATTGAATGAACGAGTGTAGTAGGATTCACTAAACTAGTGAGTTAGGTTTGTTCGATTGAAACAAGGAATAAGGTTTGATTATTTAAATCAATGATTGTAGCTTGAGATTAGCTGTATTCATTGAATTGACAAATGCTGTTTGCTTCATGAACTAAATGTGTGCAATTTGTTTGTTTGAATGCGTTAAGCTTCAGGCATTGAACGAAAGAGAGTAACTCTACTCTTTGAAATGACATGTGCAACATCTTTTATTGAATGAACGTGTGTAATTCCATTCACTAAATAAATGTAAGTTTATTGAAACATTCAATAACGTTTGATTCATTGAATCAATGATTGTAGTTTGATTCAATGATTCAATTATGCAGTTTGTTTCATAGAATGAAAGCGTTTCGCTTGACCAATTGAATGAATGAGAGAAGCTATACTCATTGAATTAACACGTGCAGTTTGGTTCATGGAGTGATTGTGTTCAGATTGACTGAGACAATGTACGAAGCTTGTGACATTGAATTAAAGAGTTGCTGCATTCATTGAATTGACAAATGCAGTTTGCTTCATGAACTAAAAGTTTGATTGTATCAATGCATTAAGAGTACCTTTACTCATTGAATTATGATGTGCAGTCTGTTTCATTGAATGAACGAGTTTAGTAGGATTAACTAGACAAGTGAGTTAGGTTTGTTGGATTGAAACAAGGGATAAGGTGTGATTCATTGAATCAATGATTGTAATTTGATACAATGATTCAAGGAATGCAGTTTGCTTGACTCATTGAATTATGATGTGCAGTCTGTTTCATTAAATGAACTAAATAAGTGAAGTAGGTTGAAACAAGAAATAATTTTTGATTCATTAAATCAATGCTTGCTGTTTGATTCAATGATTCAATAAATGCAGTTTATCTAATTGAATGGAAGCGTTGAGTATGAATGAGAGAAGCTCGCTCATTGAATTAACACGTGCAGTTAGTTCATGGAGTGAATGTATGCAGTTTGATTGAGACAATGTGCGAAGCTTGTAACAATGAGAGGATATGAGTAGCTGAATACATTAAATTGAGTAATACTGTTTGCTTCATGAACTAAATGTGTGGCAATTGTTTGATTCAATCAATGTACGTTTACTCATTGAATAATCATGTGCAGTCTGTTTCATTGAAAGAACGACTGTAGTATGTGGGTTGTTTGTTCGATTGAAACAAGGAATAAGGTTTAATTCATTGAATGTTTGTGGTTTGATACAATGATTCAAGGAATGCAGTTTGCTGCATTAGCTAAATGTGTGCAATCTGTTTGATTGAATCAATGCATTAAGAGTACCTTTACTAATTGAATTATCATGTGCAGTTTGTTTCATTGAATGAACGTATGCATTTATTTCATTAATATGGGAGATAGGTTTGTTCCATTGAAATAAAGTGTGATTCATTGATTTAATGATTGTAGCTTGATTCATTGATTCAATTAGTGCAAGTATGTTTCATTGAATTAAAGCGTGATGCTTGGCACATTGAATGAATGAGAAAAGCTCTCTCATTGAACTAATACGTGCAGTGTGGTTCATGGAGTGAATGTGTGCAGTTTGAGTGAGACAATCTGCGAAGTTTGTGACATTGAATGAACGTGTTGCTGCATTTATTGAATAGATAAATGCAGTTTGTTTCATGAACTATATGTGTGCAATTTGTTTATTTGAATCAATGCGTTAAACTAGAGGCATTGAACGACAGTGTGTGTGTAAGTGTATGTGTTCATGTGTGTGTTTGTGTGTGTGATTGTGTGTTTGTGTGTGTATGTGTCTGTGTGTTAGTGTGTACGTCTGTTTGTGTGTATATGGGCGTGTATGTGTGTGTTTGTATGTGAGTATGTGCGCGTGTAAGAGGGTGTGAGTAAGTGGGTGTGTGTTTGTGTCAGTGTGTTTGTTTGTGTGTGTGATTGTATGTTTGTGTGTGCGTAAGTGCGTGTGTGTACGTGCCTGCGTGTGTGTTTGTGTGTTTATATTTGTGTGTGTGCGTGTGCATGTTTGTGTATTCGTGTGTGTGTTTGTGTGAGTTTGCGTGTTTGCATTTGTGCGTTTGTGCGTGTTTGTGTGTGTGTTTGTATGCGCGACTATATGTGCACGTTTGCGCGTGCGTCTATATGTGTGTGTTTATGTGTGTGCGTGTGTGTGTATTTGTGTGTGTGTGTTTGATAGTGTTTGCGTGTTTTCATCTGTGCGTTTGTGTGTATGAGTGCGTTTGTGTTTGCGTGTGTGTCTATGTGTGTGTGTTTGTAAGTGTGTATGTGTGTGTTTGTGTGGGTTGTGTATGCGCATGTGTGAGACTGTGTGTACGTGTGTATAGTATTGTGTTAGTGTGTGTATGTTTGTGTGTACGTGTGTGTCTGACAGTGTGTGTGATAGTGTAAGTGTGTGTGTAAGGTGTGTTTGTGTATGACTGTAAGGGTGTTGTGTGTGTAAGTGTGTGAGTGCAAGTGTGTTTGTGTATGTGTATGTACGTGTCTGTTTGTGTGTAGGTGTGTGTGTGTGGGTGTGTATATGTGTATTTGTGTGTGTGTCTATATGTGTGTGTATCTGTGTGTGTTTGCATGTGTGCATGTGTGTGTTTGTGTGTTTAAAAGTGTGTGTACAGTGCGCGTAGTGAGTATAAGTGTGTAGGCTTGTAATGAGTGTGTGTATAAGTGTGTGTGTTTGTGTATGTCTGTAAGTGTGTAGTGTGTGTCTTTGTGTGAGTGTAAGAGTGTGTGTGTAAGTGCGTATGTGTTTGTGTGTAATTGTGTGTGTTTGCGTGTGTGTGTTTGTGTGTGTGTTTGTGTGTTTAAGTGTGTGTGTAGTGTGCGTAGTGTGTGTAAATGTGTGCGTGTAAGGAGTATGTGTTTTAGATGTTCGTTTTTGTAGTTCTGTAAGTGCGTAGTGTGTGTGCGTGTGTGAGTGTAAGTGTGGATGTGTATGTGTGTATGTAAGTGTATGTGAGTTTGGGTTTGTGTGTAAGTGCGTGTGTGTGTGTTTGTGTGTGTATGTGTGTAAGTGTGTGTTTGTGTGTATATGTGACAGCGTGTGAGTTCATTTGTGTGTTTGTGTGTGTGATTGTGTGTTTGTATGTGTATGTGTGTGTGTATACGTGTGTTTGTGTTTATATGGGTGTGTATGTGTGTGTTTGTATGTGAGTACGTGCGCGTGTAAGTGGGTGTGAGTTTGTGTCTGTGTGTTTGTATGTGTGTGTGATTGTGTGCGTAAGTGCGTGTTTGTACGTGTCTGCGTGCGTGTTTGTGTGTTTGTATTTGTGTGTAAGTGTGTGTGCGTGTGCACGTTTGTGTGTGTGTTTGTGTGAGTTTGCGTGTTTGCATCTGTGCGTTCGACTAAGATAATGAGCGAAGTTTGTGACATTGAGAAAATAAGAGTAGCTCAATTCATTGAATTCACAAATGCAGTTTGCTTCATGAACTAAATGTTGCAATTTGTTTGATTGAATCAATGCATTAAGAGTACCTTTACTCATTGAATTATGATGTGCAGTCTGTTTCATTGAATGAACGAGTTTAGTATGATTCCCTAAACAAGTGAGTTAGGTTTGTTCGATTGAAACAAGGGATAAGGTGTGATTCATTGAATCAATGATTGTAATTTGATACAATGATTCAAGGAATGCAGTTTGCTTTATAGAATGAACGTCTGCAGTCTGTTTCATTAAATGAACTAAATAAGTGAAGTAGGTTGAAACAAGAAATAATTTTTGATTCATTAAGTCAATGCTTGCTGTTTGATTCAATGATTCAATAAATGCAGTTTATCTAATTGAATGGAAGCGTTGAGTATGAATGAGAGAAGCTCGCTCTTTGAATTAACACGTGCAGTTAGTTCATGGAGTGAATGTGTGCAGTTTGATTGAGACAATGTGCGAAGCTTGTAACATTGAGAGGATATGAGTAGCTGAATACATTGAATTGAGTAATACTGTTTGCTTCATGAACTAAATGTGTGACAATTGTTTGATTGAATCAATGTACGTTAACTCATTGAATAATCATGTGCAGTCTGTTTCATTGAAAGAACGACTGTAGTATGTGGGTTGTTTGTTCGATTGAAACAAGGAATAAGGTTTAATTCATTGAATGTTTGTGGTTTGATACAATGATTCAAGGAATGCAGTTTGCTGCATTAGCTAAATGTGTGCAATTTGTTTGATTGAATTAAGAGTACCTTTACTCATTGAATTATCATGTGCAGTTTGTTTCATTGAATGAACGTATGCATTTAGTTCATTAATATGGGAGATAGGTTTGTTCCATTGAAATAAAGTGTGATTCATTGATTTAATGATTGTAGCTTGATTCATTGATTCAATTAGTGCAAGTATGTTTCATTGAATTAAAGCGTGATGCTTGGCACATTGAATGAATGAGAAAAGCTCTCTCATTGAACTAATACGTGCAGTGTGGTTCATGGAGTGAATGTGTGCAGTTTGAGTGAGACAATCTGCGAAGTTTGTGACATTGAATGAACGTGTTGCTGCATTTATTGAATAGATAAATGCAGTTTGTTTCATGAACTATATGTGTGCAATTTGTTTATTTGAATCAATGCGTTAAACTAGAGGCATTGAACGACAGTGTGTGTGTAAGTGTATGAGTTCATGTGTGTGTTTGTGTGTGTGATTGTGTGTTTGTGTGTGTATGTGTCTGTGTGTTAGTGTGTACGTCTGTTTGTGTGTATATGGGCGTGTATGTGTGTGTTTGTATGTGAGTATGTGCGCGTGTAAGAGGGTGTGAGTAAGTGGGTGTGTGTTTGTGTCAGTGTGTTTGTTTGTGTGTGTGATTGTATGTTTGTGTGTGCGTAAGTGCGTGTGTGTACGTGCCTGCGTGTGTGTTTGTGTGTTTATATTTGTGTGTGCGTGTGCATGTTTGTGTATTCGTGTGTGTGTTTACGTGAGTTTGCGTGTTTGCATTTGTGCGTTTGTGCGTGTTTGTGTGTGTGTTTGTATGCGCGACTATATGTGCACGTTTCCGCGTGCGTCTATATGTGTGTGTTTATGTGTGTGTGTGTGTGTGCATTTGTGTGTGTGTGTTTGATAGTGTTTGCGTGTTTTCATCTGTGCGTTTGTGTGTATGAGTGCGTTTGTGTTTGCGTGTGTGTCTATGTGTGTGTGTTTGTAAGTGTGTATGTGTGTGTTTGTGTGGGTTGTGTGTGCGCATGTGTGAGACTGTGTGTACGTGTGTATAGTATTGTGTTAGTGTGTGTATGTTTGTGTGTACGTGTGTGTCTGACAGTGTGTGTGATAGTGTAAGTGTGTGTGTAAGGTGTGTGTGTAAGTGTGTGTTTGTGTATGACTGTAAGGGTGTTGTGTGTGTAAGTGTGTGAGTGCAAGTGTGTTTGTGTATGTGTATGTACGTGTCTGTTTGTGTGTAGGTGTGTGTGTGTGGGTGTGTATATGTGTATTTGTGTGTGTGTCTATATGTGTGTGTATCTGTGTGTGTTTGCATGTGTGTATGTGTGTGTTTGTGTGTTTAAAAGTGTGTGTACAGTGCGCGTAGTGAGTATAAGTGTGTAGGCTTGTAATGAGTGTGTGTATAAGTGTGTGTGTTTGTGTATGTCTGTAAGTGTGTAGTGTGTGTCTTTGTGTGAGTGTAAGAGTGTGTGTGTAAGTGCGTATGTGTTTGTGTGTAATTGTGTGTGTTTGCGTGTGTGTGTTTGTGTGTTTACGTGTGTGTGTAGTGTGCGTGGTGTGTGTAAGTGTGTGCGTGTAAGGCGTATGTGTGTAGATGTTTATGTTTGTAGTTCTGTAAATACGTAGTGTGTTTGCGTGTGTGAGTGTAAGTGTGGATGTGTTTGTGTGTATGTAAGTGTATGTGAGTTTGGGTTTGTGTGTAAGTGCGTGTGTGTGTGTTTGTGTGTGTATGTGTGTAAGTGCGTGTTTGTGTGTATATGTGCGTGACAGTGTGTGAGTTCATTTCTGTGTTTGTGTGTGTGATTGTGTGTTTGTGTGTGTATGTGTATGTGTGTGTATACGTGTGTTTGTGTTTATATGGGTGTGTATGTGTGTGTTTGCATGTGAGTATGTGCGCTTGTAAGTGGGTGTGAGTTTGTGTCTGTGTTTTTGTATGTGTGTGTGATTGTGTGTGCGTAAGTGCGTGTTTGTACTTGTCTGCGTGCGTGTTTGTACGTTTGTATTTGTGTGTGTGTGTGCGTGTGCATGTTTGTGTGTGTGTTTGTGTGAGTTTGCGTGTTTGCATCTGTGCGTTCGACTAAGATAATGAGCGAAGTTTGGGACATTGAGAAAATAAGAGTATATTGAATTCATTGAATTCACAAATGCAGTTTGCTTCATGAACTAAATGTTGCAATTTGTTTGATTGAATCAATGCATTAAGAGTACCTTTAATCATTGAATTATGATGTGCAGTCTGTTTCATTGAATGAACGAGTGTAGTAGGATTCACTAAACTAGTGAGTTAGGTTTGTTCGATTGAAACAAGGAATAAGGTTTGATTATTTAAATCAATGATTGTAGCTTGAGATTAGCTGTATTCATTGAATTGACAAATGCTGTTTGCTTCATGAACTAAATGTGTGCAATTGTTTTGTTTGAATGTGTTAAGCTTCAGGCATTGAACGAAAGAGAGTAACTCTACTCTTTGAAATGACATGTGCAACATCTTTTATTGAATGAACGTGTGTAATTCCATTCACTAAATAAACGTAAGTTTATTGAAACTTTCAATAACGTTTGATTCATTGAATCAATGATTGTAGTTTGATTCAATGATTCAATTATGCAGTTTGTTTCATAGAATGAAAGCGTTTCGCTTGACCAATTGAATGAATGAGAGAAGCTATACTCATTGAATTAACACGTGCAGTTTGGTTCATGGAGTGATTGTGTTCAGATTGACTGAGACAATGTACGAAGCTTGTGACATTGAATGAACGAGTTGCTGCATTCATTGAATTGACAAATGCAGTTTGCTACATGAACTAAAAGATTGATTGAATCAATGCATTAAGAGAACCTTTACTCATTGAATTATGATGTGCAGTCTGTTTCATTGAATGAACGAGTTTAGTAGGATTAACTAAACAAGTGAATTAGGTTTGTTCGATTGAATCAAGGGATAAGGTGTGATTCATTGAATCAATGATTGTAATTTGATACAATGATTCAAGGAATGCAGTTTGCTTTATAGAATGAACGTCTGCTGTCTGTTTCATTAAATGAACGAGTGTAGTAGTTTTCACTAAATAAGTGAAGTAGGTTGAAACAAGAAATAATTTTTGATTCATTAAATCAATGGTTGCTGTTTGATTCAATGATTCAATAAATGCAGTTTATCTAATTGAATGGAAGCGTTGAGCTTGACACATTGTATGAATGAGAGAAGCTCGCTCATTGAATTAACACGTGCAGTTAGTTAATGGAGTGAATGTGTGCAGTTGATTGAGACAATGTGCGAAGCTTGTAACATTGAGAGGATATGAGTAGCTGAATACATTGAATTGAGTAAGACTGTTTGCTTCATGAACTAAATGTGTGACAATTGTTTGATTGAATCAATGTACGTTTACTCATTGAATTATCATGTGCAGTCTGTTTCATTGAAAGAACGACTGTAGTATGATTCACAAAACATGTGGGTTGTTTGTTCGATTGAAACAAGGAATAAGGTTTAATTCATTGAAACAATGATTGTGATTTGATACAATGATTCAAGGAATGCAGTTTGCTGCATTAGCTAAATGTGTGCAATTTTTTCGATTGAATCAATGCATTAAGAGTACCTTTACTCATTGATTTATCATGTGCAGTTTGTTTCATTGAATATACGTATGCATTTAGTTCATTAATATGGGAGATAGGTTTGTTCCATTGAAATAAAGTGTGATTCATTGATTTAATGATTGTAGCTTGATTCATTGATTCAATTAATGTAAGTATGTTTCATTGAATTAAAGCGTGATGCTTGGCACATTGAATGAATGAGAAATGCTCTCTCATTGAACTAATACGTGCAGTGTGGTTCATGGAGTGAATGTGTGCAGTTTGAGTGAGACAATCTGCGAAGTTTGTGACATTGAATGATCGAGTTGCTGCATTTATTGAATAGATAAATGCAGTTTGTTTCATGAACTAAATGTGTGCAATTTGTTTATTTGAATCAATGCGTTAAACTTGAGGCATTGAACTACAGTGTGTGTGTAAGTGTATGAGTTCATGTGTGTGTTTGTGTGTGTGATTGTGTGTTTGTGTGTGTATGTGTCTGTGTGTTAGTGTGTACGTCTGTTTGTGTGTATATGGGCGTGTATGTGTGTGTTTGTATGTGAGTATGTGCGCGTGTAAGAGGGTGTGAGTAAGTGGGTGTGTGTTTGTGTCAGTGTGTTTGTTTGTGTGTGTGATTGTGTGTTTGTGTGTGCGTAAGTGCGTGTGTGTACGTGTCTGCGTGTGTGTTTGTGTGTTTGTATTTGTGTGTGCGTGTGCATGTTTGTGTATTCGTGTGTGTGTTTGTGTGAGTTTGCGTGTTTGCATTTGTGCGTTTGTGCGTGTTTGTGTGTGTGTTTGTATGCGGGACTATATGTGCACGTTTGCGCGTGCGTCTATATGTGTGTGTTTATGTGTGTGCATGTGTGTGTATTTGTGTGTGTGTGTTTGCTAGTGTTTGCGTGTTTTCATCTGTGCGTTTGTGTGTATGAGTGCGTTTATGTCTGCGTGTGTGTCTATGTGTGTGTGTTTGTAAGTGTGTATGTGTGTGTTTGTGTGGTTGTGTGTGCGCATGTGTGAGACTGTGTGTACGTGTGTATAGTATGTGTGTTAGTGTGTGTATGTTTGTGTGTACGTGTGTGTCTGAAAGTGTGTGTGAGAGTGTAAGTGTGTGTGTAAGGTGTGTGTGTGTGTTTGTGTATGACTGTAAGGGTGTTGTGTGTGTAAGTGTGTGAGTGCAAGTGTGTGTGTATGTGTATGTACGTATCTGTTTGTGTGTAGGTGTGTGTGTGTGTGGGTGTGTATATGTGTATTTGTGTGTGTGTCTATATGTGTGTGTATCTGTGTGTGTTTGCATGTGTGTATATGTGTGTTTGTGTGTTTAAAAGTGTGTGTACAGTGCGCGTAGTGAGTATAAGTGTGTAGGCTTGTAATGAGTGTGTGTATAAGTGTGTGTGTTTGTGTATGTCTGTAAGTGTGTAGTGTGTGTCTTTGTGTGAGTGTAAGAGTGTGTGTGTAAGTGCGTATGTGTTTGTGTGTAATTGTGTGTGTTTGCGTGTGTGTATTTGTGTGTGTGTGTTTGATAGTGTTTGCGTGTTTTCATCTGTGCGTTTGTGTGTATGAGTGCGTTTGTGTTTGCGTGTGTGTCTATGTGTGTGTGTTTGTAAGTGTGTATGTGTGTGTTTGTGTGGGGTTGTGTGTGCGCATGTGTGAGACTGTGTGTACGTGTGTATAGTATTGTGTTAGTGTGTGTATGTTTGTGTGTACGTGTGTGTCTGACAGTGTGTGTGATAGTGTAAGTCTGTGTGTAAGGTGTGTGTGTAAGTGTGTGTTTGTGTATGACTGTAAGGGTGTTGTGTGTGTAAATGTGTGAGTGCAAGTGTGTTTGTGTATGTGTATGTACGTGTCTGTTTGTGTGTAGGTGTGTGTGTGGGTGTGTATATGTGTATTTGTGTGTGTGTCTATATGTGTGTGTATCTGTGTGTGTTTGCATGTGTGTATGTGTGTGTTTGTGTGTTTAAAAGTGTGTGTACAGTGCGCGTAGTGAGTATAAGTGTGTAGGTATAAGTGTGTGTGTTTGTGTATGTCTGTAAGTGTGTAGTGTGTGTCTTTGTGTGAGTGTAAGAGTGTGTGTGTAAGTGCGTATGTGTTTGTGTGTAATTGTGTGTGTTTGCGTGTGTGTGTTTGTGTGTTTACGTGTGTGTAGTGTGCGTGGTGTGTGTAAGTGTGTGCGTGTAAGGCGTATGTGTGTAGATGTTTATGTTTGTAGTTCTGTAAATACGTAGTGTGTTTGCGTGTGTGAGTGTAAGTGTGGATGTGTTTGTGTGCATGTAAGTGTATGTGAGTTTGGGTTTGTGTGTAAGTGCGTGTGTGTGTGTTTGTGTGTGTATGTGTGTAAGTGCGTGTTTGTGTGCATATGTGCGTGACAGTGTGTGAGTTCATTTCTGTGCTTGTGTGTGTGATTGTGTGTTTGTGTTTATATGGGTGTGTATGTGTGTGTTTGTATGTGAGTATGTGCGCGTGTAAGTGGGTGTGAGTTTGTGTCTGTGTGTTTGTATGTGTGTGTGATTTTGTGTGCGTAAGTGCGTGTTTGTACGTGTCTGCGTGCGTGTTTGTGCGTTTGTATTTGTGTGTGTGTGCGTGTGCATGTTTGTGTGTGTGTTTGTGTGAGTTTGCGTGTTTGCATCTGTGCGTTCGAATAAGATAATGAGCGAAGTTTGTGACATTGAGAAAATAAGAGTATATTGAATTCATTGAATTCACAAATGCAGTTTGCTTCATTAACTAAATGTTGCAATTTGTTTGATTGAATCAATGCATTAAGAGTACCTTTACTCATTGAATTATGATGTGCAGTCTGTTTCATTGAATGAACGAGTGTAGTAGGATTCACTAAACTAGTGAGTTGGATTTGTTCGATTGAAACAAGGAATAAGGTTTGATTATTTAAATCAATGATTGTAGCTTGAGATTAGCTGTATTCATTGAATTGACAAATGCTGTTTGCTTCATGAACTAAATGTGTGCAATTGTTTTGTTTGAATGCGTTTAGCTTCAGGCATTGAACGAAAGAGAGTAACTCTACTCTTTGAAATGACATGTGCAACAACTTTTATTGAATGAACGTGTGTAATTCCATTCACTAAATAAACGTAAGTTTATTGAAACTTTCAATAACGTTTGATTCATTGAATCAATGATTGTAGTTTGATTCAATGATTCAATTATGCAGTTTGTTTCATAGAATGAAAGCGTTTCGCTTGACCAATTGAATGAATGAGAGAAGCTATACTCATTGAATTAACACGTGCAGTTTGGTTCATGGAGTGATTGTGTTCAGATTGACTGAGACAATGTACGAAGCTTGTGACATTGAATGAACGAGTTGCTGCATTCATTGAATTGACAAATGCAGTTTGCTTCATGAACTAAAAGATTGATTGAATCAATGCATTAAGAGTACCTTTACTCATTGAATTATGATGTGCAGTCTGTTTCATTGAATGAACGAGTTTAGTAGGATTAACTAAACAAGTGAGTTAGGTTTGTTCGATTGAATCAAGGGATAAGGTGTGATTCATTGAATCAATGATTGTAATTTGATACAATGTTTCAAGGAATGCAGTTTGCTTTATAGAATGAACGTCTGCTGTCTGTTTCATTAAATGAACGAGTGTAGTAGTTTTCACTAAATAAGTGAAGTAGGTTGAAACAAGAAATAATTTTGATTCATTAAATCAATGGTTGCTGTTTGATTCAATGATTCAATAAATGCAGTTTATCTAATTGAATGGAAGCGTTGAGCTTGACACATTGTATGAATGAGAGAAGCTCGCTCATTGAATTAACACGTGCAGTTAGTTAATGGAGTGAATGTGTGCAGTTGATTGAGACAATGTGCGAAGCTTGTAACATTGAAAGGATATGAGTAGCTGAATACATTGAATTGAGTAATACTGTTTGCTTCATGAACTAAATGTGTGACAATTGTTTGATTGAATCAATGTACGTTTACTCATTGAATTATCATGTGCAGTCTGTTTCATTGAAAGAACGACTGTAGTATGATTCACAAAACATGTGGGTTGTTTGTTCGATTGAAACAAGGAATAAGGTTTAATTCATTAAAACAATGATTGTGATTTGATACAATGATTCAAGGAATGCAGTTTGCTGCATTAGCTAAATGTGTGCAATTTGTTCGATTGAATCAATGCATTAAGAGTACCTTTACTCATTGAATTATCATGTGCAGTTTGTTTCATTGAATATACGTATGCATTTAGTTCATTAATATGGGAGATAGGTTTGTTCCATTGAAATAAAGTGTGATTCATTGATTTAATGATTGTAGCTTGATTCATTGATTCAATTAATGCAAGTATGTTTCATTGAATTAAAGCGTGATGCTTGGCACATTGAATGAATGAGAAAAGCTCTCTCATTGAACTAATACGTGCAGTGTGGTTCATGGAGTGAATGTGTGCAGTTTGAGTGAGACAATCTGCGAAGTTTGTGACATTGAATGATCGAGTTGCTGCATTTATTGAATAGATAAATGCAGTTTGTTTCATGAACTAAATGTGTGCAATTTGTTTATTTGAATCAATGCGTTAAACTTGAGGCATTGAACTACAGTGTGTGTGTAAGTGTATGAGTTCATGTGTGTGTTTGTGTGTGATTGTGTGTTTGTGTGTGTATGTGTCTGTGTGTTAGTGTGTACGTCTGTTTGTGTGTATATTGGCGTGTATGTGTGTGTTTGTATGTGAGTATGTGCGCGTGTAAGAGGGTGTGAGTAAGTGGGTGTGTGTTTGTGTCAGTGTGTTTGTTTGTGTGTGTGATTGTGTGTTTGTGTGTGCGTAAGTGCGTGTGTGTTCGTGTCTGCGTGTGTGTTTGTGTGTTTGTATTTGTGTGTGCGTGTGCATGTTTGTGTATTCGTGTGTGTGTTTGTGTGAGTTTGCGTGTTTGCATTTGTGCGTTTGTGCGTGTTTGTGTGTGTGTTTGTATGCGGGACTATATGTGCACGTTTGCGCGTGCGTTTATATGTGTGTGTTTATGTGTGTGCATGTGTGTGTATTTGTGTGTGTGTGTTTGATAGTGTTTGCGTGTTTTCATCTGTGCGTTTGTGTGTATGAGTGCGTTTATGTCTGCGTGTGTGTCTATGTGTGTGTGTTTGTAAGTGTGTATGTGTGTGTTTGTGTGGTTGTGTGTGCGCATGTGTGAGACTGTGTGTACGTGTGTATAGTATGTGTGTTAGTGTGTGTATGTTTGTGTGTACGTGTGTGTCTGAAAGTGTGTGTGAGAGTGTAAGTGTGTGTGTAAGGTGTGTGTGTGTGTTTGTGTATGACTGTAAGGGTGTTGTGTGTGTAAGTGTGCGAGTGCAAGTGTGTGTATGTGTATGTACGTGTCTGTTTGTGTGTAGGTGTGTGTGTGTGGGTGTGTATATGTGTATTTGTGTGTGTGTCTATATGTGTGTGTATATGTGTGTGTTTGCATGTGTGTATATGTGTGTTTGTGTGTTTAAAAGTGTGTGTACAGTGCGCGTAGTGAGTATAAGTGTGTAGGCTTGTAATGAGTGTGTGTATAAGTGTGTGTGTTTGTGTATGTCTGTAAGTGTGTAGTGTGTGTCTTTGTGTGAGTGTAAGAGTGTGTGTGTAAGTGCGTATGTGTTTGTGTGTAATTGTGTGTGTTTGCGTGTGTGTATTTGTGTGTGTGTGTTTGATAGTGTTTGCGTGTTTTCATCTGTGCGTTTGTGTGTATGAGTGCGTTTGTGTTTGCGTGTGTGTCTATGTGTGTGTGTTTGTAAGTGTGTATGTGTGTGTTTGTGTGGGGTTGTGTGTGCGCATGTGTGAGACTGTGTGTACGTGTGTATAGTATTGTGTTAGTGTGTGTATGTTTGTGTGTACGTGTGTGTCTGACAGTGTGTGTGATAGTGTAAGTCTGTGTGTAAAGTGTGTGTGTAAGTGTGTGTTTGTGTATGACTGTAAGGGTGTTGTGTGTGTAAATGTGTGAGTGCAAGTGTGTTTGTGTATGTGTATGTACGTGTCTGTTTGTGTGTAGGTGTGTGTGTGGGTGTGTATATGTGTATTTGTGTGTGTGTCTATATGTGTGTGTATCTGTGTGTGTTTGCATGTGTGTATGTGTGTGTTTGTGTGTTTAAAAGTGTGTGTACAGTGCGCGTAGTGAGTATAAGTGTGTAGGTATAAGTGTGTGTGTTTGTGTATGTCTGTAAGTGTATAGTGTGTGTCTTTGTGTGAGTGTAAGAGTGTGTGTGTAAGTGCGTATGTGTTTGTGTGTGTTTGCGTGTGTGTGTTTGTGTGTTTGTGTGTGTGTGGTGTGCGTGGTGTGTGTAAGTGTGTGCGTGTAAGGCGTATGTGTGTAGATGTTTATGTTTGTAGTTCTGTAAATACGTAGTGTGTTTGCGTGTGTGAGTGTAAGTGTGGATGTGTTTGTGTGTATGTAAGTGTATGTGAGTTTGGGTTTGTGTGTAAGTGCGTGTGTGTGTGTTTGTGTGTGTATGTGTGTAAGTGCGTGTTTGTGTGTATATGTGCGTGACAGTGTGTGAGTTCATTTCTGTGTTTGTGTGTGTGATTGTGTGTTTGTGTTTATATGGGTGTGCATGTGTGTGTTTGTATGTGAGTATGTGCGCGTGTAAGTGGGTGTGAGTTTGTGTCTGTGTGTTTGTATGTGTGTGTGATTGTGTATGCGTAAGTGCGTGTTTGTACGTGTCTGCGTGCGTGTTTGTGCGTTTGTATTTGTGTGTGTGTGTGCGTGTGCATGTTTGTGTGTGTGTTTGTGTGAGTTTGCGTGTTTGCATCTGTGCGTTCGAATAGGATAATGAGCGAAGTTTGTGACATTGAGAAAATAAGAGTATATTGAATTCATTGAATTCACAAATGCAGTTTGCTTCATGAACTAAATGTTGCAATTTGTTTGATTGAATCAATGCATTAAGAGTACCTTTACTCATTGAATTATGATGTGCAGTCTGTTTCATTGAATGAACGAGTGTAGTAGGATTCACTAAACTAGTGAGTTAGGTTTGTTCGATTGAAACAAGGAATAAGGTTTGATTATTTAAATCAATGATTGTAGCTTGAGATTAGCTGTATTCATTGAATTGACAAATGCTGTTTGCTTCATGAACTAAATGTGTGCAATTGTTTTGTTTGAATGCGTTTAGCTTCAGGCATTGAACGAAAGAGAGTAACTCTACTCTTTGAAATGACATGTGCAACATCTTTTATTGAATGAACGTGTGTAATTCCATTCACTAAATAAACGTAAGTTTATTGAAACTTTCAATAACGTTTGATTCATTGAATCAATGATTGTAGTTTGATTCAATGATTCAATTATGCAGTTTGTTTCATAGAATGAAAGCGTTTCGCTTGACCAATTGAATGAATGAGAGAAGCTATACTCATTGAATTAACACGTGCAGTTTGGTTCATGGAGTGATTGTGTTCAGATTGACTGAGACAATGTACGAAGCTTGTGACATTGAATGAACGAGTTGCTGCATTCATTGAATTGACAAATGCAGTTTGCTTCATGAACTAAAAGATTGATTGAATCAATGCATTAAGAGTACCTTTACTCATTGAATTATGATGTACAGTCTGTTTCATTGAATGAACGAGTTTAGTAGGATTAACTAAACAAGTGAATTAGGTTTGTTCGATTGAATCAAGGGATAAGGTGTGATTCATTGAATCAATGATTGTAATTTGATACAATGATTCAAGGAATGCAGTTTGCTTTATAGAATGAACGTCTGCTGTCTGTTTCATTAAATGAACGAGTGTAGTAGTTTTCACTAAATAAGTGAAGTAGGTTGAAACAAGAAATAATTTTTGATTCATTAAATCAATGGTTGCTGTTTGATTCAATGATTCAATAAATGCAGTTTATCTAATTGAATGGAAGCGTTGAGCTTGACACATTGTATGAATGAGAGAAGCTCGCTCATTGAATTAACACGTGCAGTTAGTTAATGGAGTGAATGTGTGCAGTTGATTGAGACAATGTGCGAAGCTTGTAACATTGAGAGGATATGAGTAGCTGAATACATTGAATTGAGTAAGACTGTTTGCTTCATGAACTAAATGTGTGACAATTGTTTGATTGAATCAATGTACGTTTACTCATTGAATTATCATGTGCAGTCTGTTTCATTGAAAGAACGACTGTAGTATGATTCACAAAACATGTGGGTTGTTTGTTCGATTGAAACAAGGAATAAGGTTTAATTCATTGAAACAATGATTGTGATTTGATACAATGATTCAAGGAATGCAGTTTGCTGCATTAGCTAAATGTGTGCAATTTGTTCGATTGAATCAATGCATTAAGAGTACCTTTACTCATTGAATTATCATGTGCAGTTTGTTTCATTGAATATACGTATGCATTTAGTTCATTAATATGGGAGATAGGTTTGTTCCATTGAAATAAAGTGTGATTCATTGATTTAATGATTGTAGCTTGATTCATTGATTCAATTAATGCAAGTATGTTTCATTGAATTAAAGCGTGATGCTTGGCACATTGAATGAATGAGAAAAGTACTCTCATTGAACTAATACGTGCAGTGTGGTTCATGGAGTGAATGTGTGCAGTTTGAGTGAGACAATCTGCGAAGTTTGTGACATTGAATGATCGAGTTGCTGCATTTATTGAATAGATAAATGCAGTTTGTTTCATGAACTAAATGTGTGCAATTTGTTTATTTGAATCAATGCGTTAAACTTGAGGCATTGAACTACAGTGTGTGTGTAAGTGTATGAGTTCATGTGTGTGTTTGTGTGTGTGATTGTGTGTTTGTGTGTGTATGTGTCTGTGTGTTAGTGTGTACGTCTGTTTGTGTGTATATGGGCGTGTATGTGTGTGTTTGTATGTGAGTATGTGCGCGTGTAAGAGGGTGTGAGTAAGTGGGTGTGTGTTTGTGTCAGAGTGTTTGTTTGTGTGTGTGATTGTGTGTTTGTGTGTGCGTAAGTGCGTGTGTGTCCGTGTCTGCGTGTGTGTTTGTGTGTTTGTATTTGTGTGTGCGTGTGCATGTTTGTGTATTCGTGTGTGTGTTTGTGTGAGTTTGCGTGTTTGCATTTGTGCGTTTGTGCGTGTTTGTGTGTGTGTTTGTATGCGGTACTATATGTGCACGTTTGCGCGTGCGTCTATATGTGTGTGTTTATGTGTGTGCATGTGTGTGTATTTGTGTGTGTGTGTTTGCTAGTGTTTGCGTGTTTTCATCTGTGCGTTTGTGTGTATGAGTGCGTTTATGTCTGCGTGTGTGTCTATGTGTGTGTTTGTAAGTGTGTATGTGTGTGTTTGTGTGGTTGTGTGTGCGCATGTGTGAGACTGTGTGTACGTGTGTATAGTATGTGTGTTAGTGTGTGTATGTTTGTGTGTACGTGTGTGTCTGAAAGTGTGTGTGAGAGTGTAAGTGTGTGTGTAAGGTGTGTGTGTGTTTGTGTATGACTGTAAGGGTGTTGTGTGTGTAAGTGTGTGAGTGCAAGTGTGTGTGTATGTGTATGTACGTGTCTGTTTGTGTGTAGGTGTGTGTGTGGGTGTGTATATGTGTATTTGTGTGTGTGTCTATATGTGTGTGTATCTGTGTGTGTTTGCATGTGTGTATATGTGTGTTTGTGTGTTTAAAAGTGTGTGTACAGTGCGCGTAGTGAGTATAAGTGTGTAGGCTTGTAATGAGTGTGTGTATAAGTGTGTGTGTTTGTGTATGTCTGTAAGTGTGTAGTGTGTGTCTTTGTGTGAGTGTAAGAGTGTGTGTGTAAGTGCGTATGTGTTTGTGTGTAATTGTGTGTTTTTGCGTGTTTAAGTGTGTGTGTACTGTGCGTAGTGTGTGTAAATGTGTGCGTGTAAGGAGTATGTGTTTTAGATGTTCGTTTTTGTAGTTCTGTAAGTGCGTAGTATGTGTGCGTGTGTGAGTGTAAGTGTGGATGTGTATGTGTGTATGTAAGTGTATGTGAGTTTGGGTTTGTGTGTAAGTGCGTGTGTGTGTGTTTGTGTGTGTATGTGTGTAAGTGTGTGTTTGTGTGTATATGTGACAGTGTGTGAGTTCATTTGTGTGTTTGTGTGTGTGTATGTGTGTTTGTATGTGTATGTGTATGTGTGTGTGTATACGTGTGTTTGTGTTTATATGGGTGTGTATGTGTGTGTTTGTATGTGAGTATGTGCGCGTGTAAGTGGGTGTGAGTTTGTGTCTGTGTGTTTGTATGTGTGTGTGATTGTGTGCGTAAGTGCGTGTTTGTACGTGTCTGCGTGCGTGTTTGTGTGTTTGTATTTGTGTGTAAGTGTGTGTGCGTGTGCACGTTTGTGTGTGTGTTTGTGTGAGTTTGCGTGTTTGCATCTGTGCGTTCGAATAAGATAATGAGCGAAGTTTGTGACATTGAGAAAATAAGAGTAGCTCAATTCATTGAATTCACAAATGCAGTTTGCTTCATGAACTAAATGTTGCAATTTGTTTGATTGAATCAATGCATTAAGAGTACCTTTACTCATTGAATTATGATGTGCAGTCTGTTTCATTGAATGAACGAGTTTAATATGATTCACTAAACAAGTGAGTTAGGTTTGTTCGATTGAAACAAGGGATAAGGTGTGATTCATTGAATCAATGATTGTAATTTGATACAATGATTCAAGGAATGCAGTTTGCTTTATAGAATGAACGTCTGCAGTCTGTTTCATTAAATGAACTAAATAAGTGAAGTAGGTTGAAACAAGAAATAATTTTTGATTCATTAAAACAATGCTTGCTGTTTGATTCAATGATTCAATAAATGCAGTTTATCTAATTGAATGGAAGCGTTGAGTATGAATGAGAGAAGCTCGCTCATTGAATTAACACGTGCAGTTAGTTCATGGAGTGAATGTGTGCAGTTTGATTGAGACAATGTGCGAAGCTTGTAACATTGAGAGGATATGAGTTGCTGAATACATTGAATTGAGTAATACTGTTTGCTTCATGAACTAAATGTGTGACAATTGTTTGATTGAATCAATGTACGTTAACTCATTGAATAATCATGTGCAGTCTGTTTCATTGAAAGAACGACTGTAGTATGTGGGTTGTTTGTTCGATTGAAACAAGGAATAAGGTTTAATTCATTGAATGTTTGTGGTTTGATACAATGATTCAAGGAATGCAGTTTGCTGCATTAGCTAAATGTGTGCAATTTGTTTGATTGAATTAAGAGTACCTTTACTCATTGAATTATCATGTGCAGTTTGTTTCATTGAATGAACGTATGCATTTAGTTCATTAATATGGGAGATAGGTTTGTTCCATTGAAATAAAGTGTGATTCATTGATTTAATGATTGTAGCTTGATTCATTGATTCAATTAGTGCAAGTATGTTTCATTGAATTAAAACGTGATGCTTGGCACATTGAATGAATGAGAAAAGCTCTCTCATTGAACTAATACGTGCAGTGTGGTTCATGGAGTGAATGTGTGCAGTTTGAGTGAGACAATCTGCGAAGTTTGTGACATTGAATGAACGTGTTGCTGCATTTATTGAATAGATAAATGCAGTTTGTTTCATGAACTATATGTGTGCAATTTGTTTATTTGAATCAATGCGTTAAACTAGAGGCATTGAACGACAGTGTGTGTATAAGTGTATGAGTTCATGTGTGTGTTTGTGTGTGTGATTGTGTGTTTGTGTGTGTATGTGTCTGTGTGTTAGTGTGTACGTCTGTTTGTGTGTATATGGGCGTGTATGTGTGTGTTTGTATGTGAGTATGTGCGCGTGTAAGAGGGTGTGAGTAAGTGGGTGTGTGTTTGTGTCAGTGTGTTTGTTTGTGTGTGTGATTGTATGTTTGTGTGTGCGTAAGTGCGTTTGTGTACGTGCCTGCGAGTGTGTTTGTGTGTTTATATTTGTGTGTGTGCGTGTGCATGTTTGTGTATTCGTGTCTGTTTGTGTGAGTTTGCGTGTTTGCATTTGTGCGTTTGTGCCTGTTTGTGTGTGTGTTTGTATGCGCGACTATATGTGCACGTTTGCGCGTGCGTCTATATGTGTGTGTTTATGTGTGTGCGCGTGTGTGTATTTGTGTGTGTGTGTTTGATAGTGTTTGCGTGTTTTCATCTGTGCGTTTGTGTGTATGAGTGCGTTTGTGTTTGCGTGTGTGTCTATGTGTGTGTGTTTGTAAGTGTGTATGTGTGTGTTTGTGTGGGGTTGTGTGTGCGCATGTGTGAGACTGTGTGTACGTGTGTATAGTATGTGTGTTAGTGTGTGTATGTTTGTGTGTACGTGTGTGTCTGAAAGTGTGTGTGAGAGTGTAAGTGTGTGTGTAAGGTGTGTGTGTAAGTGTGTGTTTGTGTATGACTGTAAGGGTGTTGTGTGTGTAAGTGTGTGAGTGTAAGGCGTATGTGTGTAGATGTTTTTGTTTGTAGTTCTGTAAGTGTGTAGTGTGTGTCTTTGTGTGAGTGTAAGAGTGTGTGTGTTAGTGCGTATGTGTTTGTGTGTAATTGTGTGTGTTTGCGTGTGTGTGTTTGTGTATTTAAGTGTGTGTGTAGTGTGCGTGGTGTGTGTAAGTGTGTGCGTGTAAGGCGTATGTGTGTAGATGTTTTTGTTTGTAGTTCTGTAAGTGTGTTTGCGTGTGTGAGTGTATGTGTGGATGTGTTTGTGTGTATGTAAGTGTATGTGAGTTTGGGTTTGTGTGTAAGTGCGTGTGTGTGTGTTTGTGTGTGTATGTGTGTAAGTGTGTGTTTGTGTGTATATGTGCGTGACAGTGTGTGAGTTCATTTGTGTGTTTGTGTGTTTGTGTGTGTATGTGTATGTGTGTGTATATACGTGTGTTTGTGTTTATATGGGTGTGTATGTGTGTGTTTGTATGTGAGTATGTGCGCGTGTAAGTGGGTGTGAGTTTGTGTCTGTGTTTGTATGTGTGTGTGATTGTGTGTGCGTAAGTGCGTGTTTGTACGTGTCTGCGTGCGTGTTTGTGTGTTTGTATTTGTGTGTAAGTGTGTGTGCGTGTGCAAGATTGTGTGTGTGTTTGTGTGCGTTTGCGTGTTTGCATCTGTGCGTTCGAATAAGATAATGAGCGAAGTTTGTGACATTGAGAAAATAAGAGTATATTGAATTCATTGAATTCACAAATGCAGTTTGCTTCATGAACTAAATGTTGCAATTTGTTTGATTGAATCAATGCATTAAGAGTACCTTTACTCATTGAATTATGATGTGCAGTCTGTTTCATTGAATGAACGAGCGTAGTAGGATTCACTAAACTAGTGAGTTAGGTTTGTTCGATTGAAACAAGGAATAAGGTTTGATTATTTAAATCAATTATTGTAGCTTGAGATTAGGTGTATTCATTGAATTGACAAATGCTGTTTGCTTCATGAACTAAATGTGTGCAATTGTTTTGTTTGAATGCGTTAAGCTTCAGGCATTGAACGAAAGAGAGTAACTCTACTCTTTGAAATGACATGTGCAACATCTTTTATTGAATGAACGTGTGTAATTCCATTCACTAAATAAACGTAAGTTTATTGAAACTTTCAATAACGATTGATTCATTGAATCAATGATTGTAGTTTGATTTAATGATTCAGTTATGCAGTTTGTTTCATAGAATGAAAGCGTTTCGCTTGACCAATTGAATGAATGAGAGAAGCTATACTCATTGAATTAACACGTGCAGTTTGGTTCATGGAGTGATTGTGTTCAGATTGACTGAGACAATGTACGAAGCTTGTGACATTGAATGAACGAGTTGCTGCATTCATTGAATTTACAAATGCAGTTTGCTTCATGAACTAAAAGATTGATTGAATCAATGCATTAAGAGTACCTTTACTCATTGAATTATGATGTGCAGTCTGTTTCATTGAATGAACGAGTTTAGTAGGATTAACTAAACAAGTGAGTTAGGTTTGTTCGATTGAATCAAAGGATAAGGTGTGATTCATTGAATCAATGATTGTAATTTGATACAATGATTCAAGAAATGCAGTTTGCTTTATAGAATGAACGTCTGCTGTCTGTTTCATTAAATGAACGAGTGTAGTAGTTTTCACTAAATAAGTGAAGTAGGTTGAAACAAGAAATAATTTTTGATTCATTAAATCAATGGTTGCTGTTTGATTCAATGATTCAATAAATGCAGTTTATCTAATTGAATGGAAACGTTGAGCTTGACACATTGCATGAATGAGAGAAGCTCGCTCATTGAATTTACACGTGCAGTTAGTTCATGGAGTGAATGTGTGCAGTTTGATTGAGACAATGTGCGAAGCTTGTAACATTGAGAGGATATGAGTAGCTGAATACATTGAATTGAGTAATACTGTTTGCTTCATGAACTAAATGTGTGACAATTGTTTGATTGAATCAATGTACGTTTACTCATTGAATTATCATGTGCAGTCTGTTTCATTGAAAGAACGACTGTAGTAGGATTCACAAAACATGTGGGTTGTTTGTTCGATTGAAACAAGGAATAAGGTTTAATTCATTGAATCAATTATTGTGATTGATACAATGATTCAAGGAATGCAGTTTGCTGCATTAGCTAAATGTGTGCAATTTGTTTGATTGAATCAATGCATTAAGAGTACCTTTACTCATTGAATTATTATGTGCAGTCTGTTTCATTGAATGAACGTATGCATTTAGTTCATTAATATGGGAGATAGGTTTGTTCCATTGAAATAAAGAATACGGTGTGATTCATTGATTTAATGATTATAGCTTGATTCATTGATTCAATTAATTCAAGTATGTTTCATTGAATTAAAGCGTGATGCATGGCACTTTGAATGAATGAGAAAAGCTCTCTCATTGAACTAATACGTGCAGTGTGGTTCATGGAGTGAATGTGTGCAGTTTGAGTGAGACAATGTGCGAAGTGTGTAACATTGAATGAACGAGTTGCTGAAGTTATTGAATAGATAAATGCAGTTTGTTTCATGAACTATATGTGTGCAATTTGTTTATTTGAATCAATGCGTTAAACTTGAGGCATTGAACGACAGTGTGTGTGTAAGTGTATGAGTTCATGTGTGTGTTTGTGTGTGTGACTGTGTGTTTGTGTGTGCATGTGTCTGTGTGTTAGTGTGTACGTCTGTTTGTGTGTATATGGGCGTGTATGTGTGTGTTTGTATGTGAGTATGTGCGCGTGTAAGAGGGTGTGAGTAAGTGGGTGTGTGTTTGTGTCAGTGTGTTTGTTTGTGTGTGTGATTGTGTGTGTGTAAGTGCGTGTGTGTATTTGTGTGTGTGCGTGTGCATGTTTGTGTATTCGTGTGTGTGTTTGTGTGAGTTTGCGTGTTTGCATTTGTGCGTTTGTGCGTGTTTGTGTGTGTGTTTGTATGCGCGACTATATGTGCACGTTTGCGCGTGCGTCTATATGTGTGTGTTTATGTGTGTGCGTGTGTGTATTTGTGTGTGTGTGTTTGATAGTGTTTGCGTGTTTTCATCTGTGCGTTTGTGTGTATGAGTGCGTTTGTGTTTGCGTGTGTGTCTATGTATGTGTGTTTGTAAGTGTGTATGTGTGTGTTTGTGTGGGGTTGTGTGTGCGCATGTGTGAGACTGTGTGTACGTGTGTATAGTATGTGTGTTAGTGTGTGTATGTTTGTGTGTACGTGTGTGTCTGAAAGTGTGTGTGAGAGTGTAAGTGTGTGTGTAAGGTGTGTGTGTAAGTGTGTGCTTGTGTATGACTGTAAGGGTGTTGTGTGTGTAAGTGTGTGAGTGCAAGTGTGTTTGTGTATGTGTATGTACGTGTCTGTTTGTGTGTAGGTGTGTGTGTGTGGGTGTGTATATGTGTATTTGTGTGTGTGTCTATATGTGTGTGTTTGCATGTGTGTATGTGTGTGTTTGTGTGGTTAAAAGTGTGTGTACAGTGCGCGTAGTGAGTATAAGTGTGTAGGCTTGTAATGAGTGTGTGTTTAAGTGTGTGTGTTTGTGTATGTCTGTAGGTGTGTAGTGTGTGTCTTTGTGTGAGTGTAAGAGTGTGTGTGTAAGTGCGTATGTGTTTGTGTGTCATTGTGTGTGTTTGCGTGTGTGTGTTTGTGTGTTTAAGTGTGTGTGCAGTGTGCGTAGTGTGTGTTAGTTTGTGCGTGTAAGGCGTATGTGTGTAGATGTTTATGTTTGTAGTTCTGTAAGTGCGTAGTGTGTTTGCGTGCGTGAGTGTAAGTGTGGATGTGTTTGTGTGTATGTAAGTGTATGTGAGTTTGGCTTTGTGTGTAAGTGCGTGTGTGTGTGTTTGTGTGTGTATGTATGTAAGTGTGTGTTTGTGTGTGTATGTGCGTGACAGTGTGAGTTCATTTGTGTTTTTGTGTGTGTGATGGTGTGTTTGTGTGTATGTGTATGTGTGTGTGTATACGTGTGTTTGTGTTTATATGGGTGTGTATGTGTGTGTTTGTATGTGAGTAATTGCGCGTGTAAGTGGGTGTGAGTTTGTGTCTGTGTGTTTGTATGTGTGTGTGATTGTGTGTGCGTAAGTGCGTGTTTGTACGTGTCTGCGTGCGTGTTTGTGTGTTTGTATTTGTGTGTAAGTGTGTGTGCGTGTGCATGTTTGTGTGTGTGTTTGTGTGAGTTTGCGTGTTTGCATCTGTGCGTTCGAATAAGATAATGAGCGAAGTTTGTGACATTGAGAAAATAAGAGTAGATCAATTCATTGAACTCACAAATGCAGTTTGCTTCATGAACTAAATGTTGCAATTTGTTTGATTGAATCAATGCATTAAGAGTACCTTTACTCATTGAATTATGATGTGCAGTCTGTTTCATTGAATGAACGAGTGTAGTAGGATTTACTAAACTAGTGAGTTAGGTTTGTTCGATTGAAACAAGGAATAAGGTTTGATTGGTTAAATCAATGATTGTAGTTTGATACAATGATGCAATGAATGCAGTTTGTTTCATTGAATGAACATATGCCTTTAGTTCATTAATTAGGTTTGTTCCATTGATATAAAGAATACGATGTAGATTGATTCAATAAATGCAGTATGTTTCCTGGAATGAATGCGTTAAGCTTGACACATTGAATGAGTGATAGAAGCTATACTCATTGAGTTAGCACGTGCAGTTTGGTTCATGGAGTGATTGAGTTCAGATTGACTGAGACAATGTACGAAGCTTGTGACATTGAATGAACGAGTTGCTGCATTCATTGAATTGACAAATACAGTTTGCTTCATGAACTAAAAGTTTGATTGAATCAATGCATTAAGAGTACCTTTATTCATTGAATTATGATGTGCAGTCTGTTTCATTGAATGAACGAGTGTAGTAGGATTCACTAAACTAGTGAGTTAGGTTTGTTCGATTGAAACAAGGAATAAGGTTTGATTATTTAAATCAATGATTGTAGCTTGAGATTAGCTGTATTTATTGATTCACTACACAAGTGAGTTAGGTTTATTCGATTGAAACAATGAATAAGGTTTGATTAATTGAATCAATGAATGCAGTTTGTTTCATTGAATGAACATATGCCTTTAGTTCATTAATTAGGTTTGTTCCATTGATATAAAGAATACGATGTAGATTGATTCAATAAATGCAGTATGTTTCCTGGAATGAATTCGTTAAGCTTGACACATTGAATGAGTGATAGAAGCTATACTCATTGAGTTAGCACGTGCAGTTTGGTTCATGAGTAAATGTGTGCAGTTCGATTGTGATAATGTGTGAAGCTTGTGACATTGAGAGAATGAGTAGCTGAATTCATTGAATTGACGAATGCAATTTGCTTCATGAACTAAATGCGTACACTTTGTTTGATTGAATCAATGCATTAAGAGTACCTTTAATCATTGAATTATCATGTGCAGTCTGTTTCATTGAATGAACGAGTGTAGTAGGATTCATTAAACTAGTGAGTTAGGTTTGTTCGATTGAAACAAGGAATAAGGTTTGATTATTTAAATCAATGATTATAGCTTGAGATTAGCTGTATTCATTGAATTGACAAATGCTGTTTGCTTCATGAACTAAATGAGTGCAGTTTTTTTGTTTGAATGTGTTAAGCTTCAGGCATTGTACGAAAGAGAGTAACTCTACTCTTTGAAATGACATGTGCAACATCTTTTATTGAATTAACGTGTGTAATTCCATTCACTAAATAAACGTAAGTTTATTGAAACATTCAATAACGTTTGAATCATTAAATCAATGCTTGATGTTTGATTCAATGATTCAATAAATGCAGTTTATCTAATTGAATGGAAGCGTTGAGTTTGACACATTGTATGAATGAGAGAAGCTGGCTCATTGAATTAACACGTGCAGTTAGTTCATGGAGTGAATGTGTGCAGTTTGTGACAATGTGCGAAGCTTGTAACATTGAGAGGATATGAGTAGCTGAATACATTGAATTGAGTAATACTGTTTGCTTCATGAACTAAATGTGTGACAATTGTTTGAATCAATGTACGTTTACTCATTGAATTATCATGTGCAGTCTGTTTCATTGAAAGAACGACTGTAGTAGGATTCACATAACATGTGGGTTATGTTTGTTCGATTGAAACAAGGAATAAGGTTTAATTCATTGAATCAATGATTGTGATTTGATACAATGATTCAAGGAATGCAGTTTGCTTTATAGAATGAACGTCTGCTGTCTGTTTCATTAAATGAACGAGTGTAGTAGTTTTCACTAAATAAGTGAAGTAGGTTGAAACAAGAAATAATTTTTGATTCATTAAATCAATGGTTGCTGTTTGATTCAATGATTCAATAAATGCAGTTTATCTAATTGAATGGAAACGTTGAGCTTGACACATTGCATGAATGAGAGAAGCTCGCTCATTGAATTTACACGTGCAGTTAGTTCATGGAGTGAATGTGTGCAGTTTGATTGAGACAATGTGCGAAGCTTGTAACATTGAGAGGATATGAGTAGCTGAATACATTGAATTGAGTAATACTGTTTGCTTCATGAACTAAATGTGTGACAATTGTTTGATTGAATCAATGTACGTTTACTCATTGAATTATCATGTGCAGTCTGTTTCATTGAAAGAACGACTGTAGTAGGATTCACAAAACATGTGGGTTGTTTGTTCGATTGAAACAAGGAATAAGGTTTAATTCATTGAATCAATTATTGTGATTGATACAATGATTCAAGGAATGCAGTTTGCTGCATTAGCTAAATGTGTGCAATTTGTTTGATTGAATCAATGCATTAAGAGTACCTTTACTCATTGAATTATTATGTGCAGTCTGTTTCATTGAATGAACGTATGCATTTAGTTCATTAATATGGGAGATAGGTTTGTTCCATTGAAATAAAGAATACGGTGTGATTCATTGATTTAATGATTATAGCTTGATTCATTGATTCAATTAATTCAAGTATGTTTCATTGAATTAAAGCGTGATGCATGGCACTTTGAATGAATGAGAAAAGCTCTCTCATTGAACTAATACGTGCAGTGTGGTTCATGGAGTGAATGTGTGCAGTTTGAGTGAGACAATGTGCGAAGTGTGTAACATTGAATGAACGAGTTGCTGAAGTTATTGAATAGATAAATGCAGTTTGTTTCATGAACTATATGTGTGCAATTTGTTTATTTGAATCAATGCGTTAAACTTGAGGCATTGAACGACAGTGTGTGTGTAAGTGTATGAGTTCATGTGTGTGTTTGTGTGTGTGACTGTGTGTTTGTGTGTGCATGTGTCTGTGTGTTAGTGTGTACGTCTGTTTGTGTGTATATGGGCGTGTATGTGTGTGTTTGTATGTGAGTATGTGCGCGTGTAAGAGGGTGTGAGTAAGTGGGTGTGTGTTTGTGTCAGTGTGTTTGTTTGTGTGTGTGATTGTGTGTGTGTAAGTGCGTGTGTGTATTTGTGTGTGTGCGTGTGCATGTTTGTGTATTCGTGTGTGTGTTTGTGTGAGTTTGCGTGTTTGCATTTGTGCGTTTGTGCGTGTTTGTGTGTGTGTTTGTATGCGCGACTATATGTGCACGTTTGCGCGTGCGTCTATATGTGTGTGTTTATGTGTGTGCGTGTGTGTATTTGTGTGTGTGTGTTTGATAGTGTTTGCGTGTTTTCATCTGTGCGTTTGTGTGTATGAGTGCGTTTGTGTTTGCGTGTGTGTCTATGTATGTGTGTTTGTAAGTGTGTATGTGTGTGTTTGTGTGGGGTTGTGTGTGCGCATGTGTGAGACTGTGTGTACGTGTGTATAGTATGTGTGTTAGTGTGTGTATGTTTGTGTGTACGTGTGTGTCTGAAAGTGTGTGTGAGAGTGTAAGTGTGTGTGTAAGGTGTGTGTGTAAGTGTGTGCTTGTGTATGACTGTAAGGGTGTTGTGTGTGTAAGTGTGTGAGTGCAAGTGTGTTTGTGTATGTGTATGTACGTGTCTGTTTGTGTGTAGGTGTGTGTGTGTGGGTGTGTATATGTGTATTTGTGTGTGTGTCTATATGTGTGTGTTTGCATGTGTGTATGTGTGTGTTTGTGTGGTTAAAAGTGTGTGTACAGTGCGCGTAGTGAGTATAAGTGTGTAGGCTTGTAATGAGTGTGTGTTTAAGTGTGTGTGTTTGTGTATGTCTGTAGGTGTGTAGTGTGTGTCTTTGTGTGAGTGTAAGAGTGTGTGTGTAAGTGCGTATGTGTTTGTGTGTCATTGTGTGTGTTTGCGTGTGTGTGTTTGTGTGTTTAAGTGTGTGTGCAGTGTGCGTAGTGTGTGTTAGTTTGTGCGTGTAAGGCGTATGTGTGTAGATGTTTATGTTTGTAGTTCTGTAAGTGCGTAGTGTGTTTGCGTGCGTGAGTGTAAGTGTGGATGTGTTTGTGTGTATGTAAGTGTATGTGAGTTTGGCTTTGTGTGTAAGTGCGTGTGTGTGTGTTTGTGTGTGTATGTATGTAAGTGTGTGTTTGTGTGTGTATGTGCGTGACAGTGTGAGTTCATTTGTGTTTTTGTGTGTGTGATGGTGTGTTTGTGTGTATGTGTATGTGTGTGTGTATACGTGTGTTTGTGTTTATATGGGTGTGTATGTGTGTGTTTGTATGTGAGTAATTGCGCGTGTAAGTGGGTGTGAGTTTGTGTCTGTGTGTTTGTATGTGTGTGTGATTGTGTGTGCGTAAGTGCGTGTTTGTACGTGTCTGCGTGCGTGTTTGTGTGTTTGTATTTGTGTGTAAGTGTGTGTGCGTGTGCATGTTTGTGTGTGTGTTTGTGTGAGTTTGCGTGTTTGCATCTGTGCGTTCGAATAAGATAATGAGCGAAGTTTGTGACATTGAGAAAATAAGAGTAGATCAATTCATTGAACTCACAAATGCAGTTTGCTTCATGAACTAAATGTTGCAATTTGTTTGATTGAATCAATGCATTAAGAGTACCTTTACTCATTGAATTATGATGTGCAGTCTGTTTCATTGAATGAACGAGTGTAGTAGGATTTACTAAACTAGTGAGTTAGGTTTGTTCGATTGAAACAAGGAATAAGGTTTGATTGGTTAAATCAATGATTGTAGTTTGATACAATGATGCAATGAATGCAGTTTGTTTCATTGAATGAACATATGCCTTTAGTTCATTAATTAGGTTTGTTCCATTGATATAAAGAATACGATGTAGATTGATTCAATAAATGCAGTATGTTTCCTGGAATGAATGCGTTAAGCTTGACACATTGAATGAGTGATAGAAGCTATACTCATTGAGTTAGCACGTGCAGTTTGGTTCATGGAGTGATTGAGTTCAGATTGACTGAGACAATGTACGAAGCTTGTGACATTGAATGAACGAGTTGCTGCATTCATTGAATTGACAAATACAGTTTGCTTCATGAACTAAAAGTTTGATTGAATCAATGCATTAAGAGTACCTTTATTCATTGAATTATGATGTGCAGTCTGTTTCATTGAATGAACGAGTGTAGTAGGATTCACTAAACTAGTGAGTTAGGTTTGTTCGATTGAAACAAGGAATAAGGTTTGATTATTTAAATCAATGATTGTAGCTTGAGATTAGCTGTATTTATTGATTCACTACACAAGTGAGTTAGGTTTATTCGATTGAAACAATGAATAAGGTTTGATTAATTGAATCAATGAATGCAGTTTGTTTCATTGAATGAACATATGCCTTTAGTTCATTAATTAGGTTTGTTCCATTGATATAAAGAATACGATGTAGATTGATTCAATAAATGCAGTATGTTTCCTGGAATGAATTCGTTAAGCTTGACACATTGAATGAGTGATAGAAGCTATACTCATTGAGTTAGCACGTGCAGTTTGGTTCATGAGTAAATGTGTGCAGTTCGATTGTGATAATGTGTGAAGCTTGTGACATTGAGAGAATGAGTAGCTGAATTCATTGAATTGACGAATGCAATTTGCTTCATGAACTAAATGCGTACACTTTGTTTGATTGAATCAATGCATTAAGAGTACCTTTAATCATTGAATTATCATGTGCAGTCTGTTTCATTGAATGAACGAGTGTAGTAGGATTCATTAAACTAGTGAGTTAGGTTTGTTCGATTGAAACAAGGAATAAGGTTTGATTATTTAAATCAATGATTATAGCTTGAGATTAGCTGTATTCATTGAATTGACAAATGCTGTTTGCTTCATGAACTAAATGAGTGCAGTTTTTTTGTTTGAATGTGTTAAGCTTCAGGCATTGTACGAAAGAGAGTAACTCTACTCTTTGAAATGACATGTGCAACATCTTTTATTGAATTAACGTGTGTAATTCCATTCACTAAATAAACGTAAGTTTATTGAAACATTCAATAACGTTTGAATCATTAAATCAATGCTTGATGTTTGATTCAATGATTCAATAAATGCAGTTTATCTAATTGAATGGAAGCGTTGAGTTTGACACATTGTATGAATGAGAGAAGCTGGCTCATTGAATTAACACGTGCAGTTAGTTCATGGAGTGAATGTGTGCAGTTTGTGACAATGTGCGAAGCTTGTAACATTGAGAGGATATGAGTAGCTGAATACATTGAATTGAGTAATACTGTTTGCTTCATGAACTAAATGTGTGACAATTGTTTGAATCAATGTACGTTTACTCATTGAATTATCATGTGCAGTCTGTTTCATTGAAAGAACGACTGTAGTAGGATTCACATAACATGTGGGTTATGTTTGTTCGATTGAAACAAGGAATAAGGTTTAATTCATTGAATCAATGATTGTGATTTGATACAATGATTCAAGGAATGCAGTTTGCTTTATAGAATGAACGTCTGCTGTCTGTTTCATTAAATGAACGAGTGTAGTAGTTTTCACTAAATAAGTGAAGTAGGTTGAAACAAGAAATAATTTTTGATTCATTAAATCAATGGTTGCTGTTTGATTCAATGATTCAATAAATGCAGTTTATCTAATTGAATGGAAACGTTGAGCTTGACACATTGCATGAATGAGAGAAGCTCGCTCATTGAATTTACACGTGCAGTTAGTTCATGGAGTGAATGTGTGCAGTTTGATTGAGACAATGTGCGAAGCTTGTAACATTGAGAGGATATGAGTAGCTGAATACATTGAATTGAGTAATACTGTTTGCTTCATGAACTAAATGTGTGACAATTGTTTGATTGAATCAATGTACGTTTACTCATTGAATTATCATGTGCAGTCTGTTTCATTGAAAGAACGACTGTAGTAGGATTCACAAAACATGTGGGTTGTTTGTTCGATTGAAACAAGGAATAAGGTTTAATTCATTGAATCAATTATTGTGATTGATACAATGATTCAAGGAATGCAGTTTGCTGCATTAGCTAAATGTGTGCAATTTGTTTGATTGAATCAATGCATTAAGAGTACCTTTACTCATTGAATTATTATGTGCAGTCTGTTTCATTGAATGAACGTATGCATTTAGTTCATTAATATGGGAGATAGGTTTGTTCCATTGAAATAAAGAATACGGTGTGATTCATTGATTTAATGATTATAGCTTGATTCATTGATTCAATTAATTCAAGTATGTTTCATTGAATTAAAGCGTGATGCATGGCACTTTGAATGAATGAGAAAAGCTCTCTCATTGAACTAATACGTGCAGTGTGGTTCATGGAGTGAATGTGTGCAGTTTGAGTGAGACAATGTGCGAAGTGTGTAACATTGAATGAACGAGTTGCTGAAGTTATTGAATAGATAAATGCAGTTTGTTTCATGAACTATATGTGTGCAATTTGTTTATTTGAATCAATGCGTTAAACTTGAGGCATTGAACGACAGTGTGTGTGTAAGTGTATGAGTTCATGTGTGTGTTTGTGTGTGTGACTGTGTGTTTGTGTGTGCATGTGTCTGTGTGTTAGTGTGTACGTCTGTTTGTGTGTATATGGGCGTGTATGTGTGTGTTTGTATGTGAGTATGTGCGCGTGTAAGAGGGTGTGAGTAAGTGGGTGTGTGTTTGTGTCAGTGTGTTTGTTTGTGTGTGTGATTGTGTGTGTGTAAGTGCGTGTGTGTATTTGTGTGTGTGCGTGTGCATGTTTGTGTATTCGTGTGTGTGTTTGTGTGAGTTTGCGTGTTTGCATTTGTGCGTTTGTGCGTGTTTGTGTGTGTGTTTGTATGCGCGACTATATGTGCACGTTTGCGCGTGCGTCTATATGTGTGTGTTTATGTGTGTGCGTGTGTGTATTTGTGTGTGTGTGTTTGATAGTGTTTGCGTGTTTTCATCTGTGCGTTTGTGTGTATGAGTGCGTTTGTGTTTGCGTGTGTGTCTATGTATGTGTGTTTGTAAGTGTGTATGTGTGTGTTTGTGTGGGGTTGTGTGTGCGCATGTGTGAGACTGTGTGTACGTGTGTATAGTATGTGTGTTAGTGTGTGTATGTTTGTGTGTACGTGTGTGTCTGAAAGTGTGTGTGAGAGTGTAAGTGTGTGTGTAAGGTGTGTGTGTAAGTGTGTGCTTGTGTATGACTGTAAGGGTGTTGTGTGTGTAAGTGTGTGAGTGCAAGTGTGTTTGTGTATGTGTATGTACGTGTCTGTTTGTGTGTAGGTGTGTGTGTGTGGGTGTGTATATGTGTATTTGTGTGTGTGTCTATATGTGTGTGTTTGCATGTGTGTATGTGTGTGTTTGTGTGGTTAAAAGTGTGTGTACAGTGCGCGTAGTGAGTATAAGTGTGTAGGCTTGTAATGAGTGTGTGTTTAAGTGTGTGTGTTTGTGTATGTCTGTAGGTGTGTAGTGTGTGTCTTTGTGTGAGTGTAAGAGTGTGTGTGTAAGTGCGTATGTGTTTGTGTGTCATTGTGTGTGTTTGCGTGTGTGTGTTTGTGTGTTTAAGTGTGTGTGCAGTGTGCGTAGTGTGTGTTAGTTTGTGCGTGTAAGGCGTATGTGTGTAGATGTTTATGTTTGTAGTTCTGTAAGTGCGTAGTGTGTTTGCGTGCGTGAGTGTAAGTGTGGATGTGTTTGTGTGTATGTAAGTGTATGTGAGTTTGGCTTTGTGTGTAAGTGCGTGTGTGTGTGTTTGTGTGTGTATGTATGTAAGTGTGTGTTTGTGTGTGTATGTGCGTGACAGTGTGAGTTCATTTGTGTTTTTGTGTGTGTGATGGTGTGTTTGTGTGTATGTGTATGTGTGTGTGTATACGTGTGTTTGTGTTTATATGGGTGTGTATGTGTGTGTTTGTATGTGAGTAATTGCGCGTGTAAGTGGGTGTGAGTTTGTGTCTGTGTGTTTGTATGTGTGTGTGATTGTGTGTGCGTAAGTGCGTGTTTGTACGTGTCTGCGTGCGTGTTTGTGTGTTTGTATTTGTGTGTAAGTGTGTGTGCGTGTGCATGTTTGTGTGTGTGTTTGTGTGAGTTTGCGTGTTTGCATCTGTGCGTTCGAATAAGATAATGAGCGAAGTTTGTGACATTGAGAAAATAAGAGTAGATCAATTCATTGAACTCACAAATGCAGTTTGCTTCATGAACTAAATGTTGCAATTTGTTTGATTGAATCAATGCATTAAGAGTACCTTTACTCATTGAATTATGATGTGCAGTCTGTTTCATTGAATGAACGAGTGTAGTAGGATTTACTAAACTAGTGAGTTAGGTTTGTTCGATTGAAACAAGGAATAAGGTTTGATTGGTTAAATCAATGATTGTAGTTTGATACAATGATGCAATGAATGCAGTTTGTTTCATTGAATGAACATATGCCTTTAGTTCATTAATTAGGTTTGTTCCATTGATATAAAGAATACGATGTAGATTGATTCAATAAATGCAGTATGTTTCCTGGAATGAATGCGTTAAGCTTGACACATTGAATGAGTGATAGAAGCTATACTCATTGAGTTAGCACGTGCAGTTTGGTTCATGGAGTGATTGAGTTCAGATTGACTGAGACAATGTACGAAGCTTGTGACATTGAATGAACGAGTTGCTGCATTCATTGAATTGACAAATACAGTTTGCTTCATGAACTAAAAGTTTGATTGAATCAATGCATTAAGAGTACCTTTATTCATTGAATTATGATGTGCAGTCTGTTTCATTGAATGAACGAGTGTAGTAGGATTCACTAAACTAGTGAGTTAGGTTTGTTCGATTGAAACAAGGAATAAGGTTTGATTATTTAAATCAATGATTGTAGCTTGAGATTAGCTGTATTTATTGATTCACTACACAAGTGAGTTAGGTTTATTCGATTGAAACAATGAATAAGGTTTGATTAATTGAATCAATGAATGCAGTTTGTTTCATTGAATGAACATATGCCTTTAGTTCATTAATTAGGTTTGTTCCATTGATATAAAGAATACGATGTAGATTGATTCAATAAATGCAGTATGTTTCCTGGAATGAATTCGTTAAGCTTGACACATTGAATGAGTGATAGAAGCTATACTCATTGAGTTAGCACGTGCAGTTTGGTTCATGAGTAAATGTGTGCAGTTCGATTGTGATAATGTGTGAAGCTTGTGACATTGAGAGAATGAGTAGCTGAATTCATTGAATTGACGAATGCAATTTGCTTCATGAACTAAATGCGTACACTTTGTTTGATTGAATCAATGCATTAAGAGTACCTTTAATCATTGAATTATCATGTGCAGTCTGTTTCATTGAATGAACGAGTGTAGTAGGATTCATTAAACTAGTGAGTTAGGTTTGTTCGATTGAAACAAGGAATAAGGTTTGATTATTTAAATCAATGATTATAGCTTGAGATTAGCTGTATTCATTGAATTGACAAATGCTGTTTGCTTCATGAACTAAATGAGTGCAGTTTTTTTGTTTGAATGTGTTAAGCTTCAGGCATTGTACGAAAGAGAGTAACTCTACTCTTTGAAATGACATGTGCAACATCTTTTATTGAATTAACGTGTGTAATTCCATTCACTAAATAAACGTAAGTTTATTGAAACATTCAATAACGTTTGAATCATTAAATCAATGCTTGATGTTTGATTCAATGATTCAATAAATGCAGTTTATCTAATTGAATGGAAGCGTTGAGTTTGACACATTGTATGAATGAGAGAAGCTGGCTCATTGAATTAACACGTGCAGTTAGTTCATGGAGTGAATGTGTGCAGTTTGTGACAATGTGCGAAGCTTGTAACATTGAGAGGATATGAGTAGCTGAATACATTGAATTGAGTAATACTGTTTGCTTCATGAACTAAATGTGTGACAATTGTTTGAATCAATGTACGTTTACTCATTGAATTATCATGTGCAGTCTGTTTCATTGAAAGAACGACTGTAGTAGGATTCACATAACATGTGGGTTATGTTTGTTCGATTGAAACAAGGAATAAGGTTTAATTCATTGAATCAATGATTGTGATTTGATACAATGATTCAAGGAATGCAGTTTGCTTTATAGAATGAACGTCTGCTGTCTGTTTCATTAAATGAACGAGTGTAGTAGTTTTCACTAAATAAGTGAAGTAGGTTGAAACAAGAAATAATTTTTGATTCATTAAATCAATGGTTGCTGTTTGATTCAATGATTCAATAAATGCAGTTTATCTAATTGAATGGAAACGTTGAGCTTGACACATTGCATGAATGAGAGAAGCTCGCTCATTGAATTTACACGTGCAGTTAGTTCATGGAGTGAATGTGTGCAGTTTGATTGAGACAATGTGCGAAGCTTGTAACATTGAGAGGATATGAGTAGCTGAATACATTGAATTGAGTAATACTGTTTGCTTCATGAACTAAATGTGTGACAATTGTTTGATTGAATCAATGTACGTTTACTCATTGAATTATCATGTGCAGTCTGTTTCATTGAAAGAACGACTGTAGTAGGATTCACAAAACATGTGGGTTGTTTGTTCGATTGAAACAAGGAATAAGGTTTAATTCATTGAATCAATTATTGTGATTGATACAATGATTCAAGGAATGCAGTTTGCTGCATTAGCTAAATGTGTGCAATTTGTTTGATTGAATCAATGCATTAAGAGTACCTTTACTCATTGAATTATTATGTGCAGTCTGTTTCATTGAATGAACGTATGCATTTAGTTCATTAATATGGGAGATAGGTTTGTTCCATTGAAATAAAGAATACGGTGTGATTCATTGATTTAATGATTATAGCTTGATTCATTGATTCAATTAATTCAAGTATGTTTCATTGAATTAAAGCGTGATGCATGGCACTTTGAATGAATGAGAAAAGCTCTCTCATTGAACTAATACGTGCAGTGTGGTTCATGGAGTGAATGTGTGCAGTTTGAGTGAGACAATGTGCGAAGTGTGTAACATTGAATGAACGAGTTGCTGAAGTTATTGAATAGATAAATGCAGTTTGTTTCATGAACTATATGTGTGCAATTTGTTTATTTGAATCAATGCGTTAAACTTGAGGCATTGAACGACAGTGTGTGTGTAAGTGTATGAGTTCATGTGTGTGTTTGTGTGTGTGACTGTGTGTTTGTGTGTGCATGTGTCTGTGTGTTAGTGTGTACGTCTGTTTGTGTGTATATGGGCGTGTATGTGTGTGTTTGTATGTGAGTATGTGCGCGTGTAAGAGGGTGTGAGTAAGTGGGTGTGTGTTTGTGTCAGTGTGTTTGTTTGTGTGTGTGATTGTGTGTGTGTAAGTGCGTGTGTGTATTTGTGTGTGTGCGTGTGCATGTTTGTGTATTCGTGTGTGTGTTTGTGTGAGTTTGCGTGTTTGCATTTGTGCGTTTGTGCGTGTTTGTGTGTGTGTTTGTATGCGCGACTATATGTGCACGTTTGCGCGTGCGTCTATATGTGTGTGTTTATGTGTGTGCGTGTGTGTATTTGTGTGTGTGTGTTTGATAGTGTTTGCGTGTTTTCATCTGTGCGTTTGTGTGTATGAGTGCGTTTGTGTTTGCGTGTGTGTCTATGTATGTGTGTTTGTAAGTGTGTATGTGTGTGTTTGTGTGGGGTTGTGTGTGCGCATGTGTGAGACTGTGTGTACGTGTGTATAGTATGTGTGTTAGTGTGTGTATGTTTGTGTGTACGTGTGTGTCTGAAAGTGTGTGTGAGAGTGTAAGTGTGTGTGTAAGGTGTGTGTGTAAGTGTGTGCTTGTGTATGACTGTAAGGGTGTTGTGTGTGTAAGTGTGTGAGTGCAAGTGTGTTTGTGTATGTGTATGTACGTGTCTGTTTGTGTGTAGGTGTGTGTGTGTGGGTGTGTATATGTGTATTTGTGTGTGTGTCTATATGTGTGTGTTTGCATGTGTGTATGTGTGTGTTTGTGTGGTTAAAAGTGTGTGTACAGTGCGCGTAGTGAGTATAAGTGTGTAGGCTTGTAATGAGTGTGTGTTTAAGTGTGTGTGTTTGTGTATGTCTGTAGGTGTGTAGTGTGTGTCTTTGTGTGAGTGTAAGAGTGTGTGTGTAAGTGCGTATGTGTTTGTGTGTCATTGTGTGTGTTTGCGTGTGTGTGTTTGTGTGTTTAAGTGTGTGTGCAGTGTGCGTAGTGTGTGTTAGTTTGTGCGTGTAAGGCGTATGTGTGTAGATGTTTATGTTTGTAGTTCTGTAAGTGCGTAGTGTGTTTGCGTGCGTGAGTGTAAGTGTGGATGTGTTTGTGTGTATGTAAGTGTATGTGAGTTTGGCTTTGTGTGTAAGTGCGTGTGTGTGTGTTTGTGTGTGTATGTATGTAAGTGTGTGTTTGTGTGTGTATGTGCGTGACAGTGTGAGTTCATTTGTGTTTTTGTGTGTGTGATGGTGTGTTTGTGTGTATGTGTATGTGTGTGTGTATACGTGTGTTTGTGTTTATATGGGTGTGTATGTGTGTGTTTGTATGTGAGTAATTGCGCGTGTAAGTGGGTGTGAGTTTGTGTCTGTGTGTTTGTATGTGTGTGTGATTGTGTGTGCGTAAGTGCGTGTTTGTACGTGTCTGCGTGCGTGTTTGTGTGTTTGTATTTGTGTGTAAGTGTGTGTGCGTGTGCATGTTTGTGTGTGTGTTTGTGTGAGTTTGCGTGTTTGCATCTGTGCGTTCGAATAAGATAATGAGCGAAGTTTGTGACATTGAGAAAATAAGAGTAGATCAATTCATTGAACTCACAAATGCAGTTTGCTTCATGAACTAAATGTTGCAATTTGTTTGATTGAATCAATGCATTAAGAGTACCTTTACTCATTGAATTATGATGTGCAGTCTGTTTCATTGAATGAACGAGTGTAGTAGGATTTACTAAACTAGTGAGTTAGGTTTGTTCGATTGAAACAAGGAATAAGGTTTGATTGGTTAAATCAATGATTGTAGTTTGATACAATGATGCAATGAATGCAGTTTGTTTCATTGAATGAACATATGCCTTTAGTTCATTAATTAGGTTTGTTCCATTGATATAAAGAATACGATGTAGATTGATTCAATAAATGCAGTATGTTTCCTGGAATGAATGCGTTAAGCTTGACACATTGAATGAGTGATAGAAGCTATACTCATTGAGTTAGCACGTGCAGTTTGGTTCATGGAGTGATTGAGTTCAGATTGACTGAGACAATGTACGAAGCTTGTGACATTGAATGAACGAGTTGCTGCATTCATTGAATTGACAAATACAGTTTGCTTCATGAACTAAAAGTTTGATTGAATCAATGCATTAAGAGTACCTTTATTCATTGAATTATGATGTGCAGTCTGTTTCATTGAATGAACGAGTGTAGTAGGATTCACTAAACTAGTGAGTTAGGTTTGTTCGATTGAAACAAGGAATAAGGTTTGATTATTTAAATCAATGATTGTAGCTTGAGATTAGCTGTATTTATTGATTCACTACACAAGTGAGTTAGGTTTATTCGATTGAAACAATGAATAAGGTTTGATTAATTGAATCAATGAATGCAGTTTGTTTCATTGAATGAACATATGCCTTTAGTTCATTAATTAGGTTTGTTCCATTGATATAAAGAATACGATGTAGATTGATTCAATAAATGCAGTATGTTTCCTGGAATGAATTCGTTAAGCTTGACACATTGAATGAGTGATAGAAGCTATACTCATTGAGTTAGCACGTGCAGTTTGGTTCATGAGTAAATGTGTGCAGTTCGATTGTGATAATGTGTGAAGCTTGTGACATTGAGAGAATGAGTAGCTGAATTCATTGAATTGACGAATGCAATTTGCTTCATGAACTAAATGCGTACACTTTGTTTGATTGAATCAATGCATTAAGAGTACCTTTAATCATTGAATTATCATGTGCAGTCTGTTTCATTGAATGAACGAGTGTAGTAGGATTCATTAAACTAGTGAGTTAGGTTTGTTCGATTGAAACAAGGAATAAGGTTTGATTATTTAAATCAATGATTATAGCTTGAGATTAGCTGTATTCATTGAATTGACAAATGCTGTTTGCTTCATGAACTAAATGAGTGCAGTTTTTTTGTTTGAATGTGTTAAGCTTCAGGCATTGTACGAAAGAGAGTAACTCTACTCTTTGAAATGACATGTGCAACATCTTTTATTGAATTAACGTGTGTAATTCCATTCACTAAATAAACGTAAGTTTATTGAAACATTCAATAACGTTTGAATCATTAAATCAATGCTTGATGTTTGATTCAATGATTCAATAAATGCAGTTTATCTAATTGAATGGAAGCGTTGAGTTTGACACATTGTATGAATGAGAGAAGCTGGCTCATTGAATTAACACGTGCAGTTAGTTCATGGAGTGAATGTGTGCAGTTTGTGACAATGTGCGAAGCTTGTAACATTGAGAGGATATGAGTAGCTGAATACATTGAATTGAGTAATACTGTTTGCTTCATGAACTAAATGTGTGACAATTGTTTGAATCAATGTACGTTTACTCATTGAATTATCATGTGCAGTCTGTTTCATTGAAAGAACGACTGTAGTAGGATTCACATAACATGTGGGTTATGTTTGTTCGATTGAAACAAGGAATAAGGTTTAATTCATTGAATCAATGATTGTGATTTGATACAATGATTCAAGGAATGCAGTTTGCTTTATAGAATGAACGTCTGCTGTCTGTTTCATTAAATGAACGAGTGTAGTAGTTTTCACTAAATAAGTGAAGTAGGTTGAAACAAGAAATAATTTTTGATTCATTAAATCAATGGTTGCTGTTTGATTCAATGATTCAATAAATGCAGTTTATCTAATTGAATGGAAACGTTGAGCTTGACACATTGCATGAATGAGAGAAGCTCGCTCATTGAATTTACACGTGCAGTTAGTTCATGGAGTGAATGTGTGCAGTTTGATTGAGACAATGTGCGAAGCTTGTAACATTGAGAGGATATGAGTAGCTGAATACATTGAATTGAGTAATACTGTTTGCTTCATGAACTAAATGTGTGACAATTGTTTGATTGAATCAATGTACGTTTACTCATTGAATTATCATGTGCAGTCTGTTTCATTGAAAGAACGACTGTAGTAGGATTCACAAAACATGTGGGTTGTTTGTTCGATTGAAACAAGGAATAAGGTTTAATTCATTGAATCAATTATTGTGATTGATACAATGATTCAAGGAATGCAGTTTGCTGCATTAGCTAAATGTGTGCAATTTGTTTGATTGAATCAATGCATTAAGAGTACCTTTACTCATTGAATTATTATGTGCAGTCTGTTTCATTGAATGAACGTATGCATTTAGTTCATTAATATGGGAGATAGGTTTGTTCCATTGAAATAAAGAATACGGTGTGATTCATTGATTTAATGATTATAGCTTGATTCATTGATTCAATTAATTCAAGTATGTTTCATTGAATTAAAGCGTGATGCATGGCACTTTGAATGAATGAGAAAAGCTCTCTCATTGAACTAATACGTGCAGTGTGGTTCATGGAGTGAATGTGTGCAGTTTGAGTGAGACAATGTGCGAAGTGTGTAACATTGAATGAACGAGTTGCTGAAGTTATTGAATAGATAAATGCAGTTTGTTTCATGAACTATATGTGTGCAATTTGTTTATTTGAATCAATGCGTTAAACTTGAGGCATTGAACGACAGTGTGTGTGTAAGTGTATGAGTTCATGTGTGTGTTTGTGTGTGTGACTGTGTGTTTGTGTGTGCATGTGTCTGTGTGTTAGTGTGTACGTCTGTTTGTGTGTATATGGGCGTGTATGTGTGTGTTTGTATGTGAGTATGTGCGCGTGTAAGAGGGTGTGAGTAAGTGGGTGTGTGTTTGTGTCAGTGTGTTTGTTTGTGTGTGTGATTGTGTGTGTGTAAGTGCGTGTGTGTATTTGTGTGTGTGCGTGTGCATGTTTGTGTATTCGTGTGTGTGTTTGTGTGAGTTTGCGTGTTTGCATTTGTGCGTTTGTGCGTGTTTGTGTGTGTGTTTGTATGCGCGACTATATGTGCACGTTTGCGCGTGCGTCTATATGTGTGTGTTTATGTGTGTGCGTGTGTGTATTTGTGTGTGTGTGTTTGATAGTGTTTGCGTGTTTTCATCTGTGCGTTTGTGTGTATGAGTGCGTTTGTGTTTGCGTGTGTGTCTATGTATGTGTGTTTGTAAGTGTGTATGTGTGTGTTTGTGTGGGGTTGTGTGTGCGCATGTGTGAGACTGTGTGTACGTGTGTATAGTATGTGTGTTAGTGTGTGTATGTTTGTGTGTACGTGTGTGTCTGAAAGTGTGTGTGAGAGTGTAAGTGTGTGTGTAAGGTGTGTGTGTAAGTGTGTGCTTGTGTATGACTGTAAGGGTGTTGTGTGTGTAAGTGTGTGAGTGCAAGTGTGTTTGTGTATGTGTATGTACGTGTCTGTTTGTGTGTAGGTGTGTGTGTGTGGGTGTGTATATGTGTATTTGTGTGTGTGTCTATATGTGTGTGTTTGCATGTGTGTATGTGTGTGTTTGTGTGGTTAAAAGTGTGTGTACAGTGCGCGTAGTGAGTATAAGTGTGTAGGCTTGTAATGAGTGTGTGTTTAAGTGTGTGTGTTTGTGTATGTCTGTAGGTGTGTAGTGTGTGTCTTTGTGTGAGTGTAAGAGTGTGTGTGTAAGTGCGTATGTGTTTGTGTGTCATTGTGTGTGTTTGCGTGTGTGTGTTTGTGTGTTTAAGTGTGTGTGCAGTGTGCGTAGTGTGTGTTAGTTTGTGCGTGTAAGGCGTATGTGTGTAGATGTTTATGTTTGTAGTTCTGTAAGTGCGTAGTGTGTTTGCGTGCGTGAGTGTAAGTGTGGATGTGTTTGTGTGTATGTAAGTGTATGTGAGTTTGGCTTTGTGTGTAAGTGCGTGTGTGTGTGTTTGTGTGTGTATGTATGTAAGTGTGTGTTTGTGTGTGTATGTGCGTGACAGTGTGAGTTCATTTGTGTTTTTGTGTGTGTGATGGTGTGTTTGTGTGTATGTGTATGTGTGTGTGTATACGTGTGTTTGTGTTTATATGGGTGTGTATGTGTGTGTTTGTATGTGAGTAATTGCGCGTGTAAGTGGGTGTGAGTTTGTGTCTGTGTGTTTGTATGTGTGTGTGATTGTGTGTGCGTAAGTGCGTGTTTGTACGTGTCTGCGTGCGTGTTTGTGTGTTTGTATTTGTGTGTAAGTGTGTGTGCGTGTGCATGTTTGTGTGTGTGTTTGTGTGAGTTTGCGTGTTTGCATCTGTGCGTTCGAATAAGATAATGAGCGAAGTTTGTGACATTGAGAAAATAAGAGTAGATCAATTCATTGAACTCACAAATGCAGTTTGCTTCATGAACTAAATGTTGCAATTTGTTTGATTGAATCAATGCATTAAGAGTACCTTTACTCATTGAATTATGATGTGCAGTCTGTTTCATTGAATGAACGAGTGTAGTAGGATTTACTAAACTAGTGAGTTAGGTTTGTTCGATTGAAACAAGGAATAAGGTTTGATTGGTTAAATCAATGATTGTAGTTTGATACAATGATGCAATGAATGCAGTTTGTTTCATTGAATGAACATATGCCTTTAGTTCATTAATTAGGTTTGTTCCATTGATATAAAGAATACGATGTAGATTGATTCAATAAATGCAGTATGTTTCCTGGAATGAATGCGTTAAGCTTGACACATTGAATGAGTGATAGAAGCTATACTCATTGAGTTAGCACGTGCAGTTTGGTTCATGGAGTGATTGAGTTCAGATTGACTGAGACAATGTACGAAGCTTGTGACATTGAATGAACGAGTTGCTGCATTCATTGAATTGACAAATACAGTTTGCTTCATGAACTAAAAGTTTGATTGAATCAATGCATTAAGAGTACCTTTATTCATTGAATTATGATGTGCAGTCTGTTTCATTGAATGAACGAGTGTAGTAGGATTCACTAAACTAGTGAGTTAGGTTTGTTCGATTGAAACAAGGAATAAGGTTTGATTATTTAAATCAATGATTGTAGCTTGAGATTAGCTGTATTTATTGATTCACTACACAAGTGAGTTAGGTTTATTCGATTGAAACAATGAATAAGGTTTGATTAATTGAATCAATGAATGCAGTTTGTTTCATTGAATGAACATATGCCTTTAGTTCATTAATTAGGTTTGTTCCATTGATATAAAGAATACGATGTAGATTGATTCAATAAATGCAGTATGTTTCCTGGAATGAATTCGTTAAGCTTGACACATTGAATGAGTGATAGAAGCTATACTCATTGAGTTAGCACGTGCAGTTTGGTTCATGAGTAAATGTGTGCAGTTCGATTGTGATAATGTGTGAAGCTTGTGACATTGAGAGAATGAGTAGCTGAATTCATTGAATTGACGAATGCAATTTGCTTCATGAACTAAATGCGTACACTTTGTTTGATTGAATCAATGCATTAAGAGTACCTTTAATCATTGAATTATCATGTGCAGTCTGTTTCATTGAATGAACGAGTGTAGTAGGATTCATTAAACTAGTGAGTTAGGTTTGTTCGATTGAAACAAGGAATAAGGTTTGATTATTTAAATCAATGATTATAGCTTGAGATTAGCTGTATTCATTGAATTGACAAATGCTGTTTGCTTCATGAACTAAATGAGTGCAGTTTTTTTGTTTGAATGTGTTAAGCTTCAGGCATTGTACGAAAGAGAGTAACTCTACTCTTTGAAATGACATGTGCAACATCTTTTATTGAATTAACGTGTGTAATTCCATTCACTAAATAAACGTAAGTTTATTGAAACATTCAATAACGTTTGAATCATTAAATCAATGCTTGATGTTTGATTCAATGATTCAATAAATGCAGTTTATCTAATTGAATGGAAGCGTTGAGTTTGACACATTGTATGAATGAGAGAAGCTGGCTCATTGAATTAACACGTGCAGTTAGTTCATGGAGTGAATGTGTGCAGTTTGTGACAATGTGCGAAGCTTGTAACATTGAGAGGATATGAGTAGCTGAATACATTGAATTGAGTAATACTGTTTGCTTCATGAACTAAATGTGTGACAATTGTTTGAATCAATGTACGTTTACTCATTGAATTATCATGTGCAGTCTGTTTCATTGAAAGAACGACTGTAGTAGGATTCACATAACATGTGGGTTATGTTTGTTCGATTGAAACAAGGAATAAGGTTTAATTCATTGAATCAATGATTGTGATTTGATACAATGATTCAAGGAATGCAGTTTGCTGCATTAGCTAAATGTGTGCAATTTGTTTGATTGAATCAATGCATTAAGAGTACCTTTACTCATTGAATTATCATGTGCAGTTTGTTTCATTGAATGAACGTATGCATTTAGTTCATTAATATGGGAGATAGGTTTGTTCTATTGAAATAAAGAATACGATGTGATTCATTGATTTAATGATTGTAGCTTGATTCATTGATTCAATTAATTCAAGTATGTTTCATTGAATTAAAGCGTGATGCTTGGCACATTGAAAGAATGAGAAAAGCTCTCTCATTGAACTAATACGTGCAGTGTGGTTCATGGAGTGAATGTGTGCAGTTTGAGTGAGACAATGTGCGATATTTGTGACATTGAATGAACGAGTTGCTGCATTTATTGAATAGATAAATGCAGTTTGTTTCATGAACTATATGTGTGCAATTTGTTTATTTGAATCAATGCGTTAAACTTGAGGCATTGAACGACAGTGTGTGTGTAAGTGTATGAGTTCATGTGTGTGTTTGTGTGTGTGATTGTGTGTTTGTGTGTCTACGTGTCTGGATGGTAGTGTGTACGTCTGTTTGTGTGTATATGGGCGTGTATGTGTGTGTTTGTATGTGAGTATGTGCGCGTGTAAGAGGGTGTGAGTAAGTGGGTGTGTGTTTGTGTCAGTGTGTTTGTTTGTGTGTGATTGTGTGTTTGTGTGTGCGTAAGTGCGTGTGTGTACGTGTCTGCGTGTGTGTTTGTGTGTATAAGTGTGTGTGTTTGTGTATGTCTGTAAGTGTGTAGTGTGTGTCTTTGTGTCTTGTGTGTAAGTGCGTATGTGTTTGTGTGTAATTGTGTGTGTTTGCGTGTGTGTGTTTGTGTGTGTGTTCGTGTTTTTAAGTGTGTGTGTACTGTGCGTAGTGTGTGTTAGTTTGTGCGTGTAAGGCGTATGTGTGTAGATGTTTATGTTTGTAGTTCTGTAAGTGCGTAGTGTGTTTGCGTGCGTGAGTGTAAGTGTGGATGTGTTTGTGTGTATGTAAGTGTATGTGAGTTTGGCTTTGTGTGTAAGTGCGTGTGTGTGTGTTTGTGTGTGTATGTATGTAAGTGTGTGTTTGTGTGTGTATGTGCGTGACAGTGTGTGAGTTCATTTGAGTGTTTGTGTGTGTGATTGTGTGTTTGTGTGTATGTGTATGTGTGTGTGTATACGTGTGTTTGTGTTTATATGGGTGTGTATGTGTGTGTTTGTATGTGAGTATGTGCGCGTGTAAGTGGGTGTGAGTTTGTGTCTGTGAGTTTGTATGTGTGTGTGATTGTGTGTGCGTAAGTGCGTGTTTATACGTGTCTGCGTGCGTGTTTGTGTGTTTGTATTTGTGTGTAAGTGTGTGTGCGTGTGCATGTTTGTGTGTGTGTTTGTGTGAGTTTGCGTGTTTGCATCTGTGCGTTCGAATAAGATAATGAGCGAAGTTTGTGACATTGAGAAAATAAGAGTAGATCAATTCATTGAACTCACAAATGCAGTTTGCTTCATGAACTAAATGTTGCAATTTGTTTGATTGAATCAATGCATTAAGAGTACCTTTACTCATTGAATTATGATGTGCAGTCTGTTTCATTGAATGAACGAGTGTAGTAGGATTTACTAAACTAGTGAGTTAGGTTTGTTCGATTGAAACAAGGAATAAGGTTTGATTGGTTAAATCAATGATTGTAGTTTGATACAATGATGCAATGAATGCAGTTTGTTTCATTGAATGAACTTATGCCTTTAGTTCATTAATTAGGTTTGTTCCATTGATATAAAGAATACGATATAGATTGATTCAATAAATGCAGTATGTTTCCTGGAATGAATGCGTTAAGCTTGACACATTGAATGAGTGATAGAAGCTATACTCATTGAGTTAGCACGTGCAGTTTGGTTCATGGAGTGATTGTGTTCAGATTGACTGAGACAATGTACGAAGCTTGTGACATTGAATGAACGAGTTGCTGCATTCATTGAATTGACAAATACTGTTTGCTTCATGAACTAAAAGTTTGATTGAATCAATGCATTAAGAGTACCTTTACTCATTGAATTATGATGTGCAGTCTGTTTCATTGAATGAACGAGTGTAGTATGATTCACTAAACAAGTGAGTTAGGTTTGTTCGATTGAAACAAGGAATAAGGTTTGATTATTTAAATCAATGATTGTAGCTTGAGATTAGCTGTATTCATTGATTCACTGCACAAGTGAGTTAGTCTTATTCGATTGAAACAATGAATAAGGTTTGATTAATTGAATCAATGAATGCAGTTTGTTTCATTGAATGAACATATGCCTTTAGTTCATTAATTAGGTTTGTTCCATTGAAATAAAGAATACGATGTAGATTGATTCAATAAATGCAGTATGTTTCCTGGAATGAATGCGTTAAGCTTGACACATTGAATGAGTGATAGAAGCTATACTCATTGAGTTAGCGCATGCTGTTTGGTTTATGAGTAAATGTGTGCAGTTCGATTGTGATAATGTGTGAAGCTTGTGACATTGAGAGAATGAGTAGCTGAATTCATTGAATTGACAAATGCAGTTTGCTTCATGAACTAAATGTGTACACTTTGTTTGATTGAATCAATGCATTAAGAGTACCTTTAATCATTGAATTATCATGTGCAGTCTGTTTCATTGAATGAACGAGTGTAGTATGATTCACTAAACAAGTGAGTTAGGTTTGTTCGATTGAAACAAGGAATAAGGTTTGATTATTTAAATCAATGATTGTAGCTTGAGATTAGCTGTATTCATTGAATTGACAAATGCTGTTTGCTTCATGAACTAAATATGTGCAATTTTTTGTTTGAATGCGTTAAGCTTCAGGCATTGAACGAAAGAGAGTAACTCTACTCTTTGAAATGACATGTGCAACATCTTTTATTGAATGAACGTATGTAATTCCATTCACTAAATAAACGTAAGTTTTTGAAACATTCAATAACGTTTGATTCATTGAATCAATGATTGTAGTTTGATTCAATGATTCAATTATGCAGTTTGTTTCATAGAATGAAAGCGTTTCGCTTGACCAATTGAATGAATGAGAGAAGCTATACTCATTGAATTAACACGTGCAGTTTGGTTCATGGAGTGATTGTGTTCAGATTGACTGAGACAATGTACGAAGCTTGTGACATTGAATGAACGAGTTGCTGCATTCATTGAATTGACAAATGCAGTTTGCTTCATGAACTAAAAGTTTGATTGAATCAATGCATTAAGAGTACCTTTACTCATTGAATTATGATGTGCAGTCTGTCGCAGTGAATGAACGAGTTTAGTAGGATTCACTAAACAAGTGAGTTAAGTTTGTTCGATTGAAACAATGAACAAGGTGTGATTCATTGAATCAGTGATTGTAATTTGATACAATGATTCAAGGAATGCAGTTTGCTTTATAGAATGAACGTCTGCTGTCTGTTTCATTAAATGAACTAAATAAGTGAAGTAGGTTGAAACAAGAAATAATTTTTGATTCATTAAGTCAATGCTTGCTGTTTGATTCAATGATTCAATAAATGCAGTTTATCTAATTGAATGGAAGCGTTGAGTATGAATGAGCAGTTAGTTCATGGAGTGAATGTGTGCAGTTTGATTGAGACAATGTGCGAAGCTTGTAACATTGAGAGGATATGAGTAGCTGAATACATTGAATTGAGTAATAGTGTTTGCTTCATGAACTAAATGTGTGACAATTGTTTGATTGAATCAATGTACGTTTACTCATTGAATTATCATGTGCAGTCTGTTTCATTGAAAGAACGACTGTAGTAGGATTCACATAACATGTGGGTTATGTTTGTTCGATTGAAACAAGGAATAAGGTTTAATTCATTGAATCAATGATTGTGATTTGATACAATGATTCAAGGAATGCAGTTTGCTGCATTAGCTAAATGTGTGCAATTTGTTTGATTGAATCAATGCATTAAGAGTACCTTTACTCATTGAATTATCATGTGCAGTTTGTTTCATTGAATGAACGTATGCATTTAGTTCATTAATATGGGAGATAGGTTTGTTCCATTGAAATAAAGAATACGATGTGATTCATTGATTTAATGATTGTAGCTTGATTCATTGATTCAATTAATTCAAGTATGTTTCATTGAATTAAAGCGTGATGCTTGGCACATTGAAAGAATGAGAAAAGCTCTCTCATTGAACTAATACGTGCAGTGTGGTTCATGGAGTGAATGTGTGCAGTTTGAGTGAGACAATGTGCGATATTTGTGACATTGAATGAACGAGTTGCTGCATTTATTGAATAGATAAATGCAGTTTGTTTCATGAACTATATGTGTGCAATTTGTTTATTTGAATCAATGCGTTAAACTTGAGGCATTGAACGACAGTGTGTGTGTAAGTGTATGAGTTCATGTGTGTGTTTGTGTGTGTGATTGTGTGTTTGTGTGTCTATGTGTCTGGATGGTAGTGTGTACGTCTGTTTGTGTGTATATGGGCGTGTATGTGTGTGTTTGTATGTGAGTATGTGCGCGTGTAAGAGGGTGTGAGTAAGTGGGTGTGTGTTTGTGTCAGTGTGTTTGTTTGTGTGTGTGATTGTGTGTTTGTGTGTGCGTAAGTGCGTGTGTGTACGTGTCTGCGTGTGTGTTTGTGTGTATAAGTGTGTGTGTTTGTGTATGTCTGTAAGTGTGTAGTGTGTGTCTTTGTGTCTTGTGTGTGTAAGTGCGTATGTGTTTGTGTGTAATTGTGTGTGTTTGCGTGTGTGTGTATGTGTGTGTGTTCGTGTTTTTAAGTGTGTGTGTAGTGTGCGTAGTGTGTGTTAGTTTGTGCGTGTAAGGCGTATGTGTGTAGATGTTTATGTTTGTAGTTCTGTAAGTGCGTAGTGTGTTTGCGTGCGTGAGTGTAAGTGTGGATGTGTTTGTGTGTATGTAAGTGTATGTGAGTTTGGCTTTGTGTGTAAGTGCGTGTGTGTGTGTTTGTGTGTGTATGTATGTAAGTGTGTGTTTGTGTGTGTATGTGCGTGACAGTGTGTGAGTTCATTTGTGTGTTTGTGTGTGTGATTGTGTGTTTGTGTGTATGTGTATGTGTGTGTGTATACGTGTGTTTGTGTTTATATGGGTGTGTATGTGTGTGTTTGTATGTGAGTATGTGCGCGTGTAAGTGGGTGTGAGTTTGTGTCTGTGTGTTTGTATGTGTGTGTGATTGTGTGTGCGTAAGTGCGTGTTTATACGTGTCTGCGTGCGTGTTTGTGTGTTTGTATTTGTGTGTAAGTGTGTGTGCGTGTGCATGTTTGTGTGTGTGTTTGTGTGAGTTTGCGTGTTTGCATCTGTGCGTTCGAATAAGATAATGAGCGAAGTTTGTGACATTGAGAAAATAAGAGTAGATCAATTCATTGAACTCACAAATGCAGTTTGCTTCATGAACTAAATGTTGCAATTTGTTTGATTGAATCAATGCATTAAGAGTACCTTTACTCATTGAATTATGATGTGCAGTCTGTTTCATTGAATGAACGAGTGTAGTAGGATTTACTAAACTAGTGAGTTAGGGTTGTTCGATTGAAACAAGGAATAAGGTTTGATTGGTTAAATCAATGATTGTAGTTTGATACAATGATGCAATGAATGCAGTTTGTTTCATTGAATGAACTTATGCCTTTAGTTCATTAATTAGGTTTGTTCCATTGATATAAAGAATACGATATAGATTGATTCAATAAATGCAGTATGTTTCCTGGAATGAATGCGTTAAGCTTGACACATTGAATGAGTGATAGAAGCTATACTCATTGAGTTAGCACGTGCAGTTTGGTTCATGGAGTGATTGTGTTCAGATTGACTGAGACAATGTACGAAGCTTGTGACATTGAATGAACGAGTGGCTGCATTCATTGAATTGACAAATACTGTTTGCTTCATGAACTAAAAGTTTGATTGAATCAATGCATTAAGAGTACCTTTAATCATTGAATTATCATGTGCAGTCTGTTTCATTGAATGAACGAGTGTAGTATGATTCACTAAACTAGTGAGTTAGGTTTGTTCGATTGAAACAAGGAATAAGGTTTGATTATTTAAATCAATGATTGTAGCTTGAGATTAGCTGTATTCATTGATTCACTGCACAAGTGAGTTAGTCTTATTCGATTGAAACAATGAATAAGGTTTGATTAATTGAATCAATGAATGCAGTTTGTTTCATTGAATGAACATATGCCTTTAGTTCATTAATTAGGTTTGTTCCATTGAAATAAAGAATACGATGTAGATTGATTCAATAAATGCAGTATGTTTCCTGGAATGAATGCGTTAAGCTTGACACATTGAATGAGTGATAGAAGCTATACTCATTGAGTTAGCACATGCTGTTTGGTTTATGAGTAAATGTGTGCAGTTCGATTGTGATAATGTGTGAAGCTTGTGACATTGAGAGAATAAGAGTAGCAGAATTCATTGAATTGACAAATGCAGTTTGCTTCATGAACTAAATGTGTACACTTTGTTTGATTGAATCAATGCATTAAGAGTACCTTTAATCATTGAATTATCATGTGCAGTCTGTTTCATTGAATGAACGAGTGTAGTATGATTCACTAAACTAGTGAGTTAGGTTTGTTCGATTGAAACAAGGAATAAGGTTTGATTATTTAAATCAATGATTGTAGCTTGAGATTAGCTGTATTCATTGAATTGACAAATGCTGTTTGCTTCATGAACTAAATATGTGCAATTTTTTGTTTGAATGCGTTAAGCTTCAGGCATTGAACGAAAGAGAGTAACTCTACTCTTTGAAATGACATGTGCAACATCTTTTATTGAATGAACGTATGTAATTCCATTCACTAAATAAACGTAAGTTTTTGAAACATTCAATAACGTTTGATTCATTGAATCAATGATTGTAGTTTGATTCAATGATTCAATTATGCAGTTTGTTTCATAGAATGAAAGCGTTTCGCTTGACCAATTGAATGAATGAGAGAAGCTATACTCATTGAATTAACACGTGCAGTTTGGTTCATGGAGTGATTGTGTTCAGATTGACTGAGACAATGTACGAAGCTTGTGACATTGAATGAACGAGTTGCTGCATTCATTGAATTGACAAATGCAGTTTGCTTCATGAACTAAAAGTTTGATTGAATCAATGCATTAAGAGTACCTTTACTCATTGAATTATGATGTGCAGTCTGTCGCAGTGAATGAACGAGTTTAGTAGGATTCACTAAACAAGTGAGTTAAGTTTGTTCGATTGAAACAATGAACAAGGTGTGATTCATTGAATCAGTGATTGTAATTTGATACAATGATTCAAGGAATGCAGTTTGCTTTATAGAATGAACGTCTGCTGTCTGTTTCATTAAATGAACTAAATAAGTGAAGTAGGTTGAAACAAGAAATAATTTTTGATTCATTAAGTCAATGCTTGCTGTTTGATTCAATGATTCAATAAATGCAGTTTATCTAATTGAATGGAAGCGTTGAGTATGAATGAGCAGTTAGTTCATGGAGTGAATGTGTGCAGTTTGATTGAGACAATGTGCGAAGCTTGTAACATTGAGAGGATATGAGTAGCTGAATACATTGAATTGAGTAATAGTGTTTGCTTCATGAACTAAATGTGTGACAATTGTTTGATTGAATCAATGTACGTTTACTCATTGAATTATCATGTGCAGTCTGTTTCATTGAAAGAACGACTGTAGTAGGATTCACATAACATGTGGGTTATGTTTGTTCGATTGAAACAAGGAATAAGGTTTAATTCATTGAATCAATGATTGTGATTTGATACAATGATTCAAGGAATGCAGTTTGCTGCATTAGCTAAATGTGTGCAATTTGTTTGATTGAATCAATGCATTAAGAGTACCTTTACTCATTGAATTATCATGTGCAGTTTGTTTCATTGAATGAACGTATGCATTTAGTTCATTAATATGGGAGATAGGTTTGTTCCATTGAAATAAAGAATACGATGTGATTCATTGATTTAATGATTGTAGCTTGATTCATTGATTCAATTAATTCAAGTATGTTTCATTGAATTAAAGCGTGATGCTTGGCACATTGAAAGAATGAGAAGAGCTCTCTCATTGAACTAATACGTGCAGTGTGGTTCATGGAGTGAATGTGTGCAGTTTGAGTGAGACAATGTGCGATATTTGTGACATTGAATGAACGAGTTGCTGCATTTATTGAATAGATAAATGCAGTTTGTTTCATGAACTATATGTGTGCAATTTGTTTATTTGAATCAATGCGTTAAACTTGAGGCATTGAACGACAGTGTGTGTGTAAGTGTATGAGTTCATGTGTGTGTTTGTGTGTGTGATTGTGTGTTTGTGTGTCTACGTGTCTGGATGGTAGTGTGTACGTCTGTTTGTGTGTATATGGGCGTGTATGTGTGTGTTTGTATGTGAGTATGTGCGCGTGTAAGAGGGTGTGAGTAAGTGGGTGTGTGTTTGTATCAGTGTGTTTGTTTGTGTGTGTGATTGTGTGTTTGTGTGTGCGTAAGTGCGTGTGTGTACGTGTCTGCGTGTGTGTTTGTGTGTTTAAGTGTGTGTGTTTGTGTATGTCTGTAAGTGTGTAGTGTGTGTCTTTGTGTCTTGTGTGTGTAAGTGCGTATGTGTTTGTGTGTAATTGTGTGTGTTTGCGTGTGTGTGTTTGTGTGTGTGTTCGTGTTTTTAAGTGTGTGTGTAGTGTGCGTAGTGTGTGTTAGTTTGTGCGTGTAAGGCGTATGTGTGTAGATGATTATGTTTGTAGTTCTGTAAGTGCGTAGTGTGTTTGCGTGCGTGAGTGTAAGTGTGGATGTGTTTGTGTGTATGTAAGTGTATGTGAGTTTGGCTTTGTGTGTAAGTGCGTGTGTGTGTGTTTGTGTGTGTATGTATGTAAGTGTGTGTTTGTGTGTGTATGTGCGTGACAGTGTGTGAGTTCATTTGTGTGTTTGTGTGTGTGATTGTGTGTTTGTGTGTATGTGTATGTGTGTGTGTATACGTGTGTTTGTGTTTATATGGGTGTGTATGTGTGTGTTTGTATGTGAGTATGTGCGCGTGTAAGTGGGTGTGAGTTTGTGTCTGTGTGTTTGTATGTGTGTGTGATTGTGTGTGCGTAAGTGCGTGTTTATACGTGTCTGCGTGCGTGTTTGTGTGTTTGTATTTGTGTGTAAGTGTGTGTGCGTGTGCATGTTTGTGTGTGTGTTTGTGTGAGTTTGCGTGTTTGCATCTGTGCGTTCGAATAAGATAATGAGCGAAGTTTGTGACATTGAGAAAATAAGAGTAGATCAATTCATTGAACTCACAAATGCAGTTTGCTTCATGAACTAAATGTTGCAATTTGTTTGATTGAATCAATGCATTAAGAGTACCTTTACTCATTGAATTATGATGTGCAGTCTGTTTCATTGAATGAACGAGTGTAGTAGGATTTACTAAACTAGTGAGTTAGGTTTGTTCGATTGAAACAAGGAATAAGGTTTGATTGGTTAAATCAATGATTGTAGTTTGATACAATGATGCAATGAATGCAGTTTGTTTCATTGAATGAACATATGCCTTTAGTTCATTAATTAGGTTTGTTCCATTGAAATAAAGAATACGATGTAGATTGATTCAATAAATGCAGTATGTTTCCTGGAATGAATGCGTTAAGCTTGACACATTGAATGAGTGATAGAAGCTATACTCATTGAGTTAGCACATGCTGTTTGGTTTATGAGTAAATGTGTGCAGTTCGATTGTGATAATGTGTGAAGCTTGTGACATTGAGAGAATAAGAGTAGCTGAATTCATTGAATTGACAAATGCAGTTTGCTTCATGAACTAAATGTGTACACTTTGTTTGATTGAATCAATGCATTAAGAGTACCTTTAATCATTGAATTATCATGTGCAGTCTGTTTCATTGAATGAACGAGTGTAGTATGATTCACTAAACTAGTGAGTTAGGTTTGTTCGATTGAAACAAGGAATAAGGTTTGATTATTTAAATCAATGATTGTAGCTTGAGATTAGCTGTATTCATTGAATTGACAAATGCTGTTTGCTTCATGAACTAAATATGTGCAATTTTTTGTTTGAATGCGTTAAGCTTCAGGCATTGAACGAAAGAGAGTAACTCTACTCTTTGAAATGACATGTGCAACATCTTTTATTGAATGAACGTATGTAATTCCATTCACTAAATAAACGTAAGTTTTTGAAACATTCAATAACGTTTGATTCATTGAATCAATGATTGTAGTTTGATTCAATGATTCAATTATGCAGTTTGTTTCATAGAATGAAAGCGTTTCGCTTGACCAATTGAATGAATGAGAGAAGCTATACTCATTGAATTAACACGTGCAGTTTGGTTCATGGAGTGATTGTGTTCAGATTGACTGAGACAATGTACGAAGCTTGTGACATTGAATGAACGAGTTGCTGCATTCATTGAATTGACAAATGCAGTTTGCTTCATGAACTAAAAGTTTGATTGAATCAATGCATTAAGAGTACCTTTACTCATTGAATTATGATGTGCAGTCTGTCTCAGTGAATGAACGAGTTTAGTAGGATTCACTAAACAAGTGAGTTAAGTTTGTTCGATTGAAACAATGAACAAGGTGTGATTCATTGAATCAGTGATTGTAATTTGATACAATGATTCAAGGAATGCAGTTTGCTTTATAGAATGAACGTCTGCTGTCTGTTTCATTAAATGAACTAAATAAGTGAAGTAGGTTGAAACAAGAAATAATTTTTGATTCATTAAGTCAATGCTTGCTGTTTGATTCAATGATTCAATAAATGCAGTTTATCTAATTGAATGGAAGCGTTGAGTATGAATGAGCAGTTAGTTCATGGAGTGAATGTGTGCAGTTTGATTGAGACAATGTGCGAAGCTTGTAACATTGAGAGGATATGAGTAGCTGAATACATTGAATTGAGTAATAGTGTTTGCTTCATGAACTAAATGTGTGACAATTGTTTGATTGAATCAATGTACGTTTACTCATTGAATTATCATGTGCAGTCTGTTTCATTGAAAGAACGACTGTAGTAGATTTCACAAAACATGTGGGTTATGTTTGTTCGATTGAAACAAGGAATAAGGTTTAATTCATTGAATCAATGATTGTGATTTGATACAATGATTCAAGGAATGCAGTTTGCTGCATTAGCTAAATGTGTGCAATTTGTTTGATTGAATCAATGCATTAAGAGTACCTTTACTCATTGAATTATCATGTTTCATTGAATGAACGTATGCATTTAGTTCATTAATATGGGAGATAGGTTTGTTCCATTGAAATAAAGAATACGGTGTGATTCATTGAATCAATGATTGTAGTTTGATTCATTGATTCAATTAATGCAAGTATGTTTCATTGAATTAAAGCGTGATGCTTGGCACATTGAATGAATGAGAGAAGCTCTCTCATTGAACTAATACGTGCAGTGTGGTTCATGGAGTGAATGTCTGCAGTTTGAGTGAGACAATGTGTGAAGTTTGAGACATTGAATGAACGAGTTGCTGCATTTATTGAATAGATAAATGCAGTTTGTTTCATGAACTAAATGTGTGCAATTTGTTTATTTGAATCAATGCATTAAGCTTGAGGCATTGAACGAAATCGAGTACCTCTATTCTTTGAATTAACAAGTGCAACATTTTTCATTAAATGAACGTGTGCAGTTTCAGTCACTAAATAAGCGTAAGTTTATTTCATTCAAACATTGAATAACGATTGATTCATTGTATCAATGATTTTAGTTTGATTCAATGATTCAAAGAATGCATTAATAGTATCTCTACTCATTGAATTGTGATGTGCAGTCTGTTTCATTGAATAAACGAATTTAGTAGGATTCACTAAACAAGTGAAGTAGGTTGAAACAAGAAATAAGATTTGATTCATTAAATCAATGCTTGCAGTTTGATTCAATGATTCAATGAATGCAGTTTATCGAATTGAATGGAAGCGTTGAGCTTGACACATTGTATGAAAAAGTGAAGCTCGTTCATTGAATAAACACGTGCAGTTAGTTCATGGAATGAATGTGTCCAGGTTGATTGAGACAATGAGCGAACCTTGTGACATTGTGAGGATATCAGTAGCTGAACTCATTGAATTGAGTAATACTGTCTGCTTCATGAACTGTGTGCCAATTGTTTGATTGACTCAATGTACGTTTACTCATTGAATTATCATGAGCACTCTGTTTCATTGAAAGAACGACTGTAGTAGGTTTCACAAAACATGTTTGTTCGATTGTTTATGTAGGTCTGTAAGTGTGTAGTGTGTTTGTGTTTGTGTGCAAGTGTGTGTGTGGTCACCTGAGTGTGTGTGTAAGTATGTGTGCATGTATGTGTGTTTATGTGTGTGCGTAAGTGTGTGTTTTTGTATCTATGTGTTTGTGTGTATGTGTGGGTGTTTGTGTGTGTATTTATGTGTGTTTGTGTGTGCATATCTGTGTTTGTGTGTGCTTGTGTGTGTATGTTTGTGTTTGTAAGTGTGTGCGTAGTGTGCGCTTAGTGTGTGTGTAAGTGTGGACGTGTAAGGTGTGTGTGTAAGTGTGTGTTTGTGTTTGTGTGTATGTGAGTGTATGTGTGTGTGAGTAAGTGTGTATGTGTTTGTGTGTGTAAGTGTAAGTGTACGTTTGTGTGTGTAAGTGTGTGCGTAAGTGTGTGTGATGGTTTGTGTGTTTGTGTGTAAGTGTGTGTATGTGTGTGTTTGTGTACGTGTGTTTGTGTGTGTGTGATTGTGTGTTTGTGAGCATAAATGCGTGTGTGTATGTGTCTGTGTGTGTTTGTATTTGTGTGTGTTTACGTGTGTGTTTGTGTGTGTGTTTGTGTATGGTTGTGTGTGTATCTGTGTGTGTTTGCTTTTAAGTGTGTGTGTGTTTGTGTTTTTAAGTGTGTGTGTGTAGCGTGTATGTAGTGTGTATAAGTGTGTGCGTGTAAGGCGTATGCGTGTAAATGTGTGTGATTGTGTTTGTTTGTTAGTGTGTGAGTGTAAGTGTGAATGTGTTTGTGTGTGAGCAAGTGTGTGCTTGTGTGAAAGTGTGTCTTTGTGTGTTTGCGTGTATGTGTAAGTGTGTGTATGTGTGTAAGTGTGTGTTTGTGTGTATGTGTGCGTGAAAGTGTGTGTGTATGTGTGTGTGAGTAAATGGGTGTGTGTTTGTGTTCATGGGTTTGTGTGCGTGTGATTGTGTGATTGTGTGTGAGTGTCTGCGTGTGTGTACGTGTCTGCGTGTGTGTTTGTGTGTTTGAATTTTTGTGTAAGTGTGTGTGCGTGTGCATGTGTGTGTATTTGTGTGCGTGAGTGTTTGCATGTTTGCATCTGTGCGTTTGTGTGTATGCGTGTGTTTGTGTGTGTTTGTATGCATGTCAATATGTGCACGTTTGTGCGTGTGTCTATATGTGTGTGTTTGTGTGTGTGTATGTGTGTGTGTATGTGTGTGTGCTTGTGTGGGTTTGTGTGTGCACATGTGTGAGTTTGTGTGTGTATGTGTGTGTGTAGTGTGTGCATGTTTGTGTGTGTCTGTAAGTGTGTGTAGTGTGTGAGTTTGTGTGTGTGAGTATAAGTGCTTGTGTAAGTGTGTATGTGTTTGTGTGTGTAAGTGTGTGTGTGTTTCTGTGTTTGTGCGTGTATGTGTGTGTTTGTGTGTGTGTCTATATGTGTGTGTAAGTGTGTGTCTGTCAGTGTGTTTGCATGTATTTATGTGTGTGTTTGTGTGTTTAAGTGTGTGTGTAGTGTGTGCGTAGTGTGTGTGTTTGTGTGTGTTTATATGTGTGTGTGTTTGTATGTGTATGTGTGTGTTTGTGTGTTTAAGTGTGTGTGAAGTGTGTGCATAGTGTATATAAGTGTGTGCGTGTAAGGAGTGTGGGTGTAAGTGTGTGTGTGTTTTGTAGGTCTGTAAGTGTGTAGTGTGTTTGTGTGTGTGAGTGTAAGTGTGTGTGTAAGTGTGTATGTGTTTGTGTGTGTAAGTGTGTGTTTGCGTGTAGGTGTGTGTAAGTGTGGGTGTGTAGTGCGTGTGTTTGTATGTGTGTATGTGTGTGTTTGTGTGTGTATGAGTCTGTGTTTGTGTGTGTGTCCATATGTGTGTGTAAGTGTGTGTCTGCAAGTGTGTGTTTGCATGTGTGTATGTGTGTGTTTGTGTGTTTAAGGGTGTATGAAGGGTGGGCATAGTCTGTATAAGTGTGTGGGTGTAAGCAGTGTGGGTGTACGTATGTGTTTGTGTAGTTTGTAGTGTGTTTGTGTGTGTGAGTGTAAGTGTGAATGTGTTTGTGTGTGTGTGTAAGCGTGTGTTTGTATGTATGTGTGTACGTGTGTGCTTTTGTGTGTATGTGTGCGTGACAGCGTTTGTGTAAGTGTGTGAGTTCATGTGTGTGTGTATGTGTGATTGTGTGTTTGTGTGTGTATGTTTCTGTGTGTAAGTGTGTGTGTGTATTTGTGTGGGGGGTGTGTTTGTATGTGTGTATGTGCGTGCGTAAGTGTGTGTGAGTAAGTGGTTGTGTGTTTGTGGCCATATGTTTGTGTGTGTGGGATTGTGTGTTTGTGTGTACGTAAGTGCTTGTGTGTACGTGTCTGTATGTGTGTTTGTGTGTTTGTATTTGTGTGTAAGTGTGTGTGCGTGTGCATGTGCGGGTATTTGTGTGTGTGTTTTGCGTGTTTTCATATGTGCGTTTGCGTGTATGTGTGTGTTTGTGTGTGTATGTGTTTGTGTTTGCGTGTGTGTCTATATGTGTGTGTTTGTAAGTATGTATGTGTGTGCTTGTGTGGGTTTGTGTGTGCGCATGTGTGAGTTTGTGTCTGTACGTGTGTGTGTAGTATGTGTGTGTGTATGTTTGTGTGTGTAAGTGTGAGTCTGTAAGGGTGTGTGTAAGTGTGCGTAGTGTGTGTGTTTGTGTGCAAGAGAGTGTAAGTGTGTGTGTGTGTTTGTGTGTGGGTGTACGTTAGTGTGGGTGTGTAGTGTGTCTAGTTGTGTGTGTGTATGTGTGTGTCTAAGTGTATGCATGTGTGTGTGTCCATATGTGTGTGTTTGTATGTGTATGTGTGTGTGCTTGCATGTGTGTAGTGTGTGTGTTTGTGTGTTTAAGTGTGTGTGTGTAGTGTGTGCGTAGTATGTATGAGTGTGTGTGTAGGGAGTGTGCGTGTAAGTGTGTGTTTGTGTATGTCTGTAAGTGTGTAGTGAGTGTGTTTGTGTGAGTGGGTGGGAGGGTGTTTGTGTGTAAGTGTGTGTTTGTGTGTATGTGTGTATAAGTGTTTGTGTGTAGTGTGTGTGTTTGTGTGTGTGTATGTGTGTGTTTGTGTGTGTATATGTGTGTAAGTGTGATTTTGTGTGTAAGTGTGTGTGTAAGTATGTGTGTTTGTGTGTGTTAAGTGTAAGTGTGTGTGTGTTTGTGTGTGTGTTTATGTGTGTGTAAGTGTGTGTGTGAAGTTTTGTGTGTTGGTGTGCGTGTTTACGTGTGTGCTTGTGTGTAAGTGTGTGTTCAGTGTGTGTGTGATGGTGTGTGTGTTTATGTGTGTGTGTGGTCGTGTGATTGTAAGTGTGTGTGTTTGTATGTGTAAGTGTGTGTGTGGGTATGTAGTGCGTGTGTTTGTGTGTGTATGTGTGTGTGTTTGTGTGTGTGTGCAAGTGCGTGTGTGGTCATCTGAGTGTGTGTGTGTATAAGTATGTGTTTATGTGTGTGTGTAAGTGTGTGTATGTGTACATGGAAGTGTGTTTGTATATGGGTGTGTATGTGAGTGTGCACATTTGCGTGTGTGTATGTGTTTGTGTGCATGTGTGTGTGTTTGTATCTTTGTGTTTGTGTGTATGTGTGGGTGTTTGCGTGTGTATTTATGTGTGTTTGTGTGTGCATATGTGTGTTTGTGTGTGCTTGTGTGTATGTATGATTGTGTTTGTAAGTGTGTCTTTAGTGTGCGCTTAGTGTGTGTGTAAGTGTGGGCGTGGAAGGTGTGTGTTTAAGTGTGTGTTTGTGTTTGTGTGTATGTGAGTGTAAGTGTGTGTGAGTAAGTGTTTGTGTGTGTAAGTGTGCGGGTAAGTGTGTGTGTTTGTGTGTGTAGGTGTAAGTGTGTGTAAGTGTGTGCTTGTGTGTGTAAGTGTGTGCGTAAGTGTGTGTGAAGGTTTGTGTGTTTGTGTGTAAGTGTGTGTATGTGTGTGTTTGTGCATAAGTGTGTGTTTGTGTACGTGTGTTTGTGTGCGTGTGATTGTGTGTTTGTGTGTGCATAAGTGCGTGTGTGTATGTGTCTGTGTGTGTTTGTGTGTTTGTATTTGTGTGTGTAAGTGTGCGTATAAGTGTGTGCGAGTGCATGTGTGTGTGTTTACGTGTGTGTTTGTGTGTGTGTTTGTGTATGTTTGTGTGTGTATCTGTGCGTGTTTGCGTGTGTGTATATGTGTGTGTTTGTGTGTGTATCTGTGTGTGTTTGCGTGTGTGTGTGTGTGTGTGTTTGTGTTTTTAAGTGTGTGTGTGTAGTGTGTATGTAGTGTGTATAAGTGAGTGCGTGTAAGGTGTATGTGTGTAAATGTGTGTGATTGTGTATGTCTGTTAGTTTGTAGTATGTTTGTGTGTGTGAGTGTAAGTGTGAATGTGTTTGTGTGCGTGTGTATGTGTGTGTTTGTGTGTAAGTGCGTGTTTATGTGCTGGTGTGTATGTGTAAGTATGTGTATGCGTGTAAGTGTGTGTTTGTGTGTATGTGTGCGTGACAGTGTGTGTGTAAGTGTGTGAGTTCATGTGTGTATTTGTGTGTGTATTGTGTGTTTTTGTGTGTGTGTGTCTGTGTGTAAGTGTGTATGTGTATTTGTGTGTGTGTGGGTGTGTGTTTGTATGTGTGTATGTGCGTGTGTAAGTGTGTGTGAGTAAGTGGGTGTGTGTTTCTGTCTATGGGTTTGTGTGTGTGTGATTGTGTGTTTGTGTGTGCTTAAGTGCGTGTGTGTACGTGTCTGCGTGTGTGTTTGTGTGTTTGAATTTTTGTGTAAGTGTGTGTACGTGTACATGTGTGTGTATTTGTGTGCTTGTGTGTTTGCGAGTTTGCATCTGTGCGTTTGTGTGCATGTGTGTGTTTGTGTGTGTGTTTGTATGCGTGTCTATTTGTGCACGTTTGTGCGTGTGTCTATATGTGTGTGTTTGTGTGTGTATATGTGTGTGCTTGTGTGGGTTTGTGTGTGCACATGTGTGAGTTTGCGTGTGTAAGTGTGTGTGTAGTGTGTGTATGTTTGTATGTGTCTGTAAGTGTGTGTAGTGTGTGAGTTTGTGTGTGTCAGTATAAGTGTGTATGTATTTGTGTGTATGTGTGTAGGTGTGTGTAAGTGTGTGTGTTTGTGTGTGTGGTTCTGTGTGTGTATGTGTGTGTTTGTGTGTGCATGTGTGTGTTTGTGTGTGTGTATATGTGTGTGTAAGTGTGTGTCTGTAAGTGTGTTTACATGTGTGTATGTGTGTGTTTGTGTGTTTACATGTGTGTGAAGTGTGTGCGTAGTGTGTGTGTTTGTGTGTGTGTCTATATGTGTGTGTTTGTATGTGTATGTGTGTGTTTGTGTGTTTAAGTGCGTGTGAAGTGTGCGCATAGTATGTACAAGTGTGTGCGTATAAGGAGTGTGGGTGTAAGTGTGTGTGTGTTTTGTAGGTCTGTAAGTGTGTAGTGTGTTTGTGTGTGTGAGTGTAAGTGTGTGTGTAAGTGTGTATGTGTTTGTGTGTGTAAGTGTGTGTAAGTGAGTGTTTGTGTGTAGGTGTGTGTAAGTGTGGGTGTGTAGTGTGTGTTAGTGTGTGTATGTGTGTGTGTTTGTGTATGTATGTGTGTGTTTGTGTTTGTGTCTACATGTGTGTGTAAGTGTGTTTCTGTAAGTGTGTGTTTGCATGTGTGTATGTGTGTGTTTGTGTGTTTAAGTGTGTGTAGTGTGAGCGTAGTGTGTGTGTTTGTGTGTGTGTCTATATGTGCGTGTTTGTATGTGTATGTGTGTGTTTGTGTGTTTAAGTGTGTATGAAGTGTGCGCATATTCTGTATAAGTGTGTGCGTGTAAGCAGTGTGGGTGTAAGTGTGTGTGTGTGAGTGTAAGTGTGAATGTGTTTGTGTGTGTGTAAGTGTGTGTTTGTGTGTAAGTGCGTGTGTAAGCGTGTGTTTGTGGGCGTTTGTGTGTAAGCGTGTGTTTGTGTGTATGTGTGTAAGTGTGTGCTTTTGTGTGTATGTGTGCGTGACAGCGTTTGTGTAAGTGTGTGAGTTCATGTGTGTGTGTGCATGTGTGATTGTGTGTTTGTGTGTGTATGTGTCTGTGTGTAAGTGTGTATGTGTATTTGTGTGTGGGGGGATGTTTGTTTATGTGTATGTGCGTGCGTGTGTGTGAGTAAATGGTTGTGTGTTTGTGTCCATGTGTTTGTGTGTGTATGATTGTGTGTTTGTGTGTACGTAAGTGCTTGTGTGTACGTGTCTGCATGTGTGTTTGTGTGTTTGTATTTGTGTGTAAGTGTGTATGTGTGTGCTTGTGTGGGTTTGTGTGTGCGCATGTGTGAGTTTGTGTGCGTACGTGTGTGTGTGTAGTATGTGTGTGTATATTTGTGTGTGTAAGTGTGAGTCTGTAAGTGTGTGTGTGTAAGTGTGTATATGTTTGTGTGTGTAAATGTGTGTAAGTGTGATTTTGTGTGTAAGTGTGTGTGTAAGTATGTGTGTTTGTGTGCGTTAAGTGTAAGTGTGTGTGTGTGTTTGTGTGTGTGTTTATGTGTGTGTAAGTGTGTGTGTGAAGTTTTGTGTGTTGGTGTGCGTGTTTACGTGTGTGCTTGTGTGTAAGTGTGTGTTCAATGTGTGTTTGATGGTGTGTGTGTTTATGTGTGTGTGGTCGTGTGAGTGTAAGTGTGTGTGTTTGTATGTGTAAGTGTGTGTGTGGGTATGTAGTGCGTGTGTTTGTGTGTGTATGTGTGTGTGTTTGTGTGTGTGTGCAAGTGTGTGTGTGGTCATCTGAGTGTGTGTGTGTGTATAAGTATGTGTTTATGTGTGTGTGTTTATGTGTGTGTGTAAGTGTGTGTATGTGTACATGGAAGTGTGTTTGTATATGGGTGTGTATGTGAGTGTGCACATTTGCGTGTGTGTGTGTGTTTGTGTGCATGTGTGTGTGTTTGTATCTTTGTGTTTGTGTGTATGTGTGGGTTTTTGCGTGTGTATTTATGTGCGTTTGTGTGTGCATATGTGTGTATGTGTGTGCTTGTGGGTATGTATGATTGTGTTTGTAAGTGTGTGTTTAGTGTGCGCTTAGTGTGTGTGTAAGTGTGGGCGTGTAAGGTGTGTGTTTAAGTGTGTGTTTGTGTTTGTGTGTATGTGAGTGTAAGTGTGTGTGAGTAAGTGTGTATGTGTTTGTGTGTGTAAGTGTGCGGGTAAGTGTGTGTGTTTCTGTGTGTAGGTGTAAGTGTGTGTAAGTGTGTGCTTGTGTGTGTAAGTGTGTGCGTAAGTGTGTGTGAAGGTTTGTGTGTTTGTGTGTAAGTGTGTGTATGTGTGTGTTTGTGCATAAGTGTGTGTTTGTGTACGTGTGTTTGTGTGCGTGTGATTGTGTGTTTGTGTGTGCATAAGTGCGTGTGTGTATGTGTCTGTGTGTGTTTGTGTGTTTGTATTTGTGTGTGTAAGTGTGTGTATAAGTGTGTGCGAGTGCATGTGTGTGTGTTTACGTGTGTGTTTGTGTGTGTGTTTGTGTATGTTTGTGTGTGTATCTGTGTGTGTTTGCGTGTGTGTGTGTGTTTGTGTGTGTATCTGTGTGTGTTTGCGTGTGTTTGTGTGTGTGTTTGTGTTTTTAAGTGTGTGTGTGTAGTGTGTATGTAGTGTGTATAAGTGTGTGCGTGTAAGGTGTATGTGTGTAAATGTGTGTGATTGTGTATGTCTGTTAGTTTGTAGTGTGTTTGTGTGTGTGAGTGTAAGTGTGAATGTGTTTGTGTGCGTGTGTATGTGTGTGTTTGTGTGTAAGTGCGTGTTTATGTGCTGCTGTGTATGTGTAAGTATGTGTATGCGTGTAAGTGTGTGTTTGTGTGTATGTGTGCGTGACAGTGTGTGTGTAAGTGTGTGAGTTCATGTGTGTATTTGTGTGTGTATTGTGTGTTTTTGTGTGTGTGTGTCTGTGTGTAAGTGTGTATGTGTATTTGTGTGTGTGTGGGTGTGTGTTTGTATGTGTGTATGTGCGTGTGTAAGTGTGTGTGAGTAAGTGGGTGTGTGTTTGTGTCTATGGGTTTGTGTGTGTGTGATTGTGTGTTTGTGTGTGCGTAAGTGCGTGTGTGTACGTGTCTGCGTGTGTGTTTGTGTGTTTGAATTTTTGTGTCAGTGTGTGTACGTGTACATGTGTGTGTATTTGTGTGCTTGTGTGTTTGCGAGTTTGCATCTGTGCGTTTGTGTGCATGTGTGTGTTTGTGTGTGTGTTTGTATGCGTGTCTATTTGTGCACGTTTGTGCGTGTGTCTATATGTGTGTGTTTGTGTGTGTATATGTGTGTGCTTGTGTGGGTTTGTCTGTGCACATGTGTGAGTTTGCGTGTGTAAGTGTGTGTGTAGTGTGTGTATGTGTGTAGGTGTGTCTGTAAGTGTGTGTAGTGTGTGAGTTTGTGTGTGTCAGTATAAGTGTGTATGTGTTTGTGTGTATGTGTGTAGGTGTGTGTAAGTGTGTGTGTTTGTGTGTGTGGTTCTGTGTGTGTATGTGTGTGTTTGTGTGTGCATGTGTGTGTTTGTGTGTGTGTCTATATGTGTGTGTTTGTGTGTTTAAGTGTGTGTAGTGTGAGCGTAGTGTGTGTGTTTGTGTGTGTGTCTATATGTGCGTGTTTGTATGTGTATGTGTGTGTTTGTGTGTTTAAGTGTGTATGAAGTGTGCGCATATTCTGTATAAGTGTGTGCGTGTAAGCAGTGTGGGTGTAAGTGTGTGTGTGTGAGTGTAAGTGTGAATGTGTTTGTGTGTGTGTAAGTGTGTGTTTGTGTGTAAGTGCGTGTGTAAGCGTGTGTTTGTGGGCGTTTGTGTGTAAGCGTGTGTTTGTGTGTATGTGTGTAAGTGTGTGCTTTTGTGTGTATGTGTGCGTGACAGCGTTTGTGTAAGTGTGTGAGTTCATGTGTGTGTGTGCATGTGTGATTGTGTGTTTGTGTGTGTATGTGTCTGTGTGTAAGTGTGTATGTGTATTTGTGTGTGGGGGGATGTTTGTTTATGTGTATGTGCGTGCGTGTGTGTGAGTAAATGGTTGTGTGTTTGTGTCCATGTGTTTGTGTGTGTATGATTGTGTGTTTGTGTGTACGTAAGTGCTTGTGTGTACGTGTCTGCATGTGTGTTTGTGTGTTTGTATTTGTGTGTAAGTGTGTATGTGTGTGCTTGTGTGGGTTTGTGTGTGCGCATGTGTGAGTTTGTGTGCGTACGTGTGTGTGTGTAGTATGTGTGTGTATATTTGTGTGTGTAAGTGTGAGTCTGTAAGTGTGTGTGTGTAAGTGTGTATATGTTTGTGTGTGTAAATGTGTGTAAGTGTGATTTTGTGTGTAAGTGTGTGTGTAAGTATGTGTGTTTGTGTGCGTTAAGTGTAAGTGTGTGTGTGTGTTTGTGTGTGTGTTTATGTGTGTGTAAGTGTGTGTGTGAAGTTTTGTGTGTTGGTGTGCGTGTTTACGTGTGTGCTTGTGTGTAAGTGTGTGTTCAATGTGTGTTTGATGGTGTGTGTGTTTATGTGTGTGTGGTCGTGTGAGTGTAAGTGTGTGTGTTTGTATGTGTAAGTGTGTGTGTGGGTATGTAGTGCGTGTGTTTGTGTGTGTATGTGTGTGTGTTTGTGTGTGTGTGCAAGTGTGTGTGTGGTCATCTGAGTGTGTGTGTGTGTATAAGTATGTGTTTATGTGTGTGTGTTTATGTGTGTGTGTAAGTGTGTGTATGTGTACATGGAAGTGTGTTTGTATATGGGTGTGTATGTGAGTGTGCACATTTGCGTGTGTGTGTGTGTTTGTGTGCATGTGTGTGTGTTTGTATCTTTGTGTTTGTGTGTATGTGTGGGTTTTTGCGTGTGTATTTATGTGCGTTTGTGTGTGCATATGTGTGTATGTGTGTGCTTGTGGGTATGTATGATTGTGTTTGTAAGTGTGTGTTTAGTGTGCGCTTAGTGTGTGTGTAAGTGTGGGCGTGTAAGGTGTGTGTTTAAGTGTGTGTTTGTGTTTGTGTGTATGTGAGTGTAAGTGTGTGTGAGTAAGTGTGTATGTGTTTGTGTGTGTAAGTGTGCGGGTAAGTGTGTGTGTTTCTGTGTGTAGGTGTAAGTGTGTGTAAGTGTGTGCTTGTGTGTGTAAGTGTGTGCGTAAGTGTGTGTGAAGGTTTGTGTGTTTGTGTGTAAGTGTGTGTATGTGTGTGTTTGTGCATAAGTGTGTGTTTGTGTACGTGTGTTTGTGTGCGTGTGATTGTGTGTTTGTGTGTGCATAAGTGCGTGTGTGTATGTGTCTGTGTGTGTTTGTGTGTTTGTATTTGTGTGTGTAAGTGTGTGTATAAGTGTGTGCGAGTGCATGTGTGTGTGTTTACGTGTGTGTTTGTGTGTGTGTTTGTGTATGTTTGTGTGTGTATCTGTGTGTGTTTGCGTGTGTGTGTGTGTTTGTGTGTGTATCTGTGTGTGTTTGCGTGTGTTTGTGTGTGTGTTTGTGTTTTTAAGTGTGTGTGTGTAGTGTGTATGTAGTGTGTATAAGTGTGTGCGTGTAAGGTGTATGTGTGTAAATGTGTGTGATTGTGTATGTCTGTTAGTTTGTAGTGTGTTTGTGTGTGTGAGTGTAAGTGTGAATGTGTTTGTGTGCGTGTGTATGTGTGTGTTTGTGTGTAAGTGCGTGTTTATGTGCTGCTGTGTATGTGTAAGTATGTGTATGCGTGTAAGTGTGTGTTTGTGTGTATGTGTGCGTGACAGTGTGTGTGTAAGTGTGTGAGTTCATGTGTGTATTTGTGTGTGTATTGTGTGTTTTTGTGTGTGTGTGTCTGTGTGTAAGTGTGTATGTGTATTTGTGTGTGTGTGGGTGTGTGTTTGTATGTGTGTATGTGCGTGTGTAAGTGTGTGTGAGTAAGTGGGTGTGTGTTTGTGTCTATGGGTTTGTGTGTGTGTGATTGTGTGTTTGTGTGTGCGTAAGTGCGTGTGTGTACGTGTCTGCGTGTGTGTTTGTGTGTTTGAATTTTTGTGTCAGTGTGTGTACGTGTACATGTGTGTGTATTTGTGTGCTTGTGTGTTTGCGAGTTTGCATCTGTGCGTTTGTGTGCATGTGTGTGTTTGTGTGTGTGTTTGTATGCGTGTCTATTTGTGCACGTTTGTGCGTGTGTCTATATGTGTGTGTTTGTGTGTGTATATGTGTGTGCTTGTGTGGGTTTGTCTGTGCACATGTGTGAGTTTGCGTGTGTAAGTGTGTGTGTAGTGTGTGTATGTGTGTAGGTGTGTCTGTAAGTGTGTGTAGTGTGTGAGTTTGTGTGTGTCAGTATAAGTGTGTATGTGTTTGTGTGTATGTGTGTAGGTGTGTGTAAGTGTGTGTGTTTGTGTGTGTGGTTCTGTGTGTGTATGTGTGTGTTTGTGTGTGCATGTGTGTGTTTGTGTGTGTGTCTATATGTGTGTGTAAGTGTGTGTCTGTAAGTGTGTTTACATGTGTGTATGTGTGTGTTTGTGTGTTTACATGTGTGTGAAGTGTGTGCGTAGTGTGTGTGTTTGTGTGTGTGTCTATATGTGTGTGTTTGTATGTGTATGTGTGTGTTTGTGTGTTTAAGTGCGTGTGAAGTGTGCGCATAGTATGTACAAGTGTGTGCGTATAAGGAGTGTGGGTGTAAGTGTGTGTGTGTGTTTTGTAGGTCTGTAAGTGTGTAGTGTGTTTGTGTGTGTGAGTGTAAGTGTGTGTGTAAGTGTGTATGTGTTTTTGTGTGTAGGTGTGTGTAAGTGTGTGCTTGTGTGTAGGTGTGTGTAAGTGTGGGTGTGTAGTGTGTGTTAGTGTGTGTATGTGTGTGTGTTTGTGTGTGTATGTGTGTGTTTGTGTTTGAGTCTACATGTGTGTGTAAGTGTGTTTCTGTAAGTGTGTGTTTGCATGTGTGTATGTGTGTGTTTGTGTGTTTAAGTGTGTGTAGTGTGAGCGTAGTGTGTGTGTTTGTGTGTGTGTCTATATGTGCGTGTTTGTATGTGTATGTGTGTGTTTGTGTGTTTAAGTGTGTATGAAGTGTGCGCATATTCTGTATAAGTGTGTGCGTGTAAGTAGTGTGGGTGTAAGTGTGTGTGTGTGAGTGTAAGTGTGAATGTGTTTGTGTGTGTGTAAGTGTGTGTTTGTGTGTAAGTGCGTGTTTATGTGCTGGTGTGTATGTGTAAGTATGTGTATGCGCGTAAGTGTGTGTTTGTGTGTATGTGTGCGTGACAGTGTGTGTGTAAGTGTGTGAGTTCATGTGTGTGTTTGTGTGTGTATTGTGTGTTTTTGTGTGTGTGTGTCTGTGTGTAAGTGTATGTGTATTTGTGTGTGTGTGGGTGTGTGTTTGTATGTGTGTATGTGCGTGTGTAAGTGTGTGTGAGTAAGTGGGTGTGTGTTTGTGTCTATGGGTTTGTGTGTGTGATTGTGTGTTTGTGTGTGCGTAAGTGCGTGTGTGTACGTGTCTGCGTGTGTGTTTGTGTGTTTGAATTTTTGTGTAAGTGTGTGTACGTGTACATGTGTGTGTATTTGTGTGCATGTGTGTTTGCGGTTTGCATCTGTGCGTTTGTGTGCATGTGTGTGTTTGTGTGTGTGTTTGTATGCGTGTCTATATGTGCACGTTTGTGCGTGTGTCTACATGTGTGTGTTTGTGTGTGTATATGTGTGTGCTTGTGTGGGTTTGTGTGTGCACATGTGTGAGTTTGCGTGTGTAAGTGTGTGTGTAGTGTGTGTATGTGTGTAGGTGTGTGTAAGTGTGTGTGTTTGTGTGTGTGGTTCTGTGTGTGTATGTGTTTGTTTGTGTGTGTATGTGTGTGTTTGTGTGTGTGTCTATATGTGTGTGTAAGTGTGTGTCTGTAAGTGTGTTTACATGTGTGTATGTGTGTGTTTGTGTGTTTACATGTGTGTGAAGTGTGTGCGTAGTGTGTGTGTTTGTGTGTGTGTCTATATGTGTGTGTTTGTATGTGTATGTGTGTGTTTGTGTGTTTAAGTGCGTGTGAAGTGTGCGCATAGAGTGTACAAGTGCGTGCATATAAGGAGTGTGGGTGTAAGTGTGTGTGTGTGTTTTGTAGGTCTGTAAGTGTGTAGTGTGTTTGTGTGTGTGAGTGTAAGTATGTGTGTAAGTGTGTATGTGTTTGTGTGTGTAAGTCTGTGTAAGTGTGTGTTTGTGTGTAGGTGTGTGTAAGTGTGGGTGTGTAGTGTGTGTTAGTGTGTGTATGTGTGTGTGTTTGTGTGTGTATGTGTGTGTTTGTGTGTGTGTCTACATGTGTGTGTAAGTGTGTTTCTGTAAGTGTGTGTTTGCATGTGTGTATGTGTGTGTTTGTGTGTTTAAGTGTGTGTAGTGTGAGCGTAGTGTGTGTGTTTGTGTGTGTGTCTATATGTGCGTGTTTGTATGTGTATGTGTGTGTTTGTGTGTTTAAGTGTGTATGAAGTGTGCGCATATTCTGTATAAGTGTGTGCGTGTAAGCAGTGTGGGTGTAAGTGTGTGTGTGTGTGAGTGTAAGTGTGAATGTGTTTGTGTGTGTGTAAGTGTGTGTTTGTGTGTAAGTGCGTGTGTAAGCGTGTGTTTGTGGGCGTTTGTGTGTAAGCGTGTGTTTGTGTGTATGTGTGTAAGTGTGTGCTTTTGTGTGTATGTGTGCGTGACAGCGTTTGTGTAAGTGTGTGCGTTCATGTGTGTGTGTGTGCATGTGTGATTGTGTGTTTGTGTGTGTATGTGTCTGTGTGTAAGTGTGTATGTGTATTTGTGTGGAGGGGTGTTTGTATATGTGTATGTGCGTGCGTGTGTGTGAGTAAATGGTTGTGTGTTTGTGTCCATGTGTTTGTGTGTGTATGATTGTGTGTTTGTGTGTACGTAAGTGCTTGTGTGTACGTGTCTGCATGTGTGTTTGTGTGTTTGTATTTGTGTGTAAGTGTGTATGTGTGTGCTTGTGTGGGTTTGTGTGTGCGCATGTGTGAGTTTGTGTGTGTACGTGTGTGTGTAGTATGTGTGTGTATATTTGTGTGTGTAAGTGTGAGTCTGTAAGTGTGTGTGTGTAAGTGTGTATATGTTTGTGTGTGTAAATGTGTGTAAGTGTGATTTTGTGTGTAAGTGTGTGTGTAAGTATGTGTGTTTGTGTGCGTTAAGTGTAAGTGTGTGTGTGTTAGTGTGTGTGTTTATGTGTAAGTGTGTGTGAAGTTTTGTGTGTTGGTGTGCGTGTTTACGTGTGTGCTTGTGTGTAAGTGTGTGTTCAGTGTGTGTGATGGTGTGTGTGTTTATGTGTGTGTGGTCGTGTGAGTGTAAGTGTGTGTGTTTGTATGTGTAAGTGTGTGTGTGGGTATGTAGTGCGTGTGTTTGTGTGTGTATGTGTGTGTGTTTGTGTGTGTGTGCAAGTGTGTGTGTGGTCATCTGAGTGTGTGTGTGTATAAGTATGTGTTTATGTGTGTGTGTATGTGTGTGTGTAAGTGTGTGTATGTGAGTGTGTAAGTGTATGTATGTGTACCTGGAAGTGTGTTTGTATATGGGTGTGTATGTGAGTGTGCATGTGTGCGCTTAGTGCGTGTGTGTGTGTTTGTGTGCGTGTGTGTGTGTTTGTGTGCATGTGTGTGTGTTTGTATCTTTGTGTTTGTGTGTATGTGTGGGTGTTTGCGTGTGTATTTATGTGCGTTTGTGTGTGCATATGTGTGTTTGTGTGTGCTTGTGTGTATGTATGATTGTGTTTGTAAGTGTGTGTTTAGTGTGCGCTTAGTGTGTGTGTAAGTGTGGGCGTGTAAGGTGTGATTTTAAGTGTGTGTTTGTGTTTGTGTGTATGTGAGTGTAAGTGTGTGTGAGTAAGTGTGTATGCGTTTGTGTGTGTAAGTGTGCGGGTAAGTGTGTGTGTTTGTGTGTGTAGGTGTAAGTGTGTGTAAGTGTGTGCTTGTGTGTGTAAGTGTGTGCGTAAGTGTGTGTGAAGGTTTGTGTGTTTGTGTGTAAGTGTGTGTATGTGTGTGTTTGTGCATAAGTGTGTGTTTGTGTACGTGTGTTTGTGTGCGTGTGATTGTGTGTTTGTGTGTGCATAAGTGCGTGTGTGTATGTGTCTGTGTGTGTTTGTGTGTTTGTATTTGTGTGTGTATAAGTGTGTGCGAGTGCATGTGTGTGTGTTTACGTGTGTGTTTGTGTATGTTTGTGTGTGTATCTGTGTGTGTTTGTGTGTGTGTGTATATGTGCGTGTTTGTGTGTGTATCTGTGTGTGTTTGCGTGTGTGTGTATATGTGTGTGTTTGTGTGTGTGTGTTTGTGTTTTTAAGTGTGTGTGTGTAGTGTGTATGTAGTGTGTATAAGTGTGTGCGTGTAAGGTGTATGTGTGTAAATGTGTGTGATTGTGTATGTCTGTTAGTTTGTAGTATGTTTGTGTGTGTGAGTGTAAGTGTGAATGTGTTTGTGTGCGTGTGTATGTGTGTGTTTGTGTGTAAGTGCGTGTTTATGTGCTGGTGTGTATGTAAGTATGTGTATGCGTGTAAGTGTGTGTTTGTGTGTATGTGTGCGTGACAGTGTGTGTGTAAGTGTGTGAGTTCATGTGTGTGTTTGTGTGTGTATTGTGTGTTTTTGTGTGTGTGTGTCTGTGTGTAAGTGTGTATGTGTATTTGTGTGTGTGTGGGTGTGTGTTTGTATGTGTGTATGTGCATGTGTAAGTGTGTGTGAGTAAGTGGGTGTGTGTTTGTGTCTATGGGTTTGTGTGTTTGTGATTGTGTGTTTGTGTGTGCGTAAGTGCGTGTGTGTACGTGTCTGCGTGTGTGTTTGTGTGTTTGAATTTTTGTGTAAGTGTGTGTACGTGTACATGTGTGTGTATTTGTGTGCTTGTGTGTTTGCGTGTTTGCATCTGTGCGTTTGTGTGCATGTGTGTGCTTGTGTGTGTGTTTGTATGCGTGTCTATTTGTGCACGTTTGTGCGTGTGTCTATATGTGTGTGTTTGTGTGTGTATATGTGTGTGCTTGTGTGGGTTTGTCTGTGCACATGTGTGAGTTTGCGTGTGTAAGTGTGTGTGTAGTGTGTGTATGTTTGTGTGTGTCTGTAAGTGTGTGTAGTGTGTGAGTTTGTGTGTGTCAGTATAAGTGTGTATGTGTTTGTGTGTATGTGTGTAGGTGTGTGTAAGTGTGTGTGTTTGTGTGTGTGGTTCTGTGTGTGTATGTGTGTGTTTGTGTGTGCATGTGTGTGTTTGTGTGTGTGTCTATATGTGTGTGTAAGTGTGTGTCTGTAAGTGTGTTTACATGTGTGTATGTGTGTGTTTGTGTGTTTACATGTGTGTGAAGTGTGTGCGTAGTGTGTGTGTTTGTGTGTGTGTCTATATGTGTGTGTTTGTATGTGTATGTGTGTGTTTGTGTGTTTAAGTGCGTGTGAAGTGTGCGCATAGTATGTACAAGTGTGTGCGTATAAGGAGTGTGGGTGTAAGTGTGTGTGTGTGTTTTGTAGGTCTGTAAGTGTGTAGTGTGTTTGTGTGTGTGAGTGTAAGTGTGTGTGTAAGTGTGTATGTGTTTTTGTGTGTAAGTGTGTGTAAGTGTGTGCTTGTGTGTAGGTGTGTGTAAGTGTGGGTGTGTAGTGTGTGTTAGTGTGTGTATGTGTGTGTGTTTGTGTGTGTATGTGTGTGTTTGTGTTTGAGTCTACATGTGTGTGTAAGTGTGTTTCTGTAAGTGTGTGTTTGCATGTGTGTATGTGTGTGTTTGTGTGTAGTGTGAGCGTAGTGTGTGTGTTTGTGTGTGTGTCTATATGTGCGTGTTTGTATGTGTATGTGTGTGTTTGTGTGTTTAAGTGTGTATGAAGTGTGCGCATATTCTGTATAAGTGTGTGCGTGTAAGCAGTGTGGGTGTAAGTGTGTGTGTGTGAGTGTAAGTGTGAATGTGTTTGTGTGTGTGTAAGTGTGTGTTTGTGTGTAAGTGCGTGTTTATGTGCTGGTGTGTATGTGTAAGTATGTGTATGCGTGTAAGTGTGTGTTTGTGTGTATGTGTGCGTGACAGTGTTTGTGTAAGTGTGTGAGTTCATGTGTGTGTTTGTGTGTGTATTGTGTGTTTTTGTGTGTGTGTCTGTGTGTAAGTGTATGTGTATTTGTGTGTGTGTGGGTGTGTGTTTGTATGTGTGTATGTGCGTGTGTAAGTGTGTGTGAGTAAGTGGGTGTGTGTTTGTGTCTATGGGTTTGTGTGTGTGTGATTGTGTGTTTGTGTGTGCGTAAGTGCGTGTGTGTACGTGTCTGCGTGTGTGTTTGTGTGTTTGAATTTTTGTGTAAGTGTGTGTACGTGTACATGTGTGTGTATTTGTGTGCATGTGTGTTTGCGGTTTGCATCTGTGCGTTTGTGTGCATGTGTGTGTTTGTGTGTGTGTTTGTATGCGTGTCTATATGTGCACGTTTGTGCGTGTGTCTACATGTGTGTGTTTGTGTGTGTATATGTGTGTGCTTGTGTGGGTTTGTGTGTGCACATGTGTGAGTTTGCGTGTGTAAGTGTGTGTGTAGTGTGTGTATGTGTGTAGGTGTGTGTAAGTGTGTGTGTTTGTGTGTGTGGTTCTGTGTGTGTATGTGTGTGTTTGTGTGTTTACATGTGTGTGAAGTGTGTGCGTAGTGTGTGTGTTTGTGTGTGTGTCTCTATGTGTGTGTTTGTATGTGTATGTGTGTGTTTGTGTGTTTAAGTGCGTGTGAAGTGTGCGCATAGAGTGTACAAGTGTGTGCATATAAGGAGTGTGGGTGTAAGTGTGTGTGTGTGTTTTGTAGGTCTGTAAGTGTGTAGTGTGTTTGTGTGTGTGAGTGTAAGTATGTGTGTAAGTGTGTATGTGTAAGTCTGTGTAAGTGTGTGTTTGTGTGTAGGTGTGTGTAAGTGTGGGTGTGTAGTGTGTGTTAGTGTGTGTATGTGTGTGTGTTTGTGTGTGTATGTGTGTGTTTGTGTGTGTGTCTACATGTGTGTGTAAGTGTGTTTCTGTAAGTGTGTGTTTGCATGTGTGTATGTGTGTGTTTGTGTGTTTAAGTGTGTGTAGTGTGAGCGTAGTGTGTGTGTTTGTGTGTGTGTCTATATGTGCGTGTTTGTATGTGTATGTGTGTGTTTGTGTGTTTAAGTGTGTATGAAGTGTGCGCATATTCTGTATAAGTGTGTGCGTGTAAGCAGTGTGGGTGTAAGTGTGTGTGTGTGAGTGTAAGTGTGAATGTGTTTGTGTGTGTGTAAGTGTGTGTTTGTGTGTAAGTGCGTGTGTAAGCGTGTGTTTGTGGGCGTTTGTGTGTAAGCGTGTGTTTGTGTGTATGTGTGTAAGTGTGTGCTTTTGTGTGTATGTGTGCGTGACAGCGTTTGTGTAAGTGTGTGCGTTCATGTGTGTGTGTGTGCATGTGTGATTGTGTGTTTGTGTGTGTATGTGTCTGTGTGTAAGTGTGTATGTGTATTTGTGTGGAGGGGTGTTTGTATATGTGTATGTGCGTGCGTGTGTGTGAGTAAATGGTTGTGTGTTTGTGTCCATGTGTTTGTGTGTGTATGATTGTGTGTTTGTGTGTACGTAAGTGCTTGTGTGTACGTGTCTGCATGTGTGTTTGTGTGTTTGTATTTGTGTGTAAGTGTGTATGTGTGTGCTTGTGTGGGTTTGTGTGTGCGCATGTGTGAGTTTGTGTGTGTACGTGTGTGTGTAGTATGTGTGTGTATATTTGTGTGTGTAAGTGTGAGTCTGTAAGTGTGTGTGTGTAAGTGTGTATATGTTTGTGTGTGTAAATGTGTGTAAGTGTGATTTTGTGTGTAAGTGTGTGTGTAAGTATGTGTGTTTGTGTGCGTTAAGTGTAAGTGTGTGTGTGTTAGTGTGTGTGTTTATGTGTAAGTGTGTGTGAAGTTTTGTGTGTTGGTGTGCGTGTTTACGTGTGTGCTTGTGTGTAAGTGTGTGTTCAGTGTGTGTGATGGTGTGTGTGTTTATGTGTGTGTGGTCGTGTGAGTGTAAGTGTGTGTGTTTGTATGTGTAAGTGTGTGTGTGGGTATGTAGTGCGTGTGTTTGTGTGTGTATGTGTGTGTGTTTGTGTGTGTGTGCAAGTGTGTGTGTGGTCATCTGAGTGTGTGTGTGTATAAGTATGTGTTTATGTGTGTGTGTATGTGTGTGTGTAAGTGTGTGTATGTGAGTGTGTAAGTGTATGTATGTGTACCTGGAAGTGTGTTTGTATATGGGTGTGTATGTGAGTGTGCATGTGTGCGCTTAGTGCGTGTGTGTGTGTTTGTGTGCGTGTGTGTGTGTTTGTGTGCATGTGTGTGTGTTTGTATCTTTGTGTTTGTGTGTATGTGTGGGTGTTTGCGTGTGTATTTATGTGCGTTTGTGTGTGCATATGTGTGTTTGTGTGTGCTTGTGTGTATGTATGATTGTGTTTGTAAGTGTGTGTTTAGTGTGCGCTTAGTGTGTGTGTAAGTGTGGGCGTGTAAGGTGTGATTTTAAGTGTGTGTTTGTGTTTGTGTGTATGTGAGTGTAAGTGTGTGTGAGTAAGTGTGTATGCGTTTGTGTGTGTAAGTGTGCGGGTAAGTGTGTGTGTTTGTGTGTGTAGGTGTAAGTGTGTGTAAGTGTGTGCTTGTGTGTGTAAGTGTGTGCGTAAGTGTGTGTGAAGGTTTGTGTGTTTGTGTGTAAGTGTGTGTATGTGTGTGTTTGTGCATAAGTGTGTGTTTGTGTACGTGTGTTTGTGTGCGTGTGATTGTGTGTTTGTGTGTGCATAAGTGCGTGTGTGTATGTGTCTGTGTGTGTTTGTGTGTTTGTATTTGTGTGTGTATAAGTGTGTGCGAGTGCATGTGTGTGTGTTTACGTGTGTGTTTGTGTATGTTTGTGTGTGTATCTGTGTGTGTTTGTGTGTGTGTGTATATGTGCGTGTTTGTGTGTGTATCTGTGTGTGTTTGCGTGTGTGTGTATATGTGTGTGTTTGTGTGTGTGTGTTTGTGTTTTTAAGTGTGTGTGTGTAGTGTGTATGTAGTGTGTATAAGTGTGTGCGTGTAAGGTGTATGTGTGTAAATGTGTGTGATTGTGTATGTCTGTTAGTTTGTAGTATGTTTGTGTGTGTGAGTGTAAGTGTGAATGTGTTTGTGTGCGTGTGTATGTGTGTGTTTGTGTGTAAGTGCGTGTTTATGTGCTGGTGTGTATGTGTAAGTATGTGTATGCGTGTAAGTGTGTGTTTGTGTGTATGTGTGCGTGACAGTGTGTGTGTAAGTGTGTGAGTTCATGTGTGTGTTTCTGTGTGTATTGTGTGTTTTTGTGTGTGTGTGTCTGTGTGTAAGTGTGTATGTGTATTTGTGTGTGTGTGGGTGTGTGTTTGTATGTGTGTATGTGCATGTGTAAGTGTGTGTGAGTAAGTGGGTGTGTGTTTGTGTCTATGGGTTTGTGTGTTTGTGATTGTGTGTTTGTGTGTGCGTAAGTGCGTGTGTGTACGTGTCTGCGTGTGAGTTTGTGTGTTTGAATTTTTGTGTAAGTGTGTGTACGTGTACATGTGTGTGTATTTGTGTGCTTGTGTGTTTGCGTGTTTGCATCTGTGCGTTTGTGTGCATGTGTGTGCTTGTGTGTGTGTTTGTATGCGTGTCTATTTGTGCACGTTTGTGCGTGTGTCTATATGTGTGTGTTTGTGTGTGTATATGTGTGTGCTTGTGTGGGTTTGTCTGTGCACATGTGTGAGTTTGCGTGTGTAAGTGTGTGTGTAGTGTGTGTATGTTTGTGTGTGTCTGTAAGTGTGTGTAGTGTGTGAGTTTGTGTGTGTCAGTATAAGTGTGTATGTGTTTGTGTGTATGTGTGTAGGTGTGTGTAAGTGTGTGTGTTTGTGTGTGTGGTTCTGTGTGTGTATGTGTGTGTTTGTGTGTGCATGTGTGTGTTTGTGTGTGTGTCTATATGTGTGTGTAAGTGTGTGTCTGTAAGTGTGTTTACATGTGTGTATGTGTGTGTTTGTGTGTTTACATGTGTGTGAAGTGTGTGCGTAGTGTGTGTGTTTGTGTGTGTGTCTATATGTGTGTGTTTGTATGTGTATGTGTGTGTTTGTGTGTTTAAGTGCGTGTGAAGTGTGCGCATAGTATGTACAAGTGTGTGCGTATAAGGAGTGTGGGTGTAAGTGTGTGTGTGTGTTTTGTAGGTCTGTAAGTGTGTAGTGTGTTTGTGTGTGTGAGTGTAAGTGTGTGTGTAAGTGTGTATGTGTTTTTGTGTGTAGGTGTGTGTAAGTGTGTGCTTGTGTGTAGGTGTGTGTAAGTGTGGGTGTGTAGTGTGTGTTAGTGTGTGTATGTGTGTGTGTTTGTGTGTGTATGTGTGTGTTTGTGTTTGAGTCTACATGTGTGTGTAAGTGTGTTTCTGTAAGTGTGTGTTTGCATGTGTGTATGTGTGTGTTTGTGTGTTTAAGTGTGTGTAGTGTGAGCGTAGTGTGTGTGTTTGTGTGTGTGTCTATATGTGCGTGTTTGTATGTGTATGTGTGTGTTTGTGTGTTTAAGTGTGTATGAAGTGTGCGCATATTCTGTATAAGTGTGTGCGTGTAAGCAGTGTGGGTGTAAGTGTGTGTGTGTGAGTGTAAGTGTGAATGTGTTTGTGTGTGTGTAAGTGTGTGTTTGTGTGTAAGTGCGTGTTTATGTGCTGGTGTGTATGTGTAAGTATGTGTATGCGTGTAAGTGTGTGTTTGTGTGTATGTGTGCGTGACAGTGTGTGTGTAAGTGTGTGAGTTCATGTGTGTGTTTGTGTGTGTATTGTGTGTTTTTGTGTGTGTGTGTCTGTGTGTAAGTGTATGTGTATTTGTGTGTGTGTGGGTGTGTGTTTGTATGTGTGTATGTGCGTGTGTAAGTGTGTGTGAGTAAGTGGGTGTGTGTTTGTGTCTATGGGTTTGTGTGTGTGTGATTGTGTGTTTGTGTGTGCGTAAGTGCGTGTGTGTACGTGTCTGCGTGTGTGTTTGTGTGTTTGAATTTTTGTGTAAGTGTGTGTACGTGTACATGTGTGTGTATTTGTGTGCATGTGTGTTTGCGGTTTGCATCTGTGCGTTTGTGTGCATGTGTGTGTTTGTGTGTGTGTTTGTATGCGTGTCTATATGTGCACGTTTGTGCGTGTGTCTACATGTGTGTGTTTGTGTGTGTATATGTGTGTGCTTGTGTGGGTTTGTGTGTGCACATGTGTGAGTTTGCGTGTGTAAGTGTGTGTGTAGTGTGTGTATGTGTGTAGGTGTGTGTAAGTGTGTGTGTTTGTGTGTGTGGTTCTGTGTGTGTATGTGTGTGTTTGTGTGTGTATGTGTGTGTTTGTGTGTGTGTCTATATGTGTGTGTAAGTGTGTGTCTGTAAGTGTGTTTACATGTGTGTATGTGTGTGTTTGTGTGTTTACATGTGTGTGAAGTGTGTGCGTAGTGTGTGTGTTTGTGTGTGTGTCTATATGTGTGTGTTTGTATGTGTATGTGTGTGTTTGTGTGTTTAAGTGCGTGTGAAGTGTGCGCATAGAGTGTACAAGTGTGTGCATATAAGGAGTGTGGGTGTAAGTGTGTGTGTGTGTTTTGTAGGTCTGTAAGTGTGTAGTGTGTTTGTGTGTGTGTGTAAGTGTGTGTGTAAGTGTGTATGTGTTTGTGTGTGTAAGTCTGTGTAAGTGTGTGCTTGTGTGTAGGTGTGTGTAAGTGTGGGTGTGTAGTGTGTGTTAGTGTGTGTATGTGTGTGTGTTTGTGTGTGTATGTGTGTGTTTGTGTGTGTGTCTACATGTGTGTGTAAGTGTGTTTCTGTAAGTGTGTGTTTGCATGTGTGTATGTGTGTGTTTGTGTGTTTAAGTGTGTGTAGTGTGAGCGTAGTGTGTGTGTTTGTGTGTGTGTCTAAATGTGCGTGTTTGTATGTGTATGTGTGTGTTTGTGTGTTTAAGTGTGTATGAAGTGTGCGCATATTCTGTATAAGTGTGTGCGTGTAAGCAGTGTGGGTGTAAGTGTGTGTGTGTGAGTGTAAGTGTGAATGTGTTTGTGTGTGTGTAAGTGTGTGTTTGTGTGTAAGTGCGTGTGTAAGCGTGTGTTTGTGGGCGTTTGTGTGTAAGCGTGTGTTTGTGTGTATGTGTGTAAGTGTGTGCTTTTGTGTGTATGTGTGCGTGACAGCGTTTGTGTAAGTGTGTGCGTTCATGTGTGTGTGTGTGCATGTGTGATTGTGTGTTTGTGTGTGTATGTGTCTGTGTGTAAGTGTGTATGTGTATTTGTGTGGAGGGGTGTTTGTATATGTGTATGTGCGTGCGTGTGTGTGAGTAAATGGTTGTGTGTTTGTGTCCATGTGTTTGTGTGTGTATGATTGTGTGTTTGTGTGTACGTAAGTGCTTGTGTGTACGTGTCTGCATGTGTGTTTGTGTGTTTGTATTTGTGTGTAAGTGTGTATGTGTGTGCTTGTGTGGGTTTGTGTGTGCGCATGTGTGAGTTTGTGTGTGTACGTGTGTGTGTAGTATGTGTGTGTATATTTGTGTGTGTAAGTGTGAGTCTGTAAGTGTGTGTGTGTAAGTGTGTATATGTTTGTGTGTGTAAATGTGTGTAAGTGTGATTTTGTGTGTAAGTGTGTGTGTAAGTATGTGTGTTTGTGTGCGTTAAGTGTAAGTGTGTGTGTGTTAGTGTGTGTGTTTATGTGTAAGTGTGTGTGAAGTTTTGTGTGTTGGTGTGCGTGTTTACGTGTGTGCTTGTGTGTAAGTGTGTGTTCAGTGTGTGTGATGGTGTGTGTGTTTATGTGTGTGTGGTCGTGTGAGTGTAAGTGTGTGTGTTTGTATGTGTAAGTGTGTGTGTGGGTATGTAGTGCGTGTGTTTGTGTGTGTATGTGTGTGTGTTTGTGTGTGTGTGCAAGTGTGTGTGTGGTCATCTGAGTGTGTGTGTGTATAAGTATGTGTTTATGTGTGTGTGTATGTGTGTGTGTAAGTGTGTGTATGTGAGTGTGTAAGTGTATGTATGTGTACCTGGAAGTGTGTTTGTATATGGGTGTGTATGTGAGTGTGCATGTGTGCGCTTAGTGCGTGTGTGTGTGTTTGTGTGCGTGTGTGTGTGTTTGTGTGCATGTGTGTGTGTTTGTATCTTTGTGTTTGTGTGTATGTGTGGGTGTTTGCGTGTGTATTTATGTGCGTTTGTGTGTGCATATGTGTGTTTGTGTGTGCTTGTGTGTATGTATGATTGTGTTTGTAAGTGTGTGTTTAGTGTGCGCTTAGTGTGTGTGTAAGTGTGGGCGTGTAAGGTGTGATTTTAAGTGTGTGTTTGTGTTTGTGTGTATGTGAGTGTAAGTGTGTGTGAGTAAGTGTGTATGCGTTTGTGTGTGTAAGTGTGCGGGTAAGTGTGTGTGTTTGTGTGTGTAGGTGTAAGTGTGTGTAAGTGTGTGCTTGTGTGTGTAAGTGTGTGCGTAAGTGTGTGTGAAGGTTTGTGTGTTTGTGTGTAAGTGTGTGTATGTGTGTGTTTGTGCATAAGTGTGTGTTTGTGTACGTGTGTTTGTGTGCGTGTGATTGTGTGTTTGTGTGTGCATAAGTGCGTGTGTGTATGTGTCTGTGTGTGTTTGTGTGTTTGTATTTGTGTGTGTATAAGTGTGTGCGAGTGCATGTGTGTGTGTTTACGTGTGTGTTTGTGTATGTTTGTGTGTGTATCTGTGTGTGTTTGTGTGTGTGTGTGTATATGTGCGTGTTTGTGTGTGTATCTGTGTGTGTTTGCGTGTGTGTGTATATGTGTGTGTTTGTGTGTGTGTGTTTGTGTTTTTAAGTGTGTGTGTGTAGTGTGTATGTAGTGTGTATAAGTGTGTGCGTGTAAGGTGTATGTGTGTAAATGTGTGTGATTGTGTATGTCTGTTAGTTTGTAGTATGTTTGTGTGTGTGAGTGTAAGTGTGAATGTGTTTGTGTGCGTGTGTATGTGTGTGTTTGTGTGTAAGTGCGTGTTTATGTGCTGGTGTGTATGTGTAAGTATGTGTATGCGTGTAAGTGTGTGTTTGTGTGTATGTGTGCGTGACAGTGTGTGTGTAAGTGTGTGAGTTCATGTGTGTGTTTCTGTGTGTATTGTGTGTTTTTGTGTGTGTGTGTCTGTGTGTAAGTGTGTATGTGTATTTGTGTGTGTGTGGGTGTGTGTTTGTATGTGTGTATGTGCATGTGTAAGTGTGTGTGAGTAAGTGGGTGTGTGTTTGTGTCTATGGGTTTGTGTGTTTGTGATTGTGTGTTTGTGTGTGCGTAAGTGCGTGTGTGTACGTGTCTGCGTGTGTGTTTGTGTGTTTGAATTTTTGTGTAAGTGTGTGTACGTGTACATGTGTGTGTATTTGTGTGCTTGTGTGTTTGCGTGTTTGCATCTGTGCGTTTGTGTGCATGTGTGTGCTTGTGTGTGTGTTTGTATGCGTGTCTATTTGTGCACGTTTGTGCGTGTGTCTATATGTGTGTGTTTGTGTGTGTATATGTGTGTGCTTGTGTGGGTTTGTCTGTGCACATGTGTGAGTTTGCGTGTGTAAGTGTGTGTGTAGTGTGTGTATGTTTGTGTGTGTCTGTAAGTGTGTGTAGTGTGTGAGTTTGTGTGTGTCAGTATAAGTGTGTATGTGTTTGTGTGTATGTGTGTAGGTGTGTGTAAGTGTGTGTGTTTGTGTGTGTGGTTCTGTGTGTGTATGTGTGTGTTTGTGTGTGCATGTGTGTGTTTGTGTGTGTGTCTATATGTGTGTGTAAGTGTGTGTCTGTAAGTGTGTTTACATGTGTGTATGTGTGTGTTTGTGTGTTTACATGTGTGTGAAGTGTGTGCGTAGTGTGTGTGTTTGTGTGTGTGTCTATATGTGTGTGTTTGTATGTGTATGTGTGTGTTTGTGTGTTTAAGTGCGTGTGAAGTGTGCGCATAGTATGTACAAGTGTGTGCGTATAAGGAGTGTGGGTGTAAGTGTGTGTGTGTGTTTTGTAGGTCTGTAAGTGTGTAGTGTGTTTGTGTGTGTGAGTGTAAGTGTGTGTGTAAGTGTGTATGTGTTTTTGTGTGTAGGTGTGTGTAAGTGTGTGCTTGTGTGTAGGTGTGTGTAAGTGTGGGTGTGTAGTGTGTGTTAGTGTGTGTATGTGTGTGTGTTTGTGTGTGTATGTGTGTGTTTGTGTTTGAGTCTACATGTGTGTGTAAGTGTGTTTCTGTAAGTGTGTGTTTGCATGTGTGTATGTGTGTGTTTGTGTGTTTAAGTGTGTGTAGTGTGAGCGTAGTGTGTGTGTTTGTGTGTGTGTCTATATGTGCGTGTTTGTATGTGTATGTGTGTGTTTGTGTGTTTAAGTGTGTATGAAGTGTGCGCATATTCTGTATAAGTGTGTGCGTGTAAGCAGTGTGGGTGTAAGTGTGTGTGTGTGAGTGTAAGTGTGAATGTGTTTGTGTGTGTGTAAGTGTGTGTTTGTGTGTAAGTGCGTGTTTATGTGCTGGTGTGTATGTGTAAGTATGTGTATGCGTGTAAGTGTGTGTTTGTGTGTATGTGTGCGTGACAGTGTGTGTGTAAGTGTGTGAGTTCATGTGTGTGTTTGTGTGTGTATTGTGTGTTTTTGTGTGTGTGTGTCTGTGTGTAAGTGTATGTGTATTTGTGTGTGTGTGGGTGTGTGTTTGTATGTGTGTATGTGCGTGTGTAAGTGTGTGTGAGTAAGTGGGTGTGTGTTTGTGTCTATGGGTTTGTGTGTGTGTGATTGTGTGTTTGTGTGTGCGTAAGTGCGTGTGTGTACGTGTCTGCGTGTGTGTTTGTGTGTTTGAATTTTTGTGTAAGTGTGTGTACGTGTACATGTGTGTGTATTTGTGTGCATGTGTGTTTGCGGTTTGCATCTGTGCGTTTGTGTGCATGTGTGTGTTTGTGTGTGTGTTTGTATGCGTGTCTATATGTGCACGTTTGTGCGTGTGTCTACATGTGTGTGTTTGTGTGTGTATATGTGTGTGCTTGTGTGGGTTTGTGTGTGCACATGTGTGAGTTTGCGTGTGTAAGTGTGTGTGTAGTGTGTGTATGTGTGTAGGTGTGTGTAAGTGTGTGTGTTTGTGTGTGTGGTTCTGTGTGTGTATGTGTGTGTTTGTGTGTGCATGTGTGTGTTTGTGTGTGTGTCTATATGTGTGTGTAAGTGTGTGTCTGTAAGTGTGTTTACATGTGTGTATGTGTGTGTTTGTGTGTTTACATGTGTGTGAAGTGTGTGCGTAGTGTGTGTGTTTGTGTGTGTGTCTATATGTGTGTGTTTGTATGTGTATGTGTGTGTTTGTGTGTTTAAGTGCGTGTGAAGTGTGCGCATAGAGTCTACAAGTGCGTGCATATAAGGAGTGTGGGTGTAAGTGTGTGTGTGTGTTTTGTAGGTCTGTAAGTGTGTAGTGTGTTTGTGTGTGTGAGTGTAAGTATGTGTGTAAGTGTGTATGTGTTTGTGTGTGTAAGTCTGTGTAAGTGTGTGTTTGTGTGTAGGTGTGTGTAAGTGTGGGTGTGTAGTGTGTGTTAGTGTGTGTATGTGTGTGTGTTTGTGTGTGTATGTGTGTGTTTGTGTGTGTGTCTACATGTGTGTGTAAGTGTGTTTCTGTAAGTGTGTGTTTGCATGTGTGTATGTGTGTGTTTGTGTGTTTAAGTGTGTGTAGTGTGAGCGTAGTGTGTGTGTTTGTGTGTGTGTCTATATGTGCGTGTTTGTATGTGTATGTGTGTGTTTGTGTGTTTAAGTGTGTATGAAGTGTGCGCATATTCTGTATAAGTGTGTGCGTGTAAGCAGTGTGGGTGTAAGTGTGTGTGTGTGAGTGTAAGTGTGAATGTGTTTGTGTGTGTGTAAGTGTGTGTTTGTGTGTAAGTGCGTGTGTAAGCGTGTGTTTGTGGGCGTTTGTGTGTAAGCGTGTGTTTGTGTGTATGTGTGTAAGTGTGTGCTTTTGTGTGTATGTGTGCGTGACAGCGTTTGTGTAAGTGTGTGCGTTCATGTGTGTGTGTGTGCATGTGTGATTGTGTGTTTGTGTGTGTATGTGTCTGTGTGTAAGTGTGTATGTGTATTTGTGTGGAGGGGTGTTTGTATATGTGTATGTGCGTGCGTGTGTGTGAGTAAATGGTTGTGTGTTTGTGTCCATGTGTTTGTGTGTGTATGATTGTGTGTTTGTGTGTACGTAAGTGCTTGTGTGTACGTGTCTGCATGTGTGTTTGTGTGTTTGTATTTGTGTGTAAGTGTGTATGTGTGTGCTTGTGTGGGTTTGTGTGTGCGCATGTGTGAGTTTGTGTGTGTACGTGTGTGTGTAGTATGTGTGTGTATATTTGTGTGTGTAAGTGTGAGTCTGTAAGTGTGTGTGTGTAAGTGTGTATATGTTTGTGTGTGTAAATGTGTGTAAGTGTGATTTTGTGTGTAAGTGTGTGTGTAAGTATGTGTGTTTGTGTGCGTTAAGTGTAAGTGTGTGTGTGTTAGTGTGTGTGTTTATGTGTAAGTGTGTGTGAAGTTTTGTGTGTTGGTGTGCGTGTTTACGTGTGTGCTTGTGTGTAAGTGTGTGTTCAGTGTGTGTGATGGTGTGTGTGTTTATGTGTGTGTGGTCGTGTGAGTGTAAGTGTGTGTGTTTGTATGTGTAAGTGTGTGTGTGGGTATGTAGTGCGTGTGTTTGTGTGTGTATGTGTGTGTGTTTGTGTGTGTGTGCAAGTGTGTGTGTGGTCATCTGAGTGTGTGTGTGTATAAGTATGTGTTTATGTGTGTGTGTATGTGTGTGTGTAAGTGTGTGTATGTGAGTGTGTAAGTGTATGTATGTGTACCTGGAAGTGTGTTTGTATATGGGTGTGTATGTGAGTGTGCATGTGTGCGCTTAGTGCGTGTGTGTGTGTTTGTGTGCGTGTGTGTGTGTTTGTGTGCATGTGTGTGTGTTTGTATCTTTGTGTTTGTGTGTATGTGTGGGTGTTTGCGTGTGTATTTATGTGCGTTTGTGTGTGCATATGTGTGTTTGTGTGTGCTTGTGTGTATGTATGATTGTGTTTGTAAGTGTGTGTTTAGTGTGCGCTTAGTGTGTGTGTAAGTGTGGGCGTGTAAGGTGTGATTTTAAGTGTGTGTTTGTGTTTGTGTGTATGTGAGTGTAAGTGTGTGTGAGTAAGTGTGTATGCGTTTGTGTGTGTAAGTGTGCGGGTAAGTGTGTGTGTTTGTGTGTGTAGGTGTAAGTGTGTGTAAGTGTGTGCTTGTGTGTGTAAGTGTGTGCGTAAGTGTGTGTGAAGGTTTGTGTGTTTGTGTGTAAGTGTGTGTATGTGTGTGTTTGTGCATAAGTGTGTGTTTGTGTACGTGTGTTTGTGTGCGTGTGATTGTGTGTTTGTGTGTGCATAAGTGCGTGTGTGTATGTGTCTGTGTGTGTTTGTGTGTTTGTATTTGTGTGTGTATAAGTGTGTGCGAGTGCATGTGTGTGTGTTTACGTGTGTGTTTGTGTATGTTTGTGTGTGTATCTGTGTGTGTTTGTGTGTGTGTGTATATGTGCGTGTTTGTGTGTGTATCTGTGTGTGTTTGCGTGTGTGTGTATATGTGTGTGTTTGTGTGTGTGTGTTTGTGTTTTTAAGTGTGTGTGTGTAGTGTGTATGTAGTGTGTATAAGTGTGTGCGTGTAAGGTGTATGTGTGTAAATGTGTGTGATTGTGTATGTCTGTTAGTTTGTAGTATGTTTGTGTGTGTGAGTGTAAGTGTGAATGTGTTTGTGTGCGTGTGTATGTGTGTGTTTGTGTGTAAGTGCGTGTTTATGTGCTGGTGTGTATGTGTAAGTATGTGTATGCGTGTAAGTGTGTGTTTGTGTGTATGTGTGCGTGACAGTGTGTGTGTAAGTGTGTGAGTTCATGTGTGTGTTTGTGTGTGTATTGTGTGTTTTTGTGTGTGTGTGTCTGTGTGTAAGTGTGTATGTGTATTTGTGTGTGTGTGGGTGTGTGTTTGTATGTGTGTATGTGCATGTGTAAGTGTGTGTGAGTAAGTGGGTGTGTGTTTGTGTCTATGGGTTTGTGTGTTTGTGATTGTGTGTTTGTGTGTGCGTAAGTGCGTGTGTGTACGTGTCTGCGTGTGTGTTTGTGTGTTTGAATTTTTGTGTAAGTGTGTGTACGTGTACATGTGTGTGTATTTGTGTGCTTGTGTGTTTGCGTGTTTGCATCTGTGCGTTTGTGTGCATGTGTGTGCTTGTGTGTGTGTTTGTATGCGTGTCTATTTGTGCACGTTTGTGCGTGTGTCTATATGTGTGTGTTTGTGTGTGTATATGTGTGTGCTTGTGTGGGTTTGTCTGTGCACATGTGTGAGTTTGCGTGTATAAGTGTGTGTGTAGTGTGTGTATGTTTGTGTGTGTCTGTAAGTGTGTGTAGTGTGTGAGTTTGTGTGTGTCAGTATAAGTGTGTATGTGTTTGTGTGTATGTGTGTAGGTGTGTGTAAGTGTGTGTGTTTGTGTGTGTGGTTCTGTGTGTGTATGTGTGTGTTTGTGTGTGCATGTGTGTGTTTGTGTGTGTGTCTATATGTGTGTGTAAGTGTGTGTCTGTAAGTGTGTTTACATGTGTGTATGTGTGTGTTTGTGTGTTTACATGTGTGTGAAGTGTGTGCGTAGTGTGTGTGTTTGTGTGTGTGTCTATATGTGTGTGTTTGTATGTGTATGTGTGTGTTTGTGTGTTTAAGTGCGTGTGAAGTGTGCGCATAGTATGTACAAGTGTGTGCGTATAAGGAGTGTGGGTGTAAGTGTGTGTGTGTGTTTTGTAGGTCTGTAAGTGTGTAGTGTGTTTGTGTGTGTGAGTGTAAGTGTGTGTGTAAGTGTGTATGTGTTTTTGTGTGTAAGTGTGTGTAAGTGTGTGCTTGTGTGTAGGTGTGTGTAAGTGTGGGTGTGTAGTGTGTGTTAGTGTGTGTATGTGTGTGTGTTTGTGTGTGTATGTGTGTGTTTGTGTTTGAGTCTACATGTGTGTGTAAGTGTGTTTCTGTAAGTGTGTGTTTGCATGTGTGTATGTGTGTGTTTGTGTGTTTAAGTGTGTGTAGTGTGAGCGTAGTGTGTGTGTTTGTGTGTGTGTCTATATGTGCGTGTTTGTATGTGTATGTGTGTGTTTGTGTGTTTAAGTGTGTATGAAGTGTGCGCATATTCTGTATAAGTGTGTGCGTGTAAGCAGTGTGGGTGTAAGTGTGTGTGTGTGAGTGTAAGTGTGAATGTGTTTGTGTGTGTGTAAGTGTGTGTTTGTGTGTAAGTGCGTGTTTATGTGCTGGTGTGTATGTGTAAGTATGTGTATGCGTGTAAGTGTGTGTTTGTGTGTATGTGTGCGTGACAGTGTTTGTGTAAGTGTGTGAGTTCATGTGTGTGTTTGTGTGTGTATTGTGTGTTTTTGTGTGTGTGTCTGTGTGTAAGTGTATGTGTATTTGTGTGTGTGTGGGTGTGTGTTTGTATGTGTGTATGTGCGTGTGTAAGTGTGTGTGAGTAAGTGGGTGTGTGTTTGTGTCTATGGGTTTGTGTGTGTGTGATTGTGTGTTTGTGTGTGCGTAAGTGCGTGTGTGTACGTGTCTGCGTGTGTGTTTGTGTGTTTGAATTTTTGTGTAAGTGTGTGTACGTGTACATGTGTGTGTATTTGTGTGCATGTGTGTTTGCGGTTTGCATCTGTGCGTTTGTGTGCATGTGTGTGTTTGTGTGTGTGTTTGTATGCGTGTCTATATGTGCACGTTTGTGCGTGTGTCTACATGTGTGTGTTTGTGTGTGTATATGTGTGTGCTTGTGTGGGTTTGTGTGTGCACATGTGTGAGTTTGCGTGTGTAAGTGTGTGTGTAGTGTGTGTATGTGTGTAGGTGTGTGTAAGTGTGTGCGTTTGTGTGTGTGGTTCTGTGTGTGTATGTGTGTGTTTGTGTGTTTACATGTGTGTGAAGTGTGTGCGTAGTGTGTGTGTTTGTGTGTGTGTCTATATGTGTGTGTTTGTATGTGTATGTGTGTGTTTGTGTGTTTAAGTGCGTGTGAAGTGTGTGCGTAGTGTGTGTGTTTGTGTGTGTGTCTATATGTGTGTGTTTGTATGTGTATGTGTGTGTTTGTGTGTTTAAGTGCGTGTGAAGTGTGCGCATAGAGTCTACAAGTGCGTGCATATAAGGAGTGTGGGTGTAAGTGTGTGTGTGTGTTTTGTAGGTCTGTAAGTGTGTAGTGTGTTTGTGTGTGTGAGTGTAAGTATGTGTGTAAGTGTGTATGTGTTTGTGTGTGTAAGTCTGTGTAAGTGTGTGTTTGTGTGTAGGTGTGTGTAAGTGTGGGTGTGTAGTGTGTGTTAGTGTGTGTATGTGTGTGTGTTTGTGTGTGTATGTGTGTGTTTGTGTGTGTGTCTACATGTGTGTGTAAGTGTGTTTCTGTAAGTGTGTGTTTGCATGTGTGTATGTGTGTGTTTGTGTGTTTAAGTGTGTGTAGTGTGAGCGTAGTGTGTGTGTTTGTGTGTGTGTCTATATGTGCGTGTTTGTATGTGTATGTGTGTGTTTGTGTGTTTAAGTGTGTATGAAGTGTGCGCATATTCTGTATAAGTGTGTGCGTGTAAGCAGTGTGGGTGTAAGTGTGTGTGTGTGAGTGTAAGTGTGAATGTGTTTGTGTGTGTGTAAGTGTGTGTTTGTGTGTAAGTGCGTGTGTAAGCGTGTGTTTGTGGGCGTTTGTGTGTAAGCGTGTGTTTGTGTGTATGTGTGTAAGTGTGTGCTTTTGTGTGTATGTGTGCGTGACAGCGTTTGTGTAAGTGTGTGCGTTCATGTGTGTGTGTGTGCATGTGTGATTGTGTGTTTGTGTGTGTATGTGTCTGTGTGTAAGTGTGTATGTGTATTTGTGTGGAGGGGTGTTTGTATATGTGTATGTGCGTGCGTGTGTGTGAGTAAATGGTTGTGTGTTTGTGTCCATGTGTTTGTGTGTGTATGATTGTGTGTTTGTGTGTACGTAAGTGCTTGTGTGTACGTGTCTGCATGTGTGTTTGTGTGTTTGTATTTGTGTGTAAGTGTGTATGTGTGTGCTTGTGTGGGTTTGTGTGTGCGCATGTGTGAGTTTGTGTGTGTACGTGTGTGTGTAGTATGTGTGTGTATATTTGTGTGTGTAAGTGTGAGTCTGTAAGTGTGTGTGTGTAAGTGTGTATATGTTTGTGTGTGTAAATGTGTGTAAGTGTGATTTTGTGTGTAAGTGTGTGTGTAAGTATGTGTGTTTGTGTGCGTTAAGTGTAAGTGTGTGTGTGTTAGTGTGTGTGTTTATGTGTAAGTGTGTGTGAAGTTTTGTGTGTTGGTGTGCGTGTTTACGTGTGTGCTTGTGTGTAAGTGTGTGTTCAGTGTGTGTGATGGTGTGTGTGTTTATGTGTGTGTGGTCGTGTGAGTGTAAGTGTGTGTGTTTGTATGTGTAAGTGTGTGTGTGGGTATGTAGTGCGTGTGTTTGTGTGTGTATGTGTGTGTGTTTGTGTGTGTGTGCAAGTGTGTGTGTGGTCATCTGAGTGTGTGTGTGTATAAGTATGTGTTTATGTGTGTGTGTATGTGTGTGTGTAAGTGTGTGTATGTGAGTGTGTAAGTGTATGTATGTGTACCTGGAAGTGTGTTTGTATATGGGTGTGTATGTGAGTGTGCATGTGTGCGCTTAGTGCGTGTGTGTGTGTTTGTGTGCGTGTGTGTGTGTTTGTGTGCATGTGTGTGTGTTTGTATCTTTGTGTTTGTGTGTATGTGTGGGTGTTTGCGTGTGTATTTATGTGCGTTTGTGTGTGCATATGTGTGTTTGTGTGTGCTTGTGTGTATGTATGATTGTGTTTGTAAGTGTGTGTTTAGTGTGCGCTTAGTGTGTGTGTAAGTGTGGGCGTGTAAGGTGTGATTTTAAGTGTGTGTTTGTGTTTGTGTGTATGTGAGTGTAAGTGTGTGTGAGTAAGTGTGTATGCGTTTGTGTGTGTAAGTGTGCGGGTAAGTGTGTGTGTTTGTGTGTGTAGGTGTAAGTGTGTGTAAGTGTGTGCTTGTGTGTGTAAGTGTGTGCGTAAGTGTGTGTGAAGGTTTGTGTGTTTGTGTGTAAGTGTGTGTATGTGTGTGTTTGTGCATAAGTGTGTGTTTGTGTACGTGTGTTTGTGTGCGTGTGATTGTGTGTTTGTGTGTGCATAAGTGCGTGTGTGTATGTGTCTGTGTGTGTTTGTGTGTTTGTATTTGTGTGTGTATAAGTGTGTGCGAGTGCATGTGTGTGTGTTTACGTGTGTGTTTGTGTATGTTTGTGTGTGTATCTGTGTGTGTTTGTGTGTGTGTGTATATGTGCGTGTTTGTGTGTGTATCTGTGTGTGTTTGCGTGTGTGTGTATATGTGTGTGTTTGTGTGTGTGTGTTTGTGTTTTTAAGTGTGTGTGTGTAGTGTGTATGTAGTGTGTATAAGTGTGTGCGTGTAAGGTGTATGTGTGTAAATGTGTGTGATTGTGTATGTCTGTTAGTTTGTAGTATGTTTGTGTGTGTGAGTGTAAGTGTGAATGTGTTTGTGTGCGTGTGTATGTGTGTGTTTGTGTGTAAGTGCGTGTTTATGTGCTGGTGTGTATGTGTAAGTATGTGTATGCGTGTAAGTGTGTGTTTGTGTGTATGTGTGCGTGACAGTGTGTGTGTAAGTGTGTGAGTTCATGTGTGTGTTTGTGTGTGTATTGTGTGTTTTTGTGTGTGTGTGTCTGTGTGTAAGTGTGTATGTGTATTTGTGTGTGTGTGGGTGTGTGTTTGTATGTGTGTATGTGCATGTGTAAGTGTGTGTGAGTAAGTGGGTGTGTGTTTGTGTCTATGGGTTTGTGTGTTTGTGATTGTGTGTTTGTGTGTGCGTAAGTGCGTGTGTGTACGTGTCTGCGTGTGTGTTTGTGTGTTTGAATTTTTGTGTAAGTGTGTGTACGTGTACATGTGTGTGTATTTGTGTGCTTGTGTGTTTGCGTGTTTGCATCTGTGCGTTTGTGTGCATGTGTGTGCTTGTGTGTGTGTTTGTATGCGTGTATATTTGTGCACGTTTGTGCGTGTGTCTATATGTGTGTGTTTGTGTGTGTATATGTGTGTGCTTGTGTGGGTTTGTCTGTGCACATGTGTGAGTTTGCGTGTATAAGTGTGTGTGTAGTGTGTGTATGTTTGTGTGTGTCTGTAAGTGTGTGTAGTGTGTGAGTTTGTGTGTGTCAGTATAAGTGTGTATGTGTTTGTGTGTATGTGTGTAGGTGTGTGTAAGTGTGTGTGTTTGTGTGTGTGGTTCTGTGTGTGTATGTGTGTGTTTGTGTGTGCATGTGTGTGTTTGTGTGTGTGTCTATATGTGTGTGTAAGTGTGTGTCTGTAAGTGTGTTTACATGTGTGTATGTGTGTGTTTGTGTGTTTACATGTGTGTGAAGTGTGTGCGTAGTGTGTGTGTTTGTGTGTGTGTCTATATGTGTGTGTTTGTATGTGTATGTGTGTGTTTGTGTGTTTAAGTGCGTGTGAAGTGTGCGCATAGTATGTACAAGTGTGTGCGTATAAGGAGTGTGGGTGTAAGTGTGTGTGTGTGTTTTGTAGGTCTGTAAGTGTGTAGTGTGTTTGTGTGTGTGAGTGTAAGTGTGTGTGTAAGTGTGTATGTGTTTTTGTGTGTAAGTGTGTGTAAGTGTGTGCTTGTGTGTAGGTGTGTGTAAGTGTGGGTGTGTAGTGTGTGTTAGTGTGTGTATGTGTGTGTGTTTGTGTGTGTATGTGTGTGTTTGTGTTTGAGTCTACATGTGTGTGTAAGTGTGTTTCTGTAAGTGTGTGTTTGCATGTGTGTATGTGTGTGTTTGTGTGTTTAAGTGTGTGTAGTGTGAGCGTAGTGTGTGTGTTTGTGTGTGTGTCTATATGTGCGTGTTTGTATGTGTATGTGTGTGTTTGTGTGTTTAAGTGTGTATGAAGTGTGCGCATATTCTGTATAAGTGTGTGCGTGTAAGCAGTGTGGGTGTAAGTGTGTGTGTGTGAGTGTAAGTGTGAATGTGTTTGTGTGTGTGTAAGTGTGTGTTTGTGTGTAAGTGCGTGTTTATGTGCTGGTGTGTATGTGTAAGTATGTGTATGCGTGTAAGTGTGTGTTTGTGTGTATGTGTGCGTGACAGTGTTTGTGTAAGTGTGTGAGTTCATGTGTGTGTTTGTGTGTGTATTGTGTGTTTTTGTGTGTGTGTCTGTGTGTAAGTGTATGTGTATTTGTGTGTGTGTGGGTGTGTGTTTGTATGTGTGTATGTGCGTGTGTAAGTGTGTGTGAGTAAGTGGGTGTGTGTTTGTGTCTATGGGTTTGTGTGTGTGTGATTGTGTGTTTGTGTGTGCGTAAGTGCGTGTGTGTACGTGTCTGCGTGTGTGTTTGTGTGTTTGAATTTTTGTGTAAGTGTGTGTACGTGTACATGTGTGTGTATTTGTGTGCATGTGTGTTTGCGGTTTGCATCTGTGCGTTTGTGTGCATGTGTGTGTTTGTGTGTGTGTTTGTATGCGTGTCTATATGTGCACGTTTGTGCGTGTGTCTACATGTGTGTGTTTGTGTGTGTATATGTGTGTGCTTGTGTGGGTTTGTGTGTGCACATGTGTGAGTTTGCGTGTGTAAGTGTGTGTGTAGTGTGTGTATGTGTGTAGGTGTGTGTAAGTGTGTGCGTTTGTGTGTGTGGTTCTGTGTGTGTATGTGTGTGTTTGTGTGTTTACATGTGTGTGAAGTGTGTGCGTAGTGTGTGTGTTTGTGTGTGTGTCTATATGTGTGTGTTTGTATGTGTATGTGTGTGTTTGTGTGTTTAAGTGCGTGTGAAGTGTGCGCATAGAGTGTACAAGTGTGTGCATATAAGGAGTGTGGGTGTAAGTGTGTGTGTGTGTTTTGTAGGTCTGTAAGTGTGTAGTGTGTTTGTGTGTGTGAGTGTAAGTATGTGTGTAAGTGTGTATGTGTTTGTGTGTGTAAGTCTGTGTAAGTGTGTGTTTGTGTGTAGGTGTGTGTAAGTGTGGGTGTGTAGTGTGTGTTAGTGTGTGTATGTGTGTGTGTTTGTGTGTGTATGTGTGTGTTTGTGTGTGTGTCTACATGTGTGTGTAAGTGTGTTTCTGTAAGTGTGTGTTTGCATGTGTGTATGTGTGTGTTTGTGTGTTTAAGTGTGTGTAGTGTGAGCGTAGTGTGTGTGTTTGTGTGTGTGTCTATATGTGCGTGTTTGTATGTGTATGTGTGTGTTTGTGTGTTTAAGTGTGTATGAAGTGTGCGCATATTCTGTATAAGTGTGTGCGTGTAAGCAGTGTGGGTGTAAGTGTGTGTGTGTGAGTGTAAGTGTGAATGTGTTTGTGTGTGTGTAAGTGTGTGTTTGTGTGTAAGTGCGTGTGTAAGCGTGTGTTTGTGGGCGTTTGTGTGTAAGCGTGTGTTTGTGTGTATGTGTGTAAGTGTGTGCTTTTGTGTGTATGTGTGCGTGACAGCGTTTGTGTAAGTGTGTGCGTTCATGTGTGTGTGTGTGCATGTGTGATTGTGTGTTTGTGTGTGTATGTGTCTGTGTGTAAGTGTGTATGTGTATTTGTGTGGAGGGGTGTTTGTATATGTGTATGTGCGTGCTTGTGTGTGAGTAAATGGTTGTGTGTTTGTGTCCATGTGTTTGTGTGTGTATGATTGTGTGTTTGTGTGTACGTAAGTGCTTGTGTGTACGTGTCTGCATGTGTGTTTGTGTGTTTGTATTTGTGTGTAAGTGTGTATGTGTGTGCTTGTGTGGGTTTGTGTGTGCGCATGTGTGAGTTTGTGTGTGTACGTGTGTGTGTAGTATGTGTGTGTATATTTGTGTGTGTAAGTGTGAGTCTGTAAGTGTGTGTGTGTAAGTGTGTATATGTTTGTGTGTGTAAATGTGTGTAAGTGTGATTTTGTGTGTAAGTGTGTGTGTAAGTATGTGTGTTTGTGTGCGTTAAGTGTAAGTGTGTGTGTGTTAGTGTGTGTGTTTATGTGTAAGTGTGTGTGAAGTTTTGTGTGTTGGTGTGCGTGTTTACGTGTGTGCTTGTGTGTAAGTGTGTGTTCAGTGTGTGTGATGGTGTGTGTGTTTATGTGTGTGTGGTCGTGTGAGTGTAAGTGTGTGTGTTTGTATGTGTAAGTGTGTGTGTGGGTATGTAGTGCGTGTGTTTGTGTGTGTATGTGTATGTGTTTGTGTGTGTGTGCAAGTGTGTGTGTGGTCATCTGAGTGTGTGTGTGTATAAGTATGTGTTTATGTGTGTGTGTATGTGTGTGTGTAAGTGTGTGTATGTGAGTGTGTAAGTGTATGTATGTGTACCTGGAAGTGTGTTTGTATATGGGTGTGTATGTGAGTGTGCATGTGTGCGCTTAGTGCGTGTGTGTGTGTTTGTGTGCGTGTGTGTGTGTTTGTGTGCATGTGTGTGTGTTTGTATCTTTGTGTTTGTGTGTATGTGTGGGTGTTTGCGTGTGTATTTATGTGCGTTTGTGTGTGCATATGTGTGTTTGTGTGTGCTTGTGTGTATGTATGATTGTGTTTGTAAGTGTGTGTTTAGTGTGCGCTTAGTGTGTGTGTAAGTGTGGGCGTGTAAGGTGTGATTTTAAGTGTGTGTTTGTGTTTGTGTGTATGTGAGTGTAAGTGTGTGTGAGTAAGTGTGTATGCGTTTGTGTGTGTAAGTGTGCGGGTAAGTGTGTGTGTTTGTGTGTGTAGGTGTAAGTGTGTGTAAGTGTGTGCTTGTGTGTGTAAGTGTGTGCGTAAGTGTGTGTGAAGGTTTGTGTGTTTGTGTGTAAGTGTGTGTATGTGTGTGTTTGTGCATAAGTGTGTGTTTGTGTACGTGTGTTTGTGTGCGTGTGATTGTGTGTTTGTGTGTGCATAAGTGCGTGTGTGTATGTGTCTGTGTGTGTTTGTGTGTTTGTATTTGTGTGTGTATAAGTGTGTGCGAGTGCATGTGTGTGTGTTTACGTGTGTGTTTGTGTATGTTTGTGTGTGTATCTGTGTGTGTTTGTGTGTGTGTGTATATGTGCGTGTTTGTGTGTGTATCTGTGTGTGTTTGCGTGTGTGTGTATATGTGTGTGTTTGTGTGTGTGTGTTTGTGTTTTTAAGTGTGTGTGTGTAGTGTGTATGTAGTGTGTATAAGTGTGTGCGTGTAAGGTGTATGTGTGTAAATGTGTGTGATTGTGTATGTCTGTTAGTTTGTAGTATGTTTGTGTGTGTGAGTGTAAGTGTGAATGTGTTTGTGTGCGTGTGTATGTGTGTGTTTGTGTGTAAGTGCGTGTTTATGTGCTGGTGTGTATGTGTAAGTATGTGTATGCGTGTAAGTGTGTGTTTGTGTGTATGTGTGCGTGACAGTGTGTGTGTAAGTGTGTGAGTTCATGTGTGTGTTTCTGTGTGTATTGTGTGTTTTTGTGTGTGTGTGTCTGTGTGTAAGTGTGTATGTGTATTTGTGTGTGTGTGGGTGTGTGTTTGTATGTGTGTATGTGCATGTGTAAGTGTGTGTGAGTAAGTGGGTGTGTGTTTGTGTCTATGGGTTTGTGTGTTTGTGATTGTGTGTTTGTGTGTGCGTAAGTGCGTGTGTGTACGTGTCTGCGTGTGTGTTTGTGTGTTTGAATTTTTGTGTAAGTGTGTGTACGTGTACATGTGTGTGTATTTGTGTGCTTGTGTGTTTGCGTGTTTGCATCTGTGCGTTTGTGTGCATGTGTGTGCTTGTGTGTGTGTTTGTATGCGTGTCTATTTGTGCACGTTTGTGCGTGTGTCTATATGTGTGTGTTTGTGTGTGTATATGTGTGTGCTTGTGTGGGTTTGTCTGTGCACATGTGTGAGTTTGCGTGTGTAAGTGTGTGTGTAGTGTGTGTATGTTTGTGTGTGTCTGTAAGTGTGTGTAGTGTGTGAGTTTGTGTGTGTCAGTATAAGTGTGTATGTGTTTGTGTGTATGTGTGTAGGTGTGTGTAAGTGTGTGTGTTTGTGTGTGTGGTTCTGTGTGTGTATGTGTGTGTTTGTGTGTGCATGTGTGTGTTTGTGTGTGTGTCTATATGTGTGTGTAAGTGTGTGTCTGTAAGTGTGTTTACATGTGTGTATGTGTGTGTTTGTGTGTTTACATGTGTGTGAAGTGTGTGCGTAGTGTGTGTGTTTGTGTGTGTGTCTATATGTGTGTGTTTGTATGTGTATGTGTGTGTTTGTGTGTTTAAGTGCGTGTGAAGTGTGCGCATAGTATGTACAAGTGTGTGCGTATAAGGAGTGTGGGTGTAAGTGTGTGTGTGTGTTTTGTAGGTCTGTAAGTGTGTAGTGTGTTTGTGTGTGTGAGTGTAAGTGTGTGTGTAAGTGTGTATGTGTTTTTGTGTGTAGGTGTGTGTAAGTGTGTGCTTGTGTGTAGGTGTGTGTAAGTGTGGGTGTGTAGTGTGTGTTAGTGTGTGTATGTGTGTGTGTTTGTGTGTGTATGTGTGTGTTTGTGTTTGAGTCTACATGTGTGTGTAAGTGTGTTTCTGTAAGTGTGTGTTTGCATGTGTGTATGTGTGTGTTTGTGTGTTTAAGTGTGTGTAGTGTGAGCGTAGTGTGTGTGTTTGTGTGTGTGTCTATATGTGCGTGTTTGTATGTGTATGTGTGTGTTTGTGTGTTTAAGTGTGTATGAAGTGTGCGCATATTCTGTATAAGTGTGTGCGTGTAAGCAGTGTGGGTGTAAGTGTGTGTGTGTGAGTGTAAGTGTGAATGTGTTTGTGTGTGTGTAAGTGTGTGTTTGTGTGTAAGTGCGTGTTTATGTGCTGGTGTGTATGTGTAAGTATGTGTATGCGTGTAAGTGTGTGTTTGTGTGTATGTGTGCGTGACAGTGTGTGTGTAAGTGTGTGAGTTCATGTGTGTGTTTGTGTGTGTATTGTGTGTTTTTGTGTATGTGTGTCTGTGTGTAAGTGTATGTGTATTTGTGTGTGTGTGGGTGTGTGTTTGTATGTGTGTATGTGCGTGTGTAAGTGTGTGTGAGTAAGTGGGTGTGTGTTTGTGTCTATGGGTTTGTGTGTGTGTGATTGTGTGTTTGTGTGTGCGTAAGTGCGTGTGTGTACGTGTCTGCGTGTGTGTTTGTGTGTTTGAATTTTTGTGTAAGTGTGTGTACGTGTACATGTGTGTGTATTTGTGTGCATGTGTGTTTGCGGTTTGCATCTGTGCGTTTGTGTGCATGTGTGTGTTTGTGTGTGTGTTTGTATGCGTGTCTATATGTGCACGTTTGTGCGTGTGTCTACATGTGTGTGTTTGTGTGTGTATATGTGTGTGCTTGTGTGGGTTTGTGTGTGCACATGTGTGAGTTTGCGTGTGTAAGTGTGTGTGTAGTGTGTGTATGTGTGTAGGTGTGTGTAAGTGTGTGTGTTTGTGTGTGTGGTTCTGTGTGTGTATGTGTGTGTTTGTGTGTGTATGTGTGTGTTTGTGTGTGTGTCTATATGTGTGTGTAAGTGTGTGTCTGTAAGTGTGTTTACATGTGTGTATGTGTGTGTTTGTGTGTTTACATGTGTGTGAAGTGTGTGCGTAGTGTGTGTGTTTGTGTGTGTGTCTATATGTGTGTGTTTGTATGTGTATGTGTGTGTTTGTGTGTTTAAGTGCGTGTGAAGTGTGCGCATAGAGTGTACAAGTGTGTGCATATAAGGAGTGTGGGTGTAAGTGTGTGTGTGTGTTTTGTAGGTCTGTAAGTGTGTAGTGTGTTTGTGTGTGTGTGTAAGTGTGTGTGTAAGTGTGTATGTGTTTGTGTGTGTAAGTCTGTGTAAGTGTGTGTTTGTGTGTAGGTGTGTGTAAGTGTGGGTGTGTAGTGTGTGTTAGTGTGTGTATGTGTGTGTGTTTGTGTGTGTATGTGTGTGTTTGTGTGTGTGTCTACATGTGTGTGTAAGTGTGTTTCTGTAAGTGTGTGTTTGCATGTGTGTATGTGTGTGTTTGTGTGTTTAAGTGTGTGTAGTGTGAGCGTAGTGTGTGTGTTTGTGTGTGTGTCTAAATGTGCGTGTTTGTATGTGTATGTGTGTGTTTGTGTGTTTAAGTGTGTATGAAGTGTGCGCATATTCTGTATAAGTGTGTGCGTGTAAGCAGTGTGGGTGTAAGTGTGTGTGTGTGAGTGTAAGTGTGAATGTGTTTGTGTGTGTGTAAGTGTGTGTTTGTGTGTAAGTGCGTGTGTAAGCGTGTGTTTGTGGGCGTTTGTGTGTAAGCGTGTGTTTGTGTGTATGTGTGTAAGTGTGTGCTTTTGTGTGTATGTGTGCGTGACAGCGTTTGTGTAAGTGTGTGCGTTCATGTGTGTGTGTGTGCATATGTGATTGTGTGTTTGTGTGTGTATGTGTCTGTGTGTAAGTGTGTATGTGTATTTGTGTGGAGGGGTGTTTGTATATGTGTATGTGCGTGCGTGTGTGTGAGTAAATGGTTGTGTGTTTGTGTCCATGTGTTTGTGTGTGTATGATTGTGTGTTTGTGTGTACGTAAGTGCTTGTGTGTACGTGTCTGCATGTGTGTTTGTGTGTTTGTATTTGTGTGTAAGTGTGTATGTGTGTGCTTGTGTGGGTTTGTGTGTGCGCATGTGTGAGTTTGTGTGTGTACGTGTGTGTGTAGTATGTGTGTGTATATTTGTGTGTGTAAGTGTGAGTCTGTAAGTGTGTGTGTGTAAGTGTGTATATGTTTGTGTGTGTAAATGTGTGTAAGTGTGATTTTGTGTGTAAGTGTGTGTGTAAGTATGTGTGTTTGTGTGCGTTAAGTGTAAGTGTGTGTGTGTTAGTGTGTGTGTTTATGTGTAAGTGTGTGTGAAGTTTTGTGTGTTGGTGTGCGTGTTTACGTGTGTGCTTGTGTGTAAGTGTGTGTTCAGTGTGTGTGATGGTGTGTGTGTTTATGTGTGTGTGGTCGTGTGAGTGTAAGTGTGTGTGTTTGTATGTGTAAGTGTGTGTGTGGGTATGTAGTGCGTGTGTTTGTGTGTGTATGTGTGTGTGTTTGTGTGTGTGTGCAAGTGTGTGTGTGGTCATCTGAGTGTGTGTGTGTGTATAAGTATGTGTTTATGTGTGTGTGTATGTGTGTGTGTAAGTGTGTGTATGTGAGTGTGTAAGTGTATGTATGTGTACCTGGAAGTGTGTTTGTATATGGGTGTGTATGTGAGTGTGCATGTGTGCGCTTAGTGCGTGTGTGTGTGTTTGTGTGCGTGTGTGTGTGTTTGTGTGCATGTGTGTGTGTTTGTATCTTTGTGTTTGTGTGTATGTGTGGGTGTTTGCGTGTGTATTTATGTGCGTTTGTGTGTGCATATGTGTGTTTGTGTGTGCTTGTGTGTATGTATGATTGTGTTTGTAAGTGTGTGTTTAGTGTGCGCTTAGTGTGTGTGTAAGTGTGGGCGTGTAAGGTGTGATTTTAAGTGTGTGTTTGTGTTTGTGTGTATGTGAGTGTAAGTGTGTGTGAGTAAGTGTGTATGCGTTTGTGTGTGTAAGTGTGCGGGTAAGTGTGTGTGTTTGTGTGTGTAGGTGTAAGTGTGTGTAAGTGTGTGCTTGTGTGTGTAAGTGTGTGCGTAAGTGTGTGTGAAGGTTTGTGTGTTTGTGAGTAAGTGTGTGTATGTGTGTGTTTGTGCATAAGTGTGTGTTTGTGTACGTGTGTTTGTGTGCGTGTGATTGTGTGTTTGTGTGTGCATAAGTGCGTGTGTGTATGTGTCTGTGTGTGTTTGTGTGTTTGTATTTGTGTGTGTATAAGTGTGTGCGAGTGCATGTGTGTGTGTTTACGTGTGTGTTTGTGTATGTTTGTGTGTGTATCTGTGTGTGTTTGTGTGTGTGTGTGTATATGTGCGTGTTTGTGTGTGTATCTGTGTGTGTTTGCGTGTGTGTGTATATGTGTGTGTTTGTGTGTGTGTGTTTGTGTTTTTAAGTGTGTGTGTGTAGTGTGTATGTAGTGTGTATAAGTGTGTGCGTGTAAGGTGTATGTGTGTAAATGTGTGTGATTGTGTATGTCTGTTAGTTTGTAGTATGTTTGTGTGTGTGAGTGTAAGTGTGAATGTGTTTGTGTGCGTGTGTATGTGTGTGTTTGTGTGTAAGTGCGTGTTTATGTGCTGGTGTGTATGTGTAAGTATGTGTATGCGTGTAAGTGTGTGTTTGTGTGTATGTGTGCGTGACAGTGTGTGTGTAAGTGTGTGAGTTCATGTGTGTGTTTCTGTGTGTATTGTGTGTTTTTGTGTGTGTGTGTCTGTGTGTAAGTGTGTATGTGTATTTGTGTGTGTGTGGGTGTGTGTTTGTATGTGTGTATGTGCATGTGTAAGTGTGTGTGAGTAAGTGGGTGTGTGTTTGTGTCTATGGGTTTGTGTGTTTGTGATTGTGTGTTTGTGTGTGCGTAAGTGCGTGTGTGTACGTGTCTGCGTGTGTGTTTGTGTGTTTGAATTTTTGTGTAAGTGTGTGTACGTGTACATGTGTGTGTATTTGTGTGCTTGTGTGTTTGCGTGTTTGCATCTGTGCGTTTGTGTGCATGTGTGTGCTTGTGTGTGTGTTTGTATGCGTGTCTATTTGTGCACGTTTGTGCGTGTGTCTATATGTGTGTGTTTGTGTGTGTATATGTGTGTGCTTGTGTGGGTTTGTCTGTGCACATGTGTGAGTTTGCGTGTGTAAGTGTGTGTGTAGTGTGTGTATGTTTGTGTGTGTCTGTAAGTGTGTGTAGTGTGTGAGTTTGTGTGTGTCAGTATAAGTGTGTATGTGTTTGTGTGTATGTGTGTAGGTGTGTGTAAGTGTGTGTGTTTGTGTGTGTGGTTCTGTGTGTGTATGTGTGTGTTTGTGTGTGCATGTGTGTGTTTGTGTGTGTGTCTATATGTGTGTGTAAGTGTGTGTCTGTAAGTGTGTTTACATGTGTGTGAAGTGTGTGCGTAGTGTGTGTGTTTGTGTGTGTGTCTATATGTGTGTGTTTGTATGTGTATGTGTGTGTTTGTGTGTTTAAGTGCGTGTGAAGTGTGCGCATAGTATGTACAAGTGTGTGCGTATAAGGAGTGTGGGTGTAAGTGTGTGTGTGTGTTTTGTAGGTCTGTAAGTGTGTAGTGTGTTTGTGTGCGTTAAGTGTAAGTGTGTGTGTGTTAGTGTGTGTGTTTATGTGTAAGTGTGTGTGAAGTTTTGTGTGTTGGTGTGCGTGTTTACGTGTGTGCTTGTGTGTAAGTGTGTGTTCAGTGTGTGTGATGGTGTGTGTGTTTATGTGTGTGTGGTCGTGTGAGTGTAAGTGTGTGTGTTTGTATGTGTAAGTGTGTGTGTGGGTATGTAGTGCGTGTGTTTGTGTGTGTATGTGTGTGTGTTTGTGTGTGTGTGCAAGTGTGTGTGTGGTCATCTGAGTGTGTGTGTGTGTATAAGTATGTGTTTATGTGTGTGTGTATGTGTGTGTGTAAGTGTGTGTATGTGAGTGTGTAAGTGTATGTATGTGTACCTGGAAGTGTGTTTGTATATGGGTGTGTATGTGAGTGTGCATGTGTGCGCTTAGTGCGTGTGTGTGTGTTTGTGTGCGTGTGTGTGTGTTTGTGTGCATGTGTGTGTGTTTGTATCTTTGTGTTTGTGTGTATGTGTGGGTGTTTGCGTGTGTATTTATGTGCGTTTGTGTGTGCATATGTGTGTTTGTGTGTGCTTGTGTGTATGTATGATTGTGTTTGTAAGTGTGTGTTTAGTGTGCGCTTAGTGTGTGTGTAAGTGTGGGCGTGTAAGGTGTGATTTTAAGTGTGTGTTTGTGTTTGTGTGTATGTGAGTGTAAGTGTGTGTGAGTAAGTGTGTATGCGTTTGTGTGTGTAAGTGTGCGGGTAAGTGTGTGTGTTTGTGTGTGTAGGTGTAAGTGTGTGTAAGTGTGTGCTTGTGTGTGTAAGTGTGTGCGTAAGTGTGTGTGAAGGTTTGTGTGTTTGTGAGTAAGTGTGTGTATGTGTGTGTTTGTGCATAAGTGTGTGTTTGTGTACGTGTGTTTGTGTGCGTGTGATTGTGTGTTTGTGTGTGCATAAGTGCGTGTGTGTATGTGTCTGTGTGTGTTTGTGTGTTTGTATTTGTGTGTGTATAAGTGTGTGCGAGTGCATGTGTGTGTGTTTACGTGTGTGTTTGTGTATGTTTGTGTGTGTATCTGTGTGTGTTTGTGTGTGTGTGTGTATATGTGCGTGTTTGTGTGTGTATCTGTGTGTGTTTGCGTGTGTGTGTATATGTGTGTGTTTGTGTGTGTGTGTTTGTGTTTTTAAGTGTGTGTGTGTAGTGTGTATGTAGTGTGTATAAGTGTGTGCGTGTAAGGTGTATGTGTGTAAATGTGTGTGATTGTGTATGTCTGTTAGTTTGTAGTATGTTTGTGTGTGTGAGTGTAAGTGTGAATGTGTTTGTGTGCGTGTGTATGTGTGTGTTTGTGTGTAAGTGCGTGTTTATGTGCTGGTGTGTATGTGTAAGTATGTGTATGCGTGTAAGTGTGTGTTTGTGTGTATGTGTGCGTGACAGTGTGTGTGTAAGTGTGTGAGTTCATGTGTGTGTTTCTGTGTGTATTGTGTGTTTTTGTGTGTGTGTGTCTGTGTGTAAGTGTGTATGTGTATTTGTGTGTGTGTGGGTGTGTGTTTGTATGTGTGTATGTGCATGTGTAAGTGTGTGTGAGTAAGTGGGTGTGTGTTTGTGTCTATGGGTTTGTGTGTTTGTGATTGTGTGTTTGTGTGTGCGTAAGTGCGTGTGTGTACGTGTCTGCGTGTGTGTTTGTGTGTTTGAATTTTTGTGTAAGTGTGTGTACGTGTACATGTGTGTGTATTTGTGTGCTTGTGTGTTTGCGTGTTTGCATCTGTGCGTTTGTGTGCATGTGTGTGCTTGTGTGTGTGTTTGTATGCGTGTCTATTTGTGCACGTTTGTGCGTGTGTCTATATGTGTGTGTTTGTGTGTGTATATGTGTGTGCTTGTGTGGGTTTGTCTGTGCACATGTGTGAGTTTGCGTGTGTAAGTGTGTGTGTAGTGTGTGTATGTTTGTGTGTGTCTGTAAGTGTGTGTAGTGTGTGAGTTTGTGTGTGTCAGTATAAGTGTGTATGTGTTTGTGTGTATGTGTGTAGGTGTGTGTAAGTGTGTGTGTTTGTGTGTGTGGTTCTGTGTGTGTATGTGTGTGTTTGTGTGTGCATGTGTGTGTTTGTGTGTGTGTCTATATGTGTGTGTAAGTGTGTGTCTGTAAGTGTGTTTACATGTGTGTGAAGTGTGTGCGTAGTGTGTGTGTTTGTGTGTGTGTCTATATGTGTGTGTTTGTATGTGTATGTGTGTGTTTGTGTGTTTAAGTGCGTGTGAAGTGTGCGCATAGTATGTACAAGTGTGTGCGTATAAGGAGTGTGGGTGTAAGTGTGTGTGTGTGTTTTGTAGGTCTGTAAGTGTGTAGTGTGTTTGTGTGTGTGAGTGTAAGTGTGTGTGTAAGTGTGTATGTGTTTTTGTGTGTAGGTGTGTGTAAGTGTGTGCTTGTGTGTAGGTGTGTGTAAGTGTGGGTGTGTAGTGTGTGTTAGTGTGTGTATGTGTGTGTGTTTGTGTGTGTATGTGTGTGTTTGTGTTTGAGTCTACATGTGTGTGTAAGTGTGTTTCTGTAAGTGTGTGTTTGCATGTGTGTATGTGTGTGTTTGTGTGTTTAAGTGTGTGTAGTGTGAGCGTAGTGTGTGTGTTTGTGTGTGTGTCTATATGTGCGTGTTTGTATGTGTATGTGTGTGTTTGTGTGTTTAAGTGTGTATGAAGTGTGCGCATATTCTGTATAAGTGTGTGCGTGTAAGCAGTGTGGGTGTAAGTGTGTGTGTGTGAGTGTAAGTGTGAATGTGTTTGTGTGTGTGTAAGTGTGTGTTTGTGTGTAAGTGCGTGTTTATGTGCTGGTGTGTATGTGTAAGTATGTGTATGCGTGTAAGTGTGTGTTTGTGTGTATGTGTGCGTGACAGTGTGTGTGTAAGTGTGTGAGTTCATGTGTGTGTTTGTGTGTGTATTGTGTGTTTTTGTGTGTGTGTGTCTGTGTGTAAGTGTATGTGTATTTGTGTGTGTGTGGGTGTGTGTTTGTATGTGTGTATGTGCGTGTGTAAGTGTGTGTGAGTAAGTGGGTGTGTGTTTGTGTCTATGGGTTTGTGTGTGTGTGATTGTGTGTTTGTGTGTGCGTAAGTGCGTGTGTGTACGTGTCTGCGTGTGTGTTTGTGTGTTTGAATTTTTGTGTAAGTGTGTGTACGTGTACATGTGTGTGTATTTGTGTGCATGTGTGTTTGCGGTTTGCATCTGTGCGTTTGTGTGCATGTGTGTGTTTGTGTGTGTGTTTGTATGCGTGTCTATATGTGCACGTTTGTGCGTGTGTCTACATGTGTGTGTTTGTGTGTGTATATGTGTGTGCTTGTGTGGGTTTGTGTGTGCACATGTGTGAGTTTGCGTGTGTAAGTGTGTGTGTAGTGTGTGTATGTGTGTAGGTGTGTGTAAGTGTGTGTGTTTGTGTGTGTGGTTCTGTGTGTGTATGTGTGTGTTTGTGTGTGTATGTGTGTGTTTGTGTGTGTGTCTATATGTGTGTGTAAGTGTGTGTCTGTAAGTGTGTTTACATGTGTGTATGTGTGTGTTTGTGTGTTTACATGTGTGTGAAGTGTGTGCGTAGTGTGTGTGTTTGTGTGTGTGTCTATATGTGTGTGTTTGTATGTGTATGTGTGTGTTTGTGTGTTTAAGTGCGTGTGAAGTGTGCGCATAGAGTGTACAAGTGTGTGCATATAAGGAGTGTGGGTGTAAGTGTGTGTGTGTGTTTTGTAGGTCTGTAAGTGTGTAGTGTGTTTGTGTGTGTGTGTAAGTGTGTGTGTAAGTGTGTATGTGTTTGTGTGTGTAAGTCTGTGTAAGTGTGTGTTTGTGTGTAGGTGTGTGTAAGTGTGGGTGTGTAGTGTGTGTTAGTGTGTGTATGTGTGTGTGTTTGTGTGTGTATGTGTGTGTTTGTGTGTGTGTCTACATGTGTGTGTAAGTGTGTTTCTGTAAGTGTGTGTTTGCATGTGTGTATGTGTGTGTTTGTGTGTTTAAGTGTGTGTAGTGTGAGCGTAGTGTGTGTGTTTGTGTGTGTGTCTATATGTGCGTGTTTGTATGTGTATGTGTGTGTTTGTGTGTTTAAGTGTGTATGAAGTGTGCGCATATTCTGTATAAGTGTGTGCGTGTAAGCAGTGTGGGTGTAAGTGTGTGTGTGTGAGTGTAAGTGTGAATGTGTTTGTGTGTGTGTAAGTGTGTGTTTGTGTGTAAGTGCGTGTGTAAGCGTGTGTTTGTGGGCGTTTGTGTGTAAGCGTGTGTTTGTGTGTATGTGTGTAAGTGTGTGCTTTTGTGTGTATGTGTGCGTGACAGCGTTTGTGTAAGTGTGTGCGTTCATGTGTGTGTGTGTGCATGTGTGATTGTGTGTTTGTGTGTGTATGTGTCTGTGTGTAAGTGTATATGTGTATTTGTGTGGAGGGGTGTTTGTATATGTGTATGTGCGTGCGTGTGTGTGAGTAAATGGTTGTGTGTTTGTGTCCATGTGTTTGTGTGTGTATGATTGTGTGTTTGTGTGTACGTAAGTGCTTGTGTGTACGTGTCTGCATGTGTGTTTGTGTGTTTGTATTTGTGTGTAAGTGTGTATGTGTGTGCTTATGTGGGTTTGTGTGTGCGCATGTGTGAGTTTGTGTGTGTACGTGTGTGTGTAGTATGTGTGTGTATATTTGTGTGTGTAAGTGTGAGTCTGTAAGTGTGTGTGTGTAAGTGTGTATATGTTTGTGTGTGTAAATGTGTGTAAGTGTGATTTTGTGTGTAAGTGTGTGTGTAAGTATGTGTGTTTGTGTGCGTTAAGTGTAAGTGTGTGTGTGTTAGTGTGTGTGTTTATGTGTAAGTGTGTGTGAAGTTTTGTGTGTTGGTGTGCGTGTTTACGTGTGTGCTTGTGTGTAAGTGTGTGTTCAGTGTGTGTGATGGTGTGTGTGTTTATGTGTGTGTGGTCGTGTGAGTGTAAGTGTGTGTGTTTGTATGTGTAAGTGTGTGTGTGGGTATGTAGTGCGTGTGTTTGTGTGTGTATGTGTGTGTGTTTGTGTGTGTGTGCAAGTGTGTGTGTGGTCATCTGAGTGTGTGTGTGTATAAGTATGTGTTTATGTGTGTGTGTATGTGTGTGTGTAAGTGTGTGTATGTGAGTGTGTAAGTGTATGTATGTGTACCTGGAAGTGTGTTTGTATATGGGTGTGTATGTGAGTGTGCATGTGTGCGCTTAGTGCGTGTGTGTGTGTTTGTGTGCGTGTGTGTGTGTTTGTGTGCATGTGTGTGTGTTTGTATCTTTGTGTTTGTGTGTATGTGTGGGTGTTTGCGTGTGTATTTATGTGCGTTTGTGTGTGCATATGTGTGTTTGTGTGTGCTTGTGTGTATGTATGATTGTGTTTGTAAGTGTGTGTTTAGTGTGCGCTTAGTGTGTGTGTAAGTGTGGGCGTGTAAGGTGTGATTTTAAGTGTGTGTTTGTGTTTGTGTGTATGTGAGTGTAAGTGTGTGTGAGTAAGTGTGTATGCGTTTGTGTGTGTAAGTGTGCGGGTAAGTGTGTGTGTTTGTGTGTGTAGGTGTAAGTGTGTGTAAGTGTGTGCTTGTGTGTGTAAGTGTGTGCGTAAGTGTGTGTGAAGGTTTGTGTGTTTGTGTGTAAGTGTGTGTATGTGTGTGTTTGTGCATAAGTGTGTGTTTGTGTACGTGTGTTTGTGTGCGTGTGATTGTGTGTTTGTGTGTGCATAAGTGCGTGTGTGTATGTGTCTGTGTGTGTTTGTGTGTTTGTATTTGTGTGTGTATAAGTGTGTGCGAGTGCATGTGTGTGTGTTTACGTGTGTGTTTGTGTATGTTTGTGTGTGTATCTGTGTGTGTTTGTGTGTGTGTGTATATGTGCGTGTTTGTGTGTGTATCTGTGTGTGTTTGCGTGTGTGTGTATATGTGTGTGTTTGTGTGTGTGTGTTTGTGTTTTTAAGTGTGTGTGTGTAGTGTGTATGTAGTGTGTATAAGTGTGTGCGTGTAAGGTGTATGTGTGTAAATGTGTGTGATTGTGTATGTCTGTTAGTTTGTAGTATGTTTGTGTGTGTGAGTGTAAGTGTGAATGTGTTTGTGAGCGTGTGTATGTGTGTGTTTGTGTGTAAGTGCGTGTTTATGTGCTGGTGTGTATGTGTAAGTATGTGTATGCGTGTAAGTGTGTGTTTGTGTGTATGTGTGCGTGACAGTGTGTGTGTAAGTGTGTGAGTTCATGTGTGTGTTTGTGTGTGTATTGTGTGTTTTTGTGTGTGTGTGTCTGTGTGTAAGTGTGTATGTGTATTTGTGTGTGTGTGGGTGTGTGTTTGTATGTGTGTATGTGCGTGTGTAAGTGTGTGTGAGTAAGTGGGTGTGTGTTTGTGTCTATGGGTTTGTGTGTTTGTGATTGTGTGTTTGTGTGTGCGTAAGTGCGTGTGTACGTGTCTGCGTGTGTGTTTGTGTGTTTGAATTTTTGTGTAAGTGTGTGTACGTGTACATGTGTGTGTATTTGTGTGCTTGTGTGTTTGCGTGTTTGCATCTGTGCGTTTGTGTGCATGTGTGTGCTTGTGTGTGTGTTGTATGCGTGTCTATTTGTGCACGTTTGTGCGTGTGTCTATATGTGTGTGTTTGTGTGTGTATATGTGTGTGCTTGTGTGGGTTTGTGTGTGCACATGTGTGAGTTTGCGTGTGTAAGTGTGTGTGTAGTGTGTGTATGCTTGTGTGTGTCTGTAAGTGTGTGTAGTGTGTGAGTTTGTGTGTGTGAGTATAAGTGTGTATGTGTTTGTGTGTATGTGTGTAGGTGTGTGTAAGTGTGTGTGTTTGTGTGTGTGGTTCTGTGTGTGTATGTGTGTGTTTGTGTGTGTATGTGTGTGTTTGTGTGTGTCTATATGTGTGTGTAAGTGTGTGTCTGTAAGTGTGTTTACATGTGTGTATGTGTGTGTTTGTGTGTTTACATGTGTGTGAAGTGTGTGCGTAGTGTGTGTGTTTGTGTGTGTGTCTATATGTGTGTTTGTATGTGTATGTGTGTGTTTGTGTGTTTAAGTGCGTGTGAAGTGTGCGCATAGTGTGTACAAGTGTGTGCGTATAAGGAGTGTGGGTGTAAGTGTGTGTGTGTGTTTTGTAGGTCTGTAAGTGTGTAGTGTGTTTGTGTGTGTGAGTGTAAGTGTGTGTGTAAGTGTGTATGTGTTTGTGTGTGTAAGTCTGTGTAAGTGTGTGTTTGTGTGTAGGTGTGTGTAAGTGTGGGTGTGTAGTGTGTGTTAGTGTGTGTATGTGTGTGTGTTTGTGTGGGTTTGTCTGTGCACATGTGTGAGTTTGCGTGTGTAAGTGTGTGTGTAGTGTGTGTATGTTTGTGTGTGTCTGTAAGTGTGTGTAGTGTGTGAATTTGTGTGTGTCAGTATAAGTGTGCATGTGTTTGTGTGTATGTGTGTAGGTGTGTGTAAGTGTGTGTGTTTGTGTGTGTGGTTCTGTGTGTGTATGTGTGTGTTTGTGTGTGCATGTGTGTGTTTGTGTGTGTGTCTATATGTGTGTGTAAGTGTGTGTCTGTAAGTGTGTTTACATGTGTGTATGTGTGTGTTTGTGTGTTTACATGTGTGTGAAGTGTGTGCGTAGTGTGTGTGTTTGTGTGTGTGTCTATATGTGTGTTTGTATGTGTATGTGTGTGTTTGTGTGTTTAAGTGCGTGTGAAGTGTGCGCATAGTGTGTACAAGTGTGTGCGTATAAGGAATGTGGGTGTAAGTGTGTGTGTGTGTTTTGTAGGTCTGTAAGTGTGTAGTGTTTTTGTGTGTGTGAGTGTAAGTGTGTGTGTAAGTGTGTATGTGTTTGTGTGTGTAAGTCTGTGTAAGTGTGTGTTTGTGTGTAGGTGTGTGTAAGTGTGGGTGTGTAGTGTGTGTTAGTGTGTGTATGTGTGTGTGTTTGTGTGTGTATGTGTGTGTTTGTGTGTGTGTCTACATGTGTGTGTAAGTGTGTTTCTGTAAGTGTGTGTTTGCATGTGTGTATGTGTGTGTTTGTGTGTTTAAGTGTGTGTAGTGTGAGCGTAGTGTGTGTGTTTGTGTGTGTGTCTATATGTGCGTGTTTGTATGTGTATGTGTGTGTTTGTGTGTTTAAGTGTGTATGAAGTGTGCGCATATTCTGTATAAGTGTGTGCGTGTAAGCAGTGTGGGTGTAAGTGTGTGTGTGTGAGTGTAAGTGTGAATGTGTTTGTGTGTGTGTAAGTGTGTGTTTGTGTGTAAGTGCGTGTGTAAGCGCGTGTTTTTGGGCGTTTGTGTGTAAGCGTGTGTTTGTGTGTATGTGTGTAAGTGTGTGCTTTTGTGTGTTTGTGTGCGTGACAGCGTTTGTGTAAGTGTGTGAGTTCATGTGTGTGTGTGCATGTGTGATTGTGTGTTTGTGTGTGTATGTGTCTGTGTGTAAGTGTATATGTGTATTTGTGTGGAGGGGTGTTTGTATATGTGTATGTGCGTGCGTGTGTGTGAGTAAATGGTTGTGTGTTTGTGTCCATGTGTTTGTGTGTGTATGATTGTGTGTTTGTGTGTACGTAAGTGCTTGTGTGTACGTGTCTGCATGTGTGTTTGTGTGTTTGTATTTGTGTGTAAGTGTGTATGTGTGTGCTTGTGTGGGTTTGTGTGTGCGCATGTGTGAGTTTGTGTGTGTACGTGTGTGTGTAGTATGTGTGTGTATATTTGTGTGTGTAAGTGTGAGTCTGTAAGTGTGTGTGTGTAAGTGTGTATATGTTTGTGTGTGTAAATGTGTGTAAGTGTGATTTTGTGTGTAAGTGTGTGTGTAAGTATGTGTGTTTGTGTGCGTTAAGTGTAAGTGTGTGTGTGTTAGTGTGTGTGTTTATGTGTTTGTAAGTGTGTGTGTGAAGTTTTGTGTGTTGGTGTGCGTGTTTACGTGTGTGCTTGTGTGTAAGTGTGTGTTCAGTGTGTGTGATGGTGTGTGTGTTTATGTGTGTGTGGTCGTGTGAGTGTAAGTGTGTGTGTTTGTATGTGTAAGTGTGTGTGTGGGTATGTAGTGCGTGTGTTTGTGTGTGTATGTGTGTGTGTTTGTGTGTGTGTGCAAGTGTGTGTGTGGTCATCTGAGTGTGTGTGTATAAGTATGTGTTTATGTGTGTGTGTATGTGTGTGTGTAAGTGTGTGTTTATGTGTGTGTGTAAGTGTGTGTATGTGTACATGGAAGTGTGTTTGTAGATGGGTGTGTATGCGAGTGTGCACATTTGCGTGTGTGTGTGTGTGTTTGTGTGCATGTGTGTGTGTTTGTATCTTTGTGTTTGTGTGTATGTGTGGGTGTTTGCGTGTGTATTTATGTGCGTTTGTGTGTGCATATGTGTGTTTGTGTGTGCTTGTGTGTATGTATGATTGTGTTTGTAAGTGTGTGTTTAGTGTGCGCTTAGTGTGTGTGTAAGTGTGGGCGTGTAAGGTGTGTGTTTAAGTGTGTGTTTGTGTTTGTGTGTATGTGAGTGTAAGTGTGTGTGAGTAAGTGTGTATGTGTTTGTGTGTGTAAGTGTGCGGGTAAGTGTGTGTGTTTGTGTGTGTAGGTGTAAGTGTGTGTAAGTGTGTGCTTGTGTGTGTAAGTGTGTGTGAAGGTTTGTGTGTTTGTGTGTAAGTGTGTGTATGTGTGTGTTTGTGCATAAGTGTGTGTTTGTGTACGTGTGTTTGTGTGCGTGTGATTGTGTGTTTGTGTGTGCATAAGTGCGTGTGTGTATGTGTCTGTGTGTGTTTGTGTGTTTGTATTTGTGTGTGTATAAGTGTGTGCGAGTGCATGTGTGTGTGTTTACGTGTGTGTTTGTGTATGTTTGTGTGTGTATCTGTGTGTGTTTGTGTGTGTGTGTGTATATGTGCGTGTTTGTGTGTGTATCTGTGTGTGTTTGCGTGTGTGTGTATATGTGTGTGTTTGTGTGTGTGTGTTTGTGTTTTTAAGTGTGTGTGTGTAGTGTGTATGTAGTGTGTATAAGTGTGTGCGTGTAAGGTGTATGTGTGTAAATGTGTGTGATTGTGTATGTCTGTTAGTTTGTAGTATGTTTGTGTGTGTGAGTGTAAGTGTGAATGTGTTTGTGAGCGTGTGTATGTGTGTGTTTGTGTGTAAGTGCGTGTTTATGTGCTGGTGTGTATGTGTAAGTATGTGTATGCGTGTAAGTGTGTGTTTGTGTGTATGTGTGCGTGACAGTGTGTGTGTAAGTGTGTGAGTTCATGTGTGTGTTTGTGTGTGTATTGTGTGTTTTTGTGTGTGTGTGTCTGTGTGTAAGTGTGTATGTGTATTTGTGTGTGTGTGGGTGTGTGTTTGTATGTGTGTATGTGCGTGTGTAAGTGTGTGTGAGTAAGTGGGTGTGTGTTTGTGTCTATGGGTTTGTGTGTTTGTGATTGTGTGTTTGTGTGTGCGTAAGTGCGTGTGTGTACGTGTCTGCGTGTGTGTTTGTGTGTTTGAATTTTTGTGTAAGTGTGTGTACGTGTACATGTGTGTGTATTTGTGTGCTTGTGTGTTTGCGTGTTTGCATCTGTGCGTTTGTGTGCATGTGTGTGCTTGTGTGTGTGTTGTATGCGTGTCTATTTGTGCACGTTTGTGCGTGTGTCTATATGTGTGTGTTTGTGTGTGTATATGTGTGTGCTTGTGTGGGTTTGTGTGTGCACATGTGTGAGTTTGCGTGTGTAAGTGTGTGTGTAGTGTGTGTATGCTTGTGTGTGTCTGTAAGTGTGTGTAGTGTGTGAGTTTGTGTGTGTGAGTATAAGTGTGTATGTGTTTGTGTGTATGTGTGTAGGTGTGTGTAAGTGTGTGTGTTTGTGTGTGTGGTTCTGTGTGTGTATGTGTGTGTTTGTGTGTGTATGTGTGTGTTTGTGTGTGTCTATATGTGTGTGTAAGTGTGTGTCTGTAAGTGTGTTTACATGTGTGTATGTGTGTGTTTGTGTGTTTACATGTGTGTGAAGTGTGTGCGTAGTGTGTGTGTTTGTGTGTGTGTCTATATGTGTGTTTGTATGTGTATGTGTGTGTTTGTGTGTTTAAGTGCGTGTGAAGTGTGCGCATAGTGTGTACAAGTGTGTGCGTATAAGGAGTGTGGGTGTAAGTGTGTGTGTGTGTTTTGTAGGTCTGTAAGTGTGTAGTGTGTTTGTGTGTGTGAGTGTAAGTGTGTGTGTAAGTGTGTATGTGTTTGTGTGTGTAAGTCTGTGTAAGTGTGTGTTTGTGTGTAGGTGTGTGTAAGTGTGGGTGTGTAGTGTGTGTTAGTGTGTGTATGTGTGTGTGTTTGTGTGTGTTTGTGTGTGTGTCTACATGTGTGTGTAAGTGTGTTTCTGTAAGTGTGTGTTTGCATGTGTGTATGTGTGTGTTTGTGTGTTTAAGTGTGTGTAGTGTGAGCGTAGTGTGTGTGTTTGTGTGTGTGTCTATATGTGCGTGTTTGTATGTGTATGTGTGTGTTTGTGTGTTTAAGTGTGTATGAAGTGTGCGCATATTCTGTATAAGTGTGTGCGTGTAAGCAGTGTGGGTGTAAGTGTGTGTGTGTGAGTGTAAGTGTGAATGTGTTTGTGTGTGTGTAAGTGTGTGTTTGTGTGTAAGTGCCTGTGTAAGCGTGTGTTTGTGGGCGTTTGTGTGTAAGCGTGTATTTGTGTGTATGTGTGTAAGTGTGTGCTTTTGTGTGTATGTGTGCGTGACAGCGTTTGTGTAAGTGTGTGAGTTCATGTGTGTGTGTGCATGTGTGATTGTGTGTTTGTGTGTGTATGTGTCTGTGTGTAAGTGTGTATGTGTATTTGTGTGGAGGTGTTTGTGTGTGTGTGCAAGTGTGTGTGTGGTCATCTGAGTGTGTGTGTGTATAAGTATGTGTTTATGTGTGTGTGTTTATGTGTGTGTGTAAGTGTGTGTATGTGTACATGGAAGTGTGTTTGTATATGGGTGTGTATGTGAGTGTGCACATTTGCGTGTGTGTGTGTGTTTGTGTGCATGTGTGTGTGTTTGTATCTTTGTGTTTGTGTGTATGTGTGGGTGTTTGCGTGTGTATTTATGTGCGTTTGTGTGTGCATATGTGTGTTTGTGTGTGCTTGTGTGTATGTATGATTGTGTTTGTAAGTGTGTGTTTAGTGTGCGCTTAGTGTGTGTGTAAGTGTGGGCGTGTAAGGTGTGTGTTTAAGTGTGTGTTTGTGTTTGTGTGTATGTGAGTGTAAGTGTGTGTGAGTAAGTGTGTATGCGTTTGTGTGTGTAAGTGTGCGGGTAAGTGTGTGTGTTTGTGTGTGTAGGTGTAAGTGTGTGTAAGTGTGTGCTTGTGTGTGTAAGTGTGTGCGTAAGTGTGTGTGAAGGTTTGTGTGTTTGTGTGTAAGTGTGTGTATGTGTGTGTTTGTGCATAAGTGTGTGTTTGTGTACGTGTGTTTGTGTGCGTGTGATTGTGTGTTTGTGTGTGCATAAGTGCGTGCGTGTATGTGTCGGTGTGTGTTTGTGTGTTTGTATTTGTGTGTGTATAAGTGTGTGCGAGTGCATGTGTGTGTGTTTACGTGTGTGTTTGTGTATGTTTGTGTGTGTACCTGTGTGTGTTTGTGTGTGTGTGTATATGTGCGTGTTTGTGTGTGTATCTGTGTGTGTTTGCGTGTGTGTGTATATGTGTGTGTTTGTGTGTGTGTGTTTGTGTTTTTAAGTGTGTGTGTGTATGTGTATGTAGTGTGTATAAGTGTGTGCGTGTAAGGTGTATGTGTGTAAATGTGTGTGATTGTGTATGTCTGTTAGTTTGTAGTATGTTTGTGTGTGTGAGTGTAAGTGTGAATGTGTTTGTGTGCATGTGTATGTGTGTGTTTGTGTGTAAGTGCGTGTTTATGTGCTGGTGTGTATGTGTAAGTATGTGTATGCGTGTAAGTGTGTGTTTGTGTGTATGTGTGCGTGACAGTGTGTGTGTAAGTGTGTGAGTTCATGTGTGTGTTTGTGTGTGTATTGTGTGTTTTTGTGTGTGTGTGTCTGTGTGTAAGTGTGTATGTGTATTTGTGTGTGTGTGGGTGTGTGTTTGTATGTGTGTATGTGCGTGTGTAAGTTTGTGTGAGTAAGTGGGTGTGTGTTTGTGGCTATCGGTTTGTGTGTTTGTGATTGTGTGTTTGTGTGTGCGTAAGTGCGTGTGTGTACGTGTCTGCGTGTGTGTTTGTGTGTTTGAATTTTTGTGTAAGTGTGTGTACGTGTACATGTGTGTGTATTTGTGTGCTTGTGTGTTTGCGTGTTTGCATCTGTGCGTTTGTGTGCATGTGTGTGCTTGTGTGTGTTGTATGTGTGTCTATTTGTGCACGTTTGTGCGTGTGTCTATATGTGTGTGTTTGTGTGTGTATATGTGTGTGCTTGTGTGGGTTTGTGTGTGCACATGTGTGAGTTTGCGTGTGTAAGTGTGTGTGTAGTGTGTGTATGTTTGTGTGCGTCTGTAAGTGTGTGTAGTGTGTGAGTTTGTGTGTGTGAGTATAAGTGTGTATGTGTTTGTGTGTATGTGTGTAGGTGTGTGTAAGTGTGTGTGTTTGTGTGTGCATGTGTGTGTTTGTGTGTGTGTCTATATGTGTGTGTAAGTGTGTGTCTGTAAGTGTGTTTACATGTGTTTGTGTGTGTGTTTGTGTGTTTACATGTGTGTGAAGTGTGTGCGTAGTGTGTGTGTTTGTGTGTGTGTCTATATGTGTGTGTTTGTATGTGTATGTGTGTGTTTGTGTGTTTAAGTGCGTGTGAAGTGTGCGCATAGTGTGTACAAGTGTGTGCGTATAAGGAGTGTGGGTGTAAGTGTGTGTGTGTGTTTTGTAGGTCTGTAAGTGTGTAGTGTGTTTGTGTGTGTGAGTGTAAGTGTGTGTGTAAGTGTGTATGTGTTTGTGTGTGTAAGTCTGTGTAAGTGTGTGTTTGTGTGTAGGTGTGTGTAAGTGTGGGTGTGTAGTGTGTGTTAGTGTGTGTATGTGTGTGTGTTTGTGTGTGTATGTGTGTGTTTGTGTGTGTGTCTACATGTGTGTGTAAGTGTGTTTCTGTAAGTGTGTGTTTGCATGTGTGTATGTGTGTGTTTGTGTGTTTAAGTGTGTGTAGTGTGAGCGTAGTGTGTGTGTTTGTGTGTGTGTCTATATGTGCGTGTTTGTATGTGTATGTGTGTGTTTGTGTGTTTAAGTGTGTATGAAGTGTGCGCATATTCTGTATAAGTGTGTGCGTGTAAGCGGTGTGGGTGTAAGTGTGTGTGTGTGAGTGTAAGTGTGAATGTGTTTGTGTGTGTGTAAGTGTGTGTTTGTGTGTAAGTGCGTGTGTAAGCGTGTGTTTGTGGGCGTTTGTGTGTAAGCGTGTGTTTGTGTGTATGTGTGTAAGTGTGTGCTTTTGTGTGTATGTGTGCGTGACAGCGTTTGTGTAAGCGTGTGAGTTCATGTGTGTGTGTGCATGTGTGATTGTGTGTTTGTGTGTGTATGTGTTTGTGTGTAAGTGTGTATGTGTATTTGTGTGGAGGGGTGTTTGTATATGTGTATTTGCGTGCGTGTGTGTGAGTAAATGGTTGTGTGTTTGTGTCCATGTGTTTGTGTGTGTATGATTGTGTGTTTGTGTGTACGTAAGTGCTTGTGTGTACGTGTCTGCATGTGTGTTTGTGTGTTTGTATTTGTGTGTAAGTGTGTATGTGTGTGCTTGTGTGGGTTTGTGTGTGCGCATGTGTGAGTTTGTGTGTGTACGTGTGTGTGTAGTATGTGTGTGTATATTTGTGTGTGTAAGTGTGAGTCTGTAAGTGTGTGTGTGTAAGTGTGTATATGTTTGTGTGTGTAAATGTGTGTAAGTGTGATTTTGTGTGTAAGTGTGTGTGTAAGTATGTGTGTTTGTGTGCGTTAAGTGTAAGTGTGTGTGTGATAGTGTGTGTGTAAGTGTGTGTGTTTTGTATGTTGGTGTGCGTGTTTACGTGTGTGCTTGTGTGTAAGTGTGTGTTCAGTGTGTGTGTGATGGTGTGTGTTTATGTGTGTGTGGTCGTGTGAGTGTAAGTGTGTGTGTTTGTATGTGTAAGTGTGTGTGTGGGTATGTAGTGCGTGTGTTTGTGTGTGTATGTGTGTGTGTTTGTGTGTGTGCAAGTGTGTGTGTGGTCATCTGAGTGTGTGTGTGTGTGTGTATAAGTATGTGTTTATGTGTGTGTGTTTATGTGTGTGTGTAAGTGTGTGTATGTGTACATGGAAGTGTGTTTGTATATGGGTGTGTATGTGAGTGTGCACATTTGCGTGTGTGTGTGTGTTTGTGTGCATGTGTGTGTGTTTGTATCTTTGTGTTTGTGTGTATGTGTGGGTGTTTGCGTGTGTATTTATGTGCGTTTGTGTGTGCATATGTGTGTTTGTGTGTGCTTGTGTGTATGTATGATTGTGTTTGTAAGTGTGTGTTTAGTGTGCGCTTAGTGTGTGTGTAAGTGTGGGCGTGTAAGGTGTGTGTTTAAGTGTGTGTTTGTGTTTGTGTGTATGTGAGTGTAAGTGTGTGTGAGTAAGTGTGTATGTGTTTGTGTGTAAGTGTGCGGGTAAGTGTGTGTGTTTGTGTGTGTAGGTGTAAGTGTGTGTAAGTGTGTGCTTGTGTGTGTAAGTGTGTGCGTAAGTGTGTGTGAAGGTTTGTGTGTTTGTGTGTAAGTGTGTGTATGTGTGTGTTTGTGCATAAGTGTGTGTTTGTGTACGTGTGTTTGTGTGCGTGTGATTGTGTGTTTGTGTGTGCATAAGTGTGTATGTGTTTGTGTGTGTGTGTGTTTGTGTGTTTGTATTTGTGTGTGTAAGTGTGTGTATAAGTGTGTGCGAGTGCATGTGTGTGTGTTTACGTGTGTGCTTGTGTGCGTGTTTGTGTATGTTTGTGTGTGTATCTGTGTGTGTTTGCGTGTGTGTGTATATGTGTGTTTTTGTGTGTGTATCTGTGTGTGTTTGCATGTGTGTGTATATGTGTGTGTTTGTGTGTGTGTGTTTGTGTTTTTAAGTGTGTGTGTGTATGTGTATGTAGTGTGTATAAGTGTGTGCGTGTAAGGTGTATGTGTGTAAATGTGTGTGATTGTGTATGTCTGTTAGTTTGTAGTATGTTTGTGTGTGTGAGTGTAAGTGTGAATGTGTTTGTGTGCGTGTGTGTTTGTATCTTTGTGTTTGTGTGTGTGTGTGTTTATGTGTGTGTGTAAGTGTGTGTATGTGTACATGGAACTGTGTTTGTATATGGGTGTGTATGTGAGTGTGCACATTTGCGTGTGTGTGTGTGTTTGTGAGCATGTGTGTGTGTTTGTATCTTTGTGTTTGTGTGTATGTGTGGGTGTTTGCGTGTGTATTTATGTGCGTTTGTGTGTGCATATGTGTGTTTGTGTGTGCTTGTGTGTATGTATGATTGTGTTTGTAAGTGTGTGTTTAGTGTGCGCTTAGTGTGTGTGTAAGTGTGGGCGTGTAAGGTGTGTGTTTAAGTGTGTGTTTGTGTTTGTGTGTATGTGAGTGTAAGTGTGTGTGAGTAAGTGTGTATGTGTTTGTGTGTGTAAGTGTGCGGGTAAGTGTGTGTGTTTGTGTGTGTAGGTGTAAGTGTGTGTAAGTGTGTGCTTGTGTGTGTAAGTGTGTGCGTAAGTGTGTGTGAAGGTTTGTGTGTTTGTGTGTAAGTGTGTGTATGTGTGTGTTTGTGCATAAGTGTGTGTTTGTGTACGTGTGTTTGTGTGCGTGTGATTGTGTGTTTGTGTGTGCATAAGTGTGTATGTGTTTGTGTGTGTGTGTGTTTGTGTGTTTGTATTTGTGTGTGTAAGTGTGTGTATAAGTGTGTGCGAGTGCATGTGTGTGTGTTTACGTGTGTGCTTGTGTGCGTGTTTGTGTATGTTTGTGTGTGTATCTGTGTGTGTTTGCGTGTGTGTGTATATGTGTGTTTTTGTGTGTGTATCTGTGTGTGTTTGCATGTGTGTGTATATGTGTGTGTTTGTGTGTGTGTGTTTGTGTTTTTAAGTGTGTGTGTGTATGTGTATGTAGTGTGTATAAGTGTGTGCGTGTAAGGTGTATGTGTGTAAATGTGTGTGATTGTGTATGTCTGTTAGTTTGTAGTATGTTTGTGTGTGTGAGTGTAAGTGTGAATGTGTTTGTGTGCGTGTGTATGTGTGTGTTTGTGTGTAAGTGCGTGTTTATGTGCTGGTGTGTATGTGTAAGTATGTGTATGCGTGTAAGTGTGTGTTTGTGTGTATGTGTGCGTGACAGTGTGTGTGTAAGTGTGTGAGTTCATGTGTGTGTTTCTGTGTGTATTGTGTGTTTTTGTGTGTGTGTGTCTGTGTGTAAGTGTGTATGTGTATTTGTGTGTGTGTGGGTGTGTGTTTGTATGTGTGTATGTGCATGTGTAAGTGTGTGTGAGTAAGTGGGTGTGTGTTTGTGTCTATGGGTTTGTGTGTTTGTGATTGTGTGTTTGTGTGTGCGTAAGTGCGTGTGTGTACGTGTCTGCGTGTGTGTTTGTGTGTTTGAATTTTTGTGTAAGTGTGTGTACGTGTACATGTGTGTGTATTTGTGTGCTTGTGTGTTTGCGTGTTTGCATCTGTGCGTTTGTGTGCATGTGTGTGCTTGTGTGTGTGTTTGTATGCGTGTCTATTTGTGCACGTTTGTGCGTGTGTCTATATGTGTGTGTTTGTGTGTGTATATGTGTGTGCTTGTGTGGGTTTGTCTGTGCACATGTGTGAGTTTGCGTGTGTAAGTGTGTGTGTAGTGTGTGTATGTTTGTGTGTGTCTGTAAGTGTGTGTAGTGTGTGAATTTGTGTGTGTCAGTATAAGTGTGTATGTGTTTGTGTGTATGTGTGTAGGTGTGTGTAAGTGTGTGTGTTTGTGTGTGTGGTTCTGTGTGTGTATGTGTGTGTTTGTGTGTGCATGTGTGTGTTTGTGTGTGTGTCTATATGTGTGTGTAAGTGTGTGTCTGTAAGTGTGTTTACATGTGTGTATGTGTGTGTTTGTGTGTTTACATGTGTGTGAAGTGTGTGCGTAGTGTGTGTGTTTGTGTGTGTGTCTATATGTGTGTTTGTATGTGTATGTGTGTGTTTGTGTGTTTAAGTGCGTGTGAAGTGTGCGCATAGTGTGTACAAGTGTGTGCGTATAAGGAATGTGGGTGTAAGTGTGTGTGTGTGTTTTGTAGGTCTGTAAGTGTGTAGTGTTTTTGTGTGTGTGAGTGTAAGTGTGTGTGTAAGTGTGTATGTGTTTGTGTGTGTAAGTCTGTGTAAGTGTGTGTTTGTGTGTAGGTGTGTGTAAGTGTGGGTGTGTAGTGTGTGTTAGTGTGTGTATGTGTGTGTGTTTGTGTGTGTATGTGTGTGTTTGTGTGTGTGTCTACATGTGTGTGTAAGTGTGTTTCTGTAAGTGTGTGTTTGCATGTGTGTATGTGTGTGTTTGTGTGTTTAAGTGTGTGTAGTGTGAGCGTAGTGTGTGTGTTTGTGTGTGTGTCTATATGTGCGTGTTTGTATGTGTATGTGTGTGTTTGTGTGTTTAAGTGTGTATGAAGTGTGCGCATATTCTGTATAAGTGTGTGCGTGTAAGCAGTGTGGGTGTAAGTGTGTGTGTGTGAGTGTAAGTGTGAATGTGTTTGTGTGTGTGTAAGTGTGTGTTTGTGTGTAAGTGCGTGTGTAAGCGCGTGTTTTTGGGCGTTTGTGTGTAAGCGTGTGTTTGTGTGTATGTGTGTAAGTGTGTGCTTTTGTGTGTTTGTGTGCGTGACAGCGTTTGTGTAAGTGTGTGAGTTCATGTGTGTGTGTGCATGTGTGATTGTGTGTTTGTGTGTGTATGTGTCTGTGTGTAAGTGTATATGTGTATTTGTGTGGAGGGGTGTTTGTATATGTGTATGTGCGTGCGTGTGTGTGAGTAAATGGTTGTGTGTTTGTGTCCATGTGTTTGTGTGTGTATGATTGTGTGTTTGTGTGTACGTAAGTGCTTGTGTGTACGTGTCTGCATGTGTGTTTGTGTGTTTGTATTTGTGTGTAAGTGTGTATGTGTGTGCTTGTGTGGGTTTGTGTGTGCGCATGTGTGAGTTTGTGTGTGTACGTGTGTGTGTAGTATGTGTGTGTATATTTGTGTGTGTAAGTGTGAGTCTGTAAGTGTGTGTGTGTAAGTGTTTATATGTTTGTGTGTGTAAATGTGTGTAAGTGTGATTTTGTGTGTAAGTGTGTGTGTAAGTATGTGTGTTTGTGTGCGTTAAGTGTAAGTGTGTGTGTGTTAGTGTGTGTGTTTATGTGTTTGTAAGTGTGTGTGTGAAGTTTTGTGTGTTGGTGTGCGTGTTTACGTGTGTGCTTGTGTGTAAGTGTGTGTTCAGTGTGTGTGTTTATGTGTGTGTGGTCGTGTGAGTGTAAGTGTGTGTGTTTGTATGTGTAAGTGTGTGTGTGGGTATGTAGTGCGTGTGTTTGTGTGTGTATGTGTGTGTGTTTGTGTGTGTGTGCAAGTGTGTGTGTGGTCATCTGAGTGTGTGTGTGTATAAGTATGTGTTTATGTGTGTGTGTTTATGTGTGTGTGTAAGTGTGTGTATGTGTACATGGAAGTGTGTTTGTAGATGGGTGTGTATGCGAGTGTGCACATTTGCGTGTGTGTGTGTGTTTGTGTGCATGTGTGTGTGTTTGTATCTTTGTGTTTGTGTGTATGTGTGGGTGACAGTGTGTGTGTAAGTGTGTGAGTTCATGTGTGTGTTTGTGTGTGTATTGTGTGTTTTTGTGTGTGTGTCTGTGTGTAAGTGTGTATGTGTATTTGTGTGTGTGGGTGTGTGTTTGTATGTGTGTATGTGCGTGTGTAAGTGTGTGTGAGTAAGTGGGTGTGTGTTTGTGTCTATGGGTTTGTGTGTGTGTGATTGTGTGTTTGTGTGTGCGTAAGTGCGTGTGTGTACGTGTCTGCGTGTGTGTTTGTGTGTTTGAATTTTTGTGTAAGTGTGTGTACGTGAACATGTGTGTATTTGTGTGCTTGTGTGTTTGCGTGTTTGCATCTGTGCGTTTGTGTGCATGTGTGTGTTTTTGTGTGTGTTTGTATGCGTGTCTATATGTGCACGTTTGTGCGTGTGTCTACATGTGTGTGTTTGTGTGTGTATATGTGTGTGCTTGTGTGGGTTTGTGTGTGCACATGTGTGAGTTTGCGTGTGTAAGTGTGTGTGTAGTGTGTGTATGTGTGTAGGTGTGTGTAAGTGTGTGTGTTTGTGTGTGTGGTTCTGTGTGTGTATGTGTGTGTTTGTGTGTGTATGTGTGTGTTTGTGTGTGTGTCTATATGTGTGTGTAAGTGTGTGTCTGTAAGTGTGTTTACATGTGTGTATGTGTGTGTTTGTGTGTTTACATGTGTGTGAAGTGTGTGCGTAGTGTGTGTGTTTGTGTGTGTGTCTATATGTGTGTGTTTGTATGTGTATGTGTGTGTTTGTGTGTTTAAGTGCGTGTGAAGTGTGCGCATAGAGTGTACAAGGGTGTGCGTGTAAGGAGTGTGGGTATAAGTGTGTGTGTGTGTTTTGTAGGTCTGTAAGTGTGTAGTGTGTTTGTGTGTGTGAGTGTAAGTGTGTGTGTGTGTGTATGTGTTTGTGTGTGTAAGTCTGTGTAAGTGTGTGTTTGTGTGTAGGTGTGTGTAAGTGTGGGTGTGTAGTGTGTGTTAGTGTGTGTATGTGTGTGTGTTTGTGTGTGTATGTGTGTGTTTGTGTGTGTGTCTACATGTGTGTGTAAGTGTGTTTCTGTAAGTGTGTGTTTGCATGTGTGTATGTGTGTGTTTGTGTGTTTAAGTGTGTGTAGTGTGAGCGTAGTGTGTGTGTTTGTGTGTGTGTCTATATGTGCGTGTTTGTATGTGTATGTGTGTGTTTGTGTGTTTAAGTGTGTATGAAGTGTGCGCATATTCTGTATAAGTGTGTGCGTGTAAGCAGTGTGGGTGTAAGTGTGTGTGTGTGAGTGTAAGTGTGAATGTGTTTGTGTGTGTAAGCGTGTGTTTGTGTGTATGTGTGTAAGTGTGTGCTTTTGTGTGTATGTGTGCGTGACAGCGTTTGTGTAAGTGTGTGAGTTCATGTGTGTGTGTGCATGTGTGATTGTGTGTTTGTGTGTATGTGTCTGTGTGTAAGTGTGTATGTGTATTTGTGTGGAGGGGTGTTTGTATATGTGTATGTGCGTGCGTGTGTGTGAGTAAATGGTTGTGTGTTTGTGTCCATGTGTTTGTGTGTGTATGATTGTGTGTTTGTGTGTACGTAAGTGCTTGTGTGTACGTGTCTGCATGTGTGTTTGTGTGTTTGTATTTGTGTGTAAGTGTGTATGTGTGTGCTTGTGTGGGTTTGTGTGTGCGCATGTGTGAGTTTGTGTGTGTACGTGTGTGTGTAGTATGTGTGTGTATATTTGTGTGTGTAAGTGTGAGTCTGTAAGTGTGTGTGTGTAAGTGTGTATATGTTTGTGTGTGTAAATGTGTGTAAGTGTGATTTTGTGTGTAAGTGTGTGTGTAAGTATGTGTGTTTGTGTGCGTTAAGTGTAAGTGTGTGTGTGTTAGTGTGTGTGTTTATGTGTAAGTGTGTGTGAAGTTTTGTGTGTTGGTGTGCGTGTTTACGTGTGTGCTTGTGTGTAAGTGTGTGTTCAGTGTGTGTGATGGTGTGTGTGTTTATGTGTGTGTGGTCGTGTGAGTGTAAGTGTGTGTGTTTGTATGTGTAAGTGTGTGTGTGGGTATGTAGTGCGTGTGTTTGTGTGTGTATGTGTGTGTGTTTGTGTGTGTGTGCAAGTGTGTGTGTGGTCATCTGAGTGTGTGTGTGTATAAGTATGTGTTTATGTGTGTGTGTATGTGTGTGTGTAAGTGTGTGTATGTGAGTGTGTAAGTGTATGTATGTGTACCTGGAAGTGTGTTTGTATATGGGTGTGTATGTGAGTGTGCATGTGTGCGCTTAGTGCGTGTGTGTGTGTTTGTGTGCGTGTGTGTGTGTTTGTGTGCATGTGTGTGTGTTTGTATCTTTGTGTTTGTGTGTATGTGTGGGTGTTTGCGTGTGTATTTATGTGCGTTTGTGTGTGCATATGTGTGTTTGTGTGTGCTTGTGTGTATGTATGATTGTGTTTGTAAGTGTGTGTTTAGTGTGCGCTTAGTGTGTGTGTAAGTGTGGGCGTGTAAGGTGTGATTTTAAGTGTGTGTTTGTGTTTGTGTGTATGTGAGTGTAAGTGTGTGTGAGTAAGTGTGTATGCGTTTGTGTGTGTAAGTGTGCGGGTAAGTGTGTGTGTTTGTGTGTGTAGGTGTAAGTGTGTGTAAGTGTGTGCTTGTGTGTGTAAGTGTGTGCGTAAGTGTGTGTGAAGGTTTGTGTGTTTGTGTGTAAGTGTGTGTATGTGTGTGTTTGTGCATAAGTGTGTGTTTGTGTACGTGTGTTTGTGTGCGTGTGATTGTGTGTTTGTGTGTGCATAAGTGCGTGTGTGTATGTGTCTGTGTGTGTTTGTGTGTTTGTATTTGTGTGTGTATAAGTGTGTGCGAGTGCATGTGTGTGTGTTTACGTGTGTGTTTGTGTATGTTTGTGTGTGTATCTGTGTGTGTTTGTGTGTGTGTGTATATGTGCGTGTTTGTGTGTGTATCTGTGTGTGTTTGCGTGTGTGTGTGTATGTGTGTGTTTGTGTGTGTCTATATGTGTGTGTAAGTGTGTGTCTGTAAGTGTGTTTACATGTGTGTATGTGTGTGTTTGTGTGTTTACATGTGTGTGAAGTGTGTGCGTAGTGTGTGTGTTTGTGTGTGTGTCTATATGTGTGTTTGTATGTGTATGTGTGTGTTTGTGTGTTTAAGTGCGTGTGAAGTGTGCGCATAGTGTGTACAAGTGTGTGCGTATAAGGAGTGTGGGTGTAAGTGTGTGTGTGTGTTTTGTAGGTCTGTAAGTGTGTAGTGTGTTTGTGTGTGTGAGTGTAAGTGTGTGTGTAAGTGTGTATGTGTTTGTGTGTGTAAGTCTGTGTAAGTGTGTGTTTGTGTGTAGGTGTGTGTAAGTGTGGGTGTGTAGTGTGTGTTAGTGTGTGTATGTGTGTGTGTTTGTGTGTGTATGTGTGTGTTTGTGTGTGTGTTTATGTGTGTGTAAGTGTGTGTGTGAAGTTTTGTGTGTTGGTGTGCGTGTTTACGTGTGTGCTTGTGTGTAAGTGTGTGTTCAGTGTGTGTGTGATGGTGTGTGTGTTTATGTGTGTGTGGTCGTGTGAGTGTAAGTGTGTGTGTTTGTATGTGTAAGTGTGTGTGTGGGTATGTAGTGCGTGTGTTTGTGTGTGTATGTGTGTGTGTTTGTGTGTGTGTGCAAGTGTGTGTGTGGTCATCTGAGTGTGTGTGTGTATAAGTATGTGTTTATGTGTGTGTGTTTATGTGTGTGTGTAAGTGTGTGTATGTGTACATGGAAGTGTGTTTGTATATGGGTGTGTATGTGAGTGTGCACATTTGCGTGTGTGTGTGTGTTTGTGTGCATGTGTGTGTGTTTGTATCTTTGTGTTTGTGTGTATGTGTGGGTGTTTGCGTGTGTATCTATGTGCGTTTGTGTGTGCATATGTGTGTTTGTGTGTGCTTGTGTGTATGTATGATTGTGTTTGTAAGTGTGTGTTTAGTGTGCGCTTAGTGTGTGTGTAAGTGTGGGCGTGTAAGGTGTGTGTTTAAGTGTGTGTTTGTGTTTGTGTGTATGTGAGTGTAAGTGTGTGTGAGTAAGTGTGTATGTGTTTGTGTGTGTAAGTGTGCGGGTAAGTGTGTGTGTTTGTGTGTGTAGGTGCAAGTGTGTGTAAGTGTGTGCTTGTGTGTGTAAGTGTGTGCGTAAATGTGTGTGAAGGTTTGTGTGTTTGTGTGTAACTGTGGGTATGTGTGTGTTTGTGCATAAGTGTGTGTTTGTGTACGTGTGTTTGTGTGCGTGTGATTGTGTGTTTGTGTGTGCATAAGTGCGTGTGTGTATGTGTCTCTGTGTGTTTGTGTGTTTGTATTTGTGTGTGTATAAGTGTGTGCGAGTGCATGTGTGTGTGTTTGTGTGTGTGTTTGTGTATGTTTGTGTGTGTATCTGTGTGTGTTTGTGTGTGTATCTGTGTGTGTTTGCGTGTGTGTGTATATGTGTGTGTTTGTGTGTGTGTGTTTGTGTTTTTAAGTGTGTGTGTGTAGTGTGTATGTAGTGTGTATAAGTGTGTGCGTGTAAGGTGTATGTGTGTAAATGTGTGTGATTGTGTATGTCTGTTAGTTTGTAGTATGTTTGTGTGTGTGAGTGTAAGTGTGAATGTGTTTGTGTGCGTGTGTATGTGTGTGTTTGTGTGTAAGTGTGTGTTTATGTGCTGGTGTGTATGTGTAAGTATGTGTATGCGTGTAAGTGTGTGTTTGTGTGTATGTGTGCGTGACAGTGTGTGTGTAAGTGTGTGAGTTCATGTGTGTGTTTGTGTGTGTATTGTGTGTTTTTGTGTGTGTGTGTCTGTGTGTAAGTGTGTATGTGTATTTGTGTGTGTGTGGGTGTGTGTTTGTATGTGTGTATGTGCGTGTGTAAGTGTGTGTGAGTAAGTGGGTGTGTGTTTGTGTCTATGGGTTTGTGTGTTTGTGATTGTGTGTTTGTGTGTGCGTAAGTGCGTGTGTGTACGTGTCTGCGTGTGTGTTTGTGTGTTTGAATTTTTGTGTAAGTGTGTGTACGTGTACATGTGTGTGTATTTGTGTGCTTGTGTGTTTGCGTGTTTGCATCTGTGCGTTTGTGTGCATGTGTGTGCTTGTGTGTGTGCTGTATGCGTGTCTATTTGTGCACGTTTGTGCGTGTGTCTATATGTGAGTGTTTGTGTGTGTATATGTGTGTGCTTGTGTGGGTTTGTGTGTGCACATGTGTGAGTTTGCGTGTGAAAGTGTGTGTGTAGTGTGTGTATGTTTGTAGGTGTGTGTAAGTGTGTGTGTGTTTGTGTGTGTGGTTCTGTGTGTGTATGTGTGTGTTTGTGTGTGTATGTGTGTGTTTGTGTGTGTGTCGATATGTGTGTGTAAGTGTGTGTCTGTAAGTGTGTTTAAATGTGTGTATGTGTGTGTTTGTGTGTTTACATGTGTGTGAAGTGTGTGCGTAGTGTGTGTGTTTGTGTGTGTGTCTATATGTGTGTGTTTGTATGTGTATGTGTGTGTTTGTGTGTTTAAGTGCGTGTGAAGTGTGCGCATGTGTGAGTTTGTGTGTGCATGTGTGTGTGTAGTATGTGTGTGTATATTTGTGTGTGTAAGTGTGAGTCTGTAAGTGTGTGTGAACGTGTGCGTTGTGTGTGTGTTTGTGTGTGTGATAGTGTAAGTGTGTGTGTGTAAGTGTGTATGTGTTTGTGAGTGTAAGTGTGTGTAGGAGTGCGTAAGTGTGGGTGTGTAGTGTGCCTATTTGTGTGTGTATATGTGTGTGTCTAAGTGTGTGCATGTGTGTGTGTGTGTCCATATGTGTGTGTTTGTATGTGTATGTGTGTGTGTTTGCATGTGTGTAGTGTGTGTGTTTGTGTGTTTAAGTGTGTGTGTGTAGTGTGTGCGCAGTATGTATGAGTGTGTGTGTGTAAGGAGTGTGTGTGTAAGTTTGTGTTTGTGTATGTCTGTAAGTGTGTTGTGTGTGTTTGTGTGAGTGGGTGGGTGTGTGTTTGTGTGTTTGTGTTTGTGTGTATGTGTGTGTAAGTGTGTGTGTGAAGTGTGTGTGTGTTTGTGTGTGTAGGTGTGTGTTTGTGTGTGAGTGTAAGTGTGTATGTGTTTTTGTGTGTAAGTGTGTGGGGAAGTGTGTGTGTTTGTGTGTGTAAGTGCAAGTGTGTGTAAGTGTGTGTTTGTGTGTGTGTAAGTGTGTGCGTAAGTGTGTGTGAAGGTTTGTGTGTTTGTGTGTAAGTGTATGTATGTGTGTGTTGATGCGTAAGTGTGTGTGTTTGTGTACGTGTGTTTGTGTGTTTGAGATTGTGTGTTTGTGTGTGCATAAGTGCGTGTGTGTATGTGTCTGTGTGTGTTTGTGTGTGTGTGTTTGTGTGTGTCTGAGTGTAAGTGTGTGTAAGTGTGTATGTGTTTTTGTGTGTAAATTTGTGGGTAAGTGTGTGTGTTTGTGTGTGTAAGTGTAAGAATGTGTAAGTGTGTGTTTTGTGCGTGTAAGTGTGTGCGTAAGTGTGTGTGAAGGTTTGTGTGTTTGTGTGTAAGTGTGTGTATGTGTGTGTTTGTGCATAAGGAGCGTGTGTGTATGTGTCTGTGTGTGTTTTTGTGTTTGTATTTGTGTGTGTAAGTGTGTGTATAAGTGTGTGCGAGTGCATGTGTGTGTGTTTACGTGTGTGTTGGTGTATGTTTGTGTGTGTATCTGTGTGTGTTTGCGTGTGTGTGTATATGTGTGTGTTTGTGTGTGTGTGTTTATGTGTTTAAGTGTGTGTAGTGTGTATGTAGTGTGTATAAGTGTGTGCGTGTATGGCGTATGTGTGTAAATGTGTGAGTTTGTGTCTGTGTGTGTTTGTGCGTTTGTGTGTATGTGTGTGTTTGTGTGTGTGTTTGTATGCGTGCCTATATGTGCACGTTTGTGCGTGTGTCTATATGTGTGTGTTTGTGTGTGTGTATGTGTGTGTGTGTATGTTTGTGCTTGTGTGGGTTTGTGTGTGCACATGTGTGAGTTTGTGTGTGTAATTGTGTGTGTAGTGTGTGTTTCTTTGGTTGTGTCTGTAAGTGTGTGTAGTGTGTCTGTTTGAGTGTGTTTGTGTGAGTAAGTGTGTGTGTGTTTGTGTGTAGGTGTGTGTAAGTGTGGGTGTGTGGTGGGTGTGTTTATGTGTGTGTATGTGTGTGTGTGTTTGTGTGTGGATGTGTGTGTTTGTGTGTGTGTGTCTATATGTGTGTGTAAGTGTGTGTCTGTAAATGTGGGTTTGCATGTGTTTATGTGTGTGTTTGTGTGTTTAAGTGTGTGTAGTGTGTGCATAGTGTGTGTGTTTGTGTGTGTGACTATATGTGTGTGTAAGTGTGGGTGTGTGTGTTTGTGTGTGTAAGTGTGTGTTTGTGTGTAGGTGTGTGTAAGTGTGGCTGTGTAGTGTGTGTGTTTGTGTGTGTGTATGTGTGTGTGTTTGTGTGTATATCTGTGTGTTTGTGTGTGTGTCTATATGTGTATGTTTGTATGTATGTGTGTGTGATTGGTTGTGTGTATGAGTATGTTTGTGCGTTTAAGTGAGTGTGTAGTGTGTGCGCATTGTGTTAAGGAGTGTGTGTAAGTGTGTGTGTAAGTGTGTGTTTGTGTATGTCTGTAAGTGTGTACTGTGTGTGTTTGTGTGAGTGTAAGTGTGTGTGTATTTGTATGTAAATGTGTGTTTGTGTGTAGGTGTGTGTAAGTGTGGGTGTGTACTGTGTGTGTTTGTGTGTGAGTATGTGTGTGTTTGTGTGTGTGTCTATATGTGTGTGTAAGTGTGTGTCTGTAAGTGTGTGTTTGCATGTGTGTATGTGTGTGTTTGTGTGTTTAAGTGTGTGTGTAGTGTGTGCGTAGTGTGTGTGTTTGAGTGTGTGTCTATATTTCTGTGTAAGTGTGGGTGGGTGTGCTTGTGTGTTTAAGTGTGTGTGAAGTGTGCGCATAGTGTGTATAAGTGTGTGCGTGTAAGGAGTGTGGGTGTAAGTGTGTGTGTGTTTGTGTAGGTCTGTAAGTGTGTAGTGTGTTTGTGTGTGTGAGTGTAAGTGTGAATGTGTTTGTGTGTGTGCAAGTGTGTGTTTGTGTGTAAGTGCGTGTGTGCGTGTTTGTGTGCGTTTGTGTGTAAGCGTGTGTTTGTGTGTATGTGTGTAAGTGTGTGCTTTTGTGTGTATGTGTGCGTGACAGTGTGTGTACGTGTCTGCGTAGTATATGTGTGTGTATGTTTGTGTGTGTCTGTAAGTGTGTGTAAGTGTGTGTTTATGTGTGTGAGTGTAAGCGTGTGTGTGTAGTGTGTGTGTTTGTGTGTGTAAGTGTGTGTTTGTGTGTAGATGTGTGTAAGTGTGGGTGTGTAGTGTGTGTGTTTGTGTGTGTGCCTAAGTGTGGATGTGTAGTGTGTCTGTTCGTGTGTGCATGTGTGTGTGTGTCTATATGCGTGTGTTTGTATGTGTATGTGTGTTTGTTTGCATGTTGTGTAGTGTGTGTGTTTGAGTGTTTAAGTGTGTGTGTGTGTCTATATGCGTGTGTTTGTATGTGTATGTGTGTTTGTTTGCATGTTGTGTAGTGTGTGTGTTTGAGTGTTTAAGTGTGTGTGTGTGTAGTGTGTGTGCAGTATGTATAAGTGTGTGTGTGTAAGTGTGTGTTTGTGTATGTCTGTAAGTGTGTAGTGTGTGTGTTTGTGTGAGTGTAAGTGTGTGTGTTTGTGTGTAAGTGTGTGTTTGTGTGTGTGTAAGTGTGTGTGTGTAGTGTGTGTGTTTCTGTGTGTATGTGTGTTTTTGTGTGTGCATTTGTGTGTTTGTGTGTGTGTGAGTGTAAGTGTGTGTAAGTGTGTATGTGTGTTTGTTTGTAGGTGTGTGTAAGTGTCGGTGTGTAGGGTGTGTGTTTGTGTGTGTGTATGTTTGTGTGTGTATATGTGTGTTTGTGTGTGTCTATATGTGTGTGTTTGTATGTATGTGTGTGTGATTGCATGTGTGTATGTGTATGTTTGTGCGTTTAAGTGTGTGTGTAGTGTGTGAGCAGTGTGTTAAAGTGTGTGCGTGTAAGGAGTGTGTGTAAGTGTGTGTTTGTGTATGTCTGTAAGTGTGTATTGTGTGTGTTTGTGTGAGTGTAAGTGTGTGTGTGTTTGTGTGTAAGTGTATGTTTGTGTGTTTGTGTGTGTGCAAGTGTGTGTGTTTGAGTGTGTGTTTGCGTGTGTATGTGTGTGTTTGTGTGTGCATGTGTGTGTTTGTGTGTGTGAGTGTGTGTGTGTGTGTGTAAGTGTGTATGTGTGTGTTTGTGCGTTTATGTGTGTGTGTAGTGTGTGCACAGTGTGTTAAAGTGTGTGCGTGTAAGGAGTTTGTGTAAATGTGTGTGTAGTGTGTGTTTGTGTGAGTGTAAGTGTGTGTGTTTGTGTGTGTAAGTGTGTGCTTGTGTGTAAGTATGTGTTCAGTGTGTGTGAGTGTTGGTGTGTGTGAAGTGTGTGTGTGTTTATGTGTGTGTGTAGGCGTGTGTGTGGTGGTGTGAGTGTAAGTGTGTGTGTTTGCATGTGTGTATGTGTATGTTTGTGCGTTTAAGTGTGTGTAGTGTGTGCGCAGTGTAAGGAGTTTGTGTAAGTGTGTGTTTGTGTATGTCTGTAAGTGTGTAGTGTGTGTTTGTGTGAGTGTAAGTGTGTAGTGTGTTTGTGTGTGTAAGTGTGTGTTTGTGTGTAGGTGTGTGTGTAAGTGTGGGTGTGTAGTGTGTGTGTTTGTGTGTGTGTATGTGATTGTGTTTGTGAGTGTGTGTTTATGTGTGTGTCTATATATGTGTGTTTATATGTGTATGTGTGTGTTTGCCTGTATGTTTGTGTGTATAAGTGTGTGTGTAATGTGCGCTTAGTGTGTATAAGTGTGTGCGTGAAAGGAGTGTGTGATCGTGTTTGTGTATGTCTGTAAGTGTGAAGTGTGTGTGATTGTTTGAGTGTAATGTGCGTGTAAGTGTGTATGTGTTAGTGTGTTTAAATGTGTGACAGTGTGAGTTTGTGTGTAAGTGTGTGTGCAAGTATGTGTGTCTGTGTGTGTGTATGTGTACGTGTGTGTGATAGTGTCTGTGTTTATGTGTGTGTAAGTATGTGTGTGACGTTTTGTGTGTTGGTGTGTGTGTAAGTGTGTGCTTGTGTGTAAGTATGTGTTCAGTGTGTGTGAGTGTTGGTGTGTGTGAATTGTGTGTGTGTTTATGTGTGTGTGTAGGCGTGTGTGTGGTCGTGTGAGTGTAAGTGTGTGTGTTTGTATGTGTAAGTGTGTGTGTGGGTGTGTAGTGTGTGTGTTTGTTTGAGTATGTGTGGGTGTTTGTGTGTTTATGTGTGTGTGTTTATGTGTGTCTGTAAGTGTGTGTATCTGTACATGTAAGTGTGTGTGCATATGGGTGTGTATGTGAGTGCTCAAGTTTGTGTGTGTGTAATTGTGTGATTGTGTGCATGTTTGTGTGTTTGTATCTTTGTGTTTGTGTGTATGTGTGGGTGTTTGCGTGTGTATTTATGTGGGTATGTGTGTGCATGTGTGTGTTTGTGTGTGCTTGTGTGTGTGTATGTTTGTGTTTGTAAGTGTGTGTGTAGTGTGCACTTAGTGTGTGTGTAGCGTGTGTATGTGTAAGTGTGTGTTTGTGTGTGTGTAAGTGTGTGCGTAAGTGTGTGTGAAGGTTTGTGTGTTTGTGTGTAAGTGTGTGTATGTGTGTGTTTGTGCGTAAGTGTGTGTGTGATTGTGTGTTTGTATTTGCATAAGTGCGTGTGTGTATGTGCCTGTGTGTTTTTGTGTGTTTGTATTTGTGCGTGTAAGTGTGTGTATAAGTGTGCGAGTGCATGTGTGTGTGTTTACGTGTGTGTTTGTGTATGTTTGTGTGTGTATCTGTGTGTTTGCGTGTGTGTGTGTTTATGTGTGTGTTTGTGTGTGTGTTTGTGTCTGTCAGTGTGTGTTTGTGTGTAGGTGTGTGTGTAAGTTTGGGTGTGTAGTGTGTGTGTTTGTGTGTGTATGTGATCGTGTTTGTGTGTATAAGTGTGTGTTTATGTGTGTATCTATATATGTGATTTCTTATGTGTATGTGTGTGTTTGCATGTGTGTTTGTGTGTTTAAGTGTGTGTGTGTAGTGTGCGCGTAGTGTGTATAAGTGTGTGCGTGTAAGGAGTGTGTGTGTGTTTGTGTATGTCTGTAAGTGTGTAGTGTGTGTGTTTGTATGAGTGTAAGTGTGTGTGCAAGTGTGTATGTGTTAGTGTGTGTAAATGTGTGTAAGTGTGAGTTTGTGTGTAAGCGTGTGTAAGTGTAAGTGTGTGTTAGTGCGTGTGTTTATGTGTGTGTAAGTGTGTGTGTGAAGTTTTGTGTGTTGGTGTGTGTTTAAGTGTATGCTTGCGTGTAAGTATGTGTTCAGTGTGTGTGAGTGGTGGTGTGTGTGAAGTGTGTGTGTGTTTATGGGTGTGTAGGCGTGTGTGTGGTCGTGTGAGTGTAAGTGTGTGTATTTGTATGTGTAAATGCGTGTGTGGGTGTGTAGTGTGTGTGTAAGTGTGTGTGTGGTCGTCTGAGTGTAAGTGTGTGTGTGTAAGTATGTGTGCATGTGTGTGTGTTTATGTGCGTGCGTTTATGTGTGTGTAGGCGTGTGTGTGGTCGTGTGAGTGTAAGTGTGTGTATTTGTATGTGTAAATGCGTGTGTGTGTGTTTGTGTGTGTGTGTAAGTGTGTGTGTGGTCGTCTGAGTGTAAGTGTGTGTGTGTAAGTATGTGTGCATGTGTGTGCGTTTATGTGCGTGCGTTTATGTGTGTCTGTAAGTGTGTGTATGTGTACATGTAAGTGTGTGTGTATATGGGTGTGTATGTGAGTGCGCAAGTTTGTGTGTGTAAGTGTGTGTTTGTGTGCATGTGTGGGTGTTTGTGTGTTTGTATCTTTGTGTTTGTGTGTATGTGTGGGTGTTTGCGTGTGTATTTATGTGTGTTTGTGTGTGCATGTGTGTGTTTGTGTGTGCTTGTGTGTGTGTATGTTTGTGTTTGTAAGTGTGTGTGTAGTGTGCGCTTAGTGTGTGTGTAAGCGTGGGCGTGTAAAGAGTGTGTGTATAAGTGTGTTTGTGTGTGTGAGTGTAAGTGCGTGTGAGTAAGTGTGTGTGTTTGTGTGTGTAAGTGTAAGTGCGTGTAAGTGTGTGTTTGTGTGTGTAAGTGTGTGTGTAAGTGTGTGTGAAGGTTTGTATGTTTGTGTGTAAGTGTGTGTATGTGTGTGTTTGCGCGTAAGTGTGTGTTTGTCTACGCGTGTTTGTGTGTGTGTCATTGTGTGTTTGTGTGTGCATAAGTGCGTGTGTGTATATGTCTGCGTTTGTATGTGTGTGTTTGTGTGTTTAAGTGTGTGTGTGTAGTGTGTATGTACTGTGTATAAGTGTGTGCGTGTAAGGCGTATGTGTGTAAATGTGTGTGTTTGTGTATGTCTATAAGTGTGTAGTGTGTTTGTTTGTGTGAGTGTAAGTATGAATGTGTTTGTATGTGTGTGAAAGTGTGTGCTTGCGTGTAAGTGGGTGTGTAAGTGTGTGTTTGTGTGTTTGTGTGTATGTGTAAGTGTGTGTCTGTGTGTATGTGTGTGTTTGTGTGTGTGTCTATATGTGTGTGTGTGTCTGTAAATGTGTGTTTGCATGTGTTTATGTGTGCGTTTGTGTGTTGATGTGTGTGTGTAGTGTGTGCGTAGTGTGTGTGTTTGTGTGTGTGTCTATATGTGTGTGTAAGTGTAGGTGTGTGTGTTTGTGTGTTTGTGTGTACGTGTGTGTAAGTGTGGGTGTGTAGTGTGTGTGTTTGTGTGTGTGTATGTGTGTGTTTGTGTGTGTGTCTATATGTGTGTGTAAGTGTGTGTCTGTAAGTGTGTGTTTGCATGTGTGTATGTGTGTGTTTGTGTGTTTAAGTGTGTGTTTGTGTGCGTAGTTTGTGTGTTTGAGTGTGTATCTATATGTGTGTGTAAGTGTGGGTGTGTGTGTGTGTTTAAGTGTGTGCGAAGTGTGAGCATAGTGTGTATAAGTGTGTGCGGGTGTGTGTGTGTGTGTTTGTGTAGGTCTGTAAGTGTGTAGTGTGCTTGTGTGTGTGAGTGTAAGTGTGAATGTGTTTGTGTCTGTGTAAGTGTGTTTTTGTGTGCAAGTGCGTGTGTGTGTTTATGTGCGTTTGTGTGTAAGCGTGTGTTTGTGTGTATGTGTGTAAGTGTGTGCTTTTGTGTGTATGTGTGCGTGACAGTCTGTTTGTACGTGTGTGCGTAGTATATGTGTGTGTATGTTTGTGTGTGTCTGTAAGTGTGTGTGTAAGTGTGTGTAGTATGTGTGTGAGTGTAAGTGTGGGTGTGTAGTGTGTGTGTTTGTGTGTGTGCGTAAGTGTGGATGTGTAGTGTGTCTGTTCGTGTGTGTATGTGTGTGTCTAAGTGTGTGCATGTGTGTGTGTGTCTATATGCGTGTGTTTGTATGTGTATGTGTGTGTGTTTGCATGTGTGTAGTGTGTGTGTTTGTGTGTTTAAGTGTGTGTGTGTAGCGTGTGTGCAGTATGTATAAGTGTGTGTGTGTAAGTGTGTGTTTGTGTATGTCTGTAAGTGTGTAGTGTGTGTGTTTGTGTGAATGTAAGTGTGTGTGTTTGTGTGTAAGTGTGTGTTTGTATGCATGTGTGTGTGTAAGTGTGTGTGTGTAGTGTGTGTGTTTGTGTGTGTATGTGTGTGTTTGTGTGTGCATGTGTGTGTTTGTGTGTGTGAGTGTAAGTGTGTGTATGTGTGTTTGTGTGTAGGTGTGTGTAAGTGTGGGTGTGTAGGGTGTATGTTTCTGTGAGTATGTTTGTGTGTTTTTTGTGTATATGTGTGTTTGTGTGTGTCTATATGTGTGTGCTTGTATGTATGTGTGTGTGATTGCATGTGTGTATGTGTATGTTTGTGCGTTTAAGTGTGTATGCAGTGTGTGAGCAGTGTGTTAAAGTGTGTGCGTGTAACGAGTGTGTGTAAGTGTGTGTTTGTGTATGTCTGTAAGTGTTTATTGTGTGTGTTTGTGTGAGTGTAAGTGTGTGTGTGTTTGTGTGTAAGTGTATGTTTGTGTGTATGTGTGTGTAAGTGTGTGTGTAGTGTGTGTGTTTGTGTGAGTGTAAGTGTGTGTGTTTGTGTGTAAGTGTATGTTTGTGTGTATGTGTGTGTAAGTGTGTGTGTAGTGTGTGTTTTTGTGTGTGTATGTGTGTGTTTGTGTGTGTGTAGTGTGTGTGAGTGTAAGTGTGTGTAAGTGTGTATGTGTGTTTGTGTGTAAGTGTGGGTGTGTAGTGCGTGTGTTTGTGTGTGTGTATGTGTGTGTGTTTGTGTGTGTTTGTGTGTGTGTTTGTATGTATGTGTGTGTGATTGCATGTTTGTATGTGTATTTTTGTGCGTTTATGTGTGTGTGTAGTGTGTGCACAGTGTGTTAAAGTGTGTGCGTGTAAGGAGTGTGTGTAAGTGTGTGTGTAAGTGTATGTTTGTGTTCGTCTGTAAGTGTGTAGTGTGTGTTTGTGTGAGTGTAAGTATGTGTGTGTTTGTGTGTATACGTGTGTGCTTGTGTGTAAGTATGTGTTCAGTGTGTGTGAGTATTGGTGTGTGTGAAGTGTGTGTGTGTTTATGTGTGTGTGTAGCCGTGTGTGTGGTCGTGTGAGTGTAAGTGTGTGTGTTTGCATGTGTGTATGTGTATGTTTGTGCGTTTAAGTGTGTGTGTAGTGTGTGCGCAGTTGGTTAAAGTGTGTGCGTGTAAGGAGTGTGTGTAAGTGTGTGTTTGTGTATGTCTGTAAGTGTGTAGTGTGTGTTTGTGTGAGTGTAAGTGTGTGTGTGTGTTTGTGTGTGTAAGTGTGTGTTTGTGTGTAGGTGTGTGTGTAAGTGTGGGTGTGTAGTGTGCGTTTAAGTTTGTGTGTAGTGTGTGCGCAGTGTGTTAAAGTGTGTGCGTGTAAGGCGTGTGTGTAAGTGTGTGTTTGTGTATGTCTGTAATTGTGTGTGTTTGTGTGACTGTAAGTGTGTGTGTGTTTGTGTTTGTAAGTGTGTGTTTGTGTGTAGGTGTGTGTGTAAGTGTGTGTGTGTATGTGTGTGTCTAAGTGTGTACATGTGTGTGGGTGTCCATATGTGTGTGTTTGTATGTGTATGTGTGTGTTTGCATGTGCGTAGTGTGTGTGTTTGTGTATTTAATTGTGTGTGTGTGTAGTGTGTGCGCAGTATGTAGGAATGTATGTGTGTAAGGAGTGTGTGTTTATGTGTGTGTAAGTGTGTGTCTGTAAGTGTGTGTTTGCATGTGTTTATGTGTGTGTTTGTGTGTTCAAGTGTGTGTGTAGTGTGTGCGTAGTGTGTGTGTTTGTGTGTGTGTCTATATGTGTGTGTTTGTATGTGTATGTGTGTGTTTGTGTGTTTACGTGTGTGTGAAGTGAGCGCCTAGTGTGTATAAGTTTTGTGTGTAAGGAGTGTGGGTGTAAGTGTGTGTGTATGTTTTGTAGGTCTGTAAGTGTGTAGTGTGTTTGTGTGTGTGAGTGTAAGTGTGTGTGAAAGTGTGTATGTGTTTGTGTGTGTGTGTGTTTGTATGTAGGTGTGTGTAAGTGTGGGTGCGTAGTGTGTGTGTTTGTGTGTGTGTATGTGTGTGTTTGTGTGTGTGTCTATATGTGTGTGCGTGTGACTGTAAGTGTGTGTTTGCATTGTGTAGGTGTGTGTTTGTGTGTTTAAGTGTGTGTGTAGTGTGTGCGTAGTGTGTGTGTTTGTGTGTGTGTCTATATGTGTGTGTTGTATGTGTATGTGTGTGTTTGTGTGTTTAAGTGTGTGTGAAGTATGCGCATAGTGTGTATAAGTGTGTGCGTGTAAGGAGTGTGGGTGTAAGTGTGTGTGTGTTTCTTTAGGTCTGTAAGTGTGCAGTGTGTTTGTGTGTGTGATTGTAAGTGTGAATGTGTTCGTGTGTAAGTGTGTGTCTGCGTTTAAGTGCGTGTGTAAGCGTGTGTTTGTGTGCGTTTGTGTGTAAGTGTGTGTTTGTGTGTATGTGTGTGTGTGCTTTTGTGCGTATGTGTGCGTGACAGTGTTTGTGTAAGTGTGTGAGTTCATGTGTGTGTTTGTATGTGTGATTGTGTGTTTGTGTGTGTATGTGCCTGTGTGTAAGTGTATATGTGTATTTGTGTTGGGGAGTGATTGTATGTGTGTATGTGCGTGCGTAAGTGTGTGTAAGTGGGTGTGTGTTTGTGTCCATGTGTTTGTGTGCGTGATTGTGTGTTTGTGTGTGCGTAAGTGCCTGTGTGTACGTGTCTGCATGTGTGTTTGTGTGTTTGTCTTTGTGTATAAGTGTGTGTGCGTGTGCATGTGTGTGTATTTGTGTGTGTGTGTGTGTTTGTGTGTGTGTGAGAGTAAGTGTGTGTAAGTGTGTATGTGTGTTTGTGTGTAGGTGTGTGTAAGTGTGTGTGTGTAGTGTGTGTGTATGTGTGTGTATGTGTGTGTTTGTGTGTGCATGTGTGTGTTTGTGTGTGTGTGAGTGTAAGTGTGTAAGTGTGTTTGTGTGTAGGTGTGTGTAAGTGTGGGTGTGTAGTGTGTATATTTGTGTGTGTGTTTGTGTGTGTAAGTGTGTGTTTGTGTGTAGGTGTGTGTGTAAGTGTGGGTGTGTGGTGTGTGTGTATGTGTGTGTCTAAGTGTGTGCAAGTTTTTGTGTGTGTCCATATGTGTGTGTTTGTATGTGTATGTGTGTGTTTGCATGTGCATAGTGTGTGTGTTTGTGTATTTAAGTGTGTGTGTGTAGTGTGTGCATAGTAGGTATGAGTGTATGAGTGTAAGGAGTGTGTGTGTAAGTGTGTGTTTCTGTATGTCTGTAAATGTGTAGTGTGTGTGTTTGTGTGAGTGGGTGTGTGTGTTTGTGTGTGTGTGAGTGTAAGTGTGTGTAAGTGTGTATGTGTGTTTGTGTGTAGGTGTGTGTGTGTGTAGTGTGTGTGTTTGTGTGTGTATGTGTGTGTTTGTGTGTGCATGTGTGTGTTTGTGTGTGTGTGTGAGTGTAAGTGTGTATGTGTGTTTGTGTGTAGGTGTGTGTAAGTGTGAGTGTGTAGTGTGTATGTTTGTGTGTGTAAGTGTGTGTTTGTGTGCAGGTGTGTGTGTAAGTGTGGGTGTGTGGTGTGTGTGTTTACGTGTGTGTTTACGTGTGTGTTTGTGTATGTTTGTGTGTGTATCTGTGTGTGTTTGCGTGTGTGTGTATATGTGTGTGTTTTTGTGTGTGTGTTCGTGTGTTTATGTGTGTGTGTAGTGTGTATGTAGTGTGTATAAGTGTGTGCGTGTAAAGCGTATGTGTGTAAATGTGTGTGTTTGTGAATGTCTGTAAGTGTGTTTGTGTGTGTGTTTGTGTGAGTGGGTGTGAGTGTGTAAGTCTGTGTTTGTGTGTATGTGTGTGTAAGTGTGTGTGTGTGTAGTGTGTGTGTTTGTGTGTGTATGTGCTTGTGTTTGTGTGTGTATGTGTGTGTTTGTGTGTGTGAGTGTAAGTGTGTGTAAGTGTGTATGTGTTTTTGTGCGTAAGTGTGTGGGTAAGTGTGTGTGTTTGTGTGTGTAAGTGTGTGTTTGTGTGTAAGTGTGTGCGTAAGTGTGTGTGAAGGTTTGTGTGTTTGCGAGTAAGTGTGTGGGTAAGTGTGTGCGTTTGTGTGTGTAAGTGTAAGTGTGTGTAAGTGTGTGTTTGTGTGTGTAAGTGTGTGTAAAGGTTTGTGTGTTTGTGTATGTGTGTGTATGTGTGTGTTTGTGCGTAAGTGTGTGTGTTTGTGTACGTGTGTTTGTGTGTATGTGATTGTGAGTTTGTGTGTGCATAAGTTCGTGTGTGTATGTATCTGTGTGTGTTTGTGTGTTTGTATTTGTGTGTGTAAGTGTGTGTATAAGTGTGTGCGAGTGCATGTGTGTGTGTTTACGTGTGTGTTTGTGTGTGTGTTTGTGTATGTTTGTGTGTGTATATGTGTGTGTGCGTGTGTGTGTATATGTGTGTGTTTGTGTGTGTGTGTTTGTGTGTTTAAGTGTGTGTGTGTAGTGTGTATGTCGTGTATATAAGTGTGTGCGTGTAAGGCATATGTGTGTAAATGTGTGTGTTTGTGAATGTCTGTAAGTGTGTAGTGTGTTTGTGTGTGTGAGTGTAAGTGTGAATGTGTTTGTGTGTGTGTAAGTGTGTGTTTGTGTGTAAGTGAGTGTGTAAGTGTGTGTTTGCGTGTTTGTGTGTATGTGTAAGTGTGTGTATGTGTGTAAGTGTGTGTTTGTGTGTATGTGTGCGTGACAGTATGTGTGTAAGTGTGTGAGTTCATGTGTGTGTTTGTGTGTTTTTGTGTGTATGTGTCTGTGTGTAAGTGTGTACGTGTATGTATGTGGGTGTGTGTTTGTATGTGTGTATGTGCGTGTGTAAGTGTGTGTGAGTAAGTGGGTGCTTGTTTGTGTCCATGTTTTTGTGTGTGTGTGATTGTGTGTTTGTGTGTGCGTAAGTGCGTGTGTGTACGTGTCTGCGTGTGTGTTTGAATTTTTGTGTAAGTGTGTGCGTGTGCATGTGTGTGTATTTGTGTGTCTGTGTGTTTGCGAGTTTGCATCTGTGCGTTTGTGTGTGTGTTTGTATGCGTGTCTATATGTGCACGTTTGTGTGTGTGTCTATATGGGTGTGTTTGTGTGTGTGTATGTGTGTGTGTATGTTTGTGTGCTTGTGTGGGTTTGTGTGTGCACATGTGTAAGTTTGTGTGTGTAAGTGTGTGTGTAGTGTGTGTATGTTTGTGTGTGTCTGTAAGTGTGTGTAGTGTGTGAGTTTGTGTGTGTGAGTGTAAGTGTGTGTGTAAGTGTGTATGTGTTTGTGTGTGCAAGTGTGTGTGTGGTGTGTGTGTTTGTGTGTGTATGTGCGTATGTTTGTGTGTGTATGTGTGTGTTTATGTTTGTGTGTGTGAGTGTAAGTGTGTGAAAGTGTGTATGTGTTTTTGTGTGTAAGTGTGTGGGTAATTGTGTGCGTGTGTGTGTGTAAGTGTAAGTGTGTGTGAAGGTTTGTGTGTTTGTGTGTGTAAGTGTGTGTATGTGTGTGTTTGTGCGTAAGTGTGTGTGTTTGTGTACGTGTGTTTGTGTGTGTGTGATTGCATGTTTGTGTGTGCATAAGTGCGTGTGTGTATTTATCTGTGTGTGTTTGTGTGGTTGTATTTGTGTGTGTATAAGTGTGTGCGAGTGCATGTGTGTGTGTTTACGTGTGTGTTTGTGTGTGTGTTTGTGTATGTTTGTGTGTGTATCTGTGTGTGTGCGTGTGTGTGTATATGTGTGTGTTTGTGTGTGTGTTTGCGTGTGCATGTGTGTGTTTGTGTGTGTGAGTATCTATGTGTGTTTGTGTGTAGGTGTGTGTAAGTGTGGGTGTGTGTTTGTGTGTGTGTATGTGTGTGTGCTTGTGTGTATGTGTGTGTTTGTGTGTGCATCTATATGTGTGTGTGTGTTTATGTTTGTGTGATTGCATGTTTGTATGAGTATGTTTGTGCATTTAAGTGTGTGTGTAGTGTGTGCGCAGTGTGTTAAAGTGTGTGCGTGTAAGGAGTGTATGTAAGTGTGTGTGTAAGTGTGTGTCTGTGTATGTTTGTAAGTGTGTAGTGTGTGTTTGTGTGAGTGTAAGTGTGTGTGTTTGTGTGTGTAAGTATGTGTTAGTGTGTAGGTGTGTGTAAGTGTGGGTGTGTAGTGTGGGTGTTTGTGTGTGTATGTGTGTGTTTGTGTGTGTCTATATGTGTGTGTAAGTGTGTGTCTGTAAATGTGTGTCTGCATGTGTGTATGTGTGTGTTTGTGTGTTTAAGTGTGTGTGTAGTGTGTGCGTAGTGTGTTTGTTTGTGTGTGTGTCTATATGTGTGTGTTTGTATGTGTATGTGTGTGTTTGTGTGTTTAAGTGTGTGTGCATAGTGTGTATAAGTGTGTGCGTATAAGGAGTGTGGGTGTAAGTGTGTGTGTGTGTGTTTTGTAGGTCTGTAAGTGTGTAGTGTGTTTGTGTGTGTGAGTGTGAATGTGTTTGTGTGTGTGTAAGTGTGTGTTTGTGTGCGTTTGTGTGTAAGTGTGTGTTTGTGTGTATGTGTGCGTGACAGCGTTTGTGTAAGTGTGTGAGTTCATGTGTGTGTGTATGTGTGATTGTGTGTTTGTGTGTGTATGTGTCTGTGTGTAAGTGTGTATGTGTATTTGTGTGGGGGGGGTTTTGTATGTGTGTATGTGCGTGCGTAAGTGTGTGTGAGTAAGTGGTTGTGTGTTTGTGCCCATGTATTTATGTGTGTGTGATTGTGTGTTTATGTGTACGTAAGTGCTTGTGTGTACGTGTCTGCATGTGTGTTTGTGTGTTTGTATTTGTGTGTAAGTGTGCGTGTGTGTTTGCGTGTTTTCATCTGTGCGTTTGTGTGTATGCGTGTGTTTGTGTGTGTATGTGTTTGTGTTTGCGTGTGTGTCTATGTGTGTGTGTTTGTAAGTGTGTATGTGTGTGCTTGTGTGGGTTTGTGTGTGCGCATGTGTGAGTTTGTGTGTGTACGTGTGTGTGTAGTATGTGTGTGTATTTTTGTGTGTGTAAGTGTGAGTCTGTAAGTGTGTGTGTAAGTGTGCGTAGTGTGTGTGTTTGTGTGTGTGAGAGTGTAAGTGTGTGTGTGTAAGTGTGTATGTGTTTTTGTGAGTGTAAGTGTGTGTTTGTGTGTAGGTGTGCGTAAGTGTGGGTGTGTAGTGTGTCTGATTGTGTGTGCATGTGTGTGTGTCTATATGCGTGTGTTTGTATGTATATGTGTGAGTGTTTGCATGTGTGTAGTGTGTGTGTTTGTGTGTTTAAGTGTGTGTGTGTAGTGTGTGCGCATTATGTATGAGTGTGTGTGTGTAAGGAATGTGTGTGTGTGTGTTTGTGTATGTCTGTAAGTGTGTAGTGTGTGTGTTTGTGTGAGTGTAAGTGTGTGTGTGTTTGTGTGTTAGTGAGTGTATGTGTGTGTGTTTGCGTGTGCATGTGTGTGTTTGTGTGTGTGAGTGTCTATGTGTGTTTGTGTGTAGGTGTGTGTAAGTGTGGGTGTGTAGAGTGTGTGTTTGTGTGTGTGTATGTGTGTGTGTTTGTGAGTGTATGTGTGTGTTTGTGTGTCCGTCTATATGTGTGTGTGTGTGTTTATGTTTGTGTGATTGCATGTTTGTATGAGTATGTTTGTGCATTTAAGTGTGTGTGTAGTGTGTGCGCAGTGTGTTAAAGTGTGTGCGTGTAAGGAGTGTATGTAAGTGTGTGTGTAAGTGTGTGTCTGTGTATGTTTGTAAGTGTGTAGTGTGTGTTTATGTGAGTGTAAGTGTGTGTGTGTTTGTGTGTGTAAGTGTGTGTTAGTGTGTAGGTGTGTGTAAGTGTGGGTGTGTAGTGTGGGTGTTTGTGTGTGTGTATGTGTGTGTTTGTGTGTGTGTCTATATGTGTGTGTAAGTGTGTGTCTGTAAGTGTGTGTTTGCATGTGTGTATGTGTGTGTTTGTGTGTTTAAGTGTGTGTGTAGTGTGTGCGTAGTGTGTTTGTGTGTGTCTATATGTGTGCGTTTGTATGTGTATGTGTGTGTTTGTGTGTTTAAGTGTGTGTAAAGTGTGCGCATAGTGTGTATAAGTGTGTGCGTGTAAGGAGTGTGGGTGTAAGTGTGTGTGTGTTTTGTAGGTCTGTAAGTGTGTCAGTGTAAGTGTGTGCAAGTGTGTATGTGTTTTTGTGTGTAAGTGTGTGGGTAAGTGTGTGTGCTTGTGTGTGTAAGTGTGTGCGTAAGTGTGTGTGAAGGTTTGTGCGTTTGTATGTTTGTGTGTGTGAGTGTAAGTGTGAATGCGTTTGTGTGTGTGTGTAAGTGTGTGTTTGTGTATGTCTGTAAGTGTGTAGTGTGTGTGTTTGTGTGAGTGGGTGTGTGTGTGTTTGTGTGTATGTGTGTGTAAGTGTGTGTGTAGTGTGTGTGTTTGTGTGTGTATGTGCGTGTGTTTGTGTGTGTGTGAGTGTAAGTGTGTGCAAGTGTGTATGTGTTTTTGTGTGTAACTGTGTGGGTAAGTGTGTGTGCTTGTGTGTGTAAGTGTGTGTTTGTGTATGTCTGTAAGTGTGTAGTGTGTGTGTTTGTGTGAGTGGGTGTGTTTGTGTTTGTGTGTAAGTGTGTGTTTGTGTGTATGTGTGTGTAAGTGTGTGTGTTTGTGTGTGTATGTGCGTGTGTTTGTGTGTGTGTCAGTGTAAGTGTGTGCAAGTGTGTATGTGTTTTTGTGTGTAAGTGTGTGGGTAATTGTGTGTGCTTGTGTGTGTGTGTGCGTAAGTGTGTGTGAAGGTTTGTGCGTTTGTGTGTAAGTGTGTGTACGTGTGTGTTTGTGCGTGTGTGTGTTTGTGTACGTGTGTTTGTGTGTGTGATTGTGTGTTTGTGTGTGCATAAGTGCGTGTGTGTATGTGTCTATGTATGTTTGTTTGTTTGTATTTGTGTGTGTATGTGTGTGTATAAGTGTGTGCGAGTGCATGTGTGTGTTTACGTGTGTGTTTACGTGTGTGTTTGTGTATGTTTGTGTGTGTATATCTGTGTGTGTTTGCGTGTGTGTGTATGTGTGTTTGTGTGTGTGTTTGTGTGTTTAACTGTGTGTGTGTAGTGTGTATGTAGTGTGTATACGTTTGTGCGTGTAAGGCGTATGTGTGTAAATGTGTGTGTCTGTGAATGTCTGTAAGTGTGTAGTGTGTTTGAGTGTGTGAGTGTAAGTGTGAATGTGTTTGTGTGTGTGTAAGTGTGTGTTTGTGTGTAAGTGCGTGTGTAAGCGTGTGTTTGCGTGTTTGTGTGCATGTGTAAGTGTGTGTATGTATGTAAGTGTGTGTTTGTGTGTATGTGTGCGTGACAGTGTGTGTGTACGTGTGTGAGTTCATGTGTGTGTTTGTGTGCGTGATTGTGTGTTTTTGTGTGAATGTGTCTGTGTGTAAGTGTGTATGTGTATTTATGTGCGTGTGGGTGTGTGTTTGTATGTGTGTATGAGCGTGTGTAAGTGTGTGTGAGTAAGTGGGTGTGTGTTTGTGTCCATGGGTTTGTGTGTGTGTGATTGTGTGTGCGTAAGTGCGTGTGTGTGCATGTCTGCGTGTGTGTTTGTGTGTTTGAATTTTTGTGTAAGTGTGTGTGCGTGTGCATGTGTGTGTATTTCTGTATGTGTGTGTGTTTGCGTGTTTGAATCTGTGCATTTGTGTATATGTGTGTGTTTGTGTGTGTGTTTGTATGCGTGTCTATATGTGCACGTTTGTGCGTGTGTCTATATGTGTGAGTTTGTGTGTGTAAATGTGTGTGTAGTGTGTGTATGTTTGTGTGTGTCTGTAAGTGTGTGTAGTGTGTGAGGTTGTGTGTGTGACTGTGTATGTGTTTGTGTGTGTAAGTGTGTGTGTGTTTCTGTGTAGGTGTGTGTAAGTGTTGGTGTGTGGTGGGTGTGTTTGTGTGTGTGTATGTGTGTATTTGTGTGTGTTTGTGTGTGTGTCTATATGTGTGTGTAAGTGTGTGTCTGTAAGTGTGTGTTTGCATGTGTGTATGTGTGTTTGTGTGTTTAAGTGTGTCTGTAGTGTGTGCGTAGTGTGTGTGTTTTTGTGTGTGTCTATATGTGTGTGTTTGTATGTGTATGTGTGTGTTTGTGTGTTTAAGTGTGTGAGAAGTGTGCGCATTGTGTGTATAAGTGTGTGCGTGTAAGGAGTGTGGGTGTAAGTGTGTGTGTGTTTGTGTAGGTCTGTAAGTGTGTAAGTGAGTGTAAGTGTGAATGTGTTTGTGTGTGTAACTGTGTGTTCGTGTGTAAGTCCGTGTGTAAGTGTGTGCTTTTGTGTGTATGTGTGCTTGACAGTGTTTGTGTAAGTGTGTGAGTTCATATGTGTGTTTGTATGTGTGATTGTGTGTTTGTGTGTGTATGTGTCTGTGTGTAAGTGTATATGTGTATTTGTGTTTGGGGGGTGTTTGTATGTGTGTATGTGCGTGCGTAAGTGTGTGTGAGTAAGTGGGTGTGTGTTTGTGTCCATGTGTTTGTGTGTGTGTGATTGTGTTTATGTGTGTGCGTAAGTGCTTGTGTGTACGTGTCTGCATGTGTGTTTGAGTGTTTGTATTTGTGTTTAAGTGTGTGTGCGTGTGCATGAGTGTGCATTTGTGTGTGTGTGTGTTTGTGTGTTTTTGCGTGTTTTCATCTGTGCGTGTGTGTGTATGTGTGTTTGTGTGTGTATCTGTTTGTGTTTGCGTGTGTGTCTATGTGTGTGTGTTTGTGTGTGTTTGTGTGTGTTTGTGTGGGTTTGTGTGTGCACGTGTGAGTTTGTGTGTGTACATGTGTGTAGTATGTGTGTGTGTATGTTTGTGTGTGTAAGTGTCTGAATGTAAGTGTGTGTGTAAGTGTGTGTAGTGTGTGTGTTTGTGTGTGTGAGTGTAAGTGTGTGTGTAAGTGTGTATGTGTTTGTGTGTGTAAGTGTGTGTGTGGTGCGTGTGTTTGTGTGTGTGTATGTGTGTGTTTGTGTGTGTCTATATGTATGTGTAAGTGTGTGTTTGTTTGTAGGTGTGAGTAATTGTGGGTGTGTAGTGTGTATGTTTGTGTGTGTATGTGTGTGTCTAAGTGTGTGCATGTGTGTGTGTCTATATGCGTGTGTTTGTATGTGTATGTGTGAGTGTTTTCATGTGTGTAGTGTGTGTGTTTGTGTGTTTAAGTGTGTGTGTATAGTGTGTGAGCAGTATGTAAAACTGTGTGGGTGTAAGGAGTGTGTGTGTAAGTGTGTGTTTGTGTATGTCTGTAAGTGTGTAGTATGTGTGTTTGTGTGAGTGTAAGTGTGTGTGTGTTTGTGCATAAGTGTGTGTTTGTGTGTATGTGTGTGTAAGTGTGTGTGTAGTGTGTGTGTGTGTTTGTGTGTGTGTGTGTAAGTGTGTATGTGTTATTGTGTGTAAGTGTGTGTGTGTGTGTTTGTGTGTAGGTGTGTGTAAGTGTGGGTGTGTAGTGTGTGTGTTTGTGTGTGTATGTGTGTATTTGTGTGTGTCTATGTGTGTTTGTATGCATGTGTGCGTGATTGTATGTGTGTATGTGTATGTTTGTGTGTTTAAGTGTGTTTGTAGTGTGTGCAGTGTGTTAAAGTGTGTGCGTGCAAGGAATGTGTGTAAGGAGTGTGTTTGCGTGTTTTCATCTGTGCGTTTGTGTGTATGTGAGTGTTTGTGTGAGTGTAAGTGTGTGTGTGTTTATGTGTTTTAAGTGCGTGTTTGTGTGTGGGTGTGTAGTGTGTGTGATTGTGTGTTTGTGTGTGCATAAGTGCGTGTGTGTATGTGTCTGTGTATGTTTGTTTGTTTGTATTTGTGTGTGTATGTGTGTGTATAAGTGTGTGCGAGTGCATGTGTGTGTTTACGTGTGTGTTTACGTGTGTGTTTGTGTATGTTTGTGTGTGTATATCTGTGTGAGTTTGCGTGTGTGTGTATGTGTGTTTGTGTGTGTGTTTGTGTGTTTAACTGTGTGTGTGTAGTGTGTATGTAGTGTGTATACGTTTGTGCGTGTAAGGCGTATGTGTGTAAATGTGTGTGTCTGTGAATGTCTGTAAGTGTGTAGTGTGTTTGAGTGTGTGAGTGTAAGTGTGAATGTGTTTGTGTGTGTGTAAGTGTGTGTTTGTGTGTAAGTGCGTGTGTAAGCGTGTGTTTGCGTGTTTGTGTGCATGTGTAAGTGTGTGTATGTATGTAAGTGTGTGTTTGTGTGTATGTATGCGTGACAGTGTGTGTGTACGTGTGTGAGTTCATGTGTGTGTTTGTGTGCGTGATTGTGTGTTTTTGTGTGAATGTGTCTGTGTGTAAGTGTGTATGTGTATTTATGTGCGTGTTGGTGTGTGTTTGTATGTGTGTATGAGCGTGTGTAAGTGTGTGTGAGTAAGTGGGTGTGTGTTTGTGTCCATGGGTTTGTGTGTGTGTGATTGTGTGTGCGTAAGTGCGTGTGTGTGCATGTCTGCGTGTGTGTTTGTGTGTTTGAATTTTTGTGTAAGTGTGTGTGCGTGTGCATGTGTGTGTATTTCTGTATGTGTGTGTGTTTGCGTGTTTGAATCTGTGCATTTGTGTATATGTGTGTGTTTGTGTGTGTGTTTGTATGCGTGTCTATATGTGCACGTTTGTGCGTGTGTCTATATGTGTGAGTTTGTGTGTGTAAATGTGTGTGTAGTGTGTGTATGTTTGTGTGTGTCTGTAAGTGTGTGTAGTGTGTGAGGTTGTGTGTGTGACTGTGTATGTGTTTGTGTGTGTAAGTGTGTGTGTGTTTCTGTGTAGGTGTGTGTAAGTGTTGGTGTGTGGTGGGTGTGTTTGTGTGTGTGTATGTGTGTATTTGTGTGTGTTTGTGTGTGTGTCTATATGTGTGTGTAAGTGTGTGTCTGTAAGTGTGTGTTTGCATGTGTGTATGTGTGTTTGTGTGTTTAAGTGTGTCTGTAGTGTGTGCGTAGTGTGTGTGTTTTTGTGTGTGTCTATATGTGTGTGTTTGTATGTGTATGTGTGTGTTTGTGTGTTTAAGTGTGTGAGAAGTGTGCGCATAGTGTGTATAAGTGTGTGCGTGTAAGGAGTGTGGGTGTAAGTGTGTGTGTGTTTGTGTAGGTCTGTAAGTGTGTAAGTGAGTGTAAGTGTGAATGTGTTTGTGTGTGTAACTGTGTGTTCGTGTGTAAGTCCGTGTGTAAGTGTGTGCTTTTGTGTGTATGTGTGCGTGACAGTGTTTGTGTAAGTGTGTGAGTTCATATGTGTGTTTGTATGTGTGATTGTGTGTTTGTGTGTGTATGTGTCTGTGTGTAAGTGTATATGTGTATTTGTGTTTGGGGGGTGTTTGTATGTGTGTATGTGCGTGCGTAAGTGTGTGTGAGTAAGTGGGTGTGTGTTTGTGTCCATGTGTTTGTGTGTGTGTGATTGTGTTTATGTGTGTGCGTAAGTGCTTGTGTGTACGTGTCTGCATGTGTGTTTGAGTGTTTGTATTTGTGTTTAAGTGTGTGTGCGTGTGCATGAGTGTGCATTTGTGTGTGTGTGTGTTTGTGTGTTTTTGCGTGTTTTCATCTGTGCGTGTGTGTGTATGTGTGATTGTGTGTGTATCTGTTTGTGTTTGCGTGTGTGTCTATGTGTGTGTGTTTGTGTGTGTTTGTGTGTGTTTGTGTGGGTTTGTGTGTGCACGTGTGAGTTTGTGTGTGTACATGTGTGTAGTATGTGTGTGTGTATGTTTGTGTGTGTAAGTGTCTGAATGTAAGTGTGTGTGTAAGTGTGTGTAGTGTGTGTGTTTGTGTGTGTGAGTGTAAGTGTGTGTGTAAGTGTGTATGTGTTTGTGTGTGTAAGTGTGGGTGTGTAGTGTGTGTTTGTGTGTGTGTATGTGTGTGTGTTTGTGTGTGTCTATATGTATGTGTAAGTGTGTGTTTGTTTGTAGGTGTGAGTAATTGTGGGTGTGTAGTGTGTATGTTTGTGTGTGTATGTGTGTGTCTAAGTGTGTGCATGTGTGTGTGTCTATATGCGTGTGTTTGTATGTGTATGTGTGAGTGTTTTCATGTGTGTAGTGTGTGTGTTTGTGTGTTTAAGTGTGTGTGTATAGTGTGTGAGCAGTATGTAAAACTGTGTGGGTGTAAGGAGTGTGTGTGTAAGTGTGTGTTTGTGTATGTCTGTAAGTGTGTAGTATGTGTGTTTGTGTGAGTGTAAGTGTGTGTGTGTTTGTGCATAAGTGTGTGTTTGTGTGTATGTGTGTGTAAGTGTGTGTGTAGTGTGTGTGTGTGTTTGTGTGTGTGTGTGTAAGTGTGTATGTGTTATTGTGTGTAAGTGTGTGTGTGTGTGTGTTTGTGTGTAGGTGTGTGTAAGTGTGGGTGTGTAGTGTGTGTGTTTGTGTGTGTATGTGTGTATTTGTGTGTGTCTATGTGTGTTTGTATGCATGTGTGCGTGATTGTATGTGTGTATGTGTATGTTTGTGTGTTTAAGTGTGTTTGTAGTGTGTGCAGTGTGTTAAAGTGTGTGCGTGCAAGGAATGTGTGTAAGGAGTGTGTTTGCGTGTTTTCATCTGTGCGTTTGTGTGTATGTGAGTGTTTGTGTGAGTGTAAGTGTGTGTGTGTTTATGTGTTTTAAGTGCGTGTTTGTGTGTGGGTGTGTAGTGTGTGTGTTTGTGATTGTGTTTGTGTGTTTGTGTTTATGTGTGTATGTGTGTTTATATGTGCATGTGTGTGTTTGCATGTGTATTTGTGTGTTTAAGTGTGTGTGTAGTGTGCGCGTAGTGTGTATAAGTGTGTGCGTGTAAGGATTGTGTGTGTGTGTTTGTGTATGTCTGTAAGTGTGTAGTGTGTGTGTTTGTGTGAGTGTAAGTGTGTGTGTAAGTGTGTATGTGTTAGTGTGTGTAAATGTGTGTAAGTGTGAGTTTGTGTGTAAGTGTGTGTGCAAGTATGTGTGTCTGTGTGTGTGTGTAAGTGTAAATGTGTGTGTTAGTGTTTGTGTTTATGTGTGTGTAAGTGTGTGTATGACGTTTTATGTGTTGGTGTGTGTGTAAGTGTGTGTGTGTGCTTGTGTGTAAGTATGTGTTCAGTGTGTGTGAGTGTGGGTGTGTCTGATGTGTGTGTGTGTTTATGTGTGTGTAGTCGTGTGTATGGTTGTGTGAGTGGAAGTGTGTGTGTTTGTATGTGTACGTGTGTGTGTGGGTGTGTAGTGTGTGTGTTTGAGTGTATGTCTGTGTGTTAGTGTGTTTATGCGTGTGTGTTTGTGTGTCTGTAAGTGTGTGCATGTGCACATGTAAGTGTGTGTGTATATGGGTGTGTATGTGTGTGCGCACATTTGTGTGTGTGTAAGTGTGTGTTTGTGTGCATGTGCGTGTGTTTATGTGTTTGTGTGTATGTGTGGGTGTTTGCGTGTGTATTTATGTGTGTTTGTGTGTGCATGTGTGTGTTTGTGTGTGCTTGTGTGTGTGTATGCTTGTGTTTGTAAGTGTGTGTGTAGTTTGTGCTTAGTGTGTGTGTATGCATTGGGCGTGTAAGGTGTGTGTTTGTGTGTGAGTGTAAGTGCGTGCGAGTAAGTGTGTGTGTTTGTGTGTGTAAGTGTAAGTGTGTGTAAGTGTGTGTTTGTGTGTGTGTAAGTGTGTGCGTGTGTGAAGGTTTGTGTGTTTGTGTGTAAGTGTGTGTATGTGTGTGTTTGTGCGTAAGTGTGTGTGTTTTTGTACGTCTGTTTGTGTGTGTGTGATTGTGTGTTTGTGTGTGCGTAAGTGCGTGTGTGTATGTATCTGTGTGTGTTTGTGTGTTTGTATTTGTGTGTGTAAGTGTGTGTATAATTGTGTGCGAGTGCATGTGTGTGTTTACGTGTGTGTTTCTGTATGTGTTTGTGTATGTCTGTGTGTGTATCTTTGTGTGTTTATTTGTGTGTGTTTGTGTGTGTAGGTTTGTGTGTTTAAGTTTGTGTGTGTAGTGTGTATGTAGTGTGTATAAGTGTGTGCGTGTAAGGCGTATGTGTGTAAATGTGTGTGTTTGTGTATGTCTGTAGTGCGTAGTGTGTTTGTGTGTGAGTGTAAGTGTGTAAGTGTGATTGTGTTTGTGTGTGTGTGTGTTTGACTGTAAGTGCGTGTGTAACTGTGTACGTGTGTGCTTATGTGGGTTTGTGTGTGCACATGTGTGAGTTTGTGTGTGTAAGTGTGTGTGTAGTGTGTGTATGTTTGTGTGTCTCTGTAAGTGTGTGTAGTGTGTGGGTTTGTGTGTGAGCGTAAGTGTGTGTATAAGTGTGTATGTGTTTGTGTGTGTAAGTGTGTGTAAGTGTGTGTTCATGTGTAGCTGTGTGTAAGTGTGGGTGTGTAGTGTGTGTTTGTGTGTGTGTATGTGTGTGTGTTTGTGTGTGTCAATATGTGTGTGTAAGCGTGTGTCTGTGTGTGTTTATGTGTGCGTTTGTGTGTTTAAGTGTGTGTGTAGTGTGTGCGTAGTGAGTCTCTCTGTGTGTGTATGAGTGTGTGTGTTTGTAAGAGTGTATGTGTGTGCTTGTGTGGGTTTGAGTGTGCACATGTGTGAGTTTGTGTGTGTAAGTGTGTGTGTAGTGTGTGTATGTTTGTGTGTGTCTGTAAGTGTGTGTAGTGTGTGAGTTTGTGTGTGTGTGTGTAAGTGTGTATGTGTTTGGGCGTGTAAGTGTGTGTAAGTGTGTGTTTGTGTGTAGGTGTGTGTAAGTGTGGGTGTGTAGAGTGTGTGTATGTGTGTGTGTATGTGTGTGTTTGTGTGTGTGTCTATATGTGTGTGTAAGTGTGTGTCTGTAAGTGTGTGTTTGCATGTGTGTATGTGTGTTTGTGTGTTTAAGTGTGTGTGTAGTGTGTGTGTCTATATGTGTGTGTTTGTATGTGTGTGTGTGTTTGTGTGTTTAAGTGTGCGTGAAGTGTGCGCATGTTGTGTATAAGTGTGACGTGTAAGGAGTGTGGGTGTAAGTGTGCGTGTGTGTTTTGTAGGTCTGTAAGTGTGTAGTGTGTGAGTGTAAGTGTGAATGTGTTTGTGTGTGTAAGTGTGTGTTTGTGTGTAAGTGCGTGTGTAAGCGTGTGTTTGTGTGCGTTTGTGTGTAAATGTGCGTTTGTGTGTATGTATGTAAGTGTGTGCTTTTGTGTGTATGTGTGCGTGACAGCGTTTGTGAAACTGTGTGAGTTCATGTGTGTGTGTGTATGTGTGATTGTGTGTTTGTGTGTGTATGTGTCTGTGCGTTTGTGTGTATGTGTATGTTTGTGTTTGCGTGTGTGTCTATGTGTGTGTTTGTAAGTGTGTATGTGTGTGCTTGTGTGGGTTTGTGTGTGCGCATGTGTGAGTTTGTGTGTGTACGTGTGTGTTTGTGTGTGTGAGAGTGTAAGTGTGCGTAGCGTGTGTGTTTGTGTGTGTGAGAGTGTAAGTGTGTGTGTAAGTGTCTTTGTGTTTGTGTGTGTAATTGAGTATTTGTGTGTAGCTGTGCGTACGCATGGGCGTGTAGTGTGTCTATTTGTGTGTGTGTGTGTATGTGTGTGTGTAACTGTGTGCATGTGTATGTGTGCCCATATGTGTGTGTTTGTATGTGTATGTGTGTGTGTTTGTGTGTGCTTGTGTGTGTATGTTGTGATTGTAAGTGTGTGTGTAGTGTGCGCGTAGTGTGTGTGTAAGCATGGGCGTGTAAGGTGTGTGTTTGTGTTTGTGTGTGTGAGTGTAAGTGCGTGCGAGTAAGTGTGTATGTGTTTGTGTGTGTAAGTGTGTGGGTAAGTGTGTGTGTGTTCGTGTGTGTAAGTGTAAGTGTGTGTTTGTGTGTGTAAGTGTGTGCGTGTGTGAAGGTTTGTGTGTTTGTGTGTAAGTGTGTGTATGTGTGTGTTTGTGCGTAAGTGTGTGTTTTTTTGTACGTCTGTTTGTGTGTGTGTGATTGTGTGTTTGTGTGTGCGTAAGTGCGTGTGTGTATGTATCTGTGTGTTTGTGTGTTTGTATTTGTGTGTGTAAGTGTGTGTATAATTGTGTGCGAGTGCATGTGTGTGTTTACGTGTGTGTTTCTGTGTGTGTTTGTGTATGTTTGTGTGTGTATCTTTGTGTGTTTATTTGTGTGTGTTTGTGTGTGTAGGTTTGTGTGTTTAAGTTTGTGTGTGTAGTATGTATGTAGTGTGTATAAGTGTGTGCGTGTAAGGCGTATGTGTGTAAATGTGTGTGTTTGTGTATGTCTGTAGTGCGTAGTGTGTTTGTGTGTGAGTGTAAGTGTGTAAGTGTGATTGTGTTTGTGTGTGTGTGTTTGAGTGTAAGTGCGTGTGTAACTGTGTATGTGTGTGCTTGTGTGGATTTGTGTGTGCACATGTGTGAGTTTGTGTGTGTAAGTGTGTGTGTAGTGTGGGTATGTTTGTGTGTCTCTGTAAGTGTGTGTAGTGTGTGGGTTTGTGTGTGAGCGTAAGTGTGTGTGTAAGTGTGTATGTGTTTGTGTGTGTAAGTGTGTGTAAGCGTGTGTTCATGTGTAGCTGTGTGTAAGTGTGGGTGCGTAGTGTGTGTTTGTGTGTGTGTATGTGTGTGTGTTTGTGTGTGTATGTGTGTTTGTGTGTGTCAATATGTGTGTGTAAGCGTGTGTCTCTGTGTGTTTGCATGTGTGTATGTGTGCGTTTGTGTGTTTAAGTGTCTGTGTAGTGTGTGCGTAGTGTGTCTATGTGTGTGTGTGTGTTTGTAAGAGTGTATGTGTATGCTTGTGTGGGTTTGAGTGTGCACATGTGTGAGTTTGTGTGTGTAAGTGTGTGTGTAGTGTGTGTATGTTTGTGTGTGTCCGTAAGTGTGTGTAGTGTGTGAGTTTGTGCGTGTGTGTGTAAGTGTGTGTGTAAGCGTGTATGTGTTTGGGAGTGTAAGTGTGTGTTTGTGTGTAGGTGTGTGTAAGTGTGGGTGTGTAGTGTGTGTTTATGTGTGTGTGTATGTGTGTGTGTGTTTGTGTGTGTGTCTATATGTGTGTGTAAGTGTGTGTCTGTAAGTGTGTGTTTGCATGTGTGTATGTGTGTTTGTGTGTTTAAGTGTGTGTGTAGTGTGTGCGCAGTGTGTGTGTTTGTGTGTGTGTCTATATGTGTGTGTTTGTATGTGTGTGTGTGTTTGTGTGTTTAAGTGTGCGTGAAGTGTGCGCATATTGTGTATAAGTGTGTGCGTGTAAGGAGTGTGGGTGTAAGTGTGCGTGTGTGTTTTGTAGGTCTGTAAGTGTGTAGTGTGTTTGTGTGTGTGAGTGTAAGTGTGAATGTGTTTGTGTGTGTGTAAGTGTGTGTTTGTGTGTAAGTGCGTGTGTAAGCGTGTGTTTGTGTGCGTTTGTGTGTAAATGTGTGTTTGTGTGTATGTGTGTAAGTGTGTGCTTTTCTGTGTATGTGTGCGTGACAGCGTTTGTGTAAGTGTGTGAGTTCATGTGTGTGTGTATGTGTGATTGTGTGTTTGTGTGTGTATGTGTCTGTGCGTTGGTGTGTATGTGTGTGTTTGTGTGTGTATGTGTTTGTGTTTGCGTGTGTGTCTATGTGTGTGTGTTTGTAAGTGTGTATGTGTGTGCTTGTGTGGGTTTGTGTGTGCGCATGTGTGAGTTTGTGTGTGTACGTGTGTGTGTAGTATGTGTGTGCGTATGTTTGTGTGTGTAAGTGTGAGTCTGTAAGTGTGTGTGTAAGTGTGCGTAGCGTGTGTGTTTGTGTGTGTGAGAGTGTAAGTGTGTGTGTAAGTGTCTTTGTGTTTGTGTGTAAGTGTGTATTTGTGTGTAGCTGTGCGTACATATGGGTGTGTAGTGTGTCTATTTGTGTGTGTATGTGTGTGTGTAACTGTGTGCATGTGTATGTGTGCCCATATGTGTGTGTTTGTATGTGTATGTGTGTGTGTTTGTGTGTGCTTGTGTGTGTATGTTGTGATTGTAAGTGTGTCTGTAGTGTGCGCGTAGTGTGTGTGTTTATGTGTGTGTAAGTGTGTGTGTGAAGTGTGTGGGTGTGTAAGGTGTGTGTGTGTAAGTGTGTGTTTGTGTTAGTGTGTGTGAGTGTAAGTGTATGTGAGTATGTGTGTGCGTAAGAGCGTAAACACATACACAGTCACACACACAAACTCACATCCTACACACACTTACAGACACACACAAACATACACACACTACACACACACTTACACACACAAACTCACACATATAGACACACGCACAAACACACACATACACACACTTACACACAAACACACAAACCTTCACACACATTTACGCACACACTTACACACAGAAAACACACACTTACACACACTTACACTTACACACACAAACTTACACACAAACACACATACACACTTACACACACTTACACTCACACACACACACAAACACACACATGCACACACAAACACACGCACATACACAGACAAATACGCAGTACACATACACTTACACACACATACACACAAACACAAACTTACACACAAACACACACACACCCACTCAAACAAACACACAAACACACACTTACACACACACTCCTTACACACACACACTCATACATACTGCGCACACACTACACCCACACACTTGAACACACAAACACACACACAACACACATGCAAACACACACACATACACATACAATCGCACACATATGGACACACACACACATGCAGACACTTAGACACACACATACACACACACAAACAGACACACTACACACCCACACTTACGCACACCTACACACAACACACACTTACACACACAAACACATACACACTACACACCCACTCTTACGCACACCTACACACAAACACACACTTACACACACAAACACAAAGACAGTTACACACACACTTACACTCACACACACACAAACACACACACTACGCACACTTACACACACTTACAGACTCACACTTACACACACAAACATACACACACACACACTTACACACACAAACTCACACATGCGCACACACAAACCCACACAAACACACACATACACACTTACAAACACACACGCAAGCACAAACACATACACACACAAACACACACATACACACAAACGCACAGATGAAAACACGCAAACACACACACACACAAATACACACACATGCACACGCACACACACTTACACAAAAATTCAAAAACACAAACACACATGCAGACACGTACACACACGCACTTACGCACACACAAACACACAATCACACACACACAAACACACGTACACAAACAAACACACTTACGCACAAACACACACATACACACACTTACACACAAACACACAAACCTTCACACACACTTACGCACACACTTACACACACAAACACACACTTACACACACACACAAACACACACTTACACACACTTACACTTACACACACAAACACACACACTTACCCACACACTTACACACAAAAACACATACACACTTACACTCACTTACACTCACACACACAAACACACACATACACACACAAACACACGCACATACACACACAAACACACACACTACACACACACACTTACACACGCATACACACTTACACACACTTACACTCACACACACACAAACACACACATACACACACAAACACACACACATACACATACAAACACACACATATGGACACACACATATACACACACAAATAGACACACTACACACCCACACTTACGCACACCTACACACAATCACACACTTACACTCACAAACACATACACACTTACACACACACGCTTACACTATCACACACACAAACACACACACTACGCACACTTACACACACACTTACAGACTCACACTTACACACACAAATATACACACACACACATACTACACACACGTACACACACAAACTCACACATGCGCGCACACAAACCCACACAAGCACACACATACACACTTACACAGAAATACAAACACACAAACACACATGCAGACACGTACACACGAGCACTTACGTACACACAAACACACAATCATATACACACAAACACATGGACACAAACACACAACCACTTACTCACACACACTTACACACGCACATACACATATACAAACACACCCCCACACAAATACACATACACACTTACACACAGACACATACACACACAAACACACAATCACACATACACACACACACATGAACTCACACACTTACACAAACGCTGTCACGCACACATACACACAAAAGCACGCTTACACACAAACGCACACAAACACACGCTTACACACGCACTCACACACAAACACACACATACACACACACAAACACATTCACACTTACACTCACACACACTTACACCCACACTGCTTACACGCACACACTTATACAGACAATGCGCACACTTCATACACACTTAAACACACAAACACACACATACACATACAAACACACACATATAGACACACACAAACACACACACTACGCTCACACTACACACACTTAAACACACAAACACACACATACACACATGCAAACACACATCTACAGACACACACTTACACACACTTGTAGACACACACAAACACACACATACGCACACAAACACACACATACACACACACACAAACACACACTACACACTCACACTTACACACAACTATACACAAACACACACTTACACACACTTACACACACAAACACATACACACACACACACACTTACACTCACACACACAAACACACTACACACTTACAGACCTACAAAACACACACACACTTGCACCCACACTCCTTACACGCACACACTTATACACACTATGCGCACACTTCACACACACATACACAATGCAGACACACACTTACACACACATTAAGACACACACACAAACACACACATACACACACAAACACACACATACACACACAGAACCACACACACTTACACACACCTACACACAAACACACACACACACTTACACACACAAACACATACACACTTACACACACACACACTTATACTCACACACACAAACTCACACACTACACACACTTACAGGCACACACAAATATACACACACTACACACACACTTACACACGCAAACTCACACATGTGCACACACACACCCACACAAGCACACACACATATACACACCAACACACACATATAGACGCACGCACAAACGTGCACATATAGACACGCATACAAACACACACACAAACACACACATACACACACAAACTCACACATGCGCACACACAAAGCCACACAAACACACACATACACACTTACAAACACACACACATAGACACACACGCAAGCACAAACACATACACACACATACACACAAACGCACAGATGCAAACACGCAAACACACACGCACACAAATACACACACATGCACACGCACACACACTTACACAAAAATTCAAACACACACGCAGACACGTACACACACGCACTTACGCACACACAAACACACAAACACACACCCACTTACTCACACACACTTACACACGCACATACACACATACAAACACACACCCACACACACACCAATACACATACACACTTACACACAGACACATACACACAAAAACACACAATCACACACAGAAACACACACATGAACTCACACACTTACACACACACTGTCACGCACACATACACACAAACACACACTTACACGCATACACACGCTTCCACATACACACCAGCACATGAACACACACTTACACACAAACACACACATACACACGCACACAAACACATTCACACTTACACTCACACACACAAACATACTACAAACTAACAGACATACACAATCACACACATTTACACACATACACCTTACACGCACACACTTATACACACTACATACACACTACACACACACTTAAAAACACAAATACACACACACAAACACACACATATACACACACGCAAACACACAGATACACACACAAACATACACAAACACACACACAAACACACACGTAAACACACACATGCACTCGCACACACTTATACACACACTTACACACACAAATACAAACACACAAACACACACAGGCACATACACACACGCACTTATGCACACACAAACACACAATAGCACACACACAAACACACATACACAAACACACACACTTATGCACAAACACACACATACACACACTTACACACAAACACACAAACCTTCACACACACTTACGCACACATTTACACACACACAAACACACACTTACACACACTTACACTTACACACACTTAAACACACACCTTACACGCCCACACACTAAGCGCACACTAAACACACACTTACAAACAAAATCATACATACACACAAGCACACACATACACACATATGCACACACAAACGCACATAAATACACACGCAAACACCCACACATACACACAAACACAAAGATACAAACACACACACTTGCACACAAACACACACTTACACACACGCAAATGTGCACACTCACATACACACCCATATACAAACACACTTCCATGTACACATACACACACTTACACACACACATAAACACACACACAAACATAACCACATACTTATACACACACACACTCAGATCACCACACACACACTTGCACACACACACAAACACACACACACATACACACACAAACACACGCACTACACACCCACACACACATTTACACATACAAACACACACACTTACACTCACACGACCACACACACACCTACGCACACACATAAACATACACACACTTCACACACACGAACACTCACACACACACTGAACACATACTTACACACAAGCACGCACTTACACACACACCAACACACAAAACGTCACACACATACTTACACACACATAAACACACACACTAACACACACACAAACACACACTTACACACGCACGTACACACATACACACACACACACACAAACACACAGACCTTCACACACACTTACGCACACACTTACACACACTCAAACACACACTTACACACACAAACACATACACACTTACTCACACACACTTACACTCACACACACAAACACAAACACACACTTACACACACACCTTACACGCCCACACGTACACACACACCACGCGAACAATACATACACACTTACAAACACAAACATACACACGCACAAGCACACACAAACACACATAAATACACACACAAACACCCACACATACACACAAACACATAGATACAAACACACACACATGCACACAAACACACTCTTACACACACACAAATGTGCACACTCACATACACACCCATATACACACACACTTACATGTACACATACACACACTTACGCACACACATAAACACACACATTGCACACATACTTACACACACACTCAGATGACCACACACACACTTGCACACAAACACAAACACACACACATACACACACAAACACACACACTACACACCCACACACACACTTCCAACCTACAAACACACACACTTACACTCACACGACCGCACACACAGCTACATACACATAAACACACACACACACTTCACACACACCATCACATACCCACTGAACACACTCTTACACACAAGCACACACTTACACACACACCAACACACAAAACTTCACACACACACTTACACACGCATAAACACACACACTAACACACACACTTACACTTACACGCACACAAACACACATACTTACACACAAACGTACACACAAAATCACATTTACACACATTTACACACACAAACATAACACACTTACACACACACTCACACAAACACACACTACACACTTACAGACATACACAAACACACACACACTTACACCCTGACTCCTTACATGCACACACGTATACACACTATGCACACACTTCACACACACTTAAACACACAAACACACATATACACATACAAACACACACATAAGCACACACACAAACACACACACTACGCACACACTTAAACACACAAACACACACATACACACTTACAAACACATACTTACAGGCACACACTTACACACACATATAGACACACACACACAAACACGCACATACACACACAAACACACACATACACACACACAAACACACACACAACACACCCACACTTACACACACCTACACACAAACACACACTTACACACACTTGCACACACAAACACATACACACTTACACACACACTTACATTCACACACACAAACTCACACACTACACACACTTACAGACACACAAACACACACAGACACATACACACACGCACTTATGCACACACAAACACACAATCACACACACACAAACACACGTACACAGACACACACACTTACGCACAAACACACACATACACACACTTACACACAAACACACAAACCTTCACACACACTTACGCACACACTTACTCACACACAAACACACACTTATACACACAAACACATGCACACTTACTCACACACACTTACACTCACACACACACAAACACACACTTACACACACACCTTACAAGCCCACACTTACACACACACTAAGCGAACACTACACACACACTTACAAACACAAACATACACACGCACAAGCACACACAAACACACATAAATACACACACAAACACCCAAACATACACACAAACACATAGATACAAACACACACATGCACACAAACACACTCACACACACACAAATGTACACACTCACACACACACCCATATACACACACACTTACATGTACACATACACACACTTACGCACACACATAAACACACACATTGCACACATACTTACACACACACTCAGATGACCACACACACACTTGCACACAAACACAAACACCCACACATACACACACAAACACACACACTACACATCCACACACACACACTTCCAACCTACAAACACACACACTTACACTCACACGACCACACACACAGCTACATACACATAAACACACACACACACTTCACACACACCATCACACACACACTGAACACACTCTTACACACAAGCACACACTTACACACACACCAACACACAGAACTTCACACACACACTTACACACGCATAAACACACACACTAACACACACACTAACACACACACACTTACACTTACACGCACACAAACACACATACTTACACACAAACTTACACACAAAATCACACTTACACACATTTACATACACAAACATATACACACTTACACTCACACAAACAGACACTACACACTTACAGACATACACAAACACACACACACTTACACCCTGACTCCTTACACGCACACACTTATACACACTATGCGCACACTTCACACACACTTAAACACACAAACACACACATACACATACAAACACACACATAGACAGACACACAAACACACACACTACGCACACACTTAAACACACAAACACACACACCACGCACACACTTAAACACGCAAACACACACATAAGCACATGCAAACACATACTTACAGGCACACACTTACACACACATATAGACACACACACAAACATGCACATGCACACACAAACACACACATACACACACACAAACACACACACTACACACCCACACTTACATACACCTACACACAAACACACACATACACACACTTACATACACAAACACATACACACTTACACACACACTTACATTCACACACACAAACTCACACACTACACACACTTACAGACACACACAAACATACGCACACTACACACACTACACACACACTTACACACACAAACTCACACATGTGCACACACAAACCCACACAAGCACACACATACACACACAAACACACACTCATACTACACACCCACACTTACACACACACCTACACACAAACACACACACTACACACCCACACAAACACTTACACATACAAACACACACACGTACACACACACGACCACACACACGCCTACACACACATCAACACACACACACTTCACACACACCAACACACACACACACACTGTACACACACTTATACACAAGCACACACTTACACACACACCAACACACAAAACTTCACACACACACAGACATAAACACACACACTAACACACACACTTACACTTACACACACACAGACACACATACCTGCACATACACTTACACACAAACTCACACTGACACACATTTACACACACTAACACATACACACTTACACACACTTACACTCACACAACCGCACACACTACACACTTACAGACATACACAAACACACACACACACTCCTTACACGCACATACTTATACACACTACGCGCACACTAAACACACACTTAAACACACAAACACACATGCAAACACACACATGCACATATAAACACACATATATAAACACACACATAAACACACACACAAACACAATCACATGCACACACACTCTACACACCCACACTTGCACACACACCTACACGCAAACTCACACTTACACACATTTACACACTCAAACATATACACACTTACACTCACACACTTACACTCACACAAACACACACACTACACACTTTCAGACATACACAAACACACACACACTCCTTACACGCACACACTTATACACACTATGCGCACACTACACTCACACTTAAACACACAAACACACATGCAAACACACACATACACATATAAACACACATATAGACACACACATAAACACACACTTACACACACATACACAATCACATACACACACACAAACACACACACTACACACACACTTAGATACACACATACACACAAACTCACACTTACACACATTTACACATTCAAACCTATACACACTTACACAAACACACTTACACTCAAACATGTGCACACACAAACCCACACAAGCACACACATACACACACAAACACACACATACACACACACACATACTCACATACACACACATATACACACACGCACAAACGTGCACATATAGACACGCATACAAACACACACATACACACAAACGCACAGATGCAAACACGCAAACACACACGCACACAAATACACACACATGCACACACACTTACACAAAAATTCAAACACACAAACACACACGCAAACACATACACACACGCACTTACGCACATACAAACACACAATCACACACACACAAACCCATGGACACAAACACACACCCACTTACTCACACACACTTACACACGCACATACACACATACACACACACACACCCACACACACACAAATACAATACACACTTACACACAGACTCATATACACACAAAAACACACAATCACACACACACAAACACACACATGAACTCACACACTTACACACACACTGTCACGCACACATACACACAAACACACACTTACACACATGCACACACTTACACATACACACAAACACACAAACACACACTTACACACGCACTTACACACAAGCACACACTTACACACATACAAATGCATTCACACTTACACTCACACGCACAAACCCACTTACAGACATACACAAACACACACATTTACACACATACGCCTTACACGCACACACTTATACACACTACATAAACACTACACACACACACGTAAACACACAAACACACACATACAAACACAGACACATACACTCACGCACTTATGCACACACAAACACACAATCACACACACACAAACACACACACACGCATAAACACACACATACACACACTTACACACAAACACACAAACCTTCACACACACTTATACACACACACAAACACACACGTACACGCACTTCCACACACAAACACACACACTTACCCACACACTTACACACACAAACACAAACACACTTACTCACACGCACTTATACTCACACACACACAAACACACGCACACACAAACACACACACACCTTACACGCCCACGCTTACACACACACTAAGTGCACACTACACACACACTTACAAACACAAACATACACACACACAAGCACACACAAACACACACATGCACACATACATACACACGCAAACACCCACACATACACACAAACACAGATACAAACACACAAACACACACACATGCACACAAACACACACTTACACACACAAAGTTGCGCACTCACATACACACCCATATACACACACATTTACATGTACACATAAACACACTTACAGACACACATAAACACACACACATGCACACATACTTACACACACACACTTACACTCAGACGACCACACACACACTTACACACACAAACACACACACATACACACACACTACACACCCACACACACACTTACACATACAAACACACACACTTACACTCACACGACCACACACACGCCTACACACACACATAAACACACACACTTCACACACACCAACACACACACACACTGAACACACACTTACACACAAGCACACACTTACACACACCAACACACAAAACTTCACACACACACACACATAAACACACACACTAACACACGCACTTACACACACACAGACACACATACTTGCGCACACACTTACACACAAACTCACACTGACACACATTTACATACACTAACACATACACACTTACACTCACACAAACACACAAACAACACACGTACAGACATACACAAACACACACACACACTACACACACACGTAAACACACAAACAAACATGCAAACACACACATACACATATAAACACACATATATAGAAACACACATAAACACACACACACAAATACAATCACATACACACACACGAACACACACACTACACACCCACACTTACACACACACCTACACACAAACTCACACTTACACACATTTACACACTCAAACATATACACACTTACACACACACACACTCACACAAACACACACTCTACACACTTACAGACATACACAAACACACACACACTCCTTACATGCACACACTTATGCACACTATGCGCACACTACACACACACTAAAACACACATGCAGACACACACATTCACATATAAACACACATATATAGACACACACATACACACACACTTACTCACACATACACAATCACATACACCCCCACAAACACACATACTACACACCCACACTTGCACACACACCTACACACAAACACACAAATACACACACATGCACACGCACACACACTTACACAAAAATTCAAACACACAAACACACATGCAGACACATACACACACGCACTTACGCACAAACAAACACACAATCACACACACACAAACCCATAGACACAAACACCCACCCACTTACTCACACACACTTACACACGCACATACACACATACAAACACACACCCACACACACAAATACACATACACACTTACACACAGACACATACACACAAAAACACACAATCACACACACAAACACACACATGAACTCACACACTTACACACACACTGTCACGCACACATACACACATACACACACTTACACATACACACAAACACATACTTACACACGCACTTACACACAAACACACACACACACAAACACGTTCACACTTACACTCACACACGCAAACATACTACACACCAACAGACATACACAAACGCACACATTTACACACATACGCCTTACACGCACACACTTATACACACTATACACACACACTTAAACACACAAACACACACACAAACACTCACATGTACACACACACGCAAACACACACAGATACACACACAAACACACGTAAACACACACACATGCACTCTCACACACTTATGCACACACAAACACACAATCATACACACACAAACACACGTAGACAAACACACACACGCACAAACACACATACACACACTTACACACAAATACACAAACCTTCACACACACTTACACACACACAAACACACACTTACACTTACACACACAAACACACACACTTACACGCACACTTGCACACACAAACACATACACACTTACTCACATGCACTTAAACTCACACAGACAAACACAAACACACACTTACACACACACTTTACACGCCCACACCTACACACACACTAAGCGCACACTACACACACACTTACAAACACAAACATACACACACAAGCACACACAAACACACATATGCACACACAAACACACATAAATACACACTCAAACACCGACGCATACACACAAACACAAAGATACCAGCACACACACATGCACACAAACACACACACACAAATGTGCACACTCACATACACACCCATATGCACACACACTTACGTGTACACATACACACACTTACAGACACACATAAACACACACACATAAACACACACACATGCACACATACTTACACACGCACACTTACACTCAGATGACCACACACACACTTACACACACACACAAACACACACACATACACACACAAACACACACTCTACACACCCACACACGCACTTACACATACAAACACACACACTTACACTCACACGACCACACACACGCCTACATACACATAAACACACACACACTTCACACACACCATCACACAAACTGAACACACACTTACACCCAAGCACACACTTACGCACACACAAACACACAATCACACACACACAAACCCATAGGCACAAGCACACACCCACTTACTCACACACACTTAGACACGCACATACACGCATACAAACACGTACCCACACACACACAAATACACATACACACACACACAGACACATACACACAAAAACACGCAATCACACACACAAACACACACATGAACTCACACACTCACACACACACTGTCACGCACACATACACACACTTATACACACAAACACACACAAACACACACACAAATATACACTTACACACATACACACACTTACACATACGCACAAACACACTTACACACAAACACATACTCACAAACACACACACTTTCACACAAACACACACAGATACACACACATACACACAAACAAACACATTCACACTTACACACTTACACTCACTCACACAAACACACACACAAACACACACATATACACACAAACGCAAACACACACAGATACACAAACAAACATACACAAACACACACGTAAACACACACACATGCACTCGCACACACTTATACACACACTTACACACACAAATACAAACACACAAACACACACAGACACATACACACACGCACTTATGCACACACAAACACAATCACACTCACACAAACACACATACACAAACACACACACTTACGCACAAACACACACATACACACACTTACACACAAACACACAAACCTTCACCCACACTTATGCACACACTTACACACACACAAACACGCACACACACTTACACACAAAAACACATACACACTTACACACACCTACACTCACACTCAAACACACAATCACACACACACAAACCCATAGGCACAAGCACACACCCACTTACTCACACACACTTAGACACGCACATACACGCATACAAACACGTACCCACACACACACAAATACACATACACACTTACACACAGACACATACACACAAAAACACGCAATCACACACACAAACACACACATGAACTCACACACTTACACACACACTGTCTCGCACACATACACACACTTATACACACAAACACACACAAACACACACACAAATATACACTTACACACATACACACACTTACACATACGCACAAACACACTTACACACAAACACATACTCACAAACACACACACTTTCACACAAACACACACAGATACACACACATACACACAAACAAACACATTCACACTTACACACTTACACTCACTCACACAAACACACACACAAACACACACATATACACACAAACGCAAACACACACAGATACACAAACAAACATACACAAACACACACACAAACACACACGTAAACACACACACATGCACTCGCACACACTTATACACACACTTACACACACAAATACAAACACACAAACACACACAGACACATACACACACGCACTTATGCACACACAAACACAATCACACTCACACAAACACACATACACAAACACACACACTTACGCACAAACACACACATACACACACTTACACACAAACACACAAACCTTCACCCACACTTATGCACACACTTACACACACACAAACACACACTTACACACACTTACACACAAAAACACATACACACTTACACACACCTACACTCACACACACATACACACAAACACACACACATACACACACTTACACATACACACAAACACACACTGACACACACACAAACACATTCACACTTACAGAAACACACACAGAAACACACACAGATACACACACATACACTTGCACGCACTTATACACACAAATACAAACACACAAACACACACAGACACATACACACACGCACTTATGCACACACAAACACACACACACAAACACACAAACACACGTACACAAACACACGTACTTACACACAAACCTTCACACACACTTACGCACACACTTACACACACTTACACTTACACACACCAGCACACACACTTACCCACACACTTACACACACAAACACATACACACTTACTCACACGCACTTACACTCACACAAACACAAACACACACTTACACACACACCTTACACTCCCACGCTTACACACACACTAAGCGCACACTACACACACACTTACAAACACAAACATACACACACAAGCACACACAAACACTCACATGCACACACAAACACACATAAATACACACGCAAACACCCACACATACACACAAACACAAAGATACAAACAGACAAACACACACACATGCACACAAACACACACTTACACACACACAAACTTGTGCACTCACATACACACCCATATACACACATGTACACATACACACACTTACAGACACACATAAACACACACACATAAACACACACAAATGCACCCATACTTACACACACACACTAACACTCAGACGATCACACACACACTTCCACACACACACAAACACACACACATACACACACAAACACACACACTACACAACCACCCACACAGTCACACATACAAACACACACACTTACACACACACGACCACACACACGCCTACACACACACATAAACACACACAAACTTCACACACACCAATACATACACACACACTGAACACACACTTACACACAAGCACACACTTACACACACACCAACACACAAAACTTCACACGCACACACACACACATAAAGACACACACTAACACACACACTTACACTTACACACACACAGACACACATACTTGCACACACACGCTTACACACATTTACACACACTTACAGACATTCACAAACACATACACACACTCCTTACACGCACACACTTATACACACTACGCGCACACCACACACACTTAAACACACAAACACACATGCAAACACACACATATAAACACACATATATAGACACACACATAAACACACACACACAAACACAATCACATACACACACACAAACACACACAGTACACACCCACACTTACACACACACCTACATACAAACACACACTTACACACACAAACACACACACACTTACACTCACACAAACACACACTACACACTTACAGACTTACACAAACACACACATACGCACACACTTACACACACTCCTTACACGCACACACTTTAACACACTGCGCACACACTACACACACACATACACATACACAAACAAACATACACATACACACATGCAAACACACACACATACATACAAACACAAACATATAGACACACACACAAACACACACATACACACACAAACACACACACTACACACCCACACTTACACACACCTACACACAAACACACACACACACTTACACACAAAAACACATACACACTTACACACACTTACACTCACACACACACAAACACACACATGCACACAGAAACACACACATACACACACAAACACACACACTACACACACACTTACACACACACATGCACACAAACACACACACACTTACACTCTCACAAACACACACACTACACACTTACAGACATAGACAGACACACACTTACACCCACACTCCTTACACACACACACTTATACATACTGCGCACACACTACACAGACACTTAAACACACAAACACACACTACACAAATGCAAACACACACATATATAAACACACACATACACACACAAACAGACACACTACACACCCAACGTATGCACACCTACACACAAACACACACTTACACACACAAACACATACACCCTTACACACACTTACACACACACTTACAGACACACACTTACACACACAAACATACACACACACATACTACACACACGTACACACACAAACTCACTCATGCGCACACACAAACCCACACAAACACACACATACACACTTACAAACACACACATATAGACACACACGCAAACACAAACACATACACACACAAACACACACATACACACAAACGCACAGATGAAAACACGCAAACACACACAAACACACACAAACACACACACACAAATACACACACATGCACACGCACACACACTTACACATAAATACAAACACACAAACACACATGCAGACACGTACACACAAGCACTTACGCACACACAAACACACAATCACACACACACACAAACACATGGACACAAACACACACCCACTGACTCAGACACACTTACGCACGCACATACACACATACAAACACCCCCCAACACAACTACACATACACACTAACACACAGACACATACACACACAAACACACAATCACACATACAAACACACACATGAACTCACACACTTGCACAAACACTGTCACGCACACATACACACAAAAGCACACACTTACGCTACACGTGTATGTGTGTATGTGCGTGTGTACGTGTGTGTGAGTAAGTGGGTGTGTGTTTTTGTTGTGTGTTGGTATATGTGTGATTGTGTGTTTGTGTGTGCGCAACTGCGTGTGTGTACGTGTCTGTGGGTGTGTTTGTGTGTTTGTATTTGTGTGTAAGTGTGTGTGTATTTGTGTGTGTGCATGTGTGTGTTTATATGTGTGTATGTGCGTGTGTAAGTGTGTGTGAGTAAGTGGGTGTGTGTTTTTGACCGTGTGTTTGTATATGTGTGATTGTGTGTTTGTGCGTGCGTAAGTGCGTGTGTGTACGTGTCTGTGGGTGTGTTTGTGTGTTTGTATTTGTGTGTAAGTGTGTGTGTATTTCTGTGTCTGTGTTTGTGTGTTTGCATCTGTGCGTTTGTGTGTATGTGTGTGTTTGTGTGTGTGTTTGCATGCGCGTCTATATGTGCACGTTTGTGCGTGCGTCTGTATATGTGTGTTTGTGTGTGTGTATGTGTGTGTTTGGAAGTGTGTATGTGTGTGCTTGTGTGGGTTTGTGTGTGCGCATGTGTGAGTTTGAGTGTGTAGGTGTGTGTGTAGTGTGTGCATAGTGTGTGTGTAAGTGTGTGTATGTTTATGTGTGTCTGTAAGTGCATGTAGTGTGTGTGTGTTTGTGTGCGTGTGAGTGTAAGTGTGTGTGTAAGTGTGTATGTGTTTGTGTGTGTGTTGGTGTGTGTAAGTGTGGCTGTGTACTGTGTGTGTTTGTGTGTGTGTATGTGTGTATGTTTGTGTGTATGTGTGTGTTTGTGTGTGTCTATATGTGTGTGTTTGTATGTGTGTATGTGTCTGTTTGTGTGTTTAAGTGTGTGTAGTGTGTGCGTACTGTGTATACGTGTGTGCGTGTAAGTGTGTGTGCAAGTGTGTGTTTGTGTATGTCTGTAAGTGTTTTGGGTGTGTGTTGGTGTGAGTGTAAGTGTGTGTGTGTTTGTGTGTGTTTGTGTGTAGGTGTGTGTAAGTGTGGGTGTGTAGTGTGTGTGTTTGTGTGTGTGTATGTGTGTGTTTGTATGTGTATGTGTGCATGTGTGTGTGTCTATATGTGTGTGTTTGTATGTGTATCTGTGTGTGTTTGCATGTGTGTATGTGTGTGCTTAAGTGTGTGTGTAGTGTGCGCGTAGTGTGTATAATTGTGTAGGCGTGTAAGGAGTGTGTGTGTAAGTGTGTGTGAGTGTTTGTATATGTCTGTAAGTGTGTAGTGTGTGTGTTTGTGTGAGTGTAAGTGTGTGTGTAAGTGTTTGTGTGTAAATGTGTGTGTTTGCGTGTGTGTGTTTGTGTGTTTAAGTGTGTGTGTGAGGCGTATGTGTGTTGATGTGTGTGTTTGTGTAGGTCTGTAAGTGCGTAGTGTGTTTGCGTGTGTGAGTGTAAGTGTGGATGTGTTTGTGTGTATGTAAGTGTGCGTTTGTGTGTAAGTGCGTGTGTAAGTGTGTGTTTGTGTATGTTTGTGTGTATGTGTAAGTGTGTGTATGTGTGTAAGTGTGTGTTTGTGTGTATATGTGCGTGACAGTGTGTGTAAGTGTGTGAGTTCATGTGTGTGTTTGTGTGTGTGATTGTGTGTTTGTGTGTGTATGTGTCTGTGTGTATGTGTGTGTTTGTATGTGAGTCTGTGCGCGTGTGAGTGGGTGTGAGTAGTGGGTGTGTGTTTGTGTCTGTGTGTTTGTGTGTGTGATTGTGTGTTTGTGTGTGCGTAAGTGCGTGTGTGTACGTGTCTGCGTGTGTGTTTGTGTGTTTGTATTTGTGTGCAAGTGTGTGTGCGTGTGCATGTTTGTGTATTTGTGTGTGTGTATGTGTGAGTTTGCGTGTTTGCATCTGTGCATTTGTGTGTATGTGCATGTTTGTGTGTGTGTTTGTATGCGCGTCTATATGTGCACGTTTGTGCGTGCGTCTATATGTGTGTGTTTATGTGTGTGTATTTGTGTGTTTGCGTGTGTGTATGTGTGTGTGTTTGCAAGTGTGTATGTGTGGGTTTGTGTGTGTGCATGTGTGAGTTTGTGTGTGTACGTATGTGTATAGTGTGTGCATAGTGTGTGTGTAAGTGTGTGTATGTTTGTGTGTGTAAGTGTGTATCTGTACGTGTGTCTGTAAGTGCGTGTGGTGTATGTGTTTGTATGTGTGTGAGTGCAAGTGTGCGTGTAAGTGTGTATGTGTTTGTGTGTGTAAGTGTGTGTTTGTGTGTAGGTGTGTGTAAGTGTGGGTGTGTAGTGTGTCTGTTTCTGTGTGCATGTGTGTGTGTCTGTGTGTGTGTATGTGTGTGTATGTGTGTGTTTGTGTGTGTGTCTATATGTGTGTGTTTGTATGTGTATGTGTGTGTTTGTGTGTTTAAGTGTGTGTGAAATGTGTGCGTAATGTGTATAAGTGTGTGCATGTAAGGAGTGTGTGTGTAAGTGTGTGTGCATGTTTGTGTATGTCTGTAAGTTGCTGTGGTTCTGTTCGCCGAGCTGGAAGTTTTTGTTGCAAACGTTTCGTCCCCTGGCTAGGCGACATCATCAGTGCTTGGGAGCCTCCTGCGAAGCGCTTCTTTGATGTTTCCTCCGGTGTTTATAGATGTCTGTCCCTGCCACTTCCGGTGTTTGTGTGTGTGTAAGTGTAAGGGTGTGTGTGTGTTAGTGTGTATGTTTATGTGTATGTAAATGTTTGTGTGAAGTTTTGTGTGTTGGTATGTGTGTAAGTGTGTGCTTGTGTGTAAGTGTGTGTGTTTGTGTGTTTGCATTTGTGTGTAAGTGTGTTTGCGTGTGCATGTGTGTATTTGTGTGTCTGTGTTTGTGTGTGTTTGCGTGTTTGCATCTGTGCGTTTGTGTATGTGTGTGTTTGTGTGTGTGTTTGTATGTGCGTCTATATGTGCACGTTTGTGCATAGTGTGTGTGTAAGTGTGTGCATGTTTATGTGTGTCTGGAAGTGTGTGTAGTGTGTGTGAGTGTAAGTGTGTGTGTAAGTGTGTATGTGTTTGTGTGTAAGTGTGTGTAAGTGTGGGTGTGTAGTGTGTGTTTTTTTGGTGTGTGTATGTGTGTGTGTTTGTGTGTGTATGTGTGTGTTTGTTTGTGTGTCTACACGTGGGTGGCACGGTGGCACAGTGGTTAGCACTGTTGCCTCACAGCGCCAGAGATCCGGGTTCAATTCCCGCCTCAGGCGACTGACTGTGTGGAGTTTGCATGTTCTCCCCGTGTCTGCGTGGATTTCCTCCGGGTGCTCCGGTTTCCTCCCACAGTCCAAAGATGTGCAGGGTCAGGTGAATTGGCCATGCTAAATTACCCGTAGTGTTAGGTAAGGGGTAAATGTAGGGGTATGGGTGGGTTCGCTTCGGCGGGTCGGTGTGGACTTGTTGGGCCGAAGGGCCTGTTTCCACACTGTAATGTAATCTAATGTGTGTGTGTGTAGGTGTGTGTTTGTGTGTTTAACTGTGTGTGTAGTGTGTATAAGTGTGTGTGTGTACAGTGTGTATAAGTGTGTGCGTGTAAGTGTGTGTTTGTGTATGTCTGTAAGTGTGTAGTGTGTGTGTTTGTGTGAGTGCAAGTGTGTGTGTGTTTGTGTGTAAGTGTATGTTTGTGTGTTTGTGTGTGTGCAAGTGTGTGTGTGTAGTGTGTGTGTTTGTGTGTGTGTGTTTGTTTGTAGGTGTGTGTGTAAGTGTGGGTGTGTAGAGTGTGTGTATGTGTGTGTGTTTGTGTGTATGTGTGTGTTTTGTGTGTGTGAGTATAAGTGTGTGTAAGTGTGAATGTGTGTGTGTTTGTACCTTTGTGTTTGTGTGTATGTGTGCGTGTTTGCGTGTGTATTTATGTGTGTTTGTGTGTGTGCATGTTTGTGTTTGTAAGTGTGTGTGTAGTGTGCGCTTAGTGTGTGTGTAAGCGTGGGCGTGTAAGGTGTGTGTGTGTTTGTGTTTGTGTGTGTGTGAGTGTAAGTGCGTGTGAGTAAATGTGTATGTGTTTGTGCGTGTAAGTGTAAGTGCGTGTAAGTGTGTGTTTTTGTGTGTTTGTAAATGTGTGCGTGAGTGTGTGTGAAGATTTGTGTGTTTGTGTGTAAGTGTGTGTATGTGTGTGTTTGTGCATGAGTGTGTGTGTTTGTGTACGTGTGTTTGTGTGTGTGTGTGATTGTGTGTTTGTGTGTGCATAAGTGAGTGTGTGTATGTGTCTGTGTTTGTATGTGCGTGTTTGTGTGTTTAAGTGTGTGTGTGTAGTGTGTATGTAGTGTGTTTAAGTTTGTGCGTGTAAGGCGCATGTGTGTAAATGTGTGTGTTTGTGTATGTCTGTAAGTGTGTAGTGTGTTTGTGTGTGTGAGTGTAAGTGTGAATGTGTTTGTGTGTGTGTAAGTGTGTGCTTGTGTGTAAGTGCGTGTGTAAGTGTGTGTTTGTGTGTATGCGTAAGTGATTGTATGTGTATGTGTGTGTGTTTGCATGTGTGTATGTGTGTGTTTGTGTTATTAAGTGAGTGTGTAGTGTGTGCGTAGTGTGTATAAGTGTTCGCGTGTAAGGAGTGTGTGTATGTGTGTGTTTGTATGTGTGTCTATATGTGTGTGTTTGTATGTGTATGTGTGTGTTTGCATGTGTGTATGTGTGTGTTTATGTGTTAGTGTGTTAGTGTGTATAAGTGTGTGCGTGTAAGGAGTGTGTGTGTAAGTGTGTATGTATTTGTGTGTGTAAATGTGTGTAAGTGCGAGTTTGTGTGGAAGTGTGTGTGTAATTTTGTGTGTTTGTGTGTGTGTAAGTGTAAGTGTGTGTGTTTATGTGTGTGTAAGTGTGTGTGAAATTTTGTGTGTTGGTGTGTGTGTAAGTGTGTGCTTGTGTGTAAGTGTGTTCAGTGTGTGTGTGAAGTGCGTGTGTGTGTCTGTGTGTGTGTAGGCGTGTATGTGGTCGTGTGAGTGTAAGTGTGTGTTTTTGTCTGTGTGTGTGTGTGGGTGTGTAGCGTGTGTTTGTGTGTATGTGTGTGTGTTTGTGTGTGTGTGCAAGTGTGTGTGGTCATCTGAGTGTAAGTGTGTGTGTGTAAGCATGCGTGCATGTGTGTGTGTAAGTATGTGTGCATGTGTGTGTGTTTATGTGTGTCTGTAAGTGTGTGTATGTGTACATGTAAGTGTGTGTGTGTATATGGGTGTGTATGTGAGTGTGCACATTTGTGTGTGTGTAAGTGCGTGTTTGTGTGCATGTGTGTGTGTGTTTGTGTGTTTGTATCTTTGTGTTTGTGTGTATGTGTGGGTGTCTGCGTGTGTATTTATGTGTGTTTGTGTGTATATGTGTGCTTGTGTGTGCTTGTGTGTGTATGTTTGTGTTTGTAAGTGTTGAGTGTAGTGTGCGCTTAGTGTGTGTGTAAGCGTGGGCGTGTAAGGTGTGTGTGTGTAAGTGTGTGTTTATGTTTATGTATGTGTGAGTGTAAGTGCGTGTGAGTAAGTGTGTATGTGTTTGTGTGTGTAAGTGTGTGGGTAAGTGTGTGTGTTTGTGTGTGTAAGTGTAAGTGCGTGTAAGTGTGTGTTTTTGTTTGTTTGTAAGTGTGTGCGTAAGTGTGTGTGAAGATTTGTGTGTTTGTGTGTAAGTGTGTGTATGTGTGTGTTTGTGCATAAGTGTGTGTGTTTGTGTACGTGTGTTTGTGTGTGTGTGATTGTGTGTTTGTGTGTGCATAAGTGCGTGTGTGTATATGTCTGTGTTTGTATGTGTGTATTTGTGTGTTTAAGTGTGTGTGTGTAGTGTGTATGTAGTGTGTTTAAGTTTGTGCGTGTAAGGCGCATGTGTGTAAATGTGTGTGTTTGTGTATGTCTGTAAGTGTGTAGTGTGTTTGTGTGTGTGAGTGTAAGTGTGAATGTGTTTGTGTGTGTGTAAGTGTGTGCTTGTGTGTAAGTGCGTGTGTAAGTGTGTGTTTGTGTGTATGCGTAAGTGATTGTATGTGTATGTGTGTGAGTTTGCATGTGTGTATGTGTGTGTTTGTGTTATTGAGTGTGTGTGTAGTGTGTGCGTAGTGTGTATAAGTGTTCGCGTGTAAGGAGTGTGTGTATGTGTGTGTTTGTATGTGTGTCTATATGTGTGTGTTTGTATGTGTATGTGTGTGTTTGCATGTGTGTATGTGTGTGTTTATGTGTTTAAGTGTGCGTGTAGTGTGCACGTAGTGTGTATAAGTGTGTGCGTGTAAGGAGTGTGTGTGCAAGTGTGTGTGTTTGTTTATGCCTGTAAGTGTATAGTGTGTGTGTTTGTGTGAGTGTACGTGTGTGTGTAAGTGTGTATGTGTTTGTGTGTGTAAATGTGTGTAAGTGCGAGTTTGTGTGTAAGTGTGTGTGTAAGTTTGTGTGTTTCTGTGTGTGTAAGTGTAAGTGTGTGTGCTTATGTGTGTGTAAGTATGTGTGAAATTTTGTGTGTTAGTAAGTGTGTATGTGTTTGTGTGTGTGTAAATGTGTGTAAGTGTGTGCGTAAGTGTGTGTGTTTGCGTGTGTATGTGTAAGTGTGTGCTTGTGTGTGAAGTGCGTGTGTGTGTTTGTGTGTGTAGGCGTGTGTGTGATCGTGTGAGTGTATGTGTGTGTTTTTGTCTGTGTAAGTGTGTGTGTGGGTGTGTAGCATGTGTTTGTTTGTATGTGTGTGTGTTTGTGTGTGTGTGTAAGAGTGTGTGTGGTCATCTGAGTGTAAGTGTGTGTGTGTAAGCATGCGTGCATGTGTGTGTGTAAGTATGTGTGCATGTTTATGTGTGTCTGTAAGTGTGTGTATGTGTACATCTAAGTGTGTGTGTATATGGGTGTGTATGTGAGTGTGCACATTTGTGTGTGTGTGCAAGTGCGTGTTTGTGTGCATGTGTGTGTGTTTGTGTGTTTGTATCTTTGTGTTTGTGTGTATGTGTGGGTGTTTGCGTGTGTATTTATGTGTGTTTGTGTGTATATGTGTGCTTGTGTGTGCTTGTGTGAGTATGTAAGTGTTGTGTGTAGTGTGCGCTTAGTGTGTGTGTAAGTGTGGGCGAGTAAGGTATGTGTGTGTGTAAGTGTGTGTTTGAGATTGTGTGTGTCAGTGTAAGTGTGTGTGAGTAGGTGTGTATGTGTTTGTGCGTGTGTGTGTAAATGTGTGTAAGTGTGTGGGCAAGTGTGTGTGTTTGCGTGTGTAAGTGTGTGTTAATGTGTGTTTGTGTGTGTGTGTGTGTGTGTGTGTGAAGGTTTGTGTGTTTGTGTGTAAGTGTGTGCATGTGTTTTGCCTACGTGTTTGTGTGTAAGTGTGCGTATGTGTGTGTTTGTGTGTAAGTGTGTGTGTTTGTGAGTGTGTGATTGTGTGTTTGTGTGTGCGTAAGTGCGTGTGTGTACATGTCTGCGTGTGTGTTTGCGTGTTTGTATTTGTGTGTGTGTCTGTGTGTGTTTGCGTGTGTGTGTATATGTGTGTGTTTGTATGTGTATCTGTGTGTTTGTGTGTTTAAGTATGTGTGAAGTGCGCGCATAGTGTGTATGAGTGTGTGCGTGTAAGGAGTGTGGGTGTAAGTGTGTGTGTGTGTTTGTGTAGGTCTGTAAGTGTGTAGTGTGTTTGTGTGTGTGTAAGTGCGTGTAAGTGTGTGTTTGTGTGTGTGCAAGTGTGTGCGTAAGTGTGTGTGAAGGTTTGTGGGTTTGTGTGTAAGTGAGTGTATGTGTGTCTTTGTGCAGAAGTATGTGTGTGTTTGTGTATGTGTGTTAGTGTGTGTGTGATTGTGTGTTTGTGTGTGCATAAGTGCGTGTGTGTAGTGTGTATGTAGTGTGTATAAGTGTGTGCGTGTAAGGCGTATCTGTGTAAATGTGTGTGTTTGTGTATGTCTGTAAGTGTGTAGTGTGTTTGTGTGGGTGAGTGTAAGTGTGAATGTGTTTGTGTGTATGTGTAAGTGTGTGTATGTGTGTAAGTGTGTGTTTGTGTGTATGTGTGCGTGACAGTGTGTGTAAGTGTGTGAGTTCATGTGTGTGATTGTGTGTGTTTGTGTGTGTGTTTGTGTGTATGTGTCTGTGCGTAAGTGTGTATGTGTATTTGTGTGTGCATCGGTATGTGTTTGTATGTGTGTATGTGCGTGTGTAAGTGTGTGTGAGTAAGTGTGTGTGTGTTTGTGTCCATGGGTTTGTGTGTGTGTGATTGTGTGTTTGTGTGTGCGTAAGTGCGTGTGTGTACGTGTCTGCGGATGTGTTTGTGTGTTTGTATTTGTGTGTAAGTGTGTGTGCGTGTGCATGTGTGTGTATTTTTGTGTGTGTGTTTGCGTGTTTGCATCTGTGCGTTTGTGTGTATGTGTGTGTTTGTGTGTGTGTTTGTATGCGTGTCTATATGTGCACGTTTGTGCGTGTGTCTATATGTGTGTATGTGTATGTGTGTTTGTAAGTGTGTATGTGTGTGCTTGTGTGGATTTGTGTGTGCACATGTGTGAGTTTGTGTGTGTAAGTGTGTGTGTAGTGTGTGTATGTTTGTTTGTCTGTAAGTGTGTGTAGTGTGTGAGTTTGTGTGTGTGAGTGTAAGTGTGTGTGTAAATGTGTATGTGTTTGTGTGTGTGTGTGTGTTCGTGTGTAGGTGTGTGTAAATGTTGGTGTGTAGAGTGTGTGTTTGTGTGTTTAAGTGTGTGTGTAGTGTGTACGTAGTGTGTTGTGTTTGTGTGTGTGTCTATATGTGTGTGTAAGTGTGTGTCTGTAAGTGTGTGTTTGCATGTGTGTATGTGTGTGTTTGTGTGTTTAAGTGTGTGTGTAGTGTATGCGAAGTGTGTGTGTTTGTGTGTGTGTCTATATGTGTGTCAGTGTGGGTGTGTGTGCTTGTGTGTTTAAGTGTGTGTGAAGTGTGCGCATAGTGTGTATAAGTGTGTGCGTGTAATGAGTGTGGGTGTAAGTGTGTGTGTGTGTTTGTGTAGGTCTGAAAGTGTGTAGTGTGTTTGTGTAGGTGCGTGTAAGTGTGTGTTTGTGCAGAAGTGTGTGTGTTTGTGTACGTGTGTTAGTGTGTGTGTGATTGTGTGATTATGTGTTTGTGTGTGCATAAGTGCGAGTTTGTATGTGTCGGTGTTTGTATCTGTGTGTTTGTGTGTTTAAGTGTGTGTGTGTAGTGTGTATGTAAAGTGTGTTTAAGTTTGCGTGTGTAAATGTGTGTGTTTGTGTATGTCTGTAAGTGTGTAGTGTGTGTGTGAGAGTGTAAGTGTGAATGTGTTTGTGCGTGTGTAAGTGTGTGCTTGTGTGTAAGTGCGTGTGTAAGTGTGTGTTTGTGTGTATGTGTGCGTGACAGTGTGTGTGTATCTGTGTGAGTTCATGTGTGTGTTATGGGTGTGATTGTGTGTTTCTGTGTGTATGTGTGTGTGTCTATATGTGTGTGTTTGTATGTGTATGTGTGTGTTTGTGTTATTAAGTGTGTGTGTAGTGTGTGCGCAGTGTGTATATGTGTGCGCATGTAAGGAGTGTGTGTATCTGTGTGTTTGTATGGGTGTCTATATGTGTGTGTTTGTATGTGTATGTGTGTGTTTGCATGTGTGTTTGTGTGTGTTTATGTGTTTAAGTGTGCGTGTAGTGTGCACGTAGTGTGTATAAGTGTGTGCGTCTAAGGAGTGTGTGTGTAAGTATGTGTGTGTGTTTGTGTATGTCTGTAAGTGTGTAGTGTGTGTGTTTGTGTGAGTGTAACTGTGTGTGTGTGTGTATGTGTTTGTGTGTGTAAATGTGTGTAAGTGCGAGTTTGTGTGTAAGTGTGTGTGTAAGTTTGTGTGTTTGTGTGTGTGTAAGTGTAAGTGTGTGTGTTTATGTGTGTGTAAGTGTGTGTGAAATTTTGTGTGTTGGTGTGTGTAAGTGTGTGCTTGTGTGTAAGTGGGTTCAGTGTGTGTGTGAAGTGCGTGTAGGTGTAGGCGTGTGTGTGGTCGTGTGAGTGTAAGTGTGTGTTTTTGTCTGTGTAAGTGTGTGTGGGTGTGTAGCGTGTGTTTGTGTGTATGTGTGTGTGTGTAAGTGTGTGTGTGTGGTCATCTGAGTGTAAGTGTGTGTAAGCAAGCGTGCATGTGTGTGTGTAAGTATGTGTGCATGTGTGTGTGTTTATGTGTGTCTGTAAGTGTGTGTATGTGTACATGTAAGTGTGTGTGCATATGGGTGTGTATGTGAGTGGGCACAGTTGTGTGTGTGTAAGTGCGTGTTTGTGTGCAAGTGTGTGTGTTTGTGTGTTTGTATCTTTGTGTTTGTGTGTATGTGTGGGTGTTTGCGTGTGTATATGTGTGCTTGTGTGTGTATATGTGTGCTTGTGTGTGCTTGTGTGTGTATGTAAGTGTTGTGTGTAGTGTGCGCTTAGTGTGTGTGTAAGTGTGTGTTTGTGATTGTGTGTGTAAGTGTAGGTGTGTGTGAGTAGGTGTGTATGTGTTTGTGTGTGTGTAAATGTGTGTAAGTGTGTGGGTAAGAGTGTGTTTGCGTGTGTAAGTGTAAGTGTGTGTTAATGTGTGTTTGTGTGTAAGTGTGTGCATGTGTTGTGCCTACATGTTTGTGTGTAAGTGTGCGTTTGTGTGTGTTTGTGTGTACGTGTATGTGTTTGTGAGTGTGTAATTGTGTGTTTGCGTGTGCGTAAGTGCGTGTGTGTACATGTCTGCGTGTGTGTTTGCGTGTTTGTATTTGTGTGTGTGTGTCTGTGTGTGTTTGCGTGTGTGTGTATATGTGTGTGTTTGTATGTGTATGCGTGTGTTTGTGTGTTTAAGTATGTGTGAAGTGCACGCATAGTGTGTATAAGTGTGTGCGTGTAAGGAGTGTGTGTGTAGGTGTGTGTGTGTGTTTGTGTAGGTCTGTAAGTGTGTAGTGTGTTTGTGTGTGTGTAAGTGCGTGTAAGTGTGTGTTTGTGTGTGTGCAAGTGTGTGCGTAAGTGTGTGTGAAGGTTTGTGTGTTTGTGTGTAAGTGTGTGTATGTGTGTGTTTGTGCAGAAGTGTGTGTGTTTGTGTACGTGTGTTAGTGTGTGTGTGATTGTGTGTTTGTGTGTGCATAAGTGCGTGTGTGTAGTGTGTATGTAGTGGGTATAAGTGTGTGCGGGCAAGGCGTATGTGTGTAAATGTGTGTGTTTGTGTATGTCTGTTAGTGTGTAGTGTGTTTGTGTGTGTGAGTGTAAGTGTGTAAGTGTGAATGTGTTTGTGTTAGTGTGTATGTGTGTAAGTGTGTGTATGTGTGCGTGACAGTGTGTGTGTAAGTGTGTGAGTTCATGTGTGTGTTTGTGTGTGTGATTGTGTGTTTTTGTGCGAGTGTATGAGCGTGTGAGTAAGTGTGTATGTGTGTGGGTAACTGTGTGTGTTTGTGTGTGTAAGTGTAAGTGTGTGTAAGTGTGTGTTTGGTGTGTGTAAGTGTGTGCGTAAGTGTGTGTGAAGGTTTGTGTGTTTGTGTGTAAGTATGTGTATGTTTGTGTTTGTGCGTAAGTGTGTGTGTTTGTGTACGTGTGTTTGTGTGTGATTGTGTGTTTGTGTGTGCATAAGTGCGTGTGTGTATGTGTCTGTGTGTGTTTGTATTTGTGTGTGTAAGTGTGTGTATAAGTGTGTGCGAGTGCATGTATGTGTTTACGTGTGTGTTTGTGTGTGTGTTTGTGTATGTTTGTGTGTGTATCTGTGTGTGTTTGCATGTGTGTGTATATATGTGTGTTTGTCTTTGTTTAAGTGTGTGTGTGTTTAAGTGTTTGTGTGTAGTGTGTATGTAGTGTGTATAAGTGTGTGCGTGTAAGGCATATGTGTGTAAATGTGTGTGTTTGTGTATGTCTGTTAGTGTGTAGTGTGTTTGTGTTTGTGAGTGTAAGTGTGTAAGTGTGAATGTGTTTGTGTGTGTGTGTGTTTGTGTGTAAGTGCGTGTGTAAGTGTGTGTTTGTGTGTATGTGTAAGTGTGTGTATGTGTGTAAGTGTGTTTGTGTGTGCTTGTGTGTTTGTGTGTGTATGTGTGTGTACGTGTGCGTGACAGTGTGTGTGTGTAAGTGTGTGAGGTCATGTGTGTGTTTGTGTGTGATTGTGTGTTTTCGTGTGTATGTGTCTGTGTGTGTATGTGTATTTGTGTGTGTGTGGGTGTGTGTTTGTATGTGTGCATGTGCGTGTGTAAGTGTGTGTGAGTAAGTGGGTGTGTGTTTGTGTGTTTGTGATTGTGTGTTTGTGTGTGTGTGATTGTGTGTTTGTATGTGCGTAAGTGCATGTGTGTACTTGTCTGCGTGTGTGTTTCTGTGTTTGAATTTTAGTGTAAGTGTGTGAGCGTGTGCATGTGTGTGTATTTGTGTGTGTGTTTGTTTGCGTGTTTGTGTCTGTGCAGTTGTGTGTAAACACGCAGACGACCACACACGCACTACACACAGACGACAACACACACACTTACACACACACAAACACACACACATGAACACATAAACACACACACTACACACCCACACACACACACATACAAACACACACACTTACACTCACATGACCACACACACGCCTACACACACATAAACACACACACACGTCACACACACTGAACACACATTTACACACAAGCACACACTTACACACACACCAACACACAAAACTTCACACACAAACTTACATACAAACTAACACACACACTTACACTTACACGCACAAAAACACACATACTTACACACACACTTAAACACATTTGCACACACAAACATATACACACTTACACACTTACACTTACACTCACACAAACACACACACTACACACTTACAGACATACACAAACACACACACACACACTTATACCCACACTCCTTACACGCACACACTTATACACATTACGCGCACATTTCACACACACTTAAACACACACATACACATACAAACACACACATAGACACACACACAAACACACACACTATGCACACACTACACATACACTTAAACACATAAACATACACATACACACATGCAAACACACACTTACAGACACAATCTTACACACACATATAGACACACACACAAACACACACATACTCACACAAACACACACACATACACACACACAAACACACACACTACACACCCACACTTAAACACATCTACACACAAACACACACTTACACACACAAACACATACACACATACACACACACTTACACTCACACACACAAACTCACACACTACACACACTTACACACATACACAAACATACACACACTACACACACACTCACACACACAAACTCACACATGTGCACACACAAATCCACACAACACACACATGCACACTTACAAACACACACACATACACACACACATGCACACACATATAGACACACGCACAAACGTGCACATATAGACACGCATACAAACACAGACACAAACACACACATACACACAAACGCACAGATGCAAACTCAAATACACACACATGCACACGCACACATACTTACACAAAAATTCAAACACACACACACACGCAGACACGTACACACACGCATTTACGCACACACAAACACACAATCACACACACACAAACCCATGGACACAAACACACACCCACTTATTCACACACACTTACACACGCACATACACACATACAAACACACACACAAATACAGATACACACTTACACACAGACACGTACACACAAAAACACACAATCACACACACTTACACTCACACACACAAACGCACTACACACTTACTGACATACACAAACACACACATTTACACACATACGCCTTACACGCACACACATATACACACACTACATACGGACTACACACACACACTTAAACACACAACCACACACACACAAACACACTCATATACACACACACAAACACACACAGATACACACACAAACATACACAAACACACACTTACATACACTTACACACAAACACACAAACCTTCACACACACTTACGCACACACTTACACACACACAAACACACACACTTACACACACACTTACGCACACAAACACATACACACTCACAAGCTCATACACTCACACACACACAAACACACACATATACACACACACGCAAACACACACAGATACATACACAAACACACGCACAAACACACACGTAAACACACACACATGCACTCGCACACACTTATACACACACAAACACACACACATACAAACACACACACGTAGGCACAAACACACACACACACTTACACACAAACACACAAACCTACACACACACTTACGCATACACTTACACACACACAAACACACACTTACACTTACACACAAACACACACACACTTACCCACACACTTACACACATTTACACATACACACACACTTACTCACACGCACTTACACTCACACACACACAAACACAAACACACACTTACACACACACACCTTACACGCCGACGCTTACACACACACTGAGCGCACACTACACACACACTTACAAACACAAACATACACACACACAAACACACACAAACACACACATGCACACACCAACACACATAAATACACACGCAAACACCACACATACACACAAACACACAAACACACACACATGCACACAAACACACACTTACATGCACACAAACTTGCGCACTCACATACACACCCATATACACACACACCTACATGTACACATACACACACTTACAGAAACACATAAACACACACACATAAACACACAAACATGCACACATACTTACACACACACTTACACTCAGACGACCACAGACACACTTACACTCACACGACCACACACACGCCAACACACACACATCAACACATACACACTTCACACACTTCACACACCAACACTCACACACATTGAACACATACTTACACACAAGCACACACTTACACACACACCAACACACAAAACTTCACACACACTTACACACACATAAACACACACACTAACACACACACTTACACTTACACACACAGGCACACATACTTGCACACACACTTACACACAAACCCACACTGACACACATTTACACACACTAACACATACACACTTACACACACACTTACACTCACACAAACATACACACTGCACACTTACAGACATACACAAACACACACACACACTCCTTACACGCACACACGTATACACACTACGCGCACACTACACACACTTAAACACACAAACACACATGCAAACACACACATACACATATAAACACACATATATAGACACACACATAAACACACACACAAACACAATCACATACACACACACAAACACACACACTACACACCCACACTTACACACACACCTACGCACAAACACACACTTACACACACAAACACACACACACTTACACTCACACAAACACACACTACACACTTACAGACATACACAAACACACACTTACACACACTCCTTGCACGCACACACTTTAACACACTGCGCACACACTACACACACACTTAAACACACAAACATACACGTACACACATGCAAACACACACACATACATACAAACATACACATATAGACAAACACACAAACAAACACACACAAAGAAACACCAACACACACACATAAACACACAGACTACACACCCACTCTTACACACACCAACACACAAACACACACTTACACACACTTACACACACAAACACATACACACTTACACACACACTTGCACTCACACACACACAAACACACACACTATATGCACTTACAGACACACATAAGCATACACACACTTACACACACACTATGCACACACTACACACACACTTACACACACAAACTCACACATGCGCACACACAAACCCACACAAACACACACATACACACTTCCAAACACACACATACACACACGCAAACACACAAACATACACACACACACAAACACACACATATAGACGCACGCACAAACGTGCACATATAGACGCGCATACAAACACACACACAAACGCACACATACACACAAACGCACAGATGCAAACACGCAAACACACACAAACACTTACACACAAATACAAACACATCCGCAGACACGTACACACACGCACTTACGCACACACAAACACACAATCACACATATAGAAACACACAGACACAAACACATACCCACTTACTCACACACACTTACACACGCACATACACACATACAAACACACACATACACACACTTACACACACACATACACACACTAACACACACTTACACTTACAGACACAAATACACACACTTCCCCACACACTTACACACATTTACACACACAAACGCATACACACTTACTCACATACACTTACACTCACACACAATCACAAACACACACTTACACACACACCTTACACACACACACACACAAACATACACAAACACACACACAAACACACACAAACACACACACATGCACTCGCACACACTTATACACACACTTACACACACAAATACAAACACACAGACACATACACACACGCACTTATGCACACACAAACACACACACAATCACAAACACACGTACACAAACACACACACTTACGCACAAACACACACATACACACACTTACACACAAACACACAAACCTTCACACACACTTACGCACACACTTACACACACACAAAGACACACATTTACCCACACACTTACACACACAAACACATACACACTTACTCATACGCACTTACATTCACACACACACAAACACAAACACACACTTGCACACACACACCTTAAACGCCCACTCTTACACACACACTAACAAACACAAACATACACACACAAACACACATAAATACACACACAAACACACATACTTACACACACATACTTGCACTCAGACGACCACACACACACTTACACACTCACACACAAACACACACACATACACACACACAAACACACACACTACACACCCACACACACATTTACACATACAAACACATACACTTACACTCACACGACCACTCACACGCCTACACACACATAAACACACACAAACTTCACACACACCAACACTCACACACACTGAACACATACTTACACACAAGCACACACTTACACACACACCAACACACAAAACTTCACTCAGACACACTTACACACACATAAACACACACACTAACACACACACTTACACTTACACACACTTACACACAAACTCACACTGACACACATTTACACACACTAACAGATACACAAACACACTTACACTCACACAAACACACACACTACACACTTACAGACATACACAAACACACACACACTCTTTACACGCACACACTTATACACACTAAACACACACCTAAACACACAAACACATGCAAACACACACATACACATATAAACACACATATACAGACACACACATAAACACACACTTACACACAAACACAATCACATACATACACACAAACACACACGCTACACACCCACACTTACACACACACCTACACACTACACACACTTACACACACAAATACACACACAAAACACACACATGTACACACACACACGCAAACACACACAGCTGCGCACACAAACATACACAAACGCACACACAAACACATACGTAAACACACACACATGCACTCGCACACACTTATACACACACTTACACACACAAATACAAACACACAAACACACACAGACACATATACACACGCACTTTTGCACACACAAACACACAATCACACACACACAAACACACGTACAAACACACACATACACACACTTACACACAAACACACAAACCTACACACACACTTACGCACGCACTTACACACACACAAACACACACTTATACACACTTACACTTACACACACAAACACACACACTTACCCACACACTTACACACACGCACTTACACTCACACACAAACAAACACAAACACACACTTACACACACAAACACACACTTACACACACAAACACACACACACTTACACTCACACAAACACACACTACACACTTACATACATACACAAACACACACTTACACACACAGTTTCACTCCTTACACGCACACACTTTAACACACTGCGCACACACTACACACACACTTAAACGCACAAACATACACATACACACATGCAATCACATACACATACATACAAACACACACATATAAACACACACACAAACACACACATACACACACAAACACACACACATACACACACACAAACACATACACACTTACACACAGACACTTACACACAAAAACACACAATCACACACACAACCACACACATGAACTCACACACTTACACACACACTGTCACGCACACATACACGCAAACACACACTTACACACATACACACACTTACACATACACACAAACACGCAAACACACACACACACACTTACACACAAACACACACACAAACACATTCACACTTACACTCACACACACAAACACACTACACACTTACAGACATTCACAAACACACACATTTACACACATACACCTTACACGCACACACTTATACACACTACATACACACTACACACACACACTTAAACACACAAACACACACAAACAACAACACACACATATACACACACACGCAAACACACACAGATACACACACAAACATACACACAAACACAAACGTAAACACACACAAACACACAGACTACACACACTTACACACAAACACACACACACCCACTCACACAAACACACACACTACACACTTACAGACATACACAAACACACACTTACACACACTCCTTACACACATACACTCACACACATGCAATCACACACACATACATACACACACATATAGACACATACACAAACACACACATGCACACACAAACACACACACATGCACACACACGTACACACACACATACTCACAAACACACACAATCACACACACAAACACACACATGAACTCACACACTTACACACACACTGTCACGCACACATACACACAAACACACACTTACACACATACACACACTTACACATACACACAAACACGCAAACACACACTTACACACACACACAACCACATTCACACTTACAGACATTCACAAACACACACATTTACACACATACGCCTTACACGCACACACTTATACACACTACATACACACTACACACACACTTTACCACACAAACACACACACACATATACACACACACACGCAAACACACACAGATACACACACAAACATACACAAACACACACACAAACACACACGTAAACACACACACATGCACTCGCACACACTTATACACACACTTACACACACAAATACAAACACACAAACACACACAGACACATACACACACGCACTTATGCACACACAAACACACAATCACACACTCATAAACACACGTACACAAACACACACACTTACGCACAAACACACACATACACACACTTACACACAAACACACAAACCTTCACACACACTTACGCACAAACTTACACACACAAAACACACACTTACACACACTTACACTTGCACACACAAACACACACACTTACCCACAAACTTACACACAAAAACACATTCACACCTACACACACTTACACTCACACACACACAAACACACGCATACACACACAAACACACGCACATACACACACAACCACACAGTACACACACACTTTTCCACATACACACAAACACTTTCTTACACACAAACACACCCACTCACACAAACACACACTTACACACACACTCCTTACACACACACAGTCGTACATACTGCGCACACACTGCACACACACACTTGAACACACAAACACACACACTACACACATGAAAACATACACACATACACATACAAACACACACATACGGACACACACGCACATGCACACACTTAGACACACACATACACACACACAAACAGACACACTACACACCCACACTTACGCACACCTACACACAAACACACACTTACACACACAAACACATACACACTTACACACACACTTACACTCTCACACACACAAACACACACGTACACACACACTTACAGACACACACTTACACACAAACACACACTTACACACGCACTTACACACAAACACACACTTACACACACACGAACACATTCACACTACACACTTACAGACATACACAAACAAACACTTACACACACACTCCTTACACACACACACTCATACATACTGCGCACACACTACACACACACACACTTAAACACACAAACAAACACACTACACACATGCAAACACACACATACACATACAAACACACACATATGGACACACACACACACATGCACACACGTAGACACACACATACACACACACAAACACACACACCTACACACAAACACACACTTACACACACAAACACACACACACTTACATACATACACAAACACACACTTACACACACACTTACACACACTCCTTACACGCACACACTTTAACACACTGCGCACACACTACACACACTTAAACGCACAAACATACTCATACACACATGCAATCACACACACATACATACAAACACACACATATAGACACACACACAAACGCACACATACACACACAAACACAAACAAATACACACACAAACACACACACTACACACCCACGCTTACACACACCTACACTCACACACACACAAACACACACAAGCACACACAAACACACACACCTACACGCACTAACACACACACTACACACACACAATTGCACACACACATACACACACAATCACACACACAAACACACACATGAACTCACAGACATACACACACACTGTCACGCACACATACACACATACACACATTTACACATACACACAAACACGCAAACACACACTTACACACGCACTTATACACAAACACACACTTACACACACACACAAACACATTCACACTTACAGACATTCACAAACACACACATTTACACACATACGCCTTACACGCACACACTTATACACACTACATACACACTACACACACACTTAAACACACAAACACACAAACACATATACACACACACACGCAAACACACACAGATACACACACAAACATACACAAACACACACGTAAACATACACACAAGCACTCGCACACACTTATACACACACTTACACACACAAATACAAACACACAAAGACACATACACACACGCACATATGCACACACAAACACACAATCACACACACAAACACACGTACACAAACACACACACTTACGCACAAACACACACATACACACACTTACACACAAACACACAAACCTTCACACACACTTACGCACACACTTACACACACACCAAACACACACTTACACACACTTACACTTACACACACAAACACACACACTTACCCACAAACTTTCACACAAAAACACATACACACTGACACACACTTAAACTCACACACACACATACACACAAACACACGCACATACACACACAAACACACAGTACACACACACACTTACACACACATACACACAAACACAAACTTACACACAAACACACACACACCCACTCACACAAACACACACTTACATACACACTCCTTACACACACACACTCATACATACTGCGCACACGCTACACACAGACTCTTGAACACACAAACACACACACTACACACATGCAAACACACACACATACACATGCAAACACACACATATGGACTCACACACACATGCACTCACACACATATACACACACACAAACAGACACACGACACACCCACACTTATGCACACCTACACACATAAACACACACACACTATCACATACACACTTACACACACACTTACACTCTCACACACACAAACACACACGTACACACACAGTTACAGACACACACTTACACACAAACGCACACAAACACACACGTACACATGCACTTACACACAAACACACACTTACACACACACAAACCCATTCACACTTACACTCACACACAAACACACTACACACTTACAGACCTACAAAACACACACGCATACTTACACCCACACTCCTTACACGCACACACTTATACACTTATACTTACACACACAAACACACACATACACACACACTACACACCCACACTTACACACACCTGCACGCAAACACACACTTACACACTTACACACAAACACATACACACTTACACACACACTTACACTGACACACACACAAACTCCCACACTACACACACTTACAGACACACACAAACATACACACACTACACACACTTACACACACAAACTCACACATGTGCACACACAAACCCACATAAGCAAACACACACACACTTACACTCACACAAACACACACTACACACTTACATACATACACAAACGCACACTTACACACACACTTGCACACACTCCTTACACGCACACACTTTAACACACTGCGCACACACTACACACACACTTAAACGCACAAACATACTCAAACACATACACACTACCCACACACACTTAAACACACAAACACTTAAACACACACATACACACACACACACACAAACACACTACACACCCACGCTTACACACACCTACACACAAACACACATACACACTTACACACACTTACACTCACACACACACAAACACACACAATCACACACACAAACACACCCATGAACTCACACACTTACACACACACTGTCACGCACACATACACACAAACACACACTTACACACATACACACACTTACACATACACACAAACACGCAAACACACACTTACACACAAACACACACTTACACACACACACAAACACACTACACACTTACAGACATTCACAAACACACACATTTACACACATACGCCTTACACGCACACACTTATACACACTACATACACACTACACACACAGACTTAAACACACAAACACACACACACACATACACACACACGCAAACACACACAGATACACACACAAACATACACAAACACACATATTTACACACATACGCCTTACACGCGCACACTTATACACACTACGTACACACTACATACACACACTTGAACACACAAAAACACACACTACACACATGCAAACACACACACATACACATACAAACACACACATATGGACACACACACGCACATGCACACACTTAGACACACACATAGACACACACAAACATACACACTACACACCCACACTTACACACACCTACACACAAACACACACTTACACACACAAACACATACACACTTACACACACACTTACACTCTCACACACACAAACACACACGTACACACACACTTACAGACACACACTTACACACAAACGCACACAAACACACACTTACACACGCACAAACACATTCACACTAAACACTTACAGACATACACAAACACACACTTACACACACACTCCTTACACACACACACTCATACATACTGCGCACAAACCACATACACACACACTTAAACACACAAACAAACACACTACACACATGCAAACACACACATACACATACAAACACACACATATGGAGACACACACACATGCACACACGTAGACACACACATACACACACACAAATACACACACCACACACCCACACCTACACACACCTACACACAAACACACACTTACACACACAAATACACACACACACTAACATACATACACAAACACACACTTACATACACACTTACACACACACCTTACACGCACACACTTTAACACACTGCGCACACACTACACACACACTTAAACGCACAAACATACTCATACACACATGCAATCACACACACATACATACAAACACACACATATAGACACACACACAAACACACACATACACACACAAACACAAACAAATACACACACACAAACACACACTACACACCCACGCTTACACACACCTACACACAAACACACATACACACTTACACTCACACACACACAAACACACACAAGCACACACAAACACACACACCTACACACACTAACACACACACTACACACACACAATTGCACACACATATACACACACAATCACACACACAAACACACACATGAACTCACACACTTACAAACACACTGTCACGCACACATACACACAAACACACACTAACACACATACACACATTTACACATACACACAAACACGCAAACACACACTTACACACGCACTTATACACAAACACACACTTACACACACACAAACACATTCACACTTACAGACATTCACAAACACACACATTTACACACATACGCCTTACACGCACACACTTATACACACTACATACACACTACACACACACTTAAACACACAAACACACAAACACATATACACACACACACGCAAACACACACAGATACACACACAAACATACACAAACACACACGTAAACATACACACAAGCACTCGCACACACTTATACACACACTTACGCACACAAATACAAACACACAAACACACACAGACACATACACACACGCACTTATGCACACACAAACACACAATCACACACACACAAACACACGTACACAAACACACACACTTACACAAACACACACACTTACACACGTACACAAACACACTTACACACACAAACTCACACATGTGCACACACAAACCCACACAAGCAAACACATGCACACTTACAAACACACACATACACACACACATATAGACACACGCAGAAACGTGCACATATAGACACGCATACAAACACACACACAAACACACACATACACACAAACGCACAGATTCAAACTTGCAAACCCACACACACACAAATACACACACAAGCACACGCACACACACTTACACAAAAATTCAAACACACAAACACACAATCACACACACACAAACCCATGGACACAAACACACACCAACTTACTCACACACACTTACACACGCACATACACACATACCCACTCACACACACAAATACACATACACACACAGACACTTACGCACAAAAACACACAATCACACACACAAAAACAGACATGAACTCACACACTTACACACAAACTATGTATGTGTACATGTATGTGTGTGTATATGGGTGTGTTTGTGAGTGTGCAGATTTCTGTGTGTGTAAGTGCGCGTTTGTGTGCATGTGTGTGTGTTTGTGTGTTTGTATCTTTGTGTTTGTGTGTATGTGTGGGTGTTTGCGTGTGTATTTATGTGTGTTTGTGTGTGTATATGTGTGCTTGTGTGTGCTTGTGTGTATGTAAGTGTTGTGTATAGTGTGCACTTAGTGTGTGTGTAAGTGTGGGCGTGTAAGGTGTGTGTGTGTGTGTTTGTGATTGTGTGTGTGTGAGTGTAAGTGTGTGTGAGTAGGTGTGTATGTGTTTGTGTGTGTGTAAATGTGTGTAAGTGTGTGGGTAAGTGTGTGTGTTTGCGTGTGTAAGTGTAAGTGTGTGTTAATGTGTGTTTGTGTGAGTGTTTGTGAAGGTTTGTGTGTTTGTGTGTAAGTGTGTGCATGTGTCGTGCCTACGTTTTTGTGTGTAAGTGTGCATATGTGTGTGTTTGTGTGTAAGTGTGTGTGTTTGTGAGTGTGTAATTATGTGTTTGTGTGTGCGTAAGTGCGTGTGTGTACATGTCTGCGTGTGTGTTTGCGTGTTTGTATTTGTGCGTGTGTGTATCTGTGTGTGTTTGCGTGTGTGTGTATATGTGTGTGTTTGTAAGTGTATGTGTGTGTTTGTGTGTTTAAGTGTGTGTGAAGTGCGCGCATAGTGTGTATAAGTGTGTGCGTGTAAGGAGTGTGGGTGTAAGTGTGTAGTGTGTTTGTGTGTAAGTGCGTGTAAGTCCGTGTTTGTGTGTGTGCAAGTGTGTGCGTAAGTGTGTGTGAAGGTTTGTGTGTTTTTGTGTGTGTGTGTATGTGTGTTTGTGCAGAAGTGTGTGTGTGTTTGTGTACGTGTGTTAGTGTGTGTGTGATTGTGTGTTTGTGTGTGCATAAGTGCGTGTGGGTAGTGTGTATGTAGTGTGTATAAGTGTGTGCGTGTAAGGCGTATGTGTGTAAATGTGTGTGTTTGTGTATGTCTGTAAGTGTGCAGTGTGTTTGAGTGTGTGAGTGTAAGTGTGAATGTGTTTGTGTGTGTGTGTAAGTGTGTGTATGTGTGTAAGTGTGTGTTTTTGTGTAAGTGCGTGTGTAAGTGTGTGTTTGTGTGTTTGTGTATATGTGTAAGTGTGTGTTTGTGTGTAAGTGTGTGTTTGTGTGTATGTGTGCGTGAAAGTGTGTGTGTAAGTGTGTGAGTTCATGTGTGTGTTTGTGTGTGTGATTGTGTGTTTTTGTGTGTATGTGTCTGTGTGTAAGTGTGTATGTGTATTTGTGTGTGTGTCGGCATGTGTTTGTGCGTGTGTAAGTGTGTGTGAGTAAGTGGGTGTGTGTTTGTGTCCATGGGTTTGTGTGTGTGTGATTGTGTGTTTGTGTGTGCGTAAGTGCGTGTGTGTACGTGTCTGCGGGTGTGTTTGTGTGTGTGTATTTGTGTGTAAGTGTGTGTGCGTGTGCATGTGTGTGTATTTGTGTGTGTGTGTTTGCTTGTTTGCATCTGTGCGTTTGTGTGTATGTGTGTGTTTGTGTGTGTGTTTGTATGCGTGTCTATATGTGCACGTTTCTGCGTGTGTCTATGTGTGTGTGTTTGTGTGTGTATGTGTGTGTGTTTGTAAGTGTGTATGTGTGTGCTTGTTTGGGTTTGTGTGTGTCTGTCGTGTGTGTAGTATGTGAGTTTGTGTGTGTGAGTGTAAGTGTATATGTCTGTGTGTGTAAGTGTGTGTAAGTGTGTGTTTGTGTGTAGGTGTGTGTAAGTGTGGCTGTGTAGTGTGTGTGTTTGTGTGTATGTATGTGTGTGTGTTTGTGTGTGTATGTGTGTGTTTGTAAGTGTGTGTAAGTGTGTGTATGCATGCATGTATGTGTGTTTTTCTGTTTAAGTGTGTGTGTAGTGTGTGCGTAGTCTGTGTGTTTGTGTGTGTGTCTATGTTTGTGTTTGTATGTGTATTTGTGTGTGTGTTTGTGTGTTTAAGTGTGTGTAAAGTGTGTGCATAGTGTGTAAAGGTGTATGCGTGTAAGGAGTGTGAGTGTAAGTGTGTGTGTGTGTTTGTGTATGTCTGTAAGTGTGTAGTGTGTGTGTTTGTGTGAGTGTAAGTGTGTGTGTGTAAGTGTGTATATGCGTGTAAGTGTGTGTTTGTGTGCATGTGTGTGTATTTGTGTGTGTGTTTGTGTGTGCATGTGTGTGTTTGTGTGTGGTTGTGTGTGTGTGTGTTTGTGTTTGTAATTGTGTGTGTAGTGTGCGCTTAGTGTGTGTGTAAGCGCGGGCGTGCAAGGTGTGTGTGTAAGCGTGTGTTTGTGTGTGTGATTGTATGTGCATGTGTGTAAGTGTGTATGTGTTCGTGTGTGTAAGTGTGCGTGTAAGTGTGTGTGTTTGTGTGTGTAAGTGTAAGTGTGTGTAAGTGTGTGTTTGTGTGTGTGTAAGTGTGTGCGTAAGTGTGTGTGAAGGCTTGTGTGTTTGTGCGTAAGTGTGTGTATGTGTGTGTTTGTGCGTAAGTGTTTGTGTTTGTGTACGAGTGTTTGTGTGTGTGTTTGTGTGTGCATAAGTGCGTCTGTGTATATTTGTGTGTTTGTATTTCTGTGTGTAAGTGTGTGTATAAGTGTGTGCGAGTGCATGTGTTTGTGTTTACGTGTGTGTTTGTGTGTGTGTTTGTGTATGTTTGTGTGTGTATCTGTGAGTGTTTGCGTGTGTGTGTATATGTGTGTGTTTGTGTGTGTGGTTGTGTGTTTAAGTGTGTGTTGTGTAGTGCGCATGTAGTGTGTGTATAAGTGTGTGCGTGTAAGGCGTATGTGTGTAAATGTGTGCGTTTGTGTATGTCAGTAAGTGTGTAGTGTGTTTGTGTTTGAGTGTAAGTGTAAGTGTGTGCGATTGTGTGTTTTTGTGTATATGTGTAAGTGTTTGTGAGTAAGTGGGTGTGTGTTTGTGTCCATGGGTTTGTGTGTGTGTGATTGTGTGTTTGTGTGTGCGTAAGTGAGTGTGTGTACGTGTCTGCGTGTGTGTTTGTGTGTTTGAATTTTTGTGTAAGTGTGTGTGCGTGTGCATGTGTGTGTGTTTGCGTGTTTTCATCTGTGCGTTTGTGTGTATGTGTGTGTTTGTGTGTGTGTTTGTATGCGTGTCTATATGTGCACGTTTGTGCGTGTGTCTATGTGTGTGTATGTGTGTGTGTATGTGTGTGTGTGTTTGTAAGTGTGCATGTGTGTGCTTGTGTGGGTTTGTGTGTGCACATGTGTGAGTTTGTGTGTGTAAGTGTGTGTGTAGTGTGTGTATGTTTGTGTGTGTGTGTAAGTGTGTGTAGTGTGTGAGTTTGTGTGTGTGAGTGTAAGTGTGTGAGTAACTGTGTGTATTTGTGTGTGTAAGTGTGTGTTTGTGTGTAGATGTGTTTAAGTGTGGGTGTGTAGTGTGTGTGTTTGTGTGTGTGTATGTGTGTGTGTTTGTGTGTGTATGTGTCTGTTTGTGTGTGTGTCTATATGTGTGTGTAAGTGTGTGTCTGTAAGTGTGTGTTTGCATGTGTGTATGTGTATGGTTGTGTGTTTAAGTGTGTGTGTAGTGTGTGCATAGTGTGTGTGTTTGTATGTGTATGTGTGTGTTTGTGTGTTTAAGTCTGTGTGAAGTGTGTGCATAGTGTGTGCGTGTAAGGAGTGTGGGTGTAAGTCTGTGTGTGTGTTTGTGTATGTCTGTAAGGGTGTAGTGTGTGTTTTTGTGTGAGTGTGAGTGTAAGTGTGTATGTGTAAGTGTGTATATGTTTGTGTGGGTAAATGTGTGTAAGTGTGTGTGTGAGTATGTGTGTTTTTGTGCGTGTAAGTGTAAGTGTGTGAGTGTTAGTTTGTGTGTAAGTGTGTGTGTGAAGCTTTGTGTGTTGGTGTGTGTGTAAGTGTGTGCTTGTGTGTAAATGTGTGTTCAGTGTGTGTGATGGTGTGTGTGAAGTGTGTGTGTGTGTGTCTATGTGTGTGTAGGCGTGTGTGTGGTCATGTGAGTGTAAGTGTGTGTGTTTGTATGTGTAAGTGTGTGTGTGGGTGTGTAGTGTGTGTGTTTGTGTGCTCATGTGTGTGTGTTTGTGTGTTTGTGTAAGTGTGTGTGTGGTCGTCTGTGTGTAGTGCGTGTGTGGTCGTCTGCGTGTTTACACACAAATGCACAGATGCAAACATGCAAACATTCACACACACAAATACACACACATGCACACGCTCACACACTTACACTAATATTCAAACACAGAAACACACACGCAGACACGTACACACATGCACTTACGCACACACAAACACACAATCACACACACACAAACCCATAGACACAAACACACAAACACACACCCACTTACTCACACACACTTACACACGCACATACACACATACAAACACACACCCACACACACACAAATACACATACACACTTACACACAGACACATACACACAAAAATACACAATCACACACAAACACACACATGAACTCACACACTTACACACACACACTGTCACGCAGACGTACACACACATACACACACAAACACACAAGCACACACAAACACACTTACACACATACACACACTTACACATACACACAAACACACACTTACACACACACTTACACATAAACACACACAGACACACACATTCACACTTACACTCACAAACACAAACACACTACACACTAACAGACATACACAAACACACACATTTACACACATACGCCTTACACGCACACACTTATACACACAAACTTTCGCACAAACACACACATACACACACTTACACACAAACACACAAACCTTCACATACACTTACGCACACACTTACACACACCAAACACACACTTACACACACTTACTCTTACACACACAAACACACACACTTACCCACACACTTACACACACAAACACATACATACTTACTCACACGCTCATACACTCACACAAAAACACACAATCACACACAAAAACACACAATCACACACACAAACACACAAATGAACTCACACACTTACACACACACTGTCACGCACACATACAGACACTTACACACAAACACACACACAAACACACTTACACACTTACACATACACACAAACACACAAACACACACTTACATACGCACTTACACACAACCACACACACAAACACATTCACACTTACACACATACACACACTTACTCGCAAACACACAAACCTTCACACACACTTACGCACACTTACAATTACACACACAAACACACACACTTACACACACACTTACGCACACGAACACATACACACTTACTCACATGCACATACACTCACACACACACACACACACATATAGACACACACGCAAACACACACAGATACACACACAAACACACACGTAAACACACACACATGCACTCGCACACACTCATACACACACTTACACACACAAATACAAACACACAAACACACACAGACACATACACACACGCACTTATGCACACACAAACACACACACAAACACACGTACACAAACACACGTACGCACAAACACACACACACACTTACACACAAACACACAAACCTACACACACACTTACGCACACACTTACACACACACAAACACACACTTACACTTACACACAAACACACACACTTACCCACACACTTACACACATTTACACACACACACACTTACTCACACGCTCTTACACTCACACACACACAAACACACACTTACACACACACACCTTACACGCCCACGCTTACACACACTGAGCGCACACTACACACACACTTACAAACACAAACATACACACACAAGCACACACAAACACACATGCACACACAAACACACATAAATACACACGCAAACACCACACATACACACAAACACAAAGATACAAACACACAAACACACACACATGCACAAAAACACCCACTTACATGCACACAAACCTGCGCACTCACATACACACCCATATTCACACACACTTACATGTACACATACACACACTTACAGACACACATAAACACACACACATAAACACACACACATGCACACATAATTACACACACACTTACACTCAGACGACCACAGACACACTTACACACACACAAACACACACACATACACACAAACACACACACTACACACCCACACACACACTTACACATACAAACACACACACTTACACTCACACGACCATACACACGCCTACACACAAACATCAACACATACACACTTCACACACACCAACATTCACACACACTGAACACATACTTACACACACATCAACACACAAAACACACACTCCTTACACGCACACACTTATACACACTACGCGCACACTAATCAAACACTTAAACACACAAACACACATGCAAACAAACACGTACACATAGAAACACACATATATAGACACACACACACACACAAACACAATCACATGCACACACACAAACACACGCGCTGCACACCCACACTTACACACACAAACATACACACAAACACACACTTACACACACAAACACACACACACTTACACTCACACAAACACACACTAAACACTTACAGACATACACAAACACACACTTACACACACACTTTTACTCCTTACACGCACACACACACTTACACACACTCCTTACACGCACACACTTTAACACACTGCGCACACACTACACACACACTTAAACGCACAAACATACACATACACACATGCAATCACACACACATATATACAAACACACACACATATAGACACACACACAAACACACACATACACACACAAACACACACACATACACACACACAAACACATACACACTTACACACAGACACATACACACAAAAACACACAAACACACACACAAACACACACATGAACTCACACACTTACACACACACTGTCACGCACACATACACACAAACACACACTTACACACATACACGAACATACACACACTTACACATACACACAAACACGCAAACAAACACTTACACACGCACTTACACACAAACACACACTTACACACACACAAACACATTCACACTTACACTCACACACACAAACACACTACACACTTACAGACATTCACAAACACACACATTTACACACGTACGCCTTACACGCATACACTTATACATACTACATTCACACTACACACACACACATGGGCGGCACGGTGGCCCAGTGGTTAGCACTGCTGCCTCACAGCGCCAGAGACCCGGGTTCAATTCCCGACTCAGGCGACTGACTGTGTGGAGTTTGCACATTCTCCCCGTGTCTGCGTGGGTTTCCTCCGGGTGCTCCGGTTTCCACCCACAGTCACAAAAGATGTGCAGGTCAGGTGAATTGGCCATGCTAAATTGCCCGTAGTGTTACGTTAAAGGGGTAAATGTAGGGGTATGGGTGGGTTGCGCTTCGGCGGGTCGGTGTGGAGTTGTTGGGCCGAAGGGCCTGTTTCCACACTGTAAGTAATCTAATCTAATCTAATCACACTTAAACACACAAACACACACACACAAACACACACATATACACACACGTAAACCGACACAAACACACAGACTACACACACTTACACGCAAACACACACACACTACACACATACAGACATACACAAACACACACTTACACACACACACTCATACATACTGCGCACACACTACACACACACACACTTAAACACACAAACAAACACACTACACATATGCAAACACACACACACATACAAACACACACATATTGACACACATGCACACACTTAGACACACACATACACACACTCAAACACACACACCAGACACCCACACTTACACACACACCTACTCACAAACACACACTTACACACACAAACACACACACACTTGCACTCACACAAACACACACTACACACTTACATACATACACAAACACACACTTACACACACTCCTTACACGCACACACTTTAACACACTGCGCACACACTACACACGCACTTAAACGCACAAACATACTCATACACACATGCAATCACACACACATACATACAAACACACAGACACACACATACACACACAAACACACACACATACACACACACAAACACACACACTACACACCCACGCTTCCACACACCTACACACAAACACACATACACACTTACACTCACACACACACAAAAACACACATGCACACACAAACACATACACATACACACACACTACACACACACTTACACACACACATACACACAAACACACACAATCACACACACAAACACACACATGAACTCACACACTTACACACACATTGTCACGCACACACATACACACAAACACACACTTACACACATACACACACTTACTCATACACACAAACACGCAAACACACACTTACACACGCACTTACACACAAACACACACTTACACACACACAAACACATTCACACTTACAGACATTCACAAACACACACATTTACACACATACGCCTTACACGCACACACTTATACACACTACATACACGACACACACACTTAAACACACAAACACACACACATATACACACACACACGCAAACACACACAGATACAACACAAACTTACACAAACACACACACAAACATACACGTAAACACACACACATGCACTCGCACACACTTATACACACACTTACACACACAAATACAAACACACAAACACACAGAGACACATACACACCCGCACTTATGCACACACAATCACACACACACACACTCACGTACACAAACACACACACGCACAAACACACACTTACACACAAACACACAAACCTTCACACACACTTACGCACACACTTACACACAGAAAACACACACTTACACACACTTACACTTACACACACAAACACACACACCCACAAACTTACACACAAAAACACATACACACTTACACACACTTACACTTACACACACACAAACACATTCACACTACACATTTACAGACATACACAAACAGACACTTACACACACACTCCTTACACACACACACTCATACATACTGCGCACACACTACACACACACACACACTTGAACACACAAACAAACACACTACACACATGCAAACACACACATACACATACAAACACACACATATGGACACACACACACATGCACACACTTAGACACACACACAAACACACACACCACACACCCACACTTACACATACACCTACAAACAAACACACATTTACACACACAAACACACACACACTTACACTCACACAAACACACACTACACACTTACATACATACACAAACATACACTTACACACACACACTTATATACACTCCTTACACACACACACTTTAACACACTGCGCACACACTACACACTCACTTAAACGCACAAACATACTCATACACACATGCAATCACACACACATACATAGAAACACACACATATAGACACACACACAAACACACACACATACACACACAAACACACACACATACACACACACAAACACACACACTACACACCCACGCTTACACACACCTGCACACAAACACACATACACACTTACACACACTTACACTCACACACACAAACACACACATGCACACACAAACACACACACATACACACACTAACACACACACAACGCACACACAATTGCACACACACATACACACAAACACACACAATCACACACACAAACACACACATGAACTCACACACTTACACACACATTGTCACGCACACATACACACAAGCACACACTTACACACATACACACACTTACACATACACGCAAACACACACTTACACACGCACGTACGCACAAACACACACTTACACACACACACACAAACATATTCACACTTACAGACATTCACAAACACACACATTTACACACATACGCCTTACACGCACACTTATACACACTACATACACACTACACACACACACTTAAACACACAAAGACACACACACAGATACACACACAAACATACACAAACACACACACAAACACACACGTAAACACACACACATGCACTCGCACACACTTATACACACACTTACACACACACATACACACACACAAACACACACACTACACACCCACGCTTACACACACCTGCACACAAAACCAACATACACACTTACACACACTTACACTCACACACACATGCTCACACAAACACACACACATACACACACTAACACACACACTACACACACACAATTGCACACACACATACACACAAACACACACTTACACACACACAAACACATTCACACTTACACTCACACACACAAACACACTACACACTTACAGACATTCACAAACACACACATTTACACACGTACGCCTTACACGCATACACTTATACATACTACATTCACACTACACACACACACATGGGCGGCACGGTGGCCCAGTGGTTAGCACTGCTGCCTCACAGCGCCAGAGACCCGGGTTCAATTCCCGACTCAGGCGACTGACTGTGTGGAGTTTGCACATTCTCCCCGTGTCTGCGTGGGTTTCCTCCGGGTGCTCCGGTTTCCACCCACAGTCACAAAAGATGTGCAGGTCAGGTGAATTGGCCATGCTAAATTGCCCGTAGTGTTACGTTAAAGGGGTAAATGTAGGGGTATGGGTGGGTTGCGCTTCGGCGGGTCGGTGTGGAGTTGTTGGGCCGAAGGGCCTGTTTCCACACTGTAAGTAATCTAATCTAATCTAATCACACTTAAACACACAAACACACACATATACACACACGTAAACCGACACAAACACACAGACTACACACACTTACACGCAAACACACACACACTACACACATACAGACATACACAAACACACACTTACACACACACACTCATACATACTGCGCACACACTACACACACACACACTTAAACACACAAACAAACACACTACACATATGCAAACACACACACACATACAAACACACACATATTGACACACATGCACACACTTAGACACACACATACACACACTCAAACACACACACCAGACACCCACACTTACACACACACCTACTCACAAACACACACTTACACACACAAACACACACACACTTGCACTCACACAAACACACACTACACACTTACATACATACACAAACACACACTTACACACACTCCTTACACGCACACACTTTAACACACTGCGCACACACTACACACGCACTTAAACGCACAAACATACTCATACACACATGCAATCACACACACATACATACAAACACACAGACACACACATACACACACAAACACACACACATACACACACACAAACACACACACTACACACCCACGCTTCCACACACCTACACACAAACACACATACACACTTACACTCACACACACACAAAAACACACATGCACACACAAACACATACACATACACACACACTACACACACACTTACACACACACATACACACAAACACACACATTCACACACACAAACACACACATGAACTCACACACTTACACACACATTGTCACGCACACACATACACACAAACACACACTTACACACATACACACACTTACTCATACACACAAACACGCAAACACACACTTACACACGCACTTACACACAAACACACACTTACACACACACAAACACATTCACACTTACAGACATTCACAAACACACACATTTACACACATACGCCTTACACGCACACACTTATACACACTACATACACGACACACACACTTAAACACACAAACACACACACACATATACACACACACACGCAAACACACACAGATACAACACAAACTTACACAAACACACACACAAACATACACGTAAACACACACACATGCACTCGCACACACTTATACACACACTTACACACACAAATACAAACACACAAACACACAGAGACACATACACACCCGCACTTATGCACACACAATCACACACACACAAACTCACGTACACAAACACACACACGCACAAACACACACTTACACACAAACACACAAACCTTCACACACACTTACGCACACACTTACACACAGAAAACACACACTTACACACACTTACACTTACACACACAAACACACACACCCACAAACTTACACACAAAAACACATACACACTTACACACACTTACACTTACACACACACAAACACATTCACACTACACATTTACAGACATACACAAACAGACACTTACACACACACTCCTTACACACACACACTCATACATACTGCGCACACACTACACACACACACACACTTGAACACACAAACAAACACACTACACACATGCAAACACACACATACACATACAAACACACACATATGGACACACACACACATGCACACACTTAGACACACACACAAACACACACACCACACACCCACACTTACACATACACCTACAAACAAACACACATTTACACACACAAACACACACACACTTACACTCACACAAACACACACTACACACTTACATACATACACAAACATACACTTACACACACACACTTATATACACTCCTTACACATACACACTTTAACACACTGCGCACACACTACACACTCACTTAAACGCACAAACATACTCATACACACATGCAATCACACACACATACATAGAAACACACACATATAGACACACACACAAACACACACACATACACACACAAACACACACACATACACACACACAAACACACACACTACACACCCACGCTTACACACACCTGCACACAAACACACATACACACTTACACACACTTACACTCACACACACAAACACACACATGCACACACAAACACACACACATACACACACTAACACACACACAACGCACACACAATTGCACACACACATACACACAAACACACACAATCACACACACAAACACACACATGAACTCACACACTTACACACACATTGTCACGCACACATACACACAAGCACACACTTACACACATACACACACTTACACATACACGCAAACACACACTTACACACGCACGTACGCACAAACACACACTTACACACACACACACAAACATATTCACACTTACAGACATTCACAAACACACACATTTACACACATACGCCTTACACGCACACTTATACACACTACATACACACTACACACACACACTTAAACACACAAAGACACACACACAGATACACACACAAACATACACAAACACACACACAAACACACACGTAAACACACACACATGCACTCGCACACACTTATACACACACTTACACACACACATACACACACACAAACACACACACTACACACCCACGCTTACACACACCTGCACACAAAACCAACATACACACTTACACACACTTACACTCACACACACATGCTCACACAAACACACACACATACACACACTAACACACACACTACACACACACAATTGCACACACACATACACACAAACACACACTTACACACACACAAACACATTCACACTTACACTCACACACACAAACACACTACACACTTACAGACATTCACAAACACACACATTTACACACGTACGCCTTACACGCATACACTTATACATACTACATTCACACTACACACACACACATGGGCGGCACGGTGGCCCAGTGGTTAGCACTGCTGCCTCACAGCGCCAGAGACCCGGGTTCAATTCCCGACTCAGGCGACTGACTGTGTGGAGTTTGCACATTCTCCCCGTGTCTGCGTGGGTTTCCTCCGGGTGCTCCGGTTTCCACCCACAGTCACAAAAGATGTGCAGGTCAGGTGAATTGGCCATGCTAAATTGCCCGTAGTGTTACGTTAAAGGGGTAAATGTAGGGGTATGGGTGGGTTGCGCTTCGGCGGGTCGGTGTGGAGTTGTTGGGCCGAAGGGCCTGTTTCCACACTGTAAGTAATCTAATCTAATCTAATCACACTTAAACACACAAACACACACATATACACACACGTAAACCGACACAAACACACAGACTACACACACTTACACGCAAACACACACACACTACACACATACAGACATACACAAACACACACTTACACACACACACTCATACATACTGCGCACACACTACACACACACACACTTAAACACACAAACAAACACACTACACATATGCAAACACACACACACATACAAACACACACATATTGACACACATGCACACACTTAGACACACACATACACACACTCAAACACACACACCAGACACCCACACTTACACACACACCTACTCACAAACACACACTTACACACACAAACACACACACACTTGCACTCACACAAACACACACTACACACTTACATACATACACAAACACACACTTACACACACTCCTTACACGCACACACTTTAACACACTGCGCACACACTACACACGCACTTAAACGCACAAACATACTCATACACACATGCAATCACACACACATACATACAAACACACAGACACACACATACACACACAAACACACACACATACACACACACAAACACACACACTACACACCCACGCTTCCACACACCTACACACAAACACACATACACACTTACACTCACACACACACAAAAACACACATGCACACACAAACACATACACATACACACACACTACACACACACTTACACACACACATACACACAAACACACACAATCACACACACAAACACACACATGAACTCACACACTTACACACACATTGTCACGCACACACATACACACAAACACACACTTACACACATACACACACTTACTCATACACACAAACACGCAAACACACACTTACACACGCACTTACACACAAACACACACTTACACACACACAAACACATTCACACTTACAGACATTCACAAACACACACATTTACACACATACGCCTTACACGCACACACTTATACACACTACATACACGACACACACACTTAAACACACAAACACACACACACATATACACACACACACGCAAACACACACAGATACAACACAAACTTACACAAACACACACACAAACATACACGTAAACACACACACATGCACTCGCACACACTTATACACACACTTACACACACAAATACAAACACACAAACACACAGAGACACATACACACCCGCACTTATGCACACACAATCACACACACACACACTCACGTACACAAACACACACACGCACAAACACACACTTACACACAAACACACAAACCTTCACACACACTTACGCACACACTTACACACAGAAAACACACACTTACACACACTTACACTTACACACACAAACACACACACCCACAAACTTACACACAAAAACACATACACACTTACACACACTTACACTTACACACACACAAACACATTCACACTACACATTTACAGACATACACAAACAGACACTTACACACACACTCCTTACACACACACACTCATACATACTGCGCACACACTACACACACACACACACTTGAACACACAAACAAACACACTACACACATGCAAACACACACATACACATACAAACACACACATATGGACACACACACACATTCACACACTTAGACACACACACAAACACACACACCACACACCCACACTTACACATACACCTACAAACAAACACACATTTACACACACAAACACACACACACTTACACTCACACAAACACACACTACACACTTACATACATACACAAACATACACTTACACACACACACTTATATACACTCCTTACACACACACACTTTAACACACTGCGCACACACTACACACTCACTTAAACGCACAAACATACTCATACACACATGCAATCACACACACATACATAGAAACACACACATATAGACACACACACAAACACACACACATACACACACAAACACACACACATACACACACACAAACACACACACTACACACCCACGCTTACACACACCTGCACACAAACACACATACACACTTACACACACTTACACTCACACACACAAACACACACATGCACACACAAACACACACACATACACACACTAACACACACACAACGCACACACAATTGCACACACACATACACACAAACACACACAATCACACACACAAACACACACATGAACTCACACACTTACACACACATTGTCACGCACACATACACACAAGCACACACTTACACACATACACACACTTACACATACACGCAAACACACACTTACACACGCACGTACGCACAAACACACACTTACACACACACACACAAACATATTCACACTTACAGACATTCACAAACACACACATTTACACACATACGCCTTACACGCACACTTATACACACTACATACACACTACACACACACACTTAAACACACAAAGACACACACACAGATACACACACAAACATACACAAACACACACACAAACACACACGTAAACACACACACATGCACTCGCACACACTTATACACACACTTACACACACACATACACACACACAAACACACACACTACACACCCACGCTTACACACACCTGCACACAAAACCAACATACACACTTACACACACTTACACTCACACACACATGCTCACACAAACACACACACATACACACACTAACACACACACTACACACACACAATTGCACACACACATACACACAAACACACACTTACACACACACAAACACATTCACACTTACACTCACACACACAAACACACTACACACTTACAGACATTCACAAACACACACATTTACACACGTACGCCTTACACGCATACACTTATACATACTACATTCACACTACACACACACACATGGGCGGCACGGTGGCCCAGTGGTTAGCACTGCTGCCTCACAGCGCCAGAGACCCGGGTTCAATTCCCGACTCAGGCGACTGACTGTGTGGAGTTTGCACATTCTCCCCGTGTCTGCGTGGGTTTCCTCCGGGTGCTCCGGTTTCCACCCACAGTCACAAAAGATGTGCAGGTCAGGTGAATTGGCCATGCTAAATTGCCCGTAGTGTTACGTTAAAGGGGTAAATGTAGGGGTATGGGTGGGTTGCGCTTCGGCGGGTCGGTGTGGAGTTGTTGGGCCGAAGGGCCTGTTTCCACACTGTAAGTAATCTAATCTAATCTAATCACACTTAAACACACAAACACACACATATACACACACGTAAACCGACACAAACACACAGACTACACACACTTACACGCAAACACACACACACTACACACATACAGACATACACAAACACACACTTACACACACACACTCATACATACTGCGCACACACTACACACACACACACTTAAACACACAAACAAACACACTACACATATGCAAACACACACACACATACAAACACACACATATTGACACACATGCACACATTTAGACACACACATACACACACTCAAACACACACACCAGACACCCACACTTACACACACACCTACTCACAAACACACACTTACACACACAAACACACACACACTTGCACTCACACAAACACACACTACACACTTACATACATACACAAACACACACTTACACACACTCCTTACACGCACACACTTTAACACACTGCGCACACACTACACACGCACTTAAACGCACAAACATACTCATACACACATGCAATCACACACACATACATACAAACACACAGACACACACATACACACACAAACACACACACATACACACACACACAAACACACACACTACACACCCACGCTTCCACACACCTACACACAAACACACATACACACTTACACTCACACACACACAAAAACACACATGCACACACAAACACATACACATACACACACACTTACACACACACATACACACAAACACACACAATCACACACACAAACACACACATGAACTCACACACTTACACACACATTGTCACGCACACACATACACACAAACACACACTTACACACATACACACACTTACTCATACACACAAACACGCAAACACACACTTACACACGCACTTACACACAAACACACACTTACACACACACACAAACACATTCACACTTACAGACATTCACAAACACACACATTTACACACATACGCCTTACACGCACACACTTATACACACTACATACACGACACACACACTTAAACACACATACACACACACACATATACACACACACACGCAAACACACACAGATACAACACAAACTTACACAAACACACACACAAACATACACGTAAACACACACACATGCACTCGCACACACTTATACACACACTTACACACACAAATACAAACACACAAACACACAGAGACACATACACACCCGCACTTATGCACACACAATCACACACACACAAACTCACGTACACAAACACACACACGCACAAACACACACTTACACACAAACACACAAACCTTCACACACACTTACGCACACACTTACACACAGAAAACACACACTTACACACACTTACACTTACACACACAAACACACACACCCACAAACTTACACACAAAAACACATACACACTTACACACACTTACACTTACACACACACAAACACATTCACACTACACATTTACAGACATACACAAACAGACACTTACACACACACTCCTTACACACACACACTCATACATACTGCGCACACACTACACACACACACACTTGAACACACAACCAAACACACTACACACATGCAAACACACACATACACATACAAACACACACATATGGACACACACACACATGCACACACTTAGACACACACACAAACACACACACCACACACCCACACTTACACATACACCTACAAACAAACACACATTTACACACACAAACACACACACACTTACACTCACACAAACACACACTACACACTTACATACATACACAAACATACACTTACACACACACACTTATATACACTCCTTACACACACACACTTTAACACACTGCGCACACACTACACACTCACTCAAACGCACAAACATACTCATACACACATGCAATCACACACACATACATAGAAACACACACATATAGACACACACACAAACACACACACATACACACACACACACACACAAACACACACACTACACACCCACGCTTACACACACCTGCACACAAACACACATACACACTTACACACACTTACACTCACACACACAAACACACACATGCACACACAAACACACACACATACACACACTAACACACACACAACGCACACACAATTGCACACACACATACACACAAACACACACAATCACACACACAAACACACACATGAACTCACACACTTACACACACATTGTCACGCACACATACACACAAGCACACACTTACACACATACACACACTTACACATACACGCAAACACACACTTACACACGCACGTACGCACAAACACACACTTACACACACACACACAAACATATTCACACTTACAGACATTCACAAACACACACATTTACACACATACGCCTTACACGCACACTTATACACACTACATACACACTACACACACACACTTAAACACACAAAGACACACACACAGATACACACACAAACATACACAAACACACACACAAACACACACGTAAACACACACACATGCACTCGCACACACTTATACACACACTTACACACACACATACACACACACAAACACACACACTACACACCCACGCTTACACACACCTGCACACAAAACCAACATACACACTTACACACACTTACACTCACACACACATGCTCACACAAACACACACACATACACACACTAACACACACACTACACACACACAATTGCACACACACATACACGCAAACACACACAATCACACACACAAACACACACATGAACTCACACACTTAGACACACATTGTCACGCACACATACACACAAACACACACTTACACACATACACACACTAACACACACACTACACACACACAATTGCACACACACATACACGCAAACACACACAATCACACACACAAACACACACATGAACTCACACACTTAGACACACATTGTCACGCACACAAACACGCAAACACACACTTACACACGCACTTACACACAAACACACACTTACACACACACACAAACACATTCACACTTACAGACATTCACAAACACACACATTTACACACATACGCCTTACACGCACACTTATACACACTACATACACACTACACACACACTTAAACACACAAACACACACACACACACATATACACACACACACACACGCAAACACACACAGATACACACACAAACATACACAAACACACACACAAACACACACGTAAACACACACACATGCACTCGCACACAATTACACACACACTTACACACACAAATACAAACACACAAACACACAGAGACACACACACACCCGCACTTATGCACACACAAACACACAATCACACGCACACAAACACACGTACACAAACGCACACACGCACAAACACACACTTACACACAAACACACAAACCTTCACACACACTTACGCACACACTTACACACAGAAAACACACACTTACACACACTTACACTTACACACACAAACACACACACTTACACACAAACTTACACACAAAAACACATACACACTTACACTTACACACACACAAACACATTCACACTACACATTTACAGACATACACAAACACACACTTACGCACACACTCCTTACACACACACACTCATACATACTGCGCACACACTACACACACACACACTTAAACACACAAACAAACACACTACACACATGCAAACACACACATACACATACAAACACACACATATGGACACACACACACACATGCACACACTTAGACACACACACAAACACACACACCACACACCCACACTTACACATACACCTACAAACAAACACACACTTACACACACAAACACACACACTTACACTCACACAAACACACACTACACACTTACATACATACACAAACATACACTTACACACGCACACTTACACACACTCCTTACACACACACACTTTAACACACTGCGCACACACTACACACTCACTTAAACGCACAAACATACTCATACACACATGCAATCACACACACACATATAGACACACACACAAACACACACATACACACACAAACACACACACATACACACACACAAACACAGACACTAAACACCCACGCTTACACACACCTGCACACAAACACACATACACACTTACACACACTTACACTCACACACACATGCACACACAAACACACACACACATACACACACTAACACACACACACTACACACACACAATTGCACACACACATACACACAAACACACACAATCACACACACAAACACACACATGAACTCACACACTTACACACACATTGTCACGCACACACATACACACAAACACACACTTACACACATACACACACTTACACATACACACAAACACGCAAACACACACTTACACACGCACGTACACACAAACACACACTTGCACACACAAACACATTCACACTTACAGACATTCACAAACACACACATTTACACACATACGCCTTACACGCACACTTATACACACTACATACACACTACACACACACTTAAACACACAAACACACACACACACACACACATACACACACACGCAAACACACACAGATACACACACAAACATACACAAACACAGACGTAAACACACACACATGCACTCGCACACACTTATACACACACTTACACACACAAATACAAACACACAGAGACACATACACACAGGCACTTATGCACACACAAACACACAATCACACACACACAAACACACGTACACAAACACACACACGCACAAACACACACATACACACTCCTTACACACACACTCATACATACTGCGCACACACTACACACACACACTTGAACACACAAACAAACACACTACAGACATGCAAACACACACACATACACATACAAACACACACATATGGACACACACACACATGCACACACTTAGACACACATACACACACACACCATCAGACACACTACACACCCACAATTATGCACACCTACACACAAACACATACACACTTACACACACACTTACACTCTCACACACACAAACACACACACTTACACACGAACGCACACAAACACAAACTTACACACGCACTTACACACAAACACACACTTACACACACACAAGCACATTCAAGCTACACACTTACAGACATACACAAACATACACTTACACACACACTCCTAACACACACACACTCATACATACTGCGCACACACTACACACACCCACACACTTAAACACACAAACAAACACACTACACACATGCAAACACACACATACACATACAAACACACAAATATGGACACACACACATGCACACACTTAGACACACACATACACACACACAAACACACACCACACACCCACACTTACACACACACCTACACATAAACACACACTTACACACACAAACACACACACACTTACACTCACACAAACACACACTACACACACACTTACACACACTCCTTACACGCACACACTTTAACACACTGCACACACACTTAAACGCACAAACATACTCATACACACATGCAATCACACACACATACATACAAACACACACATATAGACACACACATACACACTTTACACACACACTTAAACACACAAACACTTAAACACACACATACACACGCAAACACACACACACATACACACACAAAAACACACACACTACACACCCACGCTTACACACACCTACACACAAACACACATTCACACTTACACACACTTACACTCACACACGCACAAACACACACATGCACACACAAACACACACACATACACACACTAACACACACTACACACACACAATTGCACACACACATACACACAAATACACACAATCACACACACAAACACACACATGAACTCACACACTTACACACACTGTCACGCACACATACACACAAACACACACTTACGCACATACACACACTTACACATACACACAAACACGCAAACACACACTTACACACGCACTTACACACAAACACACACTTATACACACTCACAAACACATTCACACTTACAGACATTCACAAACACACACATTTACACTCATACGCCTTACACGCACACACTTATACACACTACATACACACTACACACACACACTTAAACTCACAAACACACACACACACATACACACACACGCAAACACACACAGATACACACACAAACATACACAAACACACACACAAACACACACGTAAACACACACACATGCACTCGCACACAATTATACACACACTTACACACACAAATACAAACACACAGAGACACATACACACAGGCACTTATGCACACACAAACACACAATCACACACACACAAACTCACGTACACAAACACACACTTACACACAAACACACAAACCTTCACACACACTTACGCACACACTTATACACAGAAAACACACATTCACACACACTTACACTCACACACACACACTTACACACACATACACACAAACACAAACTTACACACAAACACACCCACGCCCACTCACACAAACACACACTTACACACACACTCCTTACACACACACACTCATACATACTGCGCACACACTACACACACACACTTGAACACACAAACACACACACTACACACATGCAAACACACACACATACACATACAAACACACACATATGGACACACACACACACACACACATGCACACACTTAGACACACATATACACACACAAACAGACACACTACACACCCACACTTATGCACACCTACACACAAACACACACTTACACACACAAACACATACACACTTACACACAGACAAACACACACGTACACGCACACTTACAGACACACACTTACACACAAACGCACACAAACACACACTTACACACGCAATTACACACAAACACACACTTACACGCACACAAACACATTCACACTTACACTCACACACAAAAACACACTACACACTTACAGACCTACAAAACACACACGCACACTTACACCCACACTCCGTATACGCACACACGTATACACACTATGCGCACACTTCACACACACTTAAACACACAAACACACACATACACAAACATATAGACACACACACAAACACACACACTACGCACACACTACACACACACACTTAAACACACACACACACATACACGTACAAACACACACTTACACACACATATAGACACACACACAAACACACACTTACACACACAAACACACACATACACACACACAAACACACACTACACACCCACACTTACACACACCTACACACGAACACACACTTACACGCACTTACACACACAAACACATACACACTTACACACACACTTACACTCTCACACACACAAACTTACACACTACACACACTTACAGACACACACAAACATACACACACTACACACACTTACACACACAAACTCACACATGTGCAAACACAAATCCACACAAGCACACACATACACACTTACAAACACACACACATACCGGCACACATATAGACACACACAGAAACGTGCACATATAGACACGCATACAAACACACACACAAACACACATACACACAAACGCACAGATTCAAACATGCAAACCCACACACACACAAATACACACACATGCACACGCACACACACTTACACAAAAATTCAAACACACAAACACACAATCGCACACACACAAACCCATGGACGCAAACGCACACCCACTTACTCACACACACTTTCACACGCACATACACACATACAAACACATATCCACACACACACAAATACACATACACACACAGACACATACACACAAAAACACACAATCACACACATCAACACAGACATGAACTCACACACTTACACACAAACTGTCACGCACACATACACACAAACACACACTTACACACATACACACTTACACATACACAAACACACAAACACACACTTACACACCCACTTACACACAAGCACACACTTACACACACACAAACACATTCACACTTACACTCACACACACAAACAGTCTACACACTTTCAGACATACACAAACACACACATTTACACACATACGCCTTACACGCACACACGTATACCCTGTACATACACACTACACACACACACTTAAACACACAAACACACACATACAAACAGAGATACATACACACACGCACTTATGCACACACAAACTCACAATCACACACACACAAACACACGTACACAAACACACACACTTATGCACAAACACACACATACACACACTTACACACAATCACACAAACCTTCACACACACTTACGCACACACTTACACACACACAAACACACACACTTACCCACTCACACACAAACACATACAAACTTACTCACACGCACTTACACTCACACACACACACCTTACATGCCCACGCTTACACACACACTAAGCGCACACTACACACTCACTTACAAACGCAAACACACACACACACACAAGCACACACAAACACACACACAAACACACATAAATACACACGCAAACACCCACACATACACACAAACACAAAGATACAAACACACAATCACACACACATGCACACAAACACACACTTACACACAGAAACCTGCGCACTCACATACACACCCATATACACACACACTTACATGTACACATATGCACACTTACAGACACGCATAAACACACAAATAAACACACACACATGCACACATACTTACACACACACTTACACTCAAATGACCACACACACACTTCCACACACACACAAACACACACACATACACACGCAAACACACACACTACACACCCACACACGCATTTACACATACAAACACACACACTTACACTCACACGACCACACACACGCCTACACACACACATAAACACACACACACTTCACACTCACCAACACTCACACACACTGAACACATACTTACACACAAGCACACACTTACACACACCAACACACAAAACTTTACACACACACTTACACACATAAACACACACTAACACACATACTTACACTTACACACACACAGACACACATACTTGCACACACACACAAACTCACAATGACACACATTTACACACACTAACACATACACACTTACACTCACACAAACAGACACACTACACACTTACAGACATACACAAACACGCACACACTTATAGACACTACGCGCACACTACACACGCACTTAAACACACAAACACACATGCAAACACACAGATACACATTTAGACATACACATAAACACACACACAAACACAATCACATACACACACACACAAACACGCACACTACACACCCACATTTACACACACACAAACATACACATACACACATGCAAACACACACTTTCACACACATATAGACACACACACAAACACACACATACACACACATACACACACACATACACACACACACAAACACACACATTACACACCCACACTTACACACACCTACACACAAACACACGTACACACTTACACACACTTACACTCACACACAAACACAGACATTCACACACAAACACACACACATACACACACTAACACACACACTACACACACACACTTACACACACACATACACACACAAACACACACAATCACACACACAAACACACACATGAACTCACACACTTACACACACTGTCACGCACACATACACACAAACACACACTTACACACATACACACACTGACACATACACACAAACACGCAAACACACACTTACACAATCACACACACACAAACCCATGGACACAAACACACACCCACTTACTCACACACACTTACACACGCACATACACACATACAAACACATACCCACACACACACAAATACACATACACACACAGACACATACACACAAAAACACACAATCACACACACAAACACAGACATGAACTCACACACTTACACACAAACTGTCACGCACACATACACACAAACACATCCTTACACACATACACACACTTACACATACACAAACACACACTTACACACCCACTTACACACAAGCACACACTTACACACACACACAAACACATTCACACTTACACTCACACACACAAACACACTACACACTTACAGACATACACAAACACACACATTGACACACATACGCCTTACACGCACACACTAATACACAGTACATGCACACTACACACACACACTTAAACACACAAACACACACAAACACAGACACATACACACACGCACTTATGAACACACATTGGTGGGCGGCACGGTGGCACAGTGGTTAGCACTGCTGCCTCGCAGCGCCAGAGACCCGGGTTCAATTCCCGCCTCAGGCGACTGACTGTGTGGAGTTTGCACGTTCTCCCCGTGTCTGCGTGGGTTTCCTCCGGGTGCTCCGGTTTCTTCCCACAGTCGAAAGATGTGCAGGTCAGGTGAATTGGCCATGCTAAATTGCCCGCAGTGTTAGGTAAGGGGTAAATGTAGGGGTATGGGTGGGTTACGCTTCGGCGGGTCGGTGTGGACTTGTTGGGCCGAAGGACCTGTTTCCACACTGTAAAGTAATCTAATCTAATCTAAAAAACAAACACACAATCACACACACACAAACACAAGTACACAAACACACACACTTATGCACAAACACACGCATACACACACATACACACAAACACACAAACCTGCACACACACTTATGCACACACTTACACACAAACACACACTTACACACACTTAAACTTACACAGAAAAACACATACACACTTACACACACTTACACTCATACACACGCATACATACACAAACACACACACACACATACACACAAACACACACTTACACACAAACACACACACCCACTCGCACAAACACACACACTACACACTTACAGACACACACTTACACACAATCCTTACATGCACACACTTTAAGACACTACACACACACTTACATACACATAAACACACACACTAACACACACACTTACACTTACACGCACACAAACACACATACTTACACACACACTTACACACAAAATCACACTTACACACATTTACAAACACAAACATATACACACTTACACACACACACTTACACTCACACAAACACACACACTACACACTTACAGACATACACACACACACACTTGCACCCAAACTCCTTACACGCACACACTTATACACACTATGCGCACACTTTACACACACTTAAACACACAAACACGCACATACACATACAAACACACACATAGACATACACACAAACACACACACTACGCACACACTACACACACACTTAAACACACAAACATACACTTACACACATGCAAACATACACTTACAGACACACACTCACACACACATATAGACACACACACAAACACACACATACACACACCAACACACACACACAAACACACACACTACACACCCACACTTACACACACCTACACACAAACACACACTTACACACACTCACACACACAAACACATACACATACACTCACACTCACACACGCAAACACACACACTACACACACTTACACACACAAACACACACACAAACACACACACTACACACACTTACACACACAAACACATACACACTTACACACACTTACAGACACACACAAACATACACGCTTACACACATAACCACACACTACACACTTACTGACGTACACAAACACACACTTACACACACTCCTTACACGCACACACTTTAACACACTGCGCACACACTACACACTCACTTAAACGCACAAACATACTCATACACACATGCAATCACAAACACACATACATACAAACATACACATATAGACACACACAAACACACACATACACACACAAACACACACACGTACACACACTAACACACACACTACACACAATTGCACACACATACACACACACACACAATCACACACACAAACACACGTACACAAACACACACACTTATGCACAAACACACACATACACACACTTACACACAAACCTTCACACACACTTACGCACACACTTACACACACAAACACTTACACACACAAACACACACACTTACCCACAAACTTACACAGAAAAACACATACACACTTACACACACTTACACTCACACACACACATACACACGCATACACACGCACATACACACACAAACACACAAAGTACACACACACACTTACACACACATACACACAAACACACACTTACACACAAACACACACACCCACTCACACAAACACACACACTACACACTTACAGACATACACAAACACACACTTACACACACACTCCTTACACTCATACACTCATACATACTATGCACACACTACACACACACACACTTAAATACACAAACACACACATACACATACAAACACACACATATGGACACACACAAAAACTTGCACACACTTAGACACACACATACACACACACAAACACACACACCACACACCCACACTTACACACACACATACACACAAACACACACTTACACAAACACACACACTACACACTTACAGACATACACAAACACACACTTACACATACAAACACACACATATGGACACACACAAAAACTTGCACACACTTAGACACACACATACACACACACAAACACACACACCACACACCCACACTTACACACACACATACACACAAACACACACTTACACAAACACACACACTACACACTTACAGACATACACAAACACACACTTACACACACACTCCTTACACACACACTCATACATACTGCGCACACACTACACACACACACTTAAGCACACAAACACACACACTACACACATGCAAACACACACACATACACATACAAACAGACACATATGGACACACAAATGCACACACTTAGACACACACATACACACACACAAACAGACGCACTACAAACCCACACTTACGTACACCTACACACAAACAGATACACACTTAGACACACTTACACTCTCACACACACAAACACACACTTAGAGACACACACTTACACACACAAACATACACACACATACTATACACACACGTACACACACAAACTCACACATGCGCACACACAAACCCACACAAACACACACATACACACTTACAAACACACACACATAGACACACACGCAAACAGAAACACATACACATACAAACACACACATGCACACAAATGCACGGATGAAAACACGCAAACACACACACAAATACACACACATGCACACGCACACACACACACAAATACAAACACACAAACACACATGCAGACACGTACACACAAGCACTTACGTACACACAAACACACAATCACACACACACAAACACATAGACACAAACACACATCCACTTACTCACACACACGCTTACGCACGCACATACACACATACTAACATCCTCCCACACAAATACACACTTACACACAGACACATACACACACACACATGAACTCACACACTTACACAAACACTATCACGCACACATACACACAAAAGCACACTTACACACATACACACAAACACACACTTACACACAAACGCACACAAACACAGTTAAACACGCACTTACACACAAACTAACACTTACACACACACAAACACATTCACACTTACAAACACATTACACACTTACAGACCTACAAAACACACACGCACACTTACACCCACACTCCTTACACGCACACACTATGCGCACACTTCACACACACATAAACACACAAACACACACATACACATACAAGCACACACATATAGACACACACACAAGCACACACACTACGCACACACTACACACACACACTTAAACACACAAACACACACATACACACATGCACACACACACTTACAGACATACACTTACACACACATATAGACACACATACACACACAAACACACACATACACGCTCACAAACACACACACTACACACCCACACTTACACACACCTACACACAAACACACACTTACACACACACACACAAACACATACACACTTACACACACACTTACACTCACACACACAAACACACACTACACACACTTACAGACACACACAAACACACACAAACTCACACATGTGCACACAAACCCACACAAGCACACACATACACACTTACAATCACACACACATACACACACACATATAGACACACGCACAAACGTGCACATATAGACACGCATACAAACACACACACAAACACACATACACACAAACGCACAGATTCAAACACGCAAACACGCACAGACACAAATACACACACATGCACACGCACACACACTTACACAAAAATTCAAACACACAAACACACACGCAGACACGCACACACACGCACTTACACACACACAAACACACAATCACACACATACAAACCCATGGACACAAACACACACCCACTTACTCACACACACTTACACACTCACATACACACATACCCACACACACACAAATACACATACACACACAGACACATACACACAAAAACACACAATCACACACAAACACAGACATGAACTCACACACTTACACACAAACTGTCACGCACACATACACACAAACACACACTTACACACATACACACACTTACACATACACAAACACACAAACACACACTTACACACCCACGTACACACAAGCACACACTTACACACACAGAAACACATCCACACTTGCACACACACAAACACACTACACACTTACAAACATACACAAACACACACATTTACACACATACGCCTTACACACACACACTAATACTCAGTACATACACACTACACACACACTTAAACACACAAACACACACATACAAACACAGACACATACACACACGCACTTATGCACACACAAACACACAATCACACACACAAACACACATACACAAACACACACACTTATGCACAAACACACACATACACACACTTACACACAAACACACAAACCTTCACACACTTATGCACACAATTACACACACACAAACACACACTTACACGCACTTACACTTACACACACAAACACACACACTTACCCACACACTTACACACACAAACACATACACACTTACTCACACGCACTTACACTCACACACACAAACACACACTTACATATACACACCTTACACGCCCACGCTTACACACACACTAAGCGCACACTACACGCACACTTACAAACACAAACATACACACACAGAAGCACACACAAACACACATAAATACACACGCAAACACCCACACATACACACAAACACAAAGATACAAACACACATACACATGCACACAAACACACACTTACACACACAAACTTGCGCACTCACATACACACCCATATACACACACACTTACTTGTACGCATACGCACACTTACAGACACACATAAACACACACACATGCACACATACTTACACACACACACTTACACTGAGACGACCACACACACACTTACACACACACACACAAACACACACACTTACACACACAAACACACCCACACACGCATTTACACATACAAACACACACACTTACACTCACACGACCACGCACACGCCTACACACACATAAACACACACACTCTTCACACACACCAACACTCACACACACTGAACACATACTTACACACAAGCACACACTTACACACACACCAACACACAAACCTTTACACACACAGACTTACACACACATGAACACACACTAACACACACACTTACACTTACACACACACTTACACTCACACAAACAGACACACTACACACTTACAGACATACACAAACACGCACACACTTATAGACACTACGCGCACACTACACACGCACTTAAACACACAAACACACATGCAAACACACAGATACACATTTAGACATACACATAAACACACACACAAACACAATCACATACACACACACACAAACACACACACTACACACCCACATTTACACACACACAAACATACACATACACACATGCAAACACACACTTTCACACACATATAGACACACACACAAACACACACATACACACACATACACACACACATACACACACACACACAAACACACACATTACACACCCACACTTACACACACCTACACACAAACACACGTACACACTTACACTCACACACACACAAACACAGACATTCACACACAAACACACACACATACACACACTAACACACACACTACACACACACACTTACACACACAAACACACACAATCACACACACAAACACACACATGAACTCACACACTTACACACACTGTCACGCACACATACACACAAACACACACTTACACACATACACACACTTACACATACACACAAACACGCAAACACACACTTACACAATCACACACACACAAACCCATGGACACAAACACACACCCACTTACTCACACACACTTACACACGCACATACACACATACAAACACATACCCACACACACACAAATACACATACACACACAGACACATACACACAAAAACACACAATCACACACACAAACACAGACATGAACTCACACACTTACACACAAACTGTCACGCACACATACACACAAACACATACTTACACACATACACACACTTACACATACACAAACACACACTTACACACCCACTTACACACAAGCACACACTTACACACACACACAAACACATTCACACTTACACTCACACACACAAACACACTACACACTTACAGACATACACAAACACACACATACGCCTTACACGCACACACTAATACACAGTACATGCACACTACACACACACACTTAAACACACAAACACACACAAACACAGACACATACACACACGCACTTATGAACACACATTGGTGGGCGGCACGGTGGCACAGTGGTTAGCACTGCTGCCTCGCAGCGCCAGAGACCCGGGTTCAATTCCCGCCTCAGGCGACTGACTGTGTGGAGTTTGCACGTTCTCCCCGTGTCTGCGTGGGTTTCCTCCGGGTGCTCCGGTTTCTTCCCACAGTCCAAAGATGTGCAGGTCAGGTGAATTGGCCATGCTAAATTGCCCGCAGTGTTAGGTAAGGGGTAAATGTAGGGTTTGGGTGGGTTACGCTTCGGCGGGTCGGTGTGGACTTGTTGGGCCGAAGGACCTGTTTCCACACTGTAAAGTAATCTAATCTAATCTAAAAAACAAACACACAATCACACACACACAAACACAAGTACACAAACACACACTTATGCACAAACACACGCATACACACACATACACACAAACACACAAACCTGCACACACACTTATGCACACACTTACACACACAAACACACACTTACACACACTTAAACTTACACAGAAAAACACATACACACTTACACTCATACACACGCATACACACACAAACACACACACACACATACACACAAACACACACTTACACACAAACACACACACCCACTCGCACAAACACACACACTACACACTTACAGACACACACTTACACACAATCCTTACATGCACACACTTTAAGACACTACACACACACTTACATACACATAAACACACACACTAACACACACACTTACACTTACACGCACACAAACACACATACTTACACACACACTTACACACAAAATCACACTTACACACATTTACAAACACAAACATATACACACTTACACACACACACTTACACTCACACAAACACACACACTACACACTTACAGACATACACACACACACACTTGCACCCAAACTCCTTACACGCACACACTTATACACACTATGCGCACACTTTACACACACTTAAACACACAAACACGCACATACACATACAAACACACACATAGACATACACACAAACACACACACTACGCACACACTACACACACACTTAAACACACAAACATACACTTACACACATGCAAACATACACTTACAGACACACACTCACACACACATATAGACACACACACAAACACACACATACACACACCAACACACACACACAAACACACACACTACACACCCACACTTACACACACCTACACACAAACACACACTTACACACACTCACACACACAAACACATACACACACACTCACACTCACACACGCAAACACACACACTTACACACACAAACACACACACAAACACACACACACTACACACACTTACACACACAAACACATACACACTTACACACACTTACAGACACACACAAACATACACGCTTACACACATAACCACACACTACACACTTACTGACGTACACAAACACACACTTACACACACTCCTTACACGCACACACTTTAACACACTGCGCACACACTACACACTCACTTAAACGCACAAACATACTCATACACACATGCAATCACAAACACACATACATACAAACATACACATATAGACACACACAAACACACACATACACACACAAACACACACACGTACACACACTAACACACACACTACACACAATTGCACACACATACATACACACACACAATCACACACACAAACACACGTACACAAACACACACACTTATGCACAAACACACACATACACACACTTACACACAAACCTTCACACACACTTACGCACACACTTACACACACAAACACTTACACACACAAACACACACACTTACCCACAAACTTACACAGAAAAACACATACACACTTACACACACTTACACTCACACACACACATACACACGCATACACACGCACATACACACACAAACACACACAGTACACACACACACATACACACAAACACACACTTACACACAAACACACACACCCACTCACACAAACACACACACTACACACTTACAGACATACACAAACACACACTTACACACACACTCCTTACACTCATACACTCATACATACTATGCACACACTACACACACACACACTTAAATACACAAACACACACATACACATACAAACACACACATATGGACACACACAAAAACTTGCACACACTTAGACACACACATACACACACACAAACACACACACCACACACCCACACTTACACACACACATACACACAAACACACACTTACACAAACACACACACTACACACTTACAGACATACACAAACACACACTTACACACACACTCCTTACACACACACTCATACATACTGCGCACACACTACACACACACACTTAAGCACACAAACACACACACTACACACATGCAAACACACACACATACACATACAAACAGACACATATGGACACACAAATGCACACACTTAGACACACACATACACACACACAAACAGACGCACTACAAACCCACACTTACGTACACCTACACACAAACAGATACACACTTAGACACACTTACACTCTCACACACACAAACACACACTTAGAGACACACACTTACACACACAAACATACACACACATACTATACACACACGTACACACACAAACTCACACATGCGCACACACAAACCCACACAAACACACACATACACACTTACAAACACACACACATAGACACACACGCAAACAGAAACACATACACATACAAACACACACATGCACACAAATGCACAGATGAAAACACGCAAACACACACACACAAATACACACACATGCACACGCACACACACACACAAATACAAACACACAAACACACATGCAGACACGTATATACAAGCACTTACCTACACACAAACACACAATCACACACACACAAACACATAGACACAAACACACATCCACTTACTCACACACACGCTTACGCACGCACATACACACATACTAACATCCTCCCACACAAATACACACTTACACACAGACACATACACACACACACATGAACTCAGACACTTACACAAACACTATCACGCACACATACACACAAAAGCACACTTACACACATACACACAAACACACACTTACACACAAACGCACTCAAACACAGTTAAACACGCACTTACACACAAACTAACACTTACACACACACAAACACATTCACACTTACAAACACACTACACACTTACAGACCTACAAAACACACACGCACACTTACACCCACACTCCTTACACGCACACACTATGCGCACACTTCACACACACATAAACACACAAACACACACATACACATACAAGCACACACATATAGACACACACACAAGCACACACACTACGCACACACTACACACACACACTTAAACACACAAACACACACATACACACATGCACACACACACTTACAGACATACACTTACACACACATATAGACACACATACACACACAAACACACACATACACGCTCACAAACACACACACTACACACCCACACTTACACACACCTACACACAAACACACACTTACACACACACACACAAACACATACACACTTACACACACACTTACACTCACACACACAAACACACACTACACACACTTACAGACACACACAAACACACACAAACTCACACATGTGCACACAAACCCACACAAGCACACACATACACACTTACAATCACACACACATACACACACACATATAGACACACGCACAAACGTGCACATATAGACACGCATACAAACACACACACAAACACACATACACACAAACGCACAGATTCAAACACGCAAACACGCACAGACACAAATACACACACATGCACACGCACACACACTTACACAAAAATTCAAACACACAAACACACACGCAGACACGCACACACACGCACTTACACACACACAAACACACAATCACACACATACAAACCCATGGACACAAACACACACCCACTTACTCACACACACTTACACACTCACATACACACATACCCACACACACACAAATACACATACACACACAGACACATACACACAAAAACACACAATCACACACAAACACAGACATGAACTCACACACTTACACACAAACTGTCACGCACACATACACACAAACACACACTTACACACATACACACACTTACACATACACAAACACACAAACACACACTTACACACCCACGTACACACAAGCACACACTTACACACACAGAAACACATCCACACTTGCACACACACAAACACACTACACACTTACAAACATACACAAACACATACATTTACACACATACGCCTTACACGCACACACTAATACTCAGTACATACACACTACACACACACTTAAACACACAAACACACACATACAAACACAGACACATACACACACGCACTTATGCACACACAAACACACAATCACACACACAAACACACATACACAAACACACACACTTATGCACAAACACACACATACACACACTTACACACAAACACACAAACCTTCACACACTTATGCACACAATTACACACACACAAACACACACTTACACGCACTTACACTTACACACACAAACACACACACTTACCCACACACTTACACACACAAACACATACACACTTACTCACACGCACTTACACTCACACACACAAACACACACTTACATATACACACCTTACACGCCCACGCTTACACACACACTAAGCGCACACTACACGCACACTTACAAACACAAACATACACACACAGAAGCACACACAAACACACATAAATACACACGCAAACACCCACACATACACACAAACACAAAGATACAAACACACATACACATGCACACAAACACACACTTACACACACAAACTTGCGCACTCACATACACACCCATATACACACACACTTACTTGTACGCATACGCACACTTACAGACACACATAAACACACACACATGCACACATACTTACACACACACACTTACACTGAGACGACCACACACACACTTACACACACACACACAAACACACACACTTACACACACAAACACACCCACACACGCATTTACACATACAAACACACACACTTACACTCACACGACCACACACACGCCTACACACACATAAACACACACACTCTTCACACACACCAACACTCACACACACTGAACACATACTTACACACAAGCACACACTTACACACACACCAACACACAAACCTTTACACACACAGACTTACACACACATGAACACACACTAACACACACACTTACACTTACACACACACAGACACACATACTTGCACACACACTTACACACAAACTCACAATGACACACATTTACACACACTAACACATACACACTTACACACACACTTACACTCACACAAATACACACACTACACACTTACAGACATACACAAACACACACACACTCCTTACACGCACACACTTATACACACTACGCGCACACTACACACACACTTACACACACAAACACAATCACATACACACACACAAACACACACACTACACACCCACATTTACACACACACAAACATACACATACACACATGCAAACACACACTTTCACACACATATAGACACACACACAAACACACACATACACACACATACACACACATTACACACCCACACTTACACACACCTACACACAAACACACGTACACACTTACACACACTTACACTCACACACACACAAACACAGACATTCACACACAAACACACACACATACACACACTAACACACACACTACACACACACACTTACACACACACATACACACACAAACACACACAATCACACACACAAACACACAGATGAACTCACACACTTACACACACTGTCACGCACACATCCACACAAACACACACTTACACACATACACACACTTACACATACACACAAACACGCAAACACACACTTACACAATCACACACACACAAACCCATGGACACAAACACACACCCACTTACTCACACACACTTACACACGCACATACACACATACAAACACATACCCACACACACACAAATACACATACACACACAGACACATACACACAAAAACACACAATCACACACACAAACACAGACATGAACTCACACACTTACACACAAACACACACATACACACAAACACATACTTACACACACACCCACACTTACACACACAAACACACACATACTTACACTCAAAAAAACACACACTACACACTTACAAACATACACAAACACACACACACAAACACACACTTAAACACACAAACACACACATACAAACACATACACATACACACACGCACTTATGCACACACAAACACACAATCACACACACAAACACACATACACAAACACACACACTTATGCACAAACACACACATACACACACTTACACACAAATACACAAACCTTCACATACACGTACGCACACACTTACACACACACAAACACACACTTACACGCACTTACACTTACACACACAAACACACACACTTACACACACAAACACATACACACTTACTAACACGCACTTATACTCACACACAAACACACACTTACACACACACACCTTACCGCCCACGCTTACACACACACTAAGTGCACACTACACACACACTTACAAACACAAACATACACACACAAGCGCACACAAACACACACACAAACACACATAAATACACACGCAAACACCCACACATACACACAAACACAAAGATACAACCACACAAACAAACACACATACACATGCACACAAACACACACTTACACACACAAACTTGCGCAGTCACATACACATCCATATACACACACACTTACATGTACACATACGCACACTTACAGACACACATAAACACACACACATGCACACACACACCCACACACGCATTTACACATACAAACACACACACATACACTCACACGACTACACACACGCCTACACACACATAAACACACACACACTTACACACATAAACACACATACTTACACTTACACACACACAGACACACATACTTGCACACACACAAACTCACAATGACACACATTTACACACACTAACACATACACACTTACACTCACACAAACAGACACACTACACACTTACAGACATACACAAACACGCACACACTTATAGACACTACACGCACACTACACACGCACTTAAACACACAAACACACATGCAAACACACAGATACACATTTAGACATACACATAAACACACACACAAACACAATCACATACACACACACACAAACACACACACTACACACCCACATTTACACACACACAAACATACACATACACACATGCAAACACACACTTTCACACACATATAGACACACACACAAACACACACATACACACACATACACACACACATTACACACCCACACTTACACACACCTACACACAAACACACGTACACACTTACACACACTTACACTCACACACACAAACACAGACATTCACACACAAACACACACACATACACACACTAACACACACACTACACACACACACTTACACACACACATACACACACAAACACACACAATCACACACACAAACACACACATGAACTCACACACTTACACACACTGTCACGCACACATACACACAAACACACACTTACACACATACACACACTTACACATACACACAAACACGCAAACACACACTTACACAATCACACACACACAAACCCATGGACACAAACACACACCCACTTACTCACACACACTTACACACGCACATACACACATACAAACACATACTCACACACAAATACACATACACACACAGACACATACACACAAAAACACACAATCACACACACAAACACAGACATGAACTCACACACTTACACACAAACTGTCACGCACACATACACACAAACACATCCTTACACACATACACACACTTACACATACACAAACACACACTTACACACCCACTTACACACAAGCACACACTTACACACACACACAGACACATTCACACTTACACTCACACACACAAACACACTACACACTTACAGACATACACAAACACACACATTTACACACATACGCCTTACACGCACACACTAATACACAGTACATGCACACTACACACACACACTTAAACACACAAACACACACAAACACAGACACATACACACACGCACTTATGAACACACATTGGTGGGCGGCACGGTGGCACAGTGGTTAGCACTGCTGCCTCGCAGCGCCAGAGACCCGGGTTCAATTCCCGCCTCAGGCGACTGACTGTGTGGAGTTTGCACGTTCTCCCCGTGTCTGCGTGGGTTTCCTCCGGGTGCTCCGGTTTCTTCCCACAGTCCAAAGATGTGCAGGTCAGGTGAATTGGCCATGCTAAATTGCCCGCAGTGTTAGGTAAGGGGTAAATGTAGGGGTATGGGTGGGTTACGCTTCGGCGGGTCGGTGTGGACTTGTTGGGCCGAAGGACCTGTTTCCACACTGTAAAGTAATCTAATCTAATCTAAAAAACAAACACACAATCACACACACACAAACACAAGTACACAAACACACACACTTATGCACAAACACACGCATACACACACATACACACAAACACACAAACCTGCACACACACTTATGCACACACTTACACACACAAACACACATTTACACACACTTAAACTTACACAGAAAAACACATACACACTTACACTCATACACACGCATACACACACAAACACACACTTACACACACATACACACAAACACACACTTACACACAAACACACACACCCACTCGCACAAACACACACACTACACACTTACAGACACACACTTACACACAATCCTTACATGCACACACTTTAAGACACTACACACACACTTACATACACATAAACACACACACTAACACACACACTTACACTTACACGCACACAAACACACATACTTACACACACACTTACACACAAAATCACACTTACACACATTTACAAACACAAACATATACACACTTACACACACACACTTACACTCACACAAACACACACACTACACACTTACAGACATACACACACACACACTTGCACCCAAACTCCTTACACGCACACACTTATACACACTATGCGCACACTTTACACACACTTAAACACACAAACACGCACATACACATACAAACACACACATAGACATACACACAAACACACACACTACGCACACACTACACACACACTTAAACACACAAACATACACTTACACACATGCAAACATACACTTACAGACACACACTCACACACACATATAGACACACACACAAACACACACATACACACACCAACACACACACACAAACACACACACTACACACCCACACTTACACACACCTACACACAAACACACACTTACACACACTCACACACACAAACACATACACACACACTCACACTCACACACGCAAACACACACACTACACACACTTACACACACAAACACACACACAAACACACACACACTACACACACTTACACACACAAACACATACACACTTACACACACTTACAGACACACACAAACATACACGCTTACACACATAACCACACACTACACACTTACTGACGTACAAAAACACACACTTACACACACTCCTTACACGCACACACTTTAACACACTGCGCACACACTACACACTCACTTAAACGCACAAACATACTCATACACACATGCAATCACAAACACACATACATACAAACATACACATATAGACACACACACAAACACACACATACACACACAAACACACACACGTACACACACTAACACACACACTACACACAATTGCACACACATACACACCCACACACAATCACACACACAAACACACGTACACAAACACACACACTTATGCACAAACACACACATACACACACTTACACACAAACCTTCACACACACTTACGCACACACTTACACACACAAACACTTACACACACAAACACACACAGAAAAACACATACACACTTACACACACTTACACTCACACACACGCATACACACGCACATACACACACAAACACACACAGTACACACACACACTTACACACACATACACACAAACACACACTTACACACAAACACACACACCCACTCACACAAACACACACACTACACACTTACAGACATACACAAACACACACTTACACACACACTCCTTACACTCATACACTCATACATACTATGCACACACTACACACACACACACTTAAATACACAAACACACACATACACATACAAACACACACATATGGACACACACAAAAACTTGCACACACTTAGACACACACATACACACACACAAACACACACACCACACACCCACACTTACACACACACATACACACAAACACACACTTACACAAACACACACACTACACACTTACAGACATACACAAACACACACTTACACACACACTCCTTACACACACACTCATACATACTGCGCACACACTACACACACACACTTAAGCACACAAACACACACACTACACACATGCAAACACACACACATACACATACAAACAGACACATATGGACACACAAATGCACACACTTAGACACACACATACACACACACAAACAGACGCACTACAAACCCACACTTACGTACACCTACACACAAACAGATACACACTTAGACACACTTACACTCTCACACACACAAACACACACTTAGAGACACACACTTACACACACAAACATACACACACATACTATACACACACGTACACACACAAACTCACACATGCGCACACACAAACCCACACAAACACACACATACATACTTACAAACACACACACATAGACACACACGCAAACAGAAACACATACACATACAAACACACACATGCACACAAATGCACAGATGAAAACACGCAAACACACACACACAAATACACACACATGCACACGCACACACACACAAATACAAACACACAAACACACATGCAGACACGTACACACAAGCACTTACGTACACACAAACACACAATCACACACACACAAACACATAGACACAAACACACATCCACTTACTCACACACACGCTTATGCACGCACATACACACATACTAACATCCTCCCACACAAATACACACTTACACACAGACACATACACACACACACATGAACTCACACACTTACACAAACACTATCACGCACACATACACACAAAAGCACACTTACACACATACACACAAACACACACTTACACACAAACGCACACAAACACAGTTAAACACGCACTTACACACAAACTAACACTTACACACACACAAACACATTCACACTTACAAACACACTACACACTTACAGACCTACAAAACACACACGCACACTTACACCCACACTCCTTACACGCACACACTATGCGCACACTTCACACACACATAAACACACACATACACATACAAGCACACACATATAGACACACACACAAGCACACACACTACGCACACACTACACACACACACTTAAACACACAAACACACACATACACACATGCACACACACACTTACAGACATACACTTACACACACATATAGACACACATACACACACAAACACACACATACACGCTCACAAACACACACACTACACACCCACACTTACACACACCTACACACAAACACACACTTACACACACACACACAAACACATACACACTTACACACACTTACACTCACACACACAAACACACACTACACACACTTACAGACACACACAAACACACACAAACTCACACATGTGCACACAAACCCACACAAGCACACACATACACACTTACAATCACACACACATACACACACACATATAGACACACGCACAAACGTGCACATATAGACACGCATACAAACACACACACAAACACACATACACACAAACGCACAGATTCAAACACGCAAACACGCACAGACACAAATACACACACATGCACACGCACACACACTTACACAAAAATTCAAACACACAAACACACACGCAGACACGCACACACACGCACTTACACACACACAAACACACAATCACACACATACAAACCCATGGACACAAACACACACCCACTTACTCACACACACTTACACACTCACATACACACATACCCACACACACACAAATACACATACACACACAGACACATACACACAAAAACACACAATCACACACAAACACAGACATGAACTCACACACTTACACACAAACTGTCACGCACACATACACACAAACACACACTTACACACATACACACACTTACACATACACAAACACACAAACACACACTTACACACCCACGTACACACAAGCACACACTTACACACACAGAAACACATCCACACTTGCACACACACAAACACACTACACACTTACAAACATACACAAACACACACATTTACACACATACGCCTTACACGCACACACTAATACTCAGTACATACACACTACACACACACTTAAACACACAAACACACACATACAAACACAGACACATACACACACGCACTTATGCACACACAAACACACAATCACACACACAAACACACATACACAAACACACACACTTATGCACAAACACACACATACACACACTTACACACAAACACACAAACGTTCACAAACTTATGCACACAATTACACACACACAAACACACACTTACACGCACTTACACTTACACACACAAACACACACACTTACCCACACACTTACACACACAAACACATACACACTTACTCACACGCACTTACACTCACACACACAAACACACACTTACATATACACACCTTACACGCCCACGCTTACACACACACTAAGCGCACACTACACGCACACTTACAAACACAAACATACACACACAGAAGCACACACAAACACACATAAATACACACGCAAACACAAAGATACAAACACACATACACATGCACACAAACACACACTTACACACACAAACTTGCGCACTCACATACACACCCATATACACACACACTTACTTGTACGCATACGCACACTTACAGACACACATAAACACACACACATGCACACATACTTACACACACACACTTACACTGAGACGACCACACACACACTTACACACACACACACAAACACACACACTTACACACACAAACACACCCACACACGCATTTACACATACCTACACTTACACAGACACACATACTTGCACACACACTTACACACAAACTCACAATGACACACATTTACACACACTAACACATACACACTTACACACACACTTACACTCACACAAATACACACACTACACACTTACAGACATACACAAACATACACACACTCCTTACACGCACACACTTATACACACTACGCGCACACTACACACACACTTACACACACAAACACAATCACATACACACACACAAACACACACACTACACACCCACACTTACACACACAAACACACACATACTTACACTCAAAAAACGCACACTACACACTTACAGACCTACACAAACACACACACACAAACACACACATACACACACAAACACACACGTACACACTCATAAACACACGCACTACACACCCACACTTACACACACAAACACACACATACTTACACTCAAAAAAACACACACTACACACTTACAAACATACACAAACACACACACACACAAACACACACTTAAACACACAAACACACACATACAAACACATACACATACACACACGCACTTATGCACACACAAACACACAATCACACACACAAACACACATACACAAACACACACACTTATGCACAAACACACACATACACACACTTACACACAAATACACAAACCTTCACATACACGTACGCACACACTTACACACACACAAACACACACTTACACGCACTTACACTTACACACACAAACACACACACTTACACACACAAACACATACACACTTACTAACACGCACTTATACTCACACACAAACACACACTTACACACACACACCTTACCGCCCACGCTTACACACACACTAAGTGCACACTACACACACACTTACAAACACAAACATACACACACAAGCGCACACAAACTCACACACAAACACACATAAATACACACGCAAACACCCACACATACACACAAACACAAAGATACAACCACACAAACAAACACACATACACATGCACACAAACACACACTTACACACGCAAACTTGCGCAGTCACATACACATTCATATACACACACACTTACATGTACACATACGCACACTTACAGACACACATAAACACACACACACATGCACACACACACCCACACACGCATTTACACATACAAACACACACACTTACACTCACACGACTACACACACGCCTACACACACATAAACACACACACACTTCACACACACCAACACTCACACACACTGAACACATACTTACACACAAGCACACACTTACACACAAACTAACACACAAAACTTTACACACACAGACTTACACACACACAAACACACACACTAACACACACACTGACACTTACACACACACAGACACACATACTTGCACACACACTTACACACAAACTCGCACTAACACATACACACTTACACAGACACTTACACTCTCAGAAACACACACACTACACACTTACAGACATACACAAACACACACATACTTACACACACACACTTACACTGAGACGACCACACACACTTACACACACACACACAAACACACACACATACACACACAAACACACACGTACACACTCATAAACACACGCACTACACACCCACACTTACACACACAAACACACACATACTTACACTCAAAAAAACACACACTACACACTTACAAACATACACAAACACACACACACAAACACACACTTAAACACACAAACACACACATACAAACACATACACATACACACACGCACTTATGCACACACAAACACACAATCACACACACAAACACACATACACAAACACACACACTTATGCACAAACACACACATACACACACTTACACACAAATACACAAACCTTCACATACACGTACGCACACACTTACACACACACAAACACACACTTACACGCACTTACACTTACACACACAAACACACACACTTACACACACAAACACATACACACTTACTAACACGCACTTATACTCACACACAAACACACACTTACACACACACACCTTACCGCCCACGCTTACACACACACTAAGTGCACACTACACACACACTTACAAACACAAACATACACACACAAGCGCACACAAACTCACACACAAACACACATAAATACACACGCAAACACCCACACATACACACAAACACAAAGATACAACCACACAAACAAACACACATACACATGCACACAAACACACACTTACACACGCAAACTTGCGCAGTCACATACACATTCATATACACACACACTTACATGTACACATACGCACACTTACAGACACACATAAACACACACACACATGCACACACACACCCACACACGCATTTACACATACAAACACACACACTTACACTCACACGACTACACACACGCCTACACACACATAAACACACACACACTTCACACACACCAACACTCACACACACTGAACACATACTTACACACAAGCACACACTTACACACAAACTAACACACAAAACTTTACACACACAGACTTACACACACACAAACACACACACTAACACACACACTGACACTTACACACACACAGACACACATACTTGCACACACACTTACACACAAACTCGCACTAACACATACACACTTACACAGACACTTACACTCTCAGAAACACACACACTACACACTTACAGACATACACAAACACACACATACTTACACACACACACTTACACTGAGACGACCACACACACTTACACACACACACACAAACACACACACATACACACACAAACACACACGTACACACTCATAAACACACGCACTACACACCCACACTTACACACACAAACACACACATACTTACACTCAAAAAAACACACACTACACACTTACAAACATACACAAACACACACACACAAACACACACTTAAACACACAAACACACACATACAAACACATACACATACACACACGCACTTATGCACACACAAACACACAATCACACACACAAACACACATACACAAACACACACACTTATGCACAAACACACACATACACACACTTACACACAAATACACAAACCTTCACATACACGTACGCACACACTTACACACACACAAACACACACTTACACGCACTTACACTTACACACACAAACACACACACTTACACACACAAACACATACACACTTACTAACACGCACTTATACTCACACACAAACACACACTTACACACACACACCTTACCGCCCACGCTTACACACACACTAAGTGCACACTACACACACACTTACAAACACAAACATACACACACAAGCGCACACAAACACACACACAAACACACATAAATACACACGCAAACACCCACACATACACACAAACACAAAGATACAACCACACAAACAAACACACATACACATGCACACAAACACACACTTACACACACAAACTTGCGCAGTCACATACACATCCATATACACACACACTTACATGTACACATACGCACACTTACAGACACACATAAACACACACACACATGCACACACACACCCACACACGCATTTACACATACAAACACACACACTTACACTCACACGACTACACACACGCCTACACACACATAAACACACACACACTTCACACACACCAACACTCACACACACTAAACACATACTTACACACAAGCACACACTTACACACAAACTAACACACAAAACTTTACACACACAGACTTACACACACACAAACACACACACTAACACACACACTGACACTTACACACACACAGACACACATACTTGCACACACACTTACACACAAACTCACGCTAACACATACACACTTACACACACACTTACACTCTCAGAAACACACACACTACACACTTACAGACATACACAAACACACACACACTTACACTGAGACGACCACACACACTTACACACACACACACAAACACACACACATACACACACAAACACACACACTTACACACACAAACACACCCACACACGCATTTACACATACAAACACACACACTTACACTCACACGACCACACACACGCCTACACACACATAAACACACACACTCTTCACACACACCAACACTCACACACACTGAACACATACTTACACACAAGCACACACTTACACACACACCAACACATAAACCTTTACACACACAGACTTACACACACATGAACACACACTAACACACACACTTACACTTACACACACACAGACACACATACTTGCACACACACTTACACACAAACTCACAATGACACACATTTACACACACTAACACATACACACTTACACACACACTTACACTCACACAAATACACACACTACACACTTACAGACATACACAAACACACACACACTCCTTACACGCACACACTTATACACACTACGCGCACACTACACACACACTTACACACACAAACACAATCACATACACACACACAAACACACACACTACACACCCACACTTACACACACAAACACACACATACTTACACTCAAAAAACGCACACTACACACTTACAGACCTACACAAACACACACACACAAACACACACATACACACACAAACACACACGTACACACTCATAAACACACGCACTACACACCCACACTTACACACACAAACACACACATACTTACACTCAAAAAAACACACACTACACACTTACAAACATACACAAACACACACACACAAACACACACTTAAACACACAAACACACACATACAAACACATACACATACACACACGCACTTATGCACACACAAACACACAATCACACACACAAACACACATACACAAACACACACACTTATGCACAAACACACACATACACACACTTACACACAAATACACAAACCTTCACATACACGTACGCACACACTTACACACACACAAACACACACTTACACGCACTTACACTTACACACACAAACACACACACTTACACACACAAACACATACACACTTACTAACACGCACTTATACTCACACACAAACACACACTTACACACACACACCTTACCGCCCACGCTTACACACACACTAAGTGCACACTACACACACACTTACAAACACAAACATACACACACAAGCGCACACAAACTCACACACAAACACACATAAATACACACGCAAACACCCACACATACACACAAACACAAAGATACAACCACACAAACAAACACACATACACATGCACACAAACACACACTTACACACACAAACTTGCGCAGTCACATACACATTCATATACACACACACTTACATGTACACATACGCACACTTACAGACACACATAAACACACACACACATGCACACACACACCCACACACGCATTTACACATACAAACACACACACTTACACTCACACGACTACACACACGCCTACACACACATAAACACACACACACTTCACACACACCAACACTCACACACACTGAACACATACTTACACACAAGCACACACTTACACACAAACTAACACACAAAACTTTACACACACAGACTTACACACACACACAAACACACACACTAACACACACACTGACACTTACACACACACAGACACACATACTTGCACACACACTTACACACAAACTCGCACTAACACATACACACTTACACACACACTTACACTCTCAGAAACACACACACTACACACTTACAGACATACACAAACGCACACATACTTACACACACACACTTACACTGAGACGACCACACACACTTACACACACACACACAAACACACACACATACACACACAAACACACACACTACACACCCACACACGCATTTACACATACAAACACACGCACTTACACTCACACGACTACACACACGCCTACACACACATAAACACACACACACTTCACACACACCAACACTTACACACAAGCACACACTTACACACAAACTAACACACAAAACTTTACACACACAGACTTACACACACATAAACACACACACTAACACACACACTGACACTTACACACACACAGACACACATACTTACACACAAACTCACACTAACACATACACACTTACACACACACTTACACTCACACAAACACACACACTACACACTTACAGACATACACAAACACACACACTCCTTACACACACACACTTATATACACTACGCGCACACTACACACACACTTAAACACACAAACACACATGCAAACACACACATACACATATAGACACACACATAAACACACACACAAACACAATCACATACACACACACAAACACACAATACACACCCACACTTACACACACAAACACTTACACTCAAACAAACACACACTACACACTTACAGATCTACACAAACACACACACACAAACACACACAAACACACACATACACACTCACAAACACACGCACTACACACCCACACTTACACACACCTACACACAAACACACACTTACACACACTTACACACACAAACACATACACACTTACACACGCACTTACACTCACACACACAAACACACACTACACACACTTACAGACACACACAAACACACACACTACACACACTTGCACACACAAACTCACACATGTGCACACACAAACCCACACAAGCACACACATACACACTTACAAACACACACACATACACACAAACGCACAGATTGAAACACGGAAACACACACACACACAAATACACACACACGCACTTACGCACACACAAACACACAATCACACACACACAAACCCATGGACACAAACACACACCCACTTACTCACACACACTTGCACACGCACATACACACATACAAACACATACCCACACACACACAAATACACATACACACACAGACACATACACACAAAAACACACAATCACACACACAAACACAGACATGAACTCACACACTTACACACAAACTGTCATGCACACATACACACAAACACACTCTTACACACATACACACACTTACACATACACAAACACACACTTACACACCCACTTACACACAAGCACACACTTACACACACACACAAACACATTCACACTTACACTCACGCAAACAAACACACTACACACTTACAGACTAAGCGCATACAAACACAAACATACACACACAAGCACACACAAACACACACACAAACACACATAAATACACACGCAAGCACCCACACATACACACAAACACTAAGATACAAACACACAAACACACACACATGCACACAAACACACACTTACACACACAAACTTGCGCACTCACATATACACCCATATATACACACACTTACAGACACACATAAACACACACACATAAACACACACACATGCACACATACTTACACACACACACATTTACACTCAGACGACCACACACACACTTACACACACACACAAACACACACACATACACGCACAAAAACACACACACTACACACCCACACACACATTTACACATACAAACACACACACTTACACTCACACGACCACACACACGCCTACACACACACATAAACACACACACACTTCACACACACCAACACTCACACACACTGAACACATACTTACACTCAAACACACACTTACACACACACCAACACACAAACATTTACACACACACACACACGCTTACACACACAGACACACATACTTGCACACACACTTACACACAAACTCACACTGACACACATTTACACACACTAACACATACACACTTACACACACACTTAAACTCACACAAACACACACACTACACACTTACATACATACACAAACACACACACTTATACACACTACGCGCACACTACACACACTTAAACACACAAACACACATGCAAACACACACATACACATACAAACACACATATATATACACACACATAAACACGCACACAAACACAATCACATACACACACACAAACACACACACTACACACCCACACTTGCACACACAAACACACACACACTTACACTCACACAAACACACACTACACACTTACAGACATACACAAACACACACTTACACACACACTTACATACACATAAACATACACACTAACACACACACACTTACACTTACACGCACACAAACACACATACTTACACACACACTTACACACAAAATCACACTTACACACATTTACACACACAAACATATACACACTTACACACACACACTTACACTCACACAAACACACACACACATACACCCACACTCCTCACATGCCACACACTTATACACACTATGCGCACACTTCACACACACGTAAACACACAAACACATACAAACACACACATAGACACACACACAAACACACGCACTACGCACACACTACACACACACTTAAAAACACAAACATACACATACACACATGCAAACACACACTTACAGGCACACACTTACACACACATATAGACACACACAAAAACACACACATACACACACAAACACACACACATACACACACTACACACCCACACTTACACACACCTACACACAAACACACACTGACACAAACACATACACACTTACACACACACTTACACTCACACACACAAATTCACACACTACGCACTCTTACAGACACACACAAACATACACACACTACACACACAAACTCACACATGTGCACACACAAACCCACACAAGCACACACATACACACTTACAAACACACACACATACACACATACATACACACACAAACACACACATATAGACACACGCACAAATGTGCACATATAGACACGCATATAAACACACACATACACACAAACGCACAGATGAAAACACGCAAATACACACACACACAAATACACACACATGCACACACACACACTTACACAAAAATTCAAACACACAAACACACACGCAGACACGTACACCCACGCACTTACGCACACACAAACACACAATCACACACACACAAACACATAGACACAAACACACAACCACTTACTCATACACACTGTGTGTTTTTGTGTGTATGTGCCTGTGTGTAAGTGTGTATGTTTATTTGTGTGTGTGTGGGTGTGTGTTTGTATGTGTGTATGTGCGTGTAAGTGGGTGTGTAAGTGTGTGTTTGTGTAGGTCTGTAAGTGTGTAGTGTGTGTTTGTTTGAGTGTAAGTGTGTGTGTGTTTGTGTGTGTAAGTGTGGGTGTGTAGTGTGTGTGTTTGTGTGTGTGTGTATGTGATTGTGTTTGTGTGTGTGTTTATGTGTGTGTCTATATGTTTATGTGTGTGTTGCATGTTTGTGTCCATGTGTTTGTGTGTGTGTGATTGTGTGTTTGTGTGTACGTAAGTGCTTGTGTGTATGTGTCTGAATGTGTGTTTGTGTGTTTGTATTGTTGTGTGTGTGTGCATGTGTGTGTATTTGTGTGTGTGTGTTTACGTTTTTTCATCTGTGCGTTTGTGTGAATGTGTGTGTTTGTATGTGTATGTGTTTGTGTTTACGTGTGTGTCTATGTGTGTGTGTGTTTGTAAGTGTGTATGTGTGTGTTTGTGTGGGTTTGTGTGTGCGCATGTGTGAGTTTGTGTGTGTACGTGTGTGTGTAGTATGTGTGTGTGTATGTTTGTGTGTGTAAGTGTGCGTCTGTAAGTGTGTGTGTAAATGTGTGTTTGTGTGTGTGAGAGTATAACTGTGTGTGTAAGTGTGTATGTGTTTGTGTGTGTAAGTGTGTGTTTGTGTGTAGGTGTACGTAAGTGCGGGTATGTAGTGTGTCTGTTTGTGTGTGTGTATGTGTGTGTCTAAGTGTGTGCATGTGTATGTGTGTGTGTTTGCATGTGTGTAGTGTGTGTGTTTGTGTGTTTAAGTGTGTGTGTAGTGTGTGCGCAGTATGTATGAGTGTGTGTGTAAGTGTGTGTTTGTGTATGTCTGTAAGTGTGTAGTGTGTGTGTTTGTGTGAGTGGGTGTGTGTGTTTGTGTGTGTGTGTTTGTGTGTATGTGGTGTAAGTGTGTGTGTATTGTGTGTGTTTGTGTGTGTATGTGCGTGTGTTTGTGTGTGTATGCGTGTGTTTGTGTGTGTGTGAGTGTAAGTGTGTATGTGTTTTTGTGTGTAAGTTTGTGGGTAAGTGTGTGTGTTTGTGTGTGTAAGTTCAAGTGTGTGTTTGTGTGTGTAAGTGCGTGCGTAAGTGTGTGTGAAGGTTTGTGTGTAAATGTGTGTAAGTGTGTGTTTCTGCGTAAGTGTGTGTGTTTGTGTACTTGTGTTTGTGTGTGTGTGATTGTGTGTCTGTGTGTGCATAAGTGCGTGTGTGTATGTGTCTCTGTGTGTTTGTGTGTTTGTATTTGTGTGTGTAAGTGTGTGTATAAGTGTGTGCGAGTGCATGTGTGTGTTTACATGTGTGTTTGTGTGTGTGTTTGTGTGTGTTTGTGTGTGTATCTGTGTGTGTTTGCGTGTGTGTGTATATGTGTGTGTTGTGTGTGTGTGTTTGTATGTTTAAGTGTGTGTGTGTAGTGTGTATGTAGTGTGTATAAGTGTGTGCTGTAAGGCGTATGTGTGTAAATGTGTGTGTTTGTGTATGTCTGTAAGTGTGTAGTGTGTTTGTGTGTGTGAGTGTAAGTGCGAATGTGTTTGTGTGTGTAAGTGTGTGTTTGTGTGTAAGTGCGTGTGTAAGTGTGTGTTTGCGTGTTTGTGTGTAAGTGTGTGTTTGTGTGTATGTGTGTAAGTGTGCTTTTGTGTGTATGTGTGCGTGATAGTGTTTGTGTAAGTGTGTGAGTTCATGTGTGTGTGTGTATGTTTCTGTGTGTAAGTGTGTATGTGTATTTGTGTGGGAGGGTGTTTGTGTGTGTATCTGTGTGTGTTTGTGTGTGCATGTGTGTGTTTGTGTGTGTGTGAGTGTAAGTGTAAGTGTGTGTAAGTGTGTACGTGTGTTTGTGTGTAGGTGTGTGTAAGTGTGGGTGTGTAGTGTGTGTGTTTGTGTGTGTGTATGCGTGTGTGTTTGTGTGTGTATGTGTGTGTTTGTGTGTGTGTCTATATGGGTATGTTTGTATCTATTTGTGTGTGATTGCATGTGTGTATGAGTGTGTTTGTGCGTTTAAGTGAGTGTGTAGTGTGTGCGCAGTGTGTTAAAGTGTGTGCGTGTAAGGAGTGTGTGTAAGTGTGTGTGTAAGTGTGTGTTTGTGTATGTCTGTAAGTGTGTAGTGTGTGTTTGTGTGAGTGTAAGTGTGTTTGTGTTTGTGTGTGTAAGTGTGTGTAGTGTGTGTATGTTTGTGTGTGTCTGTAAGTGTGTGTAGTGTGTGTGTTTGTGTGTGTGAGTGCAAGTGCGTGTAAGTGTGTATGTGTTTGTGTGTAAGTGTGTGTAGTGTGTGAGTTTGTGTGTGTGAGTGTAAGTGTGTGTGTAAGTGTGTATGTGTTTGTGTGTAAGTGTGTGTAAGTGTGTGTTTGTGTGTAGGTGTGTGTAAGTGTGGGTGTGTAGTGTGTGTGTTTGTGTGTGTGTGTATGTGTGTGTTTGTGTGTGTATGTGTGTGTTTGTGTGTGTGTCTATATGTGTGTGTAAGTGTGTGTCTGTAAGTGTGTGTTTGCATGTGTGTATGTGTATGTTTGTGTGTTTAAGTGTGTGTGTAGTGTGTGCGTAGTGTGTGTGTTTGTGTGTGTGTCTATGTGTGTGTTTGTATGTGTGTGTTTGTGTGTTTAAGTGTGTGTGAAGTGTGTATAGGTGTGTGCGTGTAAGGAGTGTGGGTGTAAGTGTGTGTGTGTTTGTGTATGTCTGTAAGTGCGTAGTGTGTGTGTTTATGTGAGTGTAAGTGTGTGTATGTAAGTGTGTATATGTTTGTGTTTGTAAATGTGTGTAAGTGTGATTTTGTGTGTAAGTTGTGTAAGTATGTGTGTTTGTGTGCGTGTAATTGTAAGTGTGTGTGTGTTAGTGTGTGTGTAGTGTCTTAAAGTGTGAGCGTGTAATGGAGTGTTTAATTGAAACTGAAGTTAGTGGTTTCTGTCCTTGTCAAACATAGACAACAGAAATAGCAATGGAGTTCAACATGGTTTAGGGAATGAATGAATGGAGATAGACATAAAGAGACTTACCAGGAACACCAACAATAGCGAGGATGGGATAGTAACCTGTCTGAATAATCAGCAGTACACCTTCTATCCGAAAACATAATAAAGACCAGGAAAGAAAATTAAGAGCCAAGGATAAACTCCTGTCCATTGTTCGAACATTCCAGTCCATTGTCCTCAGATTCTGGTCTCGCCTTTCCCTGTCTCTGCAGCTGCCGTTAGTGGTGGATGTGATGCAGTTGCAGAAATAATGGGATAATGCACTGAAAGAAACCCTTACTAATAGGAGAGGGAAAGCCTCCAGTTACACAATTAGATTCCATGGAGATTGACACTAATCACAGTCACTCAATAAACATTTCCAGTTAACCCCTTTTCAATCCAGCACTTCCAGTTCACAATCATAACTGGACTGGACTGGATGTTGGCATCGCTGGCTATTGGTCTTATCTCCCAATACCAACTGTTCTTGTGAAGTCAGTGGGAAGGGAGAATGACGGACGTTTCCTTTTTGCTCATGACTCTGTCATGTTGTTCATGTACAATGCTACATCCAACAGCCTCCCTCAAAAAAAGCAGTCAAGAGGTTGTTACTATGCTGATCCCTCGATCAACCACCAACTGACAGATTGTCACTGGGCATAATAACCCTGAGCATATGCAAGAAATATGGATTTGCCTGAATGTTTCTTTCACTGATTTAATAAGCAACTTTGTAACTTCACTACAAAACAAGCTTCAAATTTTTTTTTAATAAAGTTTACTGCAGCATGGTGGCTCACTGTTGCTCACAGGTCTAGTGACATGGTTTCGATTCCAGCCTCAGCTGACTGTCTGTGTGGAGTTTGCACATTCTCTCAGTGTCTGCCTGAGTTTCCTCTGGGTGCTCCAGTTTCCTCCCACAATCAAAAGATGTGTAGGTTCAGTTCATTGGGCATGCTAAATTACCCATCGTGTTCAGGAATATGTAGGTTAGGTGCATTAGTTTGATGTAAATGTATAGCATTAGTTTTGGGTAATGGGCCTGGGAGTCGGTGTGGACTTGTTGGGCTGAAGGATCTGTTTCCACACTGTACAGATTCTGTGAACTTCTTCTTGCAATTTATTTGTTTTAAAGCAGCAATATTTACATTTTTTGACTTCAGACCAAAGCCAAGTGTGGCATGTACAATCAATTTGTTTATTAAAACCTTGTTTAATAAAGAGCTAAGGATGGAATGAATTCGACATTGGCTCAGAGATACAGAGGAATGGGGACTTTGGCTGTGGAGATTGCGGGAGGGGGGAGTACAATGATATCCTCTAGCCACCAGTATTCAAACATTACTCTTTCTGACATATAGAATGAAATATAATACAGAGCAAGAAGACAGATCACGTTTGGGAGATGGACTGTCAATCAACAATCTGAACAGAACAGGAGAGTTGTAAATGTGAGGGAGGGAACATATTTTTTGTACACACTGTCTAATCACAGGGTAACAGGTTGATAAGATTGTTCATATCTATGCAGGGTATTCAGAATTTAAACAGGCACAGACAACAAAATGTGCAAGGGTACAGAGAGATTCCAGGATAATAACAGTAGATGTTTGCGAGTTTTGAGAAGATTTGTAGCTCAGGTTGAGGTTCTAGATGTAAGTTTGCTGGCTGAGCTGTTAGGTTCATTTTCAGACGTTTCGTCACCATACTGGGTAACATCTTCAGTGAGCCTCTGGATGAAGCTCCAACAGGAGAAGTATTTCTCAATCTGTGCCGGTGCAGAGATGGTGGGCCGAATGACCAATGTGCTTTGCCACAATTATTCTCTGATATGTATTAAAAGCTGAGGAGACAAACACGTTCAATGAAGGCCATAGAGTGTGGCATCATCAATAATTTATTCCTGTTGTTTCAAGCAGTGCAGCTGCCTGCAAAATGCCTTTTCAAATAAAACCGATTTCCTGAGATTCGCATATTTAGATGGATTTTTGCATAGCGTTTTTTTCTGGAACATGAAAAAGAAACAGACTCCGATGTAACTCAAGTGTCACTGGCACAACAGCTCAAGTAATGGACCATATTGGGCAAATATAACCAAGTTCAACCTCGAGACTCGTCAAAATAAAGCAAAACAGTTGGCACAATGGAAACCTGAAATACAAACAGGAAATGGGAGAGAAACGCAGCAGCTGAGGTTACATCTGAATAGAGAAACAGAGCAAACATATCGACTCTGATATAATGCTGTTGTGAAAAACTTATATTGGAGTCAAGACGTTAACTCGGTTTCTGTCTATTCAGATGCTGCCAGACCTACTGAGTTTCTCTCAAGCAGTTTAATTTTTGTGTCTTCTTTCTGAACTGTGACAAATTGTCTGATGTGAACAGGAACAGCAAAGCTACCATGTCAGAGGACTCTCAAGTATTTGGTGATGGACAGTAAATGAGAAATCATGATGTTTCCTTATTAAACGTCCCTATATCAATAATTAGTTGCATTTTTATAACTTGCCATGAATATGTTGACCTCAGTGGCATTGACATCGCATGATCAATCCTCTGATTGTTTGAAAACAAATGGGATTGTTACCTCAATGTCTTGTCATGTTTCTGATGTCACTGGGGTCGCACTCATACAGCAAGGTCTTCCCGTACTGAGACTCCAGAACAAACCGTGAAAACATAAAATATCTTGGTACTTTAACATATTCATTCGTGGATTTTGGAAGGCACCAGCAAGGGCAGAGTTTATTTGGCATCCCCAACAGCTTTGGACAAGGTAACAGAGAGCTGCCCGCCTTGAACCTCTTCAATCCAAATGGCATTGTCATACACAAAGAGCTGTTTGGAAGGGGATTCCAAGATTTCTAACAAATGATCATGTAGCTTTTCATTATTTAATTAACAATGAATTAATGCAGTCATGTTTTAAATTAGCTATGAACCAATATTATAGGTCACTGAGAATGTGTGAAGCAATCCTGCCAATTAATATTGATTCAGGCTAACACAATTGATTTATTATAAATATTAGTTATTAATTATATATATTACATAACTCAGGATGGAAATGCAACAAGTAACTAAAACATTTTAACAACTGTAATCGCGCGGTTCTGTTTGTTTACCAGTTACTTGTGAGTTCTCATTCTGTTTCTGTAATGGTTTTGCTCGAGCACATTCATTTTTAAAAACCTCAACAGATTCCAAAGCACCATTTGCAGTTAATCCAATCCCCAATTTGGTGGAAATATCTCGTCCTCATCCCTTCTCCTCCCTTTATTTTCAACATGCTGCCCGCCACCATTCCGGTTTTCCTCTCCTTTTAGTTTTGTCTTTATTACCTCATCAACCGTGGCTATCATTATTTTTGCCTTCTGTTTCTGCTTTTCATGTTACGTTGCCAGGTCAATTGCTGAGCCGATTTAACCAACTGCACAGCTTTTGAGCCACCTCATGACCATTCCTCATCACCCAATGTCCATCATGCTCCTCCTCATCTGAGTTGACTCAGTGTGACATCTCGGACCCTGAGCAAAACTGTGATTAATGGGAACCGGAGACAATTCTGCACTGGCAATGTCCTCAATTCTAAATGGGAAATCCAATCTCTGCAAGTTGTCTTCCAAGTCACTTAACTAGGGACTAATTTACTGCTCCTTCGCTATCATTTGTTAAAAATCTTGGAATCCTCTTACAAAAGCCCTGTGTTTCTGACTGCACCACTTGGATTGATAGGTTCAAGAAGGCAGCCCTGTTACCTTCTCCAGAGCTGTTGGGAATAGCAAATAAACTCTGCCCTTGATAGTGCGTTCCAAAACCCATGAACAAATATGTTAAAATATCAAGATATTTTATGGTTTCACAGTTTGTTCTGAAGTCTCAGAAAGGGAAGACCTTGCTGTATGAGTGCGACACCAGTAACATCATGACACAGCATGACATTGACGTAACAATTCCCTTCATTTTCAAAGTCAGAGGATTGATCGTGTGATGTCAATGCCACTGAGATCAACATTTATATCGCAAGTTATAAAAATGCAACATATCATCGATATAGGAACGTTGAAGATGGAAACTGAGTAAGTTCTCATTTACTGTCCATCACCAAATACTTGAGACTCCTTTGACATGGTAGCTTTGCTGTTCCTGTTCACATCAGGCAATTTGTCACAGTTCAGAAAGAAGAAACAAAAATTAAACTGCTGGAGAGAAACTCAGCAGGTGAAAAGACAGAAACAGAATTAATGTTTTGAGGCCAATATAACTTACTCACAACAGCTTTATGTCAGAGTCAATATGTTTACTCTGTTTCTCTCTTCAGATGTAATCTCATCTGCTGCATGTCTCTATCGTTTTCTGTTTGTATTGCAGGTTTCCATTGCTTTTTCTGATGGGTCTCGAGGTTGAACTTGGTTATAATTGCCCAATATGGTCCACTCCTTGAGCTGTCGTGCCAGTGACACTTGTGTTACACTGGAGTCTGTTTCTTCTTCATGTTCCAAAAAAACACTTTTTGCTCATATCCATTCAAATATGCAAATCTCAGGAAATCGGTTTTATTTGAAATGGAATTTTGCGAAAGCTGCACTTCATGAATCAACAGGAATAGATTATTGATGATGCCGCACTCTATGGCCTTCATTGAACAAGTTTGTCTCCTCAGACTCCGAAAGCTTTTAAGACATATCAAAACTAATTACAGCAAAGCACAATGGTCATCCAGCCCACCATCTCTGCACCGACACAGACTGAGTTACATATCTTCTGTTATTATCATGTAATCTCCCTGTACCCCTGCACATTTTGTTGTCTCTGCCTGTTTTACTACTGAATATCCTGTGCAGATGTGAACAATCTTATCAACCTGTTACCCTGCGATGAAAAAATGTGTCTGTAAAATCAATTGCCTGAATCACATTTACAATTCTCCTGTTCATATTATCGATTGACATTCTATCTCCCAAATGTAATCTCCCTCCTTGCTCTGCATTATATTTCATTCCATCTGTCAGAAAGAGGGATGTTTGAATACTGGTGACTGGAGGATATTATTGTACTCCCCTCCAATCTCCACAGCCAAAGCCCCATTCTGTCCCTGATCCCTTAATAAGCAATGCTTTAATAAACAAAATTATTAAATATGTCACATTTAGCTTTGATCTAAAATCAAAGAATGTAAATATTGCTGATTTAAGGCAAATAAAATGCAATAAGATATTTGCTATTTTAAAAAAAGTGCTGAAGAGCATTTTGTGGTGAAGTTACAAAGTTGCCTCTTTACATCAGTGAAAGGAGCGCCCAGGCGCATAGTCAGGGTAATTATGGTGACAATCTGTTGGTTGGCGGTTGATCGAGTGATCAGCACAGTAACAACCCCTTGACTGCTTTGTTTGAGGAGGGCTGTTGAATGCAGCATTGTGCATGGAAAACAAAACAGATTCATCCAGCCTGCGAAAACGAAACGTCCATCATTCTCCCTCCTCACTGACTTCACTAGAACAATGGGTAATGGGAGATAAGAACAATAGCCAGTGATATCAACATCCAGTCCAGTCCAGTTATCAATGTCTACTGAAAGTGTTGTATTGAAAAGGGGTTAACTATAAATGTTTGTTCCGTGACTGTGATTAATGTCAATCTCCATGGAATCTAATTGTGTCACTAGAAGCTTTCCCTCTCCTATTAGTAAGGGTTTCTTTCAATGCATCATGCCCTTGTTTCTGCAACTGCATCACATCCACCACTAACGGCAGCTGCAGAGACAGGGAAAGGAGAGATCAGAATCTGAGGACAATGGACTGGAATGTTCGAACAATGGACAGGAGTTTATCCTTGGCTCTTAATTTTCTTTCCTGGTCTTTATTATCTTATCGGATAGAAGGTGTACTGCTGATTATTCAGGCGGGTTACTATCCCATCCTCGCTATTGTTGGTGCTCCTGGTAAGTCTCTTTATGTCTCTCTCCATTCATTCATTCCCTAAACCATGTTGAACTCCATTGCTATTTCTGTTGTCTATATTTGACAAGGACAGAAACTATGAACTTCAGTTTCAATTAAACACTCCATTCATTATACACAAATTTCAGACCCCTACCTCACAAGCATCTGATACTGAGACTGCTCACAATGTTGAGGCCCCTTTTTGCCCTGAACTGATTTATGTCTTGGTATTGTGTCCATCATCAAACCTGTCCATTACCAGCTCCATAATACCACCAGATTCCACTTACATTTCAGTACTGTTGCTGAATCACCAATTCTCTAAGCCTTGACAAAATTCAGACTTTACAGTTCCAATGTTCTCCTGGTCACACTTTCAGTTGTAAATATTTCAATTGCAAACTTGTTCTTGGCTCAAAAGTAATTCCATGACAGAAACACCATGTCAGAGTATTAATGTCACTGGAAGGATAATTCAGAGACACAAGCTAATATGCGAAAGACACTGTTTCATATCCTATCACAACTGAAAACAAACCTTAAATTCAAATGACAAGAATTGGAGAAAAAGAGGGTTTCACTAATAGCAACCATAAGACCCCCACGATTTTGTCTGAAATCCGAGCTGTTTCACTGATGTTGTTTGGGAAAGAAATCTAACATTCTTATGTTTTGGGCAAGGAGCAAGGAGGTAGGAAAAGTTTAGTTTGGGATTATGTTCAGCATGGACTAGTTGGACTGAAAGGTCTGCTTCTGTGCTGCTATGCAATGTGCTTGACTCTATTCTGCCTTGTGGAATGGCCTCTCAGGTCAAGGTCAATCAGTGTTGGTCATCAAATGCTGTCCTTACCAGTGATCAGGACATTCCTCATCTTCCACCTCGGAACACTTCAACCCCAGGGCATCAATGTGGACTTCAACAGTTTCCTCATTTCCCCTTCCCCCACCTCACCCCAGTTCCAGACTTCCAGCTCAGCACTGTCCCCATGACTTTCCTACGTGCCTATCTTCTTTTCCACCTATCCATTCCACCCTCCACCCGTCCCCGACCTATCATCTTAATCCCCTCGCCACTCACCTATTATACTCTATGCTACTTTCTCCCCACCCCCACCCTCCTCTCATTTATCTCTCCACCCTTCACGCACTCTGCCTGTATTCCTGATGAAGGGCTTTTGCCCGAAACGTCGATTTTACTGCTCCTCGGAAGCTGCCTGAAATGTTGTGCTTTTCGAGCACCACTCTAATCTAGAGTCTGGTTTCCAGCATCTGCAGTCATTGTTTTTACCTAGCGATGTAACAGTTCATCAGCAACTGACAAGAATCTGAGAACGAAGGCATTTTCAACACAGAGTGGGTGTGCCATGTATACATGGATTTGACCTGCTCCAGTCACTGGAGCATCAGTGAAGGTTCTGTAAATGGTTTCCTCAGGTTTGTGTATCAGCTACTGCTTTCATTCAGGGAGAGCTGAGGGTCTGGTCACCCCACTCTGAACAAGGTGTGGGCAGGGCATTCACAGTATATTGGTGTCTTCAACACGGCTAACAAATGGAGCAGAGACTGCATGGAAGGAAAGCTCTGTAAACAGCAAGGCACTACAATCTCCTCTCTGGGATTTCCAGGAATGTTTTCCAATATTGTACCTATTCCAGGTGCAATGTGTGAAGCCAGTTTGATTAGACAATGAGGAGGTCACAGAGCTTGTCACTTGTGGTTTCACACCAGGGAGAGGATTGTGCTGATTCGGACCATGAAGTGAACTGGTTTGATTCTGGAACTTACAATCCAAAAATGTGCAACATCGGTGAATTGGCCTTGCTAAATTGCCCATTGGATTGGTTATTAGTGAGGGGTAAATACACGTTAGCTGAATGGTTCTGGGTGGGTTACTCTTTGGAGGGTCAGTGTGGACTTGTTGGGCCGAAGGGCCTATTTCCACAGTGTAGGGATTCTAACTCTAAAAGAATAGGTGTCATATCCCTCAGGTGCCATCGTGCCATTTCTGAGGTATTCATGAGGTGACATAGGCTATCTCTGTCCCATGAGGTGAATATGTTGGTTCTGTCTCCACAGTGAAAGGAACAGAAAATCTTCCAGAAATATTCGGGAACAGGATGATCGGTGAAGATGAAGAAGTGCAGGAAATTTGAATTATTAAAGAGGAATTACTTGAAAAACTCATGCATTGAAGTGTGGTAAGTTGCTGCACCAAATGAGTCATGAATTTCGAGGACTGCGGAGATAGGGCTGCGGATGGAGCATGCTGGATGTTAGAAACAAATTTAATAAAATTTAGACGAGACCACCAAAACTAGAAACAAGACAATTTATTCTACGATCTTGCAAGAAAGAGCATCAAGTGCAGAAACAGATGAGCAATGAACATTCAAACTAGTACACAGTTATACTTTTGAGCTGCGTGAGGTCACCTCTTTTGACTCCTACATTACCCAATCAACTTTATTCTCTGACTAACTTGCGATCTGCTCTTATTATTTCCCCTCCTTCTCCAAGTTGGCGACCCTTCCAGTAAGTGCTGACATAAGGAAGATTTTGCTAAACTTGGATCTTGATGTTCCTTTTACTTTATCTGTTTGCTTGTAACATCTTCCATTGTTCATAGGTACATTCCATTCCTGAATATACATTTTAACAATGTGCCTTTTCTTGCCTAGTTTATGTGTTTCAGATATCTCAGCTATTTTGCTGAGACTAAATTATTTAAACTATCATGATAAAATAGATTAGATTAGATTAGATTACTTACAGTATGGAAACAGGCCCTTCAGCCCAACAAGTCCACACCGCCCCGCCGAAGTGCAACCCACCCATACCCCTACATTTACCCCTTACCTAACACTACACTAGCATGGCCAATTCACCTGACCTGCACATTTTTTGGACTGTGGGAGGAAACCGGAGCACCCGGAGGAAACCCACGCAGACACGGGGAGAACGTGCAAACTCCACACAGTCAGTCGCCTGAGGCGGGAATTGAACCCGGGTCTCAGGTGCTGTGAGGCAGCAGTGCTAACCACTGTGCCACCGTGCCGCCCGAAATCATTTACTAGAATAATTATGCACTAAAGTTAGTACCCAATTATACATTTTCCTAGTGCTTGCTGATTTAATCATTGTCTGCAGCTGCCCTTTACACTTGATTTATCAGCACTATACTTCAGCTTATTGTCACTACCTTTTTGTGAAAACAACACACTTCCCCATTTCTTACAACTCCCCTATTGCTTTTCTTTTACCATTTGTTGTTTTGCCAATTTTATTTTCTGCCCTCTTTTCACACTAAAGTGCAGAGGTTCACAATCTTGCCATTTTTGCCCTCCTAAGTCTGCCTTTTTTCAAATTCTAGGAGTAATCTGCTACTCTCTCTTTCTTGTGCGCATGCTGTTGTCATGACCAACATTGATTGTTGTCCTCCTAAAGACATTACCAACTTACTCATTATCCACATTAACATGTTAAATCCTATCATTAGACCTACTATTATCAGTAATACATAAATGCCTAAATTAACTAGCCACTTTCCCCAATCAGGCAGTCCCCAGTCGCCCCATCCCCATCCCTCATCTTTTCGAAGTCCATGCCCAATTTCTCTTATATTATTTATCTTTTTCTTTACTATTTCTTCCTTATCTTCCACTGTGGAAGAGGTGTCTGGGATGAAGGTGCAACATTACTTACCAATCAGAGCACAGTTCCCTTTTTTTCAGCCAAGAGACAGTCTAAAGCCATTCGATTCTGTAAAACTGTTAGTCTTGTGGCAATCATTTCGGTGGTTATGGCCGATATTTGGGACTAAGTTTCTCCCGGTTTCATTAATTAACTTCTCAAGGGCAGCCACCAGTTTCTGTATTTCTACCCCTGCCCTTGCAGCGCCGTAGTTTGGGAATAGTGTCCACAACAGACGGTCTCCGTCAGAGAGCTCTCGGGCCTTACATCTTATTCTCCCCTCCTTTCTCAGGTTGTGCTCATGTTTTTCTAATCGGAGATGAGGAACTATATAAGTGAGGTAATAGCAGCCACTCCAGCCTTTCTGACTTTGAGGCAGTGTTTCATCAACATCATAACATGCATGCATTCCTATACATTAGGTTACACAAATGTATTTTTCCCCGGGAATAAATAGATAGGCCTTCAGGCCGCATATTTCAATATTTTCCGTTTAATGTAAGGGGAACGGTCGTGGCAGTGGCTTGGCTCGTGTAGACACAAGATGATTTTCCTAATCGGAAGGGTGCGGCGTCATTCTGATTACAGAAACAGGTGGTATTTACTGCTCCTTTCGGTGGGGAAACTCTAAGGCCATCGATAGCACCTTGGGTTTTCGGGGCTGGTCTAGGGAACCATCTGACCCCTGTCAGATCTCCACTTTGTATCATTTGAGCCCGAGTCAAATTGTTGTACATCGTACACTCCTCTTTTGGTGAGCGCTTTACCGAGGTGGGGAGACCAGACTGGCCATGGTGTGGGACCTCTGCACAGACCCAACAGTCGGCAAGTCCCTTTTGTTCAGCATAATTTTGGCATAGTGAAGTGAAGTGATTTTTTCCCACCTCCTTGAACAGTTAATACTACTAACGTTACAATACTATACCAGTACCTGCCCATCTCTGACCCCTGCCTACCGTCCTGTCTATCTGTCTGTATTTGAGATTACAGGGAGCAAGAAATATTGCATTTTTTCTTTTTTTAAAAAAAAATCAAGTTCTAAACAAAACATTGGGTGAGGGTGATAGGCCGGAGAGGGGGTGGGGGTGGAGAGGTCAGGAAGAAGATTGCAGGTCAAGAGGGCGGTGCTGAATCCGGGGGTTAGGACTGAGATAAGGTGGGCGGGAGGGGAAATGAGGAAGCTGGAGAAATCTACATTCATCCCGTGTGGTTGGAGGATTCCTAGGCGGAAGATGAGGCGCTCTTCCTCCAGGCGTCGTGTGACCAGGGTCTGGCGATGGAGGAGGCCAAGGACCTGCATGTCCTTGGCGGAGTGGGAGGGGGAGATAAAGTGTTCAGCCACGGGGCGGTTGGGTTGGTTGGTGCGGGTGTCCCAGAGGTGTTCCCTGAAACGTTCCGCAAGTAGGCGGCCTGTCTCCCCAATGTAAAGGAGACCACATCGGGTGCAGCGGATGCAGTAAATGATGTGTGTGGAGGTGCAGGTGAATTTGCAACGGATATGGAAGGATCCATTGGGACCTTGGAGGGAAGTGAGGGGGGAGGTGTGGGCGCAGGTTTTGCACTTCTTGCGGTTGTAGGGGAAGGTGCTGGGAGTGGAGGTTGGGTTGTTGGGGGGTGTGGACCTGACGAGGGAGTCGTGGGGGGAGTGGTCTCTCCAGAATGCTGATAGGGGTGGGGAGGGAAATGTATGCCTGGTGGTGGGGTCTGTTTGGAGGTGGCGGAAATGACAGAGGCTGATATGATATATCTGGAGGTTGGTGGGGTGGAAGGGTGGTGGTTCTGTCTTGGTGGCGATTGGAGGGGCGGGGTTCAAGGGCAGAGGTGCCGGAAGTGGAGGAGATGGAGTGGAGAGCATCATCGACCACGTCAGTTGGGAAATTGCGGTCTGTGAAGAAGGAGGCCATTTAGGCTGTTCGGTAGTGGAATTGGTCCCCCTGGGAGCAGATGCGGCGGAGGTGAAGGAATTGGGAAGATGGGATAGCGTTTTTACAGGGGGCAGGGTGGGAGGAGGTGTAATCTAGATAGCTGTGGGAGTTGGTCGGTTTGTCGTAAATGTCTGTGTTGAGTCGGTCGCCCGAGATAGAAATGGAGAGATCGAGGAAGGGGAGGGAGGGAGGAGTCTGAGATGGTCTAGGTAAATTTGAGGTCGGGGTGGAAAGTGGATGAACTGTTCAACCTCCTCGTGGGAACACGAGGTAGCGCCAATACAATGATCGATGTAGCAGAGGAAAAGGTGGGGGTTGGTGCCAGTGTAGCTGTGGAAGATGGACTGTTCCACATATCCGATGAAGAGGCAGGCATAGCTGGGGCCCATGCGGCTGCCCATGGCTACTCCTTTGGTTTGGAGGAATTGAGAGGATTGGAAGGAGAAGTTGTTAAGAGTGAGGACCAGTTCAGTCAGTTGAACCAGGGTGTCAGTGGAAGGGCACTGGTTGAGTCGGCGGGAGAGGAAGAAGCAGAGGGCTTGGAGGCCTGTGTGATGGCGGATGGAAGTGTATAGGGACTGGATGTCCATCGTGAAGATAAGGCGTTGGGGGCTGGGGTAACGAAAATCATGGTGGAGGGCGTGGGTGGTGTCCCGAACGTTGGCGGGGAGTTATTGGACTAAGGGGGACAGGACCGTGTCGAGGTATGCAGAGATGAGTTCGGTGGGGCAGAATCAGGCTGAGACAATGAATTGACTGGGGCAGTCAGGTTTGTCGATTTTGGGCAGAAAGTAGAAATGGGCGGTGCGGGATTGTGGGACTATGAGGTTGGAGGCAGTGGATGGGAGAACTCCTGTTGTGATGAGGTTATGGATGGTCTAGGAGATGATGGTTTGGTGGGGGGAGGTGGAGTCATGGTCAAGGGGGCAGTAGGAGGAGGTGTCCGCGAGTTGGCATCTAGCTTCAGCGGTGTAAAGATCGGTGCAACAAACTACCACTGCGCCTCCCTTGTCTGCCGGTTTGATGATGAGGTTGGGGTTGGAGTGGAGTGAGTGGAGGGCTGCGCATTGTGAGGGTGAGAGGTTGGAGTGGGTGAGAGGTGTGGACAGGTTGAGGCGGTCAATGTCACGGCGGCTGTTGGATATGAAGAGATCGAGGGTGGATAAGAGGCCAGAACGGGGTGTTCAGGTGGATGGAGTGGGTTGGAGGCGGGAGAAGGGGTTGTCAGAGGGTGGGCGAGAGTCCTGGTTAAAGAAGTAGGTGCAGAGGTGAAGGCGGTGGAAGAAATGCTCGATGTCTTAGCTGCGTGTCGAACTCATTGATCCGGGAGCGTAGGGGGATGAAGGTGAGGCCTTTGCTGAGGATTGATCATTCATCCTCAGAGAGGGGGAGGTCTGGAGGGATGGTGAAAATATGGTAGGGCTGGGAGCTAGGACCTGGTGTGGGGCTGGAGCTGGGAGTGGGGGCGGAGTTAGGCATGGGAGTGGAGTTAGTCATGGGGGCGAGTTAGTTGTGCAGGTGGAGTTGGTCGTTGGGGCGGAGATTAACGTGGGGGCGGAGATTAATGTGGGGACGGAGAGCTACGTGGGGCGGGGATCGATGTGGGAGCGGAGATCGACGTGGGGCGGAGAACGACGTGGGAGTGGTGTAGCGTACGGTGTGGTCCTTGAGCAGGTGAGTGACATCACTGGGGGCGGAAGTTGCTGCAGCGACTGCAGCTCCGGGGGCAGAAGTGGTGCACCGGGCAGTTACTAGTGGTGTACTGCAGGGATCTGTTTTGGGTCCACTGCTGTTTGTCATTTTTATTAATGATCTGGATGAGGTCATCAAAAGATGGGTTAGTAAATTTGTAGATGACACTAAGGTCGGTAGTGTTGTGGATAGTGCTGAAGGATGTTGTAGGTTACAAAGGGATACAGGTAAGCTACAGAGCTGGGCTGAGAGTTGGCAAATGGAGTTAATGCGGAAAAGTGTGAGGTGATTAACTGTGGAAGGAGCAACAGGAATACAGAGCACTGGGCTCATGGTAAGATTCTTGGTAGTGTCGATGAGCAGAGAGATCTTGGTGTCCATGCACATAGATCCCTGAAAGTTGTCACCCAGGTTGATAGGGTTGTTAAGAAGGCATTTGGTGTGTTAGCCTTTATTAGTCGAGGGACTGAGTTTCAGAGCCATGACGTCATGCTGCCGCTGTACACAACTCGGGTGCAGCCGCACTTGTATATAGTTCAGGTCGTCGCATTATAGGAAGGATGTGGAAGCTTTGGAAACGGTTCAGAGGAGACTCACGAAGATGTTGCCTAGTATGGAGGGAGGGTGTTACCAGAAAAGGTTGATGGACCTGAGGCTGTTTTCATTAGAGAGAAGAAGGTTGAGAGGTGACTTAATTGAGACATATAAAATAATTAAAGGGTTACATAGGGTGGACAGTGAGAACATTTTCCTCGAATGGTGATGGCTCGCACAAGGGGAAATACTTTAAATTGAAAGGTGATGGATATAGGACAGATGTCAGAGGTAGTCTTTTCACTCACGAGAGTAGTAGGGACATGGAATGCACTACCTACAACAGTTGTAGAGTCGCCAACTTTAAGGACATTTTATTGGTCATTGGATAGACAAATGGATGAAAATGGAATAGTGTAGGTTAGATGGGCTTCAGATGGGCTTCATTCATGGGTGAAACATTGAGGGCTGTACTGCGCTGTAATGTTCTATGTTCTACAGCATACCCCTTGGCAAAAAAAGATAAACGGGAACACAATGCTTCCAGGCAGACTTGATCAGGGAGCTTAAGGTAAAGGAATCCTCAGCAGACAGTGATCATAATATGACTGATATTACTCTTCAATTTGAGAGGGAGAAGACAAAATCAAAGGTAATGGTATTACAGCTGAATAAAGGCAACTACAGAGGACTGAGAGAGGAGGTGGGTAGAATTGACTGGGAGAGGAGTGTATCAGGAAAGACAGTGGAACAGCAATGGCAGGAGGTTCTGGGAATAACTCAGGAGACACAGCAGAGATTCATCCCAAGGGAAAAGAAGCATGGTACAGGGAGGAAGAGGCAACCATGGCTGACTAGGGAAGGCAGAGATAGCATGAATGTAAAAGAAACAGCAGATAATTTGGCAAAGGGCAGTGGGAGACCAAAGGATTGGGAACTTGCAAAGACCAATAGAGGGGAACAACAAAATATATAAGGAGGGTCACAATGAAATATGAGGGTAAGCTAGCCAGACATATCAAGGAATACTGCAAGAGTTTCTTCAGATACATAAAGTGCCAAAAGAGAGGCAAAAGTGGACATTGGGCTGCTGGAAAATGACGCTGGAAATATAGTTGTGGGGAAAAGGAAATGGCTGAGGAATTGAAAAATTATTCTGTGTCTGACTTCATGGTGGAAAGTACAAGTAATATCAAATATATTCAAGAGAGTCTCGGGAAGAGCTGAGTATGATGGCCATCGCCAAAACAGGAAGTTCTGGAAAAACCAAATGGCCAGAAGGTGGATACAGCACCTGGACCAGATGGACTACACCCCAGAGTTCTCAGGCAGTTAGCTGAAGAGAGAGTAGAAGCATGAGTGGTGATCTTTCAGAAATTGTTTGAGTCAAAGAGGTTCCCAGAGAACTGGAAATTCGCTAACGGGACACTTGTTTAATAAGCGACTAACACACAAAACAGAAAATTATAGTCCGATTACCCTAACCTCAGTCATGGGTAAGATCCTGGAATCCATTGTGAAGGATGTGATCTCTGAATATTTGGAAGTGTATGCTAAAATAGGCAAAGTCAGCATGGTTTCATCAAGGGGAGGTCATGCTTGACAAATCAGCTAGAAATACTTGAGAGACTAGAAAGACTTAGCATCAACGGTCAGCATGGACAAGTTGGACCGAAGGGTCTGTTTCTGTGTTGTATATCTCTATTAGCTATGACTCTAAATAACAAGCATGTTAGACCAAGGAGAGCCAATGGGTGTTATCTATCTGGACTTCAAGAAGACCTTTGACAAGGTGACAGACAGGAAGCTGCGAAGTAAATGAGGGACCCATAGTGTTAGACACAAGGTGCTAGCATGGATAGAATATTGGCTGCTTGGCCAAAAGCAGAGAGTGGGGGTAAAAGGGTCCTTCTCATGATAGCAGCCAGTGACGAGTGGTGTTCTGCAAGGCTCAGTGTTGGGAGCTCAACATTTCACTTTATACATTAACGAGATGAAGGAACTGAGGGCATTCTGGCTAAGTTTGCAGATGATACAAAGATAGGTCGAGGGACAGGTAACAGTGAAAAGGTAGGGAGTCTACAGAAGGATTTGGACAGGTTAGAAAGGTGGGCAAAGAAGTGGCAGGTGGAGTACAATGTGAGAAATATGAATTCATGCACTTCTGAGGCTCTAGAAGGTTCTGGTCAGACAACATTTGGAGAATTGTGTGCAGTTTTGGGCCCCATATCTTAGGAAGGCCCTGGAGTGTGTTCAGAGACAGTTCAAGAGAATGGCCCCAGAAATGAAAAGCTTAATTGAATGGCAGAGCAGGCTCGATGGACTTAATGGCCTAATTTCTGTTTTTGTGTCTTATAGTCTTAAAAAAAGAAAAAAATAACCTTGTTAAAGTGACAGCATTGTCACATCCAGGTGCACTGGCACAGACATACATACAGATACACAGAAACATGCACACTGACACACATAAACACACACAGAAACATGCACACACACACACACACACAGACACACTGACTCACATACATATAGATACACAGAAACATGCACACATACTTGTTTTAAATGGAGGTAATGCACAAAACAGAAAATTACAGTCTGATTACCCTAACCTCGGTCCTGGGTAAGATCCTGGAATCCATTGTGAAGGATGAGATTTCTGAATACTTGGAAGTGTATGGTAAAATAGGCAAAGTCAGCAGTAAATGACACTTCCCTGAGATTAACCATCTTGAACACAGTTTGAGTCAATCAGAGGTGGCTCAGTGGTTCGCACTGCTGCCTCAAATTCCAGGAACCAGGGTTCGATCCCAGCCTCGGACGACTGTGTGAGTTTGCACATTCTCCCCTCTGTCGACATGCTCCGATTTCTATCCGCAGTCTAAAGTTGTGCAAGTTAGGTGAATTGGTTGTGCTAAATTGCCCTCAGTGTTCAGGAATGCGTATGTTAGGTGCATTAGTCAGGGGTAAATATAGGATGGGGAAATGGGTCTGGATGGGTTACTCTTCGGAGGGTCAGTGTGGACATGTTGGGCTGAAGGGCCTGTTCACACAGTGTCAGAATTGTAAAAAAAATCTCAATGAGGAAGTGAGACTGTGCTGTGATGTCTCCCAGTTGTTGTCAGGGAGGAGGTGAATGTGTTTAATAAATTCATGATCATTTGTAAAATGAACAAACATCCACTGGTACAACAGATCCATATAGTCGCTTCATGTCCTTGTGTGAAATAGTTTGATGTTCAGAAACTCACTAACTTTACTGGTTAAGTTCATCCCACTCACATGTTGTGTTTGTCTGTGTGGAAATACGAGGTTACCCTGTGGGATAAATCTGTGTTCCTTGCCTGTAGAAGACTGTTCCCTTGTCTGAATAAAAGCATTTTGTAGCTGATTTGAAACTGCAGCTTTGTCTCTGTGTGGATTTCAGGTCTGAGGCCAGTTTGTGTGTGTGAGAGAGAGAGAGTGAGTGTGGGTACTGCTGGAAGCTCAGTTCCAGTTTTGAAACTTTACCAACCCGTCCCTGAAACAGACCCTGTCTGAAGTGACCCCCAGGAGAAGTGTCTAGATTAGATTAGATTACTTACAGTGTGGAAACAAGCCCTTCAGCCCAACAAGTCCACACCGACCCGCCGAAGCGTATACCACCCAGACCCATACTCCTACATTTACCCTTTCACCTAACACTACGAGCAATTTAGCATGGCCAATTCACCTAACCTGCACATTTTTGGATTGTCAGAGGAAACCGGAGCACCCGGAGGAAACCCAAGCAGACACGGGGAGAATGTGCAAACTCCACACAGAGAGTCTAGTCCTCATGGGAGCGAGGGAGTGTGGGAAACGAGCAAGCGGGAGAGCTGGGACTCAGTAATGGTAAGTATCACCTTTTCAGACTGTGTCTTTCCTGAACTCCTGCCTGTCACTGACTGATTTCCCGTCTCTTTCTTACATTGTCACTTTATGTCTCTTTGTTTCTCACTTTGTATATTTCTCTTGTATTTCTCTTGTATATTTCTTTCAAAATCTCTCTACTTTTCTCTCTTTTGGTCTTTTTCTCTTTCCCTCCTGCGTCTCTATCTCCCACATACCCAACTCTTTATTTCATTCTCCCTCTGTCTGTCCCCTCCCTCCACCTTTTCTCCCCTCTGTCTCTCTGCAGTTTTCCTGCACTCCCTCCAAACTTTTTTCTCCCAAAACAAATTGCCGAATGTGACTCCCTGACAAATGTGGCCTCTTGAATTTTGTGTCATCCAATTTTGAGACCCCATGTACCCCCATTTCACACCCTCCCCTTCTTCCATTTTCTGACACCCCCCGATATTCCCTCAACATGTTTCACTACTTCCCACTTTTGCCCTGTCTTTACCCCACAATTTCACCTCATCCACACAGCTATTTGCCCCATTCCCGAATGTTGAGTCACACCAAAAGAATATTGCTCTCCATCACATATTGCACTCCCCCGCAAAAATATGTTGCCTACAACCTGACAAATATTGTCATCAAATATTGTGTTCCCTCCATTTCTGTTCCCCCTGAATATTGTCAAATATTTTGCCCCTCATCCCAATTTTATAGTCTGCACTCCCTGTGTCCGCTAAACTATTTAACCCCCAACAAAGTTTTGTGCCTGACAGAGACAGTTGGAAGGAAAGAGTGAAGAAGAGGGACGGACAGAGGGAAGGAGGGAGACAGAAATAATTCAAGACGAGAAAAGAGGCATAGAGGTGAGAAAAGCTATAGGGAGAGGTGGACCGACAGGGAGAGAGAAGGAAACAGAGGGAGAATCCCACTCCAGTAAGTATTCAATCCCGCTACCGTTCCACCCGAAATTTGCCTCCAGGGATAGGACAGGGATAGACAGCCACAGGCAAATGGAGAGTGAAACCCCAGGGAGAGAGATGGGGAACAGGGAGACCTAGGTAAACAGAGGGAAAGCTCCATCTGGTGAGTCAGAAAGGTAGACAGAGAGAGAGAGAGAAATCTTGGGAGAGACAGAGAAAGATCCTCGGGAGAGAAACTGTGCAGGACAGAGACAGAGATGCAGAGGCAGAGGAAGAGAAATATAGGGACGGATTGAGGGGGGCAGAAAGACCCCAGAGAGAGAGATACAAGGACAGACAGGAGAGAAAGAAACTGGGACAGAAAAGGTGAAAATGGAGTAATACAGAGAGAGAAATAGTGAGTGAGAGAGACACACGGAGAAAGAGATTAGATTACTTACAGTGTGGAAACAGGGCCTTTGGGCCAACAAGTCCACACCGACCCCTCCGATGAGCAACCCACCCAGACCCATTCCCCTACACCTAACACTATGGGCAATTTATCATGGCAAATTCACCTAACCTGCACATTTTTGGACTGTGGGAGGAAACCGGAGCACCCAGAGGAAACCCACACAGACACAGCGAGAATGTGCAAACTCCACACAGACAGTTGCCTGAGGCAGAGAACTGAACCCAGGTCTCTGGCACTGTGAGGCAGCAGTGCTAACCACTGTGCCACCGTGCTACCCAGAGAGACAAAGCAAAAAGGACAGACAGGAAGCGGGAGTGAGAAATCTCATTGAGAATAGGGGAAAATGTAGAGAGTGAGAAGGAGAAAGAGAGTAAAATAAACCCAGGGATACAGAGACAGAAGAAAAGAGGGAGAGAGAGGGAGAGAGAGAGAGAGAGAGAAACATCCAGTTTCGAATCCAGTCTTGAATGAACGTCTGTGTGGAGTTGGTACATTCTCCTTGTTTTTGCCTGGGTTTCCTCTGAGTGCTTTTGTTCCCCCCACAGTTCAAGGATGAACAGTGGATGAGCCATGGGAAATGTAGGGTTACAGAGATGGGAAGGGTTTGGGGAGGCAGTCCTTCAGAGGGTTGGTGTGGAATCGATGGGCTGAATGGCCTGCTTCCCTCCTGTGGGGAATTTATGGAAACCCAAGGAGAGAAAGAAGTCTGTAGGGAGAAAGGTAAACAGAAATATCATTGAGCAAGAGCGATGGAGAGGGACAGAGAATGAGGGGGATGTGGCTCAAATGACCCTCAGGGAGCAATAGCAAGATCACAGAGGGCAGAGAGAGGTTGGCGGGAAAGACCAAATATCAGAAACACTGAATGGCAGATCAGTTCCTGAAAAACCTGGTGAGAGGGTGAAAGAGTGGGCTGGGGTAGAAGTGAAGGATATTGGAGAGAGGGGAATTTATAGAAAGCTGTGGGATGGACAGGCAGCTGGGAATATGGAGGCTGAGAGGGAGGGAGGCAGTGAAATCTGTGGGATCAGACTGTGCAGCAGCTCCCTTTTGCCTATCTGAATACCCATACCCCCTCTATCCCCCAGAGCCTACCCCCTTGTGGTACAAACCCCTCGAGTATTATTGTAAGGGAGCAGGTGTCTGACTTGTAGCTGAGGGGCTTCTGACTGACTCCTGTTATTGAAACGTTCGTAGAGGTGCTGGAGATGGTATGCTGTGAGCTGCCTTAGATATTCAGGGAGACCTGAGGATTTGGTGACCCAACTCTGGATGGAGTCTGGGGACTGTAGTTACAGCAGCTGGGTCTGTAGCATGAACAACAAATGGAGCAGGGGCTGGAGAGAGAGGCAGCTCTGAAACCACGGAGTGAGTGTGGGTGGGGAAAGGGATCTGCCGTATCCACTCTGGGTTTTCCAAGAACAGCTTCCCAAGAGACACTTAACCCAGGAGCAGGGTGTGAGGGGACCCTGATTGAACAAGGAGCTGGTCACAGAGCAGTGTCACCTCCTTCAACACGACCTGCAGCTTCACACCAGGGGCGTGGTGCTGCCAGTAGCTGTTAGGGTCACAGCTTCATTCAGCTTCTAGGATCCGGAACTTTCCAGGCAGGCGTGGGGGACATATCCATCATCTCCCAGTATGGATCTCCCGCCATTTGGTGACGGAGGATATATATGGCGGATGAGGTGAATACAATGTTTCCTCCCTCAGCAGAAAGCTGCCAGGGCTACCCTTGTTTTCCCAGTATAGTGGGATTCCCGATGGTGTACATGGCTCTGTAGGGTCCCCATGTCAATGGGGAGAGTTAGAGGAACTGAAGGACCTCTCACTCCATTAATGATGCAGTGTGACCATGCACAGTACATCATGTTGGTGAATACCCACTGTCCTGGCAGCAGCCACAGCCTCTTCATTCAGAAGCAGTCAGCCATTCCCATCATCTTCAGGTCCCCACATCAAAAGAAAAGATGGTGCCTCAGATGAGGCCACCCCCTTCGGACACGGTTCAACACACCTTGCCCCTCACCAACCAACCACATCAAAATATCCCATGTATACTGAAAACAATGGGACCACTGGGATAATCAGGCATCAGACCATCAGGGAGATGGAGCAACACTTCCGATGTTGGAACTAGGTCCTGCAATCTCCCTCCATTTATGTAATCTATGGCCTTGTATCCTTTCTGAAAAATTCACAGGTTCACAGTTAGCCACGCTACATTCCATCTGCGAAATGGGTATTTACTGCTTATCCATTTACAGATCCTGCACCTCCTCTTGATAACTTTGTTTCCTTCATATCTCAGCATCATTGCTGAATTTAGTGTGAATGCATTTGTTCCATTTATCTAAACCGTTGATATAATTTGCAAATAGATGAGGACCCAGCAGGTGTCTGTGCAGTCATTATTTTCTGTTAAACTGATAAAGACTGATTTATCCCAGTGGATGGTATCTTCAATATGAGGCTGAGCCTTTCCCTCCACCAGGAGTGTGTGCCGGCTGTTGTGGAGGCAGTAGATGTCCATCATCAGGCACTTTCCTTGAACATCATTGTCCTGTCACCATGAGAATTCTTGGGTTCTGGAATCAATGTTCGGGAATTACAAGGTAACTCCTTTCTTGACCTTACAGCATGGTTCCATCACCATTGGTGGGTCTGTCCGGCCTTTGGGACGGGATATACCCAGGATTAGTGATGGAGCTTCGTGAAACATTACCCATCAGGTTTGATTCTGTGTGTAATGACAATGTCAGACTGTTTCCTGATCAATCAAAATGAGCAATAAAGGTGACAATGGAGCAGGGAATAATGGCTTAAAAAGCTGAATGAAAGACACGCCATCTGATTACACATTGTATCTTCAAAAATGATTGAGGAACTCAATGCAAACATTGAGGTAAATGGATACAATTTAATGACATCAGAGAGTCCTTACTCCAGGGTGTCTGACATTTGGAACTGTACATCCAGGACCTTTTATATTTGGGGACGTAATGCAAAACATAAAAAGAGGTGGAGTAGATCTCCAAGTAAAAGTTGATATCTGTACGATTGTAACCAGGGAATCTTACATCAAATCTTCACGTTAATCTTATTGTTTCTGTACACAAAGTGCCAGTTGAGTTGAGTTTGGAGAGAGATTTTCACCCTGACGCTGAGTGGATTTCACCAAACCTAATGGACAGACAGTGATGTGGCTTTTTATGACACTATCATATTCTCAAACTGATATTCTCCGGAACATTCTGTAAACAACATTCCTCCGGAACAGTCTATTACTGACATTCTCCGGAACATTCTATAAATGGCATTCTCTGGAACATTCTACAAGTCACATTCTCTGAACATTCCATCAAAAACATTCCCAGAATATTCTATTATTGACATTCTCTTAACACATTCTATAACCAACATTCTCTGGAACATTCTAGAAACAGCATTCTCCAGAACATTCTCTGACCCACCTTCCCTGGAACAATCTATAACCAACATTCTTCAGAACATTCTTTTACCAACATTTCCAGGAAAATTCTACAGCCTACATTCCCCGGAACATTCTGTAACTGACATTCCCCTGAACAATCTATATCCAACATTCTCTTGATAATTCTATAAGCAACATTCTCCAAATCATTCTAAAACTGACATTATTTGTGAACAGCCGGATGACATTTAATTGAAAGAAGACAAAATCCCAAGGGCAAAGATCCTGTTCCATGGAGAAGGAAACACTGTTTCGAAGTCCCTCAGGCAGTTAAAAGGCTTTCCCTTCCATTACATTTCTTTAACTCAGAGAATCGATCAACCACAATTTAGACTAAAAGATCAAAGTTTCTAACGCCCGTTTGTCTTCAAGGAACTGGGACAGAATCCTTCAGGACGGCAAAGTTTACTCTGTCTTCGGAACTGTAAAGCAGTGACCTGTCTGCTTTTGAGTGATTGAGTGTGTGGGAATGTTCTAGAAACCATCGGTTCTTATAGATGCATGTCTGTGTGTTTAGGGAGGGAGGGTTTCATCTGTATTAAATCACATTTCTGTCAGTAATTCAGAATTTACCATGTGTTATTCCAGCTACAACTACATCAATAAATCTCTGAACGTTTCATTTTGAAAATCTCACTCTGGTCTCAATCAATTGTAAAATGTCCTTCAATCTAAATTGTTGGTTTTCCTCCCTCACAGTTAACATCATGACGATCTTCGTCCTGCTTTATAAAGATTGTGGATTGTCTCCATGTGTCAGACGTTACCTGGGGGCAATGGCAGTGATGGATCTACTGGTCATTATCCTCGATATGATATTGAGACACATTCCCATTGTTTATCGGGATCGGTTTTATTTCCTGTACTCCGTCCCCGTGTGTAATATCCACGTCATCCTGCCGTATGCAGCCACTGACTGTTCTTTCTGGTTCACCGTCACTTTCACCTTTGATCGGTTTGTGGCCATTTGTTGGCAGAAGCTAAAAAATAAATATTGCAGTGAGAAAACGGCGGCCGTGATTCTGGGAACAGTGATTGTGCTGAGCTGTTTAAAGAACATTTTCTGGTATTTCATGCTCACGGGTCTTTATCGGTTGGCGAACTCCCCCTGGTTTTGTTACATAATGAACGGTGTTCTATCTTCTCGTGTCTGGGTCACAATCAAGTTCCTCCACCACATTCTAACACCAGCTCTCCCATTCCTTCTGATTCTGCTGCTCAATGTTTTCACCGTCAGACACATTTTAGTGACCAGCAGAGCCCGCAGGAGACTCCAGATTCACACCAATGGGGGTATTCACCATGATACAGAAATGCAAAATCGAAAAACATCTATCATTTTATTGTTTATGATCTCAGCCAATTTCATCCTGTTATTGTCAACATTAATGCTGTATTCGATATGGAATCGGATGTTTAATTTGGCATATACCCCTGTGTATCTGCATCGCTTTGTGCGGGAATTGGGCTTCATGCTGCAGCTCCTCAGTTGCTGCACAAACACCGCGATTTACGCTGTGATCCAGACTAAGTTCAGACAGCAGCTGAAAAATGTGCTGAAATATCCCTTTACCCAAATTCATCAATCGATCAAATTTACTCATTAATCAATCCATCCAGGATTTTTTCATTTCAGTTCAATGTTTCAGCAACAAAACAGCCTGTCGCTATGGTAACAGACTGAGGGCAGTGCTGGCTTTTCCAACCTTATTGAACAGGGACACATTTCAATGTTTCTCAACTTGGTGATCGGTGAAAAAAGGCACCATTTCACTGAATGTATCTCTCACTTCAATCTGTAAAAATGAAATTATTCATTTAGAAATACCAAGCTGCAGAACAAACTATTTTGTTGTTTATGTTGAAGCAGCTGAGCTGGAGAGAGACAGACTCAGCCACAAGTCCAGGTCGTTAGGGAAGGAGAGGGAACCAGGGCCCAGCTCAGGAGTTGGGTTTAAGTCACTCTGTCCTTTACTTTCACCTCAGGATCACTGACTCTGACCTGGCCTCAGCAGATTTCATCTCTCTCTCCATATTCAGCTCTCATTCTCACAATGTCTCCCTCTTTCTCTCGTCCTCCCATTTTTGTTTCCTGTTGCTCATATCTCAGATGCAACGTCGGTCAGCCAAAACTGCTGTGTCACCCAAGAAATTGTTTGAAGAATAACACAACTGTGCAACATGAGAGATTCACAAGCTGTGATGCTCTCACCACAGAAAAGATCATCCACTCATGTAGTAGCATGTCGAGACCAGCATTGTATCGCATTAAACACAATCTGTTTGGGCGGGGAGGGGGAGGGGAAGCAAAAGAGACTCAGTCTTTGATTTATCACTTTTTCATTCATTCATTTCTTCTAACGTGGCTCCAATCCCATTGCACCGAGAGACAGATCCACAGGCACAAACATATAGAGACACACATTTAGAGATACACACCAATATATATGACAATTGTATCACTTTACACACAAGACAGACAGACAGACAGAAAGGGGAGAGGTGGGTATACACCATTTCAATGGATTCACCCCGAGAACAACAGAGATCCCACTGCACAGTGACACAGACTTAGAGACACACTGAGACAGAGAGACGCACACTAATACATACACTCATCTACAGCAGCTGATGTGCACACAGCAACAGAGCAAAGATAGATCAGCAGAGACAGTTCAATACAAATACACACACACACACAAAGAACAAAGAAACATATTAAATGAATCCACCGTGCCTGCCTCTACCACCTCTGCTGGCAACGCTTTGCAAATGCCCACCAACTTCTGTGTGAAGTATCCCCCTTAAACTTTTCACCTCTCACTTTGAAAGCATGACCTCTCGTTATTGAATCCCCTTCACCCTGGGAAAAAGCTTGTCTCTATCCACCCTGTCTATACCCTTCATGATTTTGTAAACCTCAATGAGGTCCCCTCCAATCTCCTTTTTTCTAATGACAATAAACCTAACCTACTCACCCTCTCTTCATAGCTAACACCTTCCATACCAGGCAACATCCTCGTAAACCTTCTCTGAACCCTCTCCAAAGCGTCCACATCCTTTTGGTAATGTGTTTAGAACTGTACACAGTATTCTAAATGCAGCCGAACCAATGTCTTGTACAATTTTAACATAACTTGCCAGCTCTTATACTCAATGCCCCATCCAGTGAAGCCAAGCATACTATGTGCCTTCTTGACCACTCTATCCACCTGTGCAGTAACTTTCAGGGAACAATGGACCTGCAGTCCCAGATCTCTCTGCCCATCAACTTTTCCCAAGGCTCTTCCATTCATTGTATAATTCGCTTTAGAATTAGACTTGCATCACCTCACATTTGTCTAGATTGAAAGCCATCTGCCACTTTTCCGCCCAACTCTCCAGTTTATCTATATCCTCCTGTATTCTCTGACAGTCCCTTATGCTTTCTGCTACTCCACCAATCTTTGTGTCATCTGCAAATTTGCTGATCATACCAACAGTGCCCTCTTCCAGATCATTTATGTATATTACAAACAACAGTGGCCCAACTACTGACCCCTGTGGAACACCACTGATCACCTTTCTCCACTTCAAGAAACTCCCTTCAACTACTACTCTCTGTCTGCTGTTGCTCAACCAGTTCTTTATCCACCTAGCGAGAACACCCTGCATACCATGTGACTTCATTTTCTCCATTAGTCTACAATGGGGAACCTTATCAAACGCCTTACTAAAGCCCATGTATATGACATCAACAACCCTTCATCTAACAACTTGGTCACATCTTCGAAGAACTCTATTAAGTTGGTTAGGCACGATCTACCCCGCACAAAACCACGTTGCCTATCACTGATAAGCCCATTCTTTTCTAAATATAAATAGATCATATCCCTCGGTACCTTCTCCACCACCGATGGTCTGTAGTTACCCGGAATATCCCTACTACCCTTCTTATACAGGGGGACAACATGAGCAAACTTCTAGCACATCACCTGTACTTAAGGATGCCACAAAGATATTTGTCAGGGCCCCAGCTATTTCCTCTCTCGCCTCCCTCAGTAACCTGGGATAGATCCCATCCAGTCCTGGGAATTTGTCTACCTTAATAACCTCTAATACACCCAACACATCTTCCCTACTGATGCAAAGTAATCATTCAGAATCTCACCCATTCTCTCAGGTTCGGCACACAGCCTTCTTTCAATATCTTTCTGTGGACCGATCCTTTCTCTAGTTACCTGCTTGCTTCTTATATAAGAATAAAATGCTTTGGGGATTTTCTTAATTCTGCTTGCTAAAACTATTTCATGACCCCTTTTAGCCTGCTTGATTCCTCAATTAAGACTGGTCCTACTCTTCCAATATTCCTCCAGGGCCTAGACCTGTTCTTAGCTGCCTCGACCTTATGTACGCTTCTCTTTTCCTCTTGGCTAGTCGTACGATTTCTCCTGTCATCCACGGTTCACGAATCTTGCCTTTCCTATCCCTTGCCTTCAACGGGACATGCCCATCCTGCACTATCTTTAACCTATCTTTGAAAGCCTCCCACATCTCAAATGTGGACTTCCCTTCAAATAGCTGTGTCAAATCCACATTTCCCAGCTCCTGCCTAATTTTGATATAATTGGCCTTGGCCCAATTTAGTACTCTTCCCTTAGGACCTCTCTCTTTTTTATCTACGAGGATTCTAAAACTTACAGAATTGTGATCACTGTTCCCAAAGAAATCCCCCACCACAACTTCTACCACCTGTCCTGGCTCGTTCCCCAGTACCAGGTCCAATATAGCCCCTTCCCTCGTCGGACTATTGACAAACTCCTCTAGAAAACTCTCCTGGACGCTTCGTACAAATTCTACCCCATCCAGACCTCTGACGCTAAGTGTATCCCAGTCAATGTTGGGAAAACTAAAATCTCCCATCAAAACCACCCAGTTGCTTCTACATCTTTCCATAATCTGTTTACCTATTTGTTCTTCTACCTCACGCTCACTGTTGGGAGGTCTGTAATACAGCCCCAACAATGTAACTGCACCCTTCTTATTTCTCAGCTCCACCCATAATGCCTCAGTATCCAAGACCGCCATAGTGTCCTCCTTTAGCACAGCCGTAATATCATCCCTGATCAGCAAACCAACTCCACCCCCTCTTTTACTTCCCTCCCTGTCCTGTCTGAAGTGTCTATATCCTGGAATATTTAGTTGCCAATCATCATACCCTTCCTTCAACCACGTCTCTGTGATTGCAGTAATGTCATACTCCCAGGCACCAAACCAAGTCCTAAGTTCATCTGCCTTAAACACTATACTCCTTGCATTAAAGTAGATGCATTTCAGGCCACCAGTTCTTTTGCTCTCACCTGCTCTCTGCCTACACTTCCCTTTATTAATGCTATCTTCATAATTCTTACAGTCTCCAGTCTGCACCTCTCTGCCTACTTGTTTTCTCTTCTGGTTCCCAGCTCCCTGCCACATTAGTTTAAAACCTCGCCAACAGCGGTAGCAAAAACTCCCCCACGGACATTAGTTCCGGTCTGGTTCAGATGTAGACCATCCCTTTTGTAATAGTCCCACCTTCCCCAGAACCAGTCCCAAGGTCCAACAAATCTGAACCTCTCCCTCCTACACCATCTCTCAAGCCACGTGTTCATCCTGCCTATTTTTTCATTGCTACACTGGCTAGCACGTGGCACTGGTAGTATTCCCGAGTTCACTACCTTTAAGATCCTCCTCTTTAACTTCTCTCCTAGTTCCCTGAATTCTTCTTTCAGGACCTCATCTAATTTCCTACTTATATCGTTGGTGCCTGTATGCACCAAGACAACTAGCTGTTCACCCTCCCCTTTTAGAATGCTCTGCAGCCGATCAGTGACATCCCTGACCCGAGCACCTGGGAGGCAACATACCATCCGGGAGTCCGTTTTCAGCCACAGACCCGCCTATCTACTCCCCTCACAATAGAATCCTCTATGACTATAGTCCTATGAGTCCTTTTCCTGCCTTTCTAAACAGCAGTGCCTACCACAGTGCCATGATCCTAGCAACTGCTGCCCTCCCCCGGTGAGCCATCTCCCCCAAAAATACCCAAAACGGTATACCTGTTTTGGAGGGAGATGACCGCAGGGGACACCTGCACTGCCTTCCTACTCTTTTTCTGTCTTTTGGTCACCCATTCACTGTCTCCCTCAGCAATCCTAACCTGCGGTGTGATCAGTTCACTAAACGTGCTATCCATGATCTCCTCAGCATCGCGGATGCTCCACAGTGAGTCCATCCACAGCTCCAGAGCCGTCATGCGGTCAAACAAGAGTTGCAGCTGGACACACTTCCTGCAAGTGCAAGAGTCAGGAACGTCAGACACGATCCTAGGCTCCCACATCAAACAAGTGGCACATGCCACGGATCTGAGGTCCCCTGCCATTTTAAGCTTAGCTTTATATGAACTAACTAAAACCAAACAATGCACTTAAATAAATGGAAAAGAAAGATAAGACATAAAAGCCTTACCTGAGTGGGTCTTTTTCTTCTGGTTAGAGGAGGGGGGTGCTGGAGGGAGATACGACACATGTTTAGCCACTGCCCAAATATAAATTAAGCCCATACCTTCCCGGCAGCCCTTGCTTCACTCCTCCTTCTCTCCTCGCCGCTCTGGCAAAATGGAGGCCTGACTCCCGCACACACGCACACACACACACACAGACACACACACACACAGACACACACACACAGACACATGCACACAGACACATGCACACAGACACACACACAGACACACGCACACAGACACAGACACACACACACACAGACACACAAACAGACACACACAAACAGACAGACACATATACATGCACACAGACACAGCCACACACAGACACATACACACTCACACAGACACACTCAGACACAGACACACACACAGACACAGACACACAGACACATACACACTCACACAGACACACACAGACAGAGACACACACGCACACAGACACACACAGACACAGACACACACAGATACATATACATGCACACAGACACACACAGACACAGACACACGCACACAGACACTGACACACACGCGCACAGACACATACATACGCACACAGACACGCAGAGACACATACACTCACACAGAAACACACACAGACACACACACACAGATACAGACACACACACAGACACATACACACGCACACAGACACTGACACACACGCACACAGACACATACATACGCACACAGACACGCAGAGACACATACACTCACACAGACACACACAGACACACACAGACACAGACACACACACAGAAACACACACAGACACACACACAGACAGACACACACATACATGCACACACAGACACACACTCAGACACACACAGGCACACACACAGACACACACAGACACACACACACACTCACACACATACATGCACACACATACATACACACACACACATACATGCATGCACGCACAGGCACACACACACGTACATAGATACATACACACAAACACGCACACAGATACACACGCACACACATAGAAGACACACATGTACGCGCCCACACACAGATACACACACAGACACACACGCACGTGCGCCCACACAGATATACACAAACAGATACACATACACATGCACACACACAGATGCACACACACACACGCAAACAGATACACACACACACCGATAGACGGTAATACACACATCCACATATACTGGCTCACACACTCATAGCTACAAATTTGCAGAGATAGTTCAATTAAGATAGACACACAGACAGTTACAGGGAGAGAATCACATACAAAGAGACACAAAGAGGCACATCTATACACTCAAACATACAGACCAACATAGATTCATACACATACAAAGACAGCAACAGAGACAGACTGAGGTGCGGATGTGCAAACAGACCTTTACACAGACACAGACAAACACACAGAATCATACACATACAAACCCACTCACATACTCAAACACACAGACACATATTGTTATGGACCAGGCCAGACTACCTCAAAATATATTGAGAAGGTAGCTTAAGCCCTAACCTTTTCTTATTTTAAAGGCAGATAGGAAATCAATACTCCAGGTGTGATGCAGCTGGTCTGAACACTCAGCTTTCAGCAAAACAGAATTTATGAAAACACAACAGAATAACAAAAGAAAATCAAATTTAGAATAACGTCATTACTAGAAAACTTAACTATCCAGATACAGCAAATTAACTAAGGGACTGTTCCAATCCAAACATCCCAGAACACACACTTTAGCAAAATAGGAAAACTGAAACAGATTCTTGCAGGCAGGAGGGAACAACATCCAAAGAAATTCGAGAGCGACAGCAAGTTAGGATTCATCTGCTGATGCTTGGAATCTTTTCTGGACTCCAGCATCTTGTGACTGCCACAGCTAAACCAAACTGGAAAGAAAAACCCCTGTACTGAGAGAACTCGCCAATCCCCTGCCATTGTTAACCTCGGCTCTTTGTAGCCCCTTTGGCACCTCTGCCTTTACAACCTCTCTTATCCATGTCGTGCAATTGAGGAACTGCATAGGTATTAACAAAATCATAGTTGGACTCATGTACAGGCCTCCAAACAGTCGTCAGGAGATGGGGCGCAAGATACAACCGAAGATGCAAAAGATTTGTAGGAAATGCAAAGATACAGGGATCATTGGGGATTTCAATATGCAGGTGGACTGGGAAAATCAGGTTGGGAACAGTTCGCAAGAAAGTGAATTTATGGAATGTCTACGAGATGGCTTTTTGGACCAACTTGTGGTGGAGCCCAGTAGGGAACAGGCAACACTGGATTTAGTGATGTGGTATGAAGCAGACTTGATGAGAAAGCAGATCATTTGGGGAAGGTCAGTGGGAAACCAAAGCATTAGGTACTTGCAAAGACCAATGGAGAGCAACGACAAAAGAAATAAGGAGGGTCACGATGAAAAATGACGGTAAGCTAGCCAGACATATCATGCAATACCGTAAGAGTTTCTTTCGACAGATAAAGGGCAAAAGAGAGGAAGACGTGGACATTGGGCCACTGGCAAATGACGCAGAAAGATAGTGGCAGGGAAAAGGAAATGGCTGAAAAATTAAATAATTATTCTGTGTCAGTCTTTATTGTGGAAGACATGATTAATATCCCAAAAACATCAAGAGAGGGGAGGGACAGAGCTCAGTGTGGTGGCCATCACCAAAGACATCAACTTCATCAATCTTGATCTGTTCCAGCCTGTTTCCCAGCTCCTCAAAGTTCTCATTCACAACAAGGTCCCTTTCCTTAGTGAAAACTGAAGCAAAAATCTCATTTAGGGTTTCCTCTATCTCCTCAGATTCCACACACAAGTTCCCGACACTATCCCTGACTGATCCTACATTCTTATTCCTCACATATGAGTAAAATGCCTTTGGGTTCTCCCTAATCCTTCTTGCCAAGCCTTTTTTATGCCCCCTCCTGGCTCTCCTCAGATCATTTCTGAGCTCCTTTCTAGTAAGCTGTATTCCTCTAAAGTTGTGCTAGATCTTTGCTTCCTGCACCTCACAGAAGCTGCCTTCTTCCTTTTGACAAGAAGCTCCCCTGTTCTCGTCATCCAAGATTCCTTAATCTTACCCCTTCTTGCCTGTGTCAGTGGACAAATCTGTGCATCACTTGCAACAACTGCTCCTTAAATAGTCTCCACATGTCTGTTATACCCTTTCTGTGGAACAATTGCTCCCAATCTGTACTTCCCAACTCCTGTCTAATAGAATCATAAATTCCTTTTCCCCAATTAAATATCTTCTCTTGGTAACTGCTCCTTTTCCTCTCCAAGGCTATGGTAAATGTGAGGCAGCTGTGATCACTGTCACCAAAGTGCTCTCCCACCACGAAATCTGACATCTGTCCTGGCTCATTGCCGAGTACTAAATCCAAAATGGCCTCTCCCTTCGTCGGCCTGCCTACATACTGAGTAAGGGAACCCTCCTGAACACACCTGACAATAACAGCTCCATCCAAAACATCTGAACTAAGGAGGTTCCATTCGATATTGGGAAAGTTAGAGTCACCCATAACAACAACAACAACTCTGTGACATCTGCCAGCCGATGAGTTCTTTGATCTCTCTACTGCTATTAGGGTGTCTGTAGGAAACTGCTACAGAGGTGACTGCTCCCTTGCTGTTCATACTGACTCTGTAGACAATACTTCCTCAACAGCCTTCCTTTCTGTAGCTGTGATGCACTCTCTGATTAGCAATGCTGCACCCCCTCCTCTTTTCCACCCTTCTTGTTCTTTTTAAACATTCAAAACCTTGGAACATTTAGCAACCATTCCTGCCCCTGTGAAACCCATGTCTCCATTATGGCCACAACATCATAGTCCCAAGTACTGATCCACGCTGTCAGCTCATCACTCTTATTTCTGACACTCCTGGATGTACTGACCCTGGAGTCTGTGCAGAGAACATTCACGAGAATGGCCCTAGGAATGAAAAGCTTAACATATGAGGAATGTTTCAGGACTCTGGGTCTGCACTCGATGGGGTTCAGAAGAATGAGGGGAAATCTAATTGAAACCTGGAATACTGAATGTCCTGGACAGAAAGGATGTTGGGAAGATGCTTCCATTGGGAGGAAAGACTCGGACCGAGGGAACTTCAGTAGAGTAAAGAGAAGACATTTTTAAATGGAGTCCAGGAGAAATGTCTTCAGCCAAATAGTGATGCATCTATGGAATTCACTGCCTCAGAAGGATGTGGGGGCCAGGACTTTGAATATATTTAAGATGGTGGGAGATAATTTCTTAACTGTCAAGGGGATCAAGTGTGACAGGGAGAATAGGGATGAGAAACGTAGCAGCCATGATTGAATAGTGGAGGAGGCTCGATGGGATGAATGGCCTAATTTTTGCTTTTATGTCTTATAGATTAAAAAAAAACGAAGAACAAAATATGCTTGTTAAAGTGACAGCATTGTCACATCCAGATGCTCTGACACAGACATACAAACAGATACACAGAAACACACAAAACGACACACATAAATGCACACATGAAACATGTACACACAGACACACAGACTCACACATCCATACAGGCACACAGAAACCTATACACACACAGACTGTAGTGTGCAGGAAATGACACTTGCCTGTGTTGAACCATTGAGAGAGTGAAACAGTGCTGTGGTGTCCCTCAGCTGTTGTCAGGGAGGGGGTGAATGTGTCCAACAAACTGCAGCTGTGTTTCTGTGTGGATTTCAGGTCTCGGGCCAGTTAGTGTGTGTGAGAGAGAGAGAGAGAAAGAGAGGGATTGCGGGTACTGCTGGAAGCTCAGTTCCACTTTTGAACCTTTACCAACCCATCCCCGAAACAGGCCCTATCTGAAGTGAACCCCAGGAGCAGTGTCTATCCCTCATGGAAGCAAGTGAGTGTGAGAAATCAGCAAGAGAGAGAGAGTAATGGTGAGTATCACCTTTTCAGACTGTGTCTTTCCTGAACTCCTGCCTCTTGGCCGATTTCCCATCACTTTCTCACATTGTCACTTTATGTCTCTTTGTTTCTCACTTTGTGTCCCTGTATCTTTCTCTCAAAGTCTCTCCTCCTTTCTCTCTTTTGGTCTTTCTGTCTTCCCCTCCTGCATCTCTGTCTGCCACACTCTCAACTCTTTATTTCATTCTCCCTCTGTCTGTCAATTCCCTCCAGATGTGTGCCCCCTCCCTCTCTGTTTGCATTTTTTCTACCCCCTATCTCCACCTTTCTGCCTCTCCCTCTCTCTGCATTTTTCCTGTCCCTCCCCCAAATGTTTTTCTCGATCCAAAATTGCTGAATGTGACTCCCTGCCAAATGTTACCTCTCGAACTTTGTGTCATCCAATTTTGAGATCCCATACACCCCCCATTTCACACCCTCGCCTTTTCTTTTTTGCCCTCGCAGATATTCCCTCAACATATTTCACTATTTCCCACATTTGCCCTTGTCTTTACCCCACAACTTTGCCCCACCCTCACAGTAATTTGCCCCTTTCCAAAATCTTGAGTCACCCCAGAAGAATATCACCCTCAGATGTAGCATTCCCTCGCACAAATATTTTGCCCACCATCTGCCAAATATTGTCTCGTCAAATGTAGCGTTCCCATCAATTCTGTAGTCCCCAAATATCATCCTCAAATTTCCCCTCCATCTCAGTTTTGGACCCATGCCCTTAGTCACCAGGCCCCCCAAACCTCTCCACAGATCTTTGAAAGTTGCCACCCAGGTAAATAGTGCGGTGAAGAAGGCATATCGCGTACTGGCTTTTACTGGTAGAGGAATTGAGTTTTGGAGTCCGGAGATCATGTTGAAGTTGTATAAGACCCTGGTGCGGCCGCATCTGGAGTATTGTGTGCAGTTTTGGTCGCCATACTATAGGAAGGATGTGGAGGCACTGGAACGGGTGCAGAAGAGGTTTACCAGGATGTTGCCTGGTATGGTAGGAAGATCGTATGAGGAAAGGCTGAGGCACTTGGGGCTGTTTTCATTGGAGAAAAGAAGGTTTAGTGGTGACTTGATAGAGGTGTACAAGATGATTATGGGTTTAGATAGGGTTGACCATGAGAACCTTTTTCCACGTATGGAATCAGCTATTACGAGGGGGCATAGCTTTAAATTAAGGGGTGGTAGGTATAGGACAGATGTTAGGGGTAGGTTCTTTACTCAGCGAGTCGTGAGTTCATGGAATGCCCTGCCAGTAACAGTGGTGGACTCTCCCTCTTTATGGGCATTTAAGCGGGCATTGGATAGGCATATGGAGGATAGTGGGCTAGTGTAGGTTAGGTGGGCTTGGATCGGTGCAACATCGAGGGCCAAAGGGCCTGTACTGCGCTGTATTCTTCTATGTTCTATGTTCTAGATACAGCACTACCCCTGACACAGGAGGCTCTGCTGGATTAGGGCCAAGCCCTCAGTAGGGTCATTAACCTTCACCATGATTTGATAAAGGCAGCGATGCCCACACCCCACCAGGAGCCACCTCATCCGTTCCAACCTGGGGACTATGTAATGATCAAATCACTGGGAAAAGATTCTCTCTCTCCTCGGTGGAAAGGTCCTTGGTGCCTCTGACAGCCCCGACAGCTGTCAAACTGAAGGGAAAACCTGATTGGACACACGGGACCTGCTGCAAGTGAGCTCCGCCCCCTAAAGACAACAACCAGGAAGCACAGCAAACGACAGCTCCACACCCCAAGGAAAGCTCCAGCTAACCGCCACAGCCATCACCATCTTTATACTCCCCCTGATCATCCTGCCTCAGGATGACTGGAACCTCATACAATCTTCCCCATGAACCCCCGGCCCTTCTCCTCACAGACATTCTTGGACAGGGCGCACCCATCGGATCGATCTGCCTCAAAAGCAGCCGGTGCGCCAATTCCTTGCTCCTCACCCCACAGCAAGTCAGTCCACAGCAGAGGGCAGGATACTGAACCTTCACATCCTCAACAGGATCAGGCAAAACCTCACTTTCACCACCACCTGGACAGGGACCCAGACCGACCGCCTGAGAACCTATAATGGCACTTACTTTATTTACAGCCACAGAGCCTCCCCTTGGTTCCTGTTATCCTGGACCAGGAGCTGCTATGTTGGGTACGTGGTCCAATTTGTATAACATTCCCAGTCTCCTCCCTTCACGAAGCCACCGTCTCGCAAGAAGTGAACCCTCAACACCCTTGACCAGATTCTCTCTGTCTTTTCACCCACCTATGCAGCCATTCGATTGGAAATAGAAGCCCAGCTGCTGGCCATCCCCTTGGAGGAGGTAGCCAATGCCACATCCAAAGCACTCACCCAGCTCAATGCGGAAGTTCTTGCCGTTCACACTGTGGCCCAATGAACCAGGATTATCTGCTGGTGGAGAAAGGGGGCACATGTGCCCTGATCGGCTCTGATTGCTGCAGTTACATACCCGGCCCCAGTGGGAATATTACTAACTCAGCCCGACATATCCAACAGGCTGCCGCTGTACTGCACAACCAAAAACCAAAATGGGACCCATGGAACTGGGCACGCTCCTGGCTGGGTTCCTGGGGCACGGCCTTGCTCCAGGGTCTCATAGTCCTCATTACTATCATTGTCATTATTGCAGTTCATGTCATAGCCATTAAAATGTGCTGTCTGAGCTTGTGCTCAATGCTACTACCCCCCTGCCCTGACCTTACCACTCAACTAGTGAAGATCCACTGCGATAAGAACTTTGCCCCGACATGGAATATGTGGGTTCAGACTCGGACTCCGAATACTACCCCATTGTTTCCGACCCTCTCCCTGGCTCTGGCTACATACCCCCCCCCCGCCCCTTCGCCTCTACTTCGAACTCAGCGCTTTCCCTGACAAAAACAAAAAAAGGGGAATTGTAGGAGAAAAGATAAACCTCTCTGCCTGCCTTGTTCAGAGAAACCATATCTGTTCTTAGCAAAACAGAGCATACTGGGAGTGCAGGTCCATTGTACCCTGAAGGTTACTGCACAGGTGGATAGAGTGGTCAAGAAGGCATATGGTATGATTGCATTCATTGGATGGGGCATTGAGTATAAGAGCTGGTAAGTCATGTTAAAATTGTCCAAGACGTTGGTTCAGCCGCAGTTGGAATACTGTGTACAGTTCTGGTCACCATGTTACCAAAAGGATGTGGACACTTTGGAGAAGACGCAGAGAAGGTTTTGCGAAGATATTGCTTGGTATGGAAGATGCTAGCTCTGAAGAGAGGTTGAGTAGGTTAGGTTTATTTTCATTAGAAAAAATGAGGTTGAGGGGGTAGCTAATTGAGGTTTACAAAATCATGAAGGATGGATAGAGACAAGCTTTTTCCCAGGGTGAAGGATTCAATCATGAGAGGTTATGCTTTCAAGGTGAGAGGTGGAAAGTTTAAAGGGGATACATATGTACTTTTCACAGAGGGTGGTAGACATTTGGAAAGCGTTGCCAGCAGAGATGGTAGAGGCAGGCACGGTAGATTCATTTAAGAAGCGTCTGGACAAATGCTTGAGTAAGTGGGGAGCAGAGGGATACAGATGCTTAGGAATTGACCGACAGGTTTAGTGAGTACATTTGGGTCGGCTCAGGCTTGGAGGGCCGAAGGGCCTGTTCCTGGGTTGTAAATTTTCTTTCTTTGTTCTATGATCCCTCAGCTTGACTACAACCAGCTCAGGAACTAAACAGCAAAACCAGACATTACCTAAACAGCTTCCAGACTGAAGGAATACACTCCTCAGATGATCTGATAACAGACTTCCTACCTCACAATAGCATCACCGCTCCTGCAGCCCCGAGGGCATCCACAGTGCCCTCAGGTACTGAAGCCCCACAAATTCTCCCTAGACTGAGTGGCACCCAGATACCTGACAAGAATACGCACCCCGCTGCAGGCCCATTGGAACCAGGATACTGGACATTAGCACCTGCTGTCGCAGAGGAATGGAACCTCCTGTTACAGTTATTTCCTGATTGCTATGCCGATTGCCAGCCGATTGTATTCCATTGAATTTAATTTAATTCGTCTTATCTTGTAATTAACACTACACTATTGTAACACTACTGTAATACGATAAAAACTGTCTGTATCTGCAGCTTGGGGAATAGATTCCTGACATAACTGAGCAAAGTGTCCGTTTTCTGTCAGTCTGGTCAACTCTCTTTCCCATAATATCTTACAAACACACACACTCCCTTTCTACCTCTCCATCACAATTCCTCTGTCTGTCATCTTTCCCCGCCTCCCCATCAGACGCCCCAGACCATCCCATCAGTTTAAACCATCAATGCTGTAATGTTTCGAGTCAGGTTTACAAAATGACAGGAACTACAACATTTCAGAGACAGAGGTTTAAATCATAGAAACTTCTTTTAATATTCTTTTGTGGGACTTGGGCGTCACTGGCTGGCTAACATTGACAGCCCATCCTTATTTGCCCTGGAGAAAGTGGTGGTGAGCTGCCTTCTTGAATCGCTGCAGTCCCCTTGCTGTGAGTTGACCCACAATGCCGGTAGGGAGGGAATGCCAAGATTTTCACCCAACAATTGTGAAGGAATGATGATATATTTCCAAGTCAGGGTGGTGAGTCGCTTGCAGGGGAACTTGCAGGTGGTGGTGTTCCCAAGCACCTGCTGCCCTTGTCCTTCTAGATGGATGTGGTCGTGGATTTGGAAGGTGCTGTTGAAGAATCGTTGGTGAAGTTCTGCAGTGCATCTTGTAGATAGCACACACTGCTGCCACTGGGCACCGGTGGTGGAGGGTTTGAATATTTGTCGATGTGGTACCAATCAAGTGGGTTGCTTTGTCCTGGATGGTGTCAAGCTCCTTGAGTGTTGTTGGAGCTGCACCCATCCAGGCAAGTGGAGAGTATTCCATCACATTCCTGACTTGTACCTTGTAGAGAGTGGATAGAATTTGGGGTGTCAGGAGGTGTCAGGAGGTGAATTAGTTGCCACAGTATCCCTAGTCTCTGACCTGCTCTTGTAACCACTGTATTCATGTGGTGAGTCCAGTGAGTTTCCGGTCAATGGTAACTCCAAGGATGTTGACAGTGGGGGGAATTCAGTGATGGTAATACTGTTGAATGTCGAGGAATGGTGATTAGAGTGTCCTTTATTGGTGATGGTCATGGTCTGGCATTTGTGTGGCGTGAATGTTACTTGCCACTTGTTGGCACAAGCCTGGATATTGTCCAGATCTTGTTGCATTTGAGCACGGATTGCTTCAGTATCTCAGGAATCGTGAAAGGTGCTGAAAACTGTGCAAACATCAGCAAACATCCCCACTTCTGACCTTACGACAGAGGTAAGGTAATTGATGAAGCAGCTGAAGATCATTGGGCCTAGGATACTACCCATTTCTCCTGCAGAGATGTCCTGGAGCTGAGATGTCTGACCCTCTACAACCACAATCATCTTCCTTTGTGCCAGGTATGATTCTAACCAGTGGAGTGTTTGCCCCCAATACCTATTGATTCCATTTCTGACAGGGCTTCTTGATGCCACACCCGGTCAAATGCAGCCTTGATGTCAAGGGCTGTCACTCACACCTAACCTCTGGAATTCAGCTCTTTTGTCCATGTTTGAACCAAGGCTGCAATGAGATCAGGAGCTGAATGACACTGGCCAAACCCAAACTGGGCATCACTGAGCAGGTTGTTGCTGAGCAGGTGCTGTTTGATAGCCCTCGACAAAAGTGAGGACTGCAGATGCTGGAAACCCGAGTTTAGATCAGAGTGGTGCTGGAAAAGCACAGCAGGTCAGGCAGCATTTCACTCCTCAGATGCTGCCTGACCTGCTGTGCTTTTCCAGCATCACTCTGTTTGACTACAACCAGCTCAGGAACTAAACAGCAAAACCAGACATTACCTGTTGATGGAGAGTCGGCAGATTGATGGTAATTAGCCGGGTTGGATTTGTCATGCTTTTTATGTACAGGAAATACCTGGGCAATTTTCCACGTTGTCAGGGAGATGCCAATGTTGTAACTGTACTGGAAGAGCTTGGCGAGGGGAGTGGTGAGTACTTCAGTACTATTGCCAGAATGTTCTCAGGGCCCATTGCCTTTGCAGTATCCAGGGCCTCAGCCATTTCTGATTGTCTTGGGGAGTGAATGGAATTGTCTGGAGACTGGTATCTGTGATGCTGGGCACCACTGGAGAAGCCTGAGATGGATATCTACTCAGCACTTCTGACTGAAGATTATTACGAATGCATCAGCCTTATCTTTTACACTGATGTGCTGGGCTCCTCCATCATTGAGGATGGGGATATTTGTGGAGCATCTCCTCCAGTGAGTTGTTAAATTGTTCACCACCATTCACCACCATTTACGATGTGGAAGGCCTCCAGAGCTTAGATCTGATGCGTTGGTTGTGGGAGCCCGTAGCTTTGTCTATCACTTCCTGGTTATGCCATTTGGCACGTAAGTACTCCTGTTTAGGACCTTCACCAGGTTGACACCTCATTTTTGGGTCTGCCTGATGCTGCTCCTGGCACGCCCTCCTGAACTCTCCATTGAACCAAGATTGATCCCTGGCTTGATGGCAATGGTTGAGTGGGGGATGTACCAGGCCATGAGGTTACAGATTGTGCTGGAGTACAATTCTGCTGCTGTTGATGACCCACAGCGCCTCATGGATGCCTAGTCTTAAACTGCTAGATCACTTCGAAGTCTGTCCCATTTAGCACAGTGATAGCACCACACAACAAGGTGGAGGGTATTCTCAATGTCAAGGCGGGACTTTGTCTCCATAAGGGCAATGTGGTGGTCACTTTTATCAATACTGTCATGGACAGAGGCAATTGCAACTGGCAGATTAGTAAGGGTGAGGTCAATTGCATTTTTTAGTTGGTCTCTTGTTGGTTCCTACACCACCTGCCAGAGACCCAGTGTAGCAGTTATATCCTTTAGGACCTGACCAACCCGATCAGTAATGCTGCTGCTGCCGAGCCACTCTTGGTGGTGGACGTTGAAATCCCCCACCCAGTAGATATTTTACCACCCTCAGTGCTTCCTCCAAATGTTGTTCAACATGGAGGGGCACTGATTCATCAGCTGAAGGACGATGATAGGTGAAAAGCAGTAAGAGGTTTCCTTGCTTCTGTTTCACTTGAAGCCCTGAGACCTCATTAGGTCCAGAGTTGATGTCAAGGGCTCCCAGAGCAACTCCCTCCTGACTTTTTGCCACTGTGCTGTCACCTCGGCTGCGTCTGTCCTGCCAGTAGGACCGGACATATCCAGGGATGGTAATGGTGGTGTCTGGGTATGTAAGGTATGATCTGATAAGAATGATTATATCAGGCTGTTGCTTGACTCGTCTGTGAGATAGTTTTCTCAATTTCAGCACTAGCTCCCAGATTCCAGGTTGGAGGACAGGGCTATTTATTTTTCTCCAGTCACTGAGCAATGAAATTGCAAGAGAAATAGTTCCCAGCACATGAGTGAAGATGACAGCCTGGGTTCGAGAGAATGAGACAGAGAGAAGTCGGACAGATACACAAACATGAGGGGGGAGGTGACAGTGTCTCAACCTTTGCAGCCTCTGGTTTCTAACCATGTGTGTGATGAGCTTCTGTTGGAATGCATGTGGGATCTTCCTTCATTCGATAAGGGGTTGCACAAAAGATTCTGGCATAAGCTAAACATATGGGCCATGTATTAGCATGGATACAGGATAGGCTAACTGACAGGAAGCAAAGAGTGGGGATAAATGAGTGCCTTTCTGATTGTTGATCAGTGACGAGTGTTTGCCTCAGTGATTAGCATTAGGACCACAATTATTCACAATTATTCACAATTTATATTTAGTGCCAATGTTTGCAGATGACACGAAGGTGAATAAATGTGAAATCATCCAATTTGGAATAACTGTGAGAGGGACTGTTTCTGAATGGTGAAAGAAACTTGCAGCATGATGCTGTGCAGAGAGACCTGGGGGTCCTTGCGCATGGATCAGAGAATGTTAGTCTGCAGGTGCAACAAGTAATTCAGAAGGAAAGTGGAATTTTGTCTTTCATTGCTCAAGGGATTGAATTTAAAAGCAGGGAGGTTATGTTGCAGCTGTATAGGGTGCTGGGGAGGCCACACCTGGAGGACTGTGTGCACGCTTTGTTTCCTTACTTGAGAAAGGATGTACTGGCACTGGAGGTGGTGCAGAGGAGGAGGTTCACTAGGTTGATTCAGGAGTTCAGGGGGGTGGCTTATGAGGAGAGACTGAGCAGACTGGGATTATATTCCTTGGAATTTCCTAGAATAGTGGGGATGGTGGGGTGGGAGTGGATCTCAGAACCATTCGAAATTATGAAGGGAATAGATAAGATAGAAGTAAAGAGGGTGTTTCCACCGGCAGGTGAAACTAGGACAAGTGGGCATAGCCTCAAAATAAGAAGGAACAGATTCGGACTGAATTGAGAAGGAAGTTCTTCACCTAGAGGCTTGGGAATCTATGGAAATCCCGGCCCAGTGAAGCAGTTGAGACTTCCTCAGTAAATTAGTTTAAATAGATTAATTTTTGAACAGTAAAGGATTTAAAGGTGAAGGTGAGAGGGTGGGTATGTGGAGCTGATCCCACAAAAAGATCAGCTATGATCATACTGAATGACTCAGGTGGCTCAAGGGTCAGATAGTCATTTCCTGCTCCTATTCTTAAGGTCGTATGGAGTGTGTGTGTGTGCGCGCGTGCGCGCGAGGGAGGGGAAGTGTGGAGGTGTTGGGGTGGAGTCCTGTCTCTGAAACCTTTTTTGAATCATTGTGCAAGAGTTGTATTATTACTTCAGGCAGTGCTAAATGGAAGAGGAAGGTGCAACTCAAATGTAGTTTATTTGTGAGCTGAGGCTAATGGGGGAGGGGAGGGGAGGGGAGGGCTGGATTTCCCTCTATCTGTCTCCACCTAGTCATTTTCTTTTCTGTATACGCTGTCCAAGCAGATTTGATTCTGGAGCAAAACACGGGATGATGCAGAGGCAGTATTACATCCTGTCTCCTGACATTCATTTACACATTCTCAGGGGAGAAGAATTGGGGGGCTCATGCAGGGGGTGAGCTCTGGTGGGGGAGGGCGTGTTTTCTGCATCCATATTCCCAGCTGCTTGTCCCTCCCACAGTTTTCTATAAATTCCCCTCTCTGCCATATACTTCACATCTACCCCTGCCCCACTCTCTCACTGTCTCCCCAGGTTTTTCAGGAACTGATCCATCGTTCAGTATTTCCGATCTGTGGCCTTTCCCGCGAACCTCTCTCTGCCCTCTGTGATCTTGCTGTTGCTCCCTGCGGGTCATTTGACCCACATCCCCCTCATTCTCTGTCCCTTTCCATTGCTCCCTTCAATGGTATCTCTGTTTGTATTTCTCCACCCTCACCCCGCCAACTCCACACAGACAGTCATTCAAGGCTGGATTTAAACCTGGGCTTGGAACTGAGGCAGCAGTGTCAACCACTGAGCAACTGTGAGTCACTCTCTGGGCTTTCACATTCTATCTCTGGGCTTTCTCTGTGTTCTTCTGTCTCTGTGTGGGTTTATTTTTCCCTCTCCCTCCTTCTCTCACTCTCTGCTATTTCCCTTGTTTTCAATGGGATTTTAATCTTCCTCCCTGTCTGTCCTTTTGTTCTGTCTCTCTCCACAAGATCTTTCTCTACTCCCTCGGTCTCTCTCAATGACTGTTTCTCTCTCTTTCTGTATTACTCTCTGCCCCCAGTGCACATTTTCACTGTCCCTGTTTCTTTCTCTCCTGTCTGTCCTTCCACCTGTCTCTCCGGGGTCTTTCTGCCCCTTCTGTCCAGCACCCTCTTTCTCTCCCTCTGCATTTTGCTCTCTCTCGCTACCCGCCCGGCCACTGGAACATTCACTCTGTCTACCTCTGTCTCCCTATTCCCCATCTCTCTCCTTGAGTGTTTCACTCTCCATTTGCCTGTGTCTCTCTATCCCTGCCCCACTCCCTGGGGGCAGATTTGGACGAGTGTTGGGGAGGGGGATGGGGCACCTGAATAGTTAATGCAGTAGGGTCCTCCCTCTGTTTCTTTCTCTCTCTGCACTCCCATGGCTTTTCTCACTTTCTGTTTGTCTCTTTTCTCATCTTAAATTGTTTCTCTCTCTCCCTCCTTCTATCCCCACGCCCTCTCCCTCCCACCCTCCTTCCCTCTCTCCCTCCCTCCATATCTGACCGGCACAAAAATTTGTTGAGGGTCAAATAACTTAGGGAACACAGATTGTGCAGAGTATAAAATTGGGACAGAGAGAAAACTTTGGGACAATATTTGGGGGGAACTGAAATGGGGGGAAAACAATATTTGATGGGACAATATTTGGCTGGTAGTGGGCAAATCTTTGTGTGGGAGGAGTGAGAGAAGGCATTATTCTTTTGGGGTTGATGAAGATTCGGGCTTGGGGCAAATTACTGTGAGGGTGGGGCAAAATTGGGGGTAAAGAAAAGTACGAAATGGGGGGGGCAGTGAAACCGGTTGAGGGAGTATCTGGCGGGGCAGAAAATGGAAGAAGGGGAGGGTGTGAAATGGGGGGTATATGGGCTCTAAAAATTGGATGACAGAAACGTAGAGAGGTCACATTCAGCAATTTTGGATGGAGACAAAATTTTGGAGGGAAGGGCAAGATAAATGCAGAGAGAGGGAGGGGCAGAAAGATGAAGGGAGGGGACAGAGAGAGGGAGAATGAAATAAAGAGTTGAGTGTGTGAGAAAGAGGCGCAGGATGGAAAGAGAGAAAGACCAAAAGAGAGAAAAGACGAGAGAGTGGGAGAGAAAGATTCAGGGACACAAAGTGAGAAACAAATAGACATAAAGTGAAAATGTGAGAAAGAGACATGAAGTCATTCATTGACAGGCAGGAGTTCAGGAAAGACAGTCTGAAACGGTGATGCTCACCATTACTGTGGGTCCCAGCTCTCTCTCTCGCTGGTTTCTCACACTCCCTCGCTCCCACGAGGGATAGACACTGCTCCTGGGGTTCACTTCAGACAGGGTCTGTTTCAGGGATGGGTTGGTAAAGGTTCAAAACTGGAACTGAGCTTCCAGCAGGACCCTCACACTCACACACAGACAGACACAGACACACCAACACACACGCTCCATCTACATGGCAAAAGGAGGTCTGACTGCCAAGACCTGCTTTATAAAACCCCAGGTCTGTCACTCAAACTCCTCTCTCCTCCCAAATCTCACTTCATCCAGTCAGTTCCCTCTACCTGAAGCACAACAGCCCCAGGTACGGTGCAAACCAAGAGGCTTATTTGTGAGATTAAAAGGGGGAGGGAGGAGGAGTGAGACAAAGCAGCTACTCAATAGTTCAGTCCAATGACTCTTATTTAACCCTCCATTCCCCCGTACACACTCTGTCTCTGTCTCTCTGTCACACACACACACCCCAAGACCTGAAATCCACACAGACAAAGCTGCAGTTTCAAACCAGCTACAAATGCTTTTATTCAGACAAGGGAACAGTTTTCTGCAGCCAAGGAACACAGATTTATCCCACAGGGGAACAGCATATTTCCACACTGACAAACACAAGGTGTGAGTGGGATGAATTTAACCAGTAAAAGATAGTGAGTCTCTGAACATCAAACTATTTCACAGATGGATATTAAGGGACTTCTGTACATAGATCTGTTGTACGAGTGAACATTTGTTCATTGCACAAATAATCAAGAGTTTATGTCCCTGACAATAGCTGAGGAACATCACAGCACTGTCTCACAGAGAATTTCTTTTAGAATTCCTACAGTGTGGAAACCAACCTTTCAGCCCAACTAGTCGACAGCGACCCTCCAAAGAGTAACCCACCCAGACCCATTCCCCTTCCCTTTATTTACCCCTTATAGAGCCTCAGAAATGCATGAATTCATACTTTCCCACATTGTACTCCATCTGCCATGTCTTTGCCCACTCTCCTATCCTGTCCAAATCATTTGTGGACTGCCCACCTCCTCACAGTCACCTGTCTATCTACCTCTCTTCATATGGTCTGCAAACTTAGCCAGAATGCCCTCAGTTCCTTCATCGAGATCGTTAATGTATCAAGTGAAATGTTGAGCTCCCAACACTGAGACTTGCGGAACACCACTTGTCACCGGCTGCCACACTGAGAAGGACCCTTTTACCCCAATCTCTGCTTTCAGCCGAACAGCCAATCTTCTATCCACGATAGCACCTTGTGTCTAACACTATTGGTCCCTCACTTACTTAGCAGCCTCCTATCTGATGCGTTGTCAGAGGCTTTCTTGAAGTCGAGATAGATAACATCCATTGGCTCTCCTTGGTCTAACATGCTCGTTATGTAGAGTCATAGAGTAACAGAGATAGACAACACAGAAATAGACCCATCGGTCCACTTTGTCCATGCTGACCATGGATGCTAAATTTACCTATTTTTTCAAATAATTCTAGCAGATTTGTTGGGCATGACCTCCCCTTGATGAAACCATGCTGACTTTGCTTATTTTACCACACACTTCTAAGTATTCAGAGATCTCATCCTTCACAATGGATTCCAGTGATCTTACCCATGATGAAAGTTAAGGTAATTTGACTGTAAGTTTCTGTTTTGTGAGTTACTCACTTTTCCAAGTGTGTCACGTTAATAAATTTCCAGACCTCTGGGAACCTCTTTTGACTCTAGTGATTTCTGAAAGATCACCGCTAATGCCTCCACTGTCTCTTCAGCTATCTCCAATAGAACTGTGGGGTGCAATCCATATGGTCCAGGTGATTTATCCACCCTCAGGCCATGCAGTTTTCTAGCACCTTCTCTTTGGTGATGGCCACCATAGTTAGCTCTGCTCCTACACTCCGTTGAATATTTTGATATTACTCGTGTTTTCCACCTTGAAGACTGACACAAAATAATTATTCAATTCCTCAGCCATTTATTTTCCCCCACCACATCTTTCCAGTGTCATTTTCCAGCAGTTCAATGTTCACTTTTGCCTCTCTTTTGACCTTTGTCAGTCTGAAGAAACTCTTACGGTATTGCTTGATATGTCTGGCTAGCTTACCCTCATATTTCATCTTGACCTTCCTTATTTCTTTTGTTGTTGCCCTCTATTGGTCTTTGCAAGTTTCCAATCCTTTAGTTTCCTACTGCCCTTTGCCAAATGATCTGCTTTCTCTTTTGCGTTTACGTTATCCCTGCCTTCCCTAGTCAGCCATGGTTGCCTCATCCTCCCTGTACCATGCTTCTTTTCCCTTGGGATGAATCTCTGCTGTGTCTCCTGAGTTATTCCCAGAAACGTCTGCCATTACTTTTCCACTGTCATTCCTGATACACTCCTCTCCCAGTCAATTCTACCCACCTCCTCTCTCAGTCCTCTGTAGTTGCCTTTATTCAGCTGTAATTCCGTTACCTTTGATTCTATCACCTTCCCCTCAAATTGCAGAGTAATTTCTGTCACATTATGATCACTGCCTGCTGAGGATTCCTTCACCTTAAGCTTCCTGATCAAGTCTGCCTCATTACACATCACAAAATACAGTATTGCATGTTCACTACTGGGCTCTACCACAAGTTGATCCAAAAAGCTACCTCAGACATTCCACAAATTTACTTTCTTGCAAACTGCTACCAACCTGATTTTCCCAGTCCACCTGCATATTGAAATCTCCAATGATCACTCTAACTTTGCATTTCCTGCAAATCTTTTGTTTCTCCTGTTGTATCTTGTGCCCCATTTCCTAATGACTGCTTGGAGGCCTGTACAAACTCCAACTATGGTTCTGTTGATACCTTTGCAGTTCCTCAATTCCACCAACATGGAGAAGAGAGGTTGTAAAGGCAGAGGTGTTGAAGGGGCTTGAAAGAGCCGAGGTTAACAATGGCAGGGTAGTGGCCAGTTCTCCCAGTTCAGGGTTTTTTTCCAGTTTGGTTTAGCTGTAGCAGTCACAAGATGCTGGAATTCCAAAAAGGTTCCAACCTTCAGCAGATGATTCCTAACTGACTTTCTCTCTGGAAAGTCTTTGGATGTTAGCTCCTGCGACTAAGAATCTGTGTTGCCGTTTACATTTTTTTTTTGCCAAGAGATGTGTTTTTAGAAGCTAGTGGATTGGAACAGTTCCTGAGTAAAGTTGCTGATTTGGTCATTAAATTTTCCAATAGTTACAATTCTAAATTCTATTTTGTTTAAATATATTCTGTTTTGCTTAAAGTTAAGTGGTCTGACCAGCTTTATTGCATCTGGAATATGTTGTGGTTCTGTTCGCCGAGCTGGAAGTTTTTGTTGCAAACGTTTCGTCCCCTGGCTAGGCGACATCATCAGTGCTTGGGAGCCTCCTGCGAAGCGCTTCTTTGATGTTTCCTCCGGTGTTTATAGTGGTCTGTCCCTGCCGCTTCCGGTTGTCAGTTTCAGCTGTCCGCTGTAGTGGTTGGTATATTGGGTCCAGGTCGATCCAACTACTATCATAGGGCAAGCCAGACAGAGAACAGCCAGGGAATTCCTAGAGGCATGTCATTCATCCACAAACTCCATCAACAAACACATCGACCTGGACCCAATATACCAACCACTACAGCGGACAGCTGAAACTGACAACCGGAAGCGGCAGGGACAGACCACTATAAACACCGGAGGAAACATCAAAGCAGCGCTTTGCAGGAGGCTCCCAAGCACTGATGATGTTGCCTAGCCAGGGGACGAAACGTTTGCAACAAAAACTTCCAGCTCGGGCGAACAGAACCACAACAACAAGCACCCGACCTACAAATCTTCGCACAAACTTTGATCTGGAATATCGATTTCACATCTGCCTTTAAAATAATAAAATGTTAGGGTCCAAGTTACCTTCTTAAATATTTTGAGGTGGTCTGGCCTGGTCCATAACACTACGTTTCTCTGTGTTTGCGTGTGTGTGCGCGTTTGCATGTGTATGGTTCTGTGAGTTTATCTGTGTCTGTTTAAAGGGCTGTTTGCACATCTGCACCTCAATCTGTGACTGTTTCTGTCTTTGTATCAGTCTTTGTCGGTCTGTATGTTTATGTGCATAAATGTGCCTGTGTTGTCTCTGTGTCTGTACGTGATTCTTTCTCTCTGCAACTTTGTGTGCGTCTATCACAGTTGGACTACCTCTGCCTGTTTGTGGCTATGAGTGTGTGAGGTAGTGTACTAGTGTGTATCAATGTGTGTGTGTGTATCTCTGTGTGTGTCTGTGTGTGTGTGTCTGTATGTGTATCTGTGTGTGTGTATCTGTACTGAACTGAGCTATTTCTGCTCTGTTTGTGGCTGTGTGCACATCCGCTGCTGTAGATGAGAGCGTGTTTTAGTGTCCATCTCCATGTTTGTGTGTCTCTGTATCTATCTGCACGGGTGAGCGAATGTATTTGAGTGAATGTATTACTGTCTCTCTGTCTCAGTGTGTCTCTATATCTGTGTCACTGTGCAGTGGGATCTCTGTTGTTCTTGGGGTGAATCCATTGAAATGGGATTAATCCGCCTCTCCCTTTCCTCGCTGTCTTGTGTGTAGAGTGATATAATGGTCATGTTGGTGTGCATCTCCAAATTGGTGTCTGTATGTGTTTCTGCCTGTTGGTCTATCTCTGGCTGCAATGGGTCTTATGTTTAACGTGATACAGTCTGGTGGTCTCCGCATGCCACTACACAAGCGGCTGATCTTTTTTGTCTTCGGAGACAGCATCACACCTTGTGAATCTCTCAGGTTGCACAGGTGTCTCGTTCTTCAAACAATGTCTTTGGCGACACAGAGTAGATTTGTCCGACTGATGTTGGATCTGTGATTTGAGCAAAAGGAGACAACAATGGGAGGAGGAGGAGAGAGAGGGAGACATTGTGAGAGTGAGGGCTGGATGTGAAGGGAGAGGGAACAAGGGAGACAGATGAATCCTTCCAAGGCCAGGTCAGAGTGAGTGATCCTGAGGTGAAAATAAAGGACAGACTGATTTAAACCCAACTCCAGAGCTTGGCCCCAGTTTCCTCCCCGATTTGGAGCCGAGTCTGTCTCTCTCCAGCACAGTTTCTTCAACACAAAGATAAACAATAAAATAGTTTGTTCTGCTGATTGATACTTCTTAATGAATATTTTCAATATTTACAAATTGAAGTTATAGATACAGTCAGTAAAATGTTGCCTTTTCTCACTGGCCCCCGAGTTGTAAGAAACATTGAAATGCATTCCAGTAAACTCCTGTGGGATATGGTTGGACAAACCAGCGCTATCCTCAATCTGTTCGCATTGCGACAGGCTGTTTCACTGCTGAAACATTGAACTGAAAAGAGAAACTCCTGGATGGATTGATTAATGATTGAATTTGATTGTCTAATGAATTTGGGTAAAGGCACATTCTTCAGCTGCTGTCTGAACTCAGTCTGGGTCACAGCGTATATCGCGGTGTTAGTGCAGCAACTGAGGAGCTGCAGCATGAAGCCCAATTCCCGCACATAGCCATTTTGATATATAGAGTTATACGACAAATTATACATTCGGTTCCATATAAAATACAGCACTAACATTGACCATAACAGGATGAAATTGGCCGAGATCACAAACAATAGCAGGATAGATTTTTTTTTTAGATTAGATTACTTGCAGTGTGGAAACAGGCCCTTCGGCCCAACAAGTCCACAAGCGCAACCCACCCATACCCCTACATTTACCCCTTACCTACCATTACGGGCAATTTAGCATGGCCAATTCACCTGACCTGCACATCTTTGGACAGTGGGAGGAAACCGGAGCACCCGGAGGAAACCCACGCAGACACGGGGAGAACGTGCAAACTCCACACAGTCAGTCGCCTGAGGCGGGAAATGAACCCGGGTCTCTGGCGCTGTGAGGCAGCAGTGCTAACCACTGTGCCACCGTTCCGCCCACGGTTTCTCATTTCTGTATCATGGTCAGTATCCCCATTGGTGTGAGTCCGGAGTCTCCTGCGGGCTCCGCTGGTTTCCAAAATGTGTCTGACGGTGAAAACATTGAGCAGCAGAATCAAGAGAAATGGGAGAGCTGGGGTTAGAATGTGGTGGAGGAACTTGATTGTGACCCAGACACGAGAAGATAGAACACCATTCATTGTGTAACAAAACAAGGGGGAGTTCGCCAACCGATAAAGACCCGTGAGCATGAAATACCAGAAAATGTTCTTTAAGCAGCTCAGCACTGTCAGTGTTCCCAGAACCACAGCCGCCGTTTTCTCACTGCAATATTTGTTTTTCAACTTCTGGCAACAAATGGCCACAAATCGATCAAAGGTGAAAGTGACGGTGAACCAGACAGAACAGTCAATGGCTGCATACAGCAGGGCGGTGTGGATATTACACACAGGGATGTCCCCCAGGAAATAAAACTGTTCCCGATAAACAATGGGAATGTGTCTCAATATCAGATCGAGGATAATGACCAGTAGATCCGTCACTGCCATTGCCCCCAGGAAACGCCTGACACATGGAGACAATCCACAATCTTTATAAAGCAGGACGAAGATCGTCATGACTTTAATTGTGAGGAAGGAAAAACAACAATTTATACATCAGCTTGAAGAACATTTTACAATTGATTGAGATCAGAGTGAGATTTTAAATTATGTGATTTTTAGAGATTTATTGATGCAATTGGTGCTGGAATAGCACATGGTAAATTCTAATTACTGACAGAAAGGTGATGCAATATAGAAGAAATCCTCCCTCCCTAAACGCACAGAATGCATCCATAGGAACAGATGCTTTCTAGAACATTCCCAAACACTCGATCACTGGAGAGCAGACAAGTCACTTCTTTACAGTTCCTAAAACGCAGGGTAAACATTGCCGTCCTGAAGGATTCTCTCCCAGTTCCTTGAGGACAAACGGTGGTTGGAAATTTCTGTCTTTTAGTCTCAATTGTGTTCAATTCTCTGTCGTAAAGAAATGTAAACACAGGGGAAACCCCTTTAACTGCCTGAGGGGACTTCAAAACAGTGTTTCCTTCTCTCTGGAATAGGATCTCTTCCCTCAGGATCTTATCAACTTTCAATTATCTGATGTCTGGCCTTTCACAAATAATGTTGGTTACACAATGTTCCGAGAATGTTCGTTATGGAATATTCTGGAAAATGTCCATTACAAAATGTTCAGTGGAATGTTGGTTACAGAATGTTGCAGGGAACTTAAGCTATAGAATGTTCCAGGAAATGTCAGTCATAGAATGTTCCGGGAATGTTGATTAGAGAATGTTCCGGACAATATCTGTTGGAGAATGTGATAAAGTCAGAAAAAAACCTACACCCCAAAGTCCTTCTATCCATTAAGTTTGGTGAAATCCATTCAGCGACACACGGTGTAAATCCCTGTCCAAATTTGAGTCAATTGGCACTTTGCAGACAGAAACAATAAGATTAAGCCACAAAGTTGAATAGTTGATGCAAGATTATCTGTTTACAAGCATACCAATGTCATCATTTATTTGGAGATGTACCCACCCTACTTTTACATTTTGCATTATGCTCCCAAATATAAAAGATCCTGGATGTTCAGTTCCAAATATAAGTCGCCCTGTAGTGAGGTCTCTCTCATGTCATAAAATTGTATCCATTTACCTCAATGTATGGACTGAGTTCCTCGAATGTTTTGGAGAATATAACATCCATTCACTTAGAGTGCCTTGCATTTAGCATTTTAAGCCATTATCCCCTGCTCCATTGTCAGCTTTATTCTTCATTTTGACCAGGCAGGAAACAGTCTGACATTGCTATTACACACAGAATCAAACCTGATGCGTAATGTTTCACGAAGCCCCATCACTATCCCTGGGTATATCCTGTCCCAACGGCAGGACAGACCCACCAATGGTGATGGAACCGTGCTGTACAGTCAAGAAAGGAATTACCTTGTAATTCCCCAACAATGATTCCAGAACCCAAGAATTCTCATGGTGACAGGTCAAAGATGGTCAGGGAAAGTGCCTGATGATGGACATCGCCTGCCTCCACAACAGCTGGCACACACTCCTAGTGGAGGGAAAGGCTCAGTCTCATATGGAAGATATCATCCACTGGGATAAATCAGTCTTTATCAGTTTAACAGAAACTAACAACTGCACAGACACCTGCTGGGTCCTCAACTATTTGCAAATTATATCAATTGCTTAGATAAATGGAACAAATATATTCTCACTAAATTCAGTGATGATACTGAGATAGGAAGGAAACAAAGTGATCAAGAGGAGGTGCAGGATCTGTAAATGGAAAAGCAGTAAACAACCATTTGGCAGATGGAATGTAGCGTGGCTAACTGCGAACCTGTGAATTTTTCAGAAAGGATACATAAATGGAGGGAGATTGCAGGAGCTTGTTTAAACATCGGAAGTGTTGCTCCATCTCCCTGATTGTCTGCTCCCTGATGTTCCCAGTGGTCCCATTGCTCTCAGTACACACGGGATATTTTGATGTAGTTGGTTGGCAGTGGAGAGTGGTGAGGGGCAGGGTGTTTTGAACCGCGTCCGAAGGGGGTGGCCTCATCTGAGACACCATCCTTTCTTTCTATGTGGGGACCTGAAGATGATGGGAATAGCTGACTGCTTCTGAATGAAGAGACTGTAGCTGCTGCCAGGACAGTGGGTATTCACCAACATGATGTACTGTGCATGGTCACACTGCATCATTAATGGAGTAAGAGGTCCTTCAGTTCCTCTAACTTTCCCCATTGACATGGGGACCCTGCAGAGCCATGTACACCATCGGGAATCCCACTATACTGGGAAAACAAGGGTAGCCCTGGCAGCTCCCTGCTAAGGGAGGAAACATTGTATTCATCTCATCCACCATATATATCCTCCGTCACCGAATGGTGACATTGACGTTGACATACTGGGAGATGATGGATATGCCCCCCACGCCTGCCTGGAAAGTTCCGCATCCTAGAAGCTGAATGAAGCTGTGACCCTAACAGCCACTGGCAGCACCACGCTCCTGGTGTGAAGCTGCAGGTCGTGTTGAAGGAGGTGACACTGCTCTGTGACCAGCTCCTTGTTCAATCAGGGTCCCCTCACACCCTGCTCCTGGGTTAAGTGTCGATTGGGAAGCTGTTCTTGGAAAACCCAGAGTGGATACGGCAAATCCCTTTCCCCACCCACACTCACTCCGTGGTTTCAGAGCTGCCCCTCTCTCCAGCCCCTGCTCCATTTGTTGTTCATGTTACTGACCCAGATGCTGTAACTAGAGTCCCAATGCTCCATTCAGAGTTGGGTCACCAAATCCTCAGGTCTCCCTGAATGTCTGAAGCAGCTCACAGCACAACCTCCAGCAAACCATCCCCAGCACCTCCACGAACGTTTCAATAACAGGAGTCAATCAGAATCTCCTCAGCTACAAGTCAGACACCTGCTCCTTTACAATAATACTCGAGGGTTTCCCCGTGTTACCGACCGCATGATCAGCTGAGAGGGACAAACACAGGCGTTCAGTGGACAGGCACAGACCAAGTTTCAAGGATGTGTGTCAAAGCTGCTGTCGCCCCCTGTCCCACATGGAGCGTCACATGGGACACACCGGGAAGTGAACAATAGCCCGACACAAACCTTTTTCTTGTTTCTGAGCTTCACAATGGCAGCACTCGATAGACTGGGGAGCGATAAACCAAGGCCAGGGAAAGATACTGAGGGACACAAAGATTCATATTAAAGACAGAAACAGATAATTAATTAATTGAGAATGTGGTGTGGGAACATGGAGAAGAAGACAAGGGAGTGGGACTGACTGGAGGAGTGAGAGCTTGGAGAGTACTGTCACAACAATGAGAAAATTGAATAAAGACATTGCCAGATCAACTGAAATGGTTCGTTCCATGGAATTCTGAGTCTCCCGGAGGGAATCAGCCCAGACACCATAAACTGGGAGAAGATGGCAGCCCAGAACAGACAGGCAGGAGGTTGGAAGAACACAGCAAGCCGGTCAACATCAGGAAATCGAGAAATCGAAAGTGTACCCCTTCTTCAGGACTGGGGGGGGGGGGGGGGTGGGTGTAGGGGGAGCTGCAGATATAGGGGTTTGCAGAGGGTTGATGGTGAAGTGGGGATAGGTGAAGGCAGGTGAAAGGTACAACCTGATTGGTCAATGGGAGGACTGACTCTGGTTGGTGGCAGGGAGCAGTGGAAGGGATGGGGAGGGTTGAGAAGGGAGTGGGGTGATGGGAAGGAAGGCATTTTGAAATTGGAGAACTCAATTGTGAGTCCTCTGGACTCTTGGCTGCCCACGTGGAAGATGAGATGATAGTTATAGTTATAAAAACAAAGAGAAGAACAGTGAAAATTTTCAGGCCAGGAACAGGCGCTTCGGCCCTCCAAGCCTGAGCCGATCCAAATCCACTGTCCAAACCGGTCGCCCAATTCCTAAGCATCTGTATCCCTCTGCTCCCCGTCTACTTGTGCATCTGTCCAGATGCATCTTAAATGAATCTACCGTGCTTGGCTCTACCACCTCTGCTGGCAACGCATTTCAGACATCCACCACCGTCTGTGTGAAGTACTTGCCATGTGTATCCCCCTTAAACTTTTCACCTCTCGTCTTTAAAGTTGTACCTCTCATTACTGAATCTGTCACCCTAGGAAAAAGCGTATCTCTTTCCACCCTGTCTATACCCTTCATGATTTTATAGACCTCAATCAGGTCGCCCCTCCATCTCCTTTTTTCTAAGGAAAACAATCTTAACCTACTCAACCTCTCATCATAGCTAGCACTTTCCATACCAGGCAACATCCTTGTAAACCTTCTCTGCACCATCTCCACATTCTTTTGCTAATATGTTGACCAGAACTGTACACAGTATTCTAAATGTGGCCGAAACAAGGTCTTGTACAATTTTAACATGACTTGCCAGCTCTTATACGCAATACCCCGTCCGATCAAGGCAAGCATACTATATGCCTTCTTGACCACTCTATCCACCTGTGCAGCAACCTTCAGGGAACAATGGACCTGCACTCCATGATCTCTCTGCCCATCAACTTTTCCCAAGGCTCTTCCATTCATTGTATAATTTTCCCTCGAATTTGACTTGCCTAAATGCATCACCTCATATTTGTCTGGATTGAACTCCATCTGCCACTTTTCCGCCCTACTCTCCACTCTATCTATATCCTCCTGTATTTTTTGACAGTCCCTTATACTTTCTCCTACTCCACCAATCTTTGTGTCATCTGCAAACTTGCTGATCATTCCAACAGTGTCCTTTTCCAGATCATTTCTGTATCATTTATAGAATTTCTTCGGTGTGGGAACAGGCCCTTTGGCCCAAGAGGTCCACACCAACACTCCGAAGAGGATCCCACACAAACCTATTCTCCCCCCCTTATTACTTGACATTTACCCCTGACCAATGCCCCATACCTCACATCCCTGAACACGATGGGCAACTCAGCCTGGCCAATTCACTCAATCTGCACACCTTTGGATTGTTCGAGGAAACCAGAGCACTTGGAGGTGGTCATGTCGGAAAGGTAATGTTTGGGGGAATTGAAATGGGCAGTGATTGGGAGGACGGTGATGTCGGAAAGGGAATGGTTGGGGGAATTGAAATGGGCAGTGACTGGGAAGATGGTGATGTTGGAAAGGGAGTGTTTGGGGGAATTGAAATGGGCAGTGACTGGGAGGATGGTGATGTTGGAAAGGGAGTGGTTGGGGCAATTGAAATGGGCAGTGACTGGGAGGATGGTGATGTTGGAAAGGGAATGGTTGGGGGAATTGAAATGGGCAGTGACTGGGAGGTCGGTGATTTTGTAAAGGGAGTGGTTAGGGGAATTGAAATGGGCAGTGATTGCGTGTACGGTGATGTTGGAAATGTAGTGGTTAGGGGAATTGAAATGGGCAGTGACTGGGAGGATGGCGATGTTGGAAAAGGAGTGGTTGGGGGAATTGAAATGGGCAGTGACTGGGAGGATGGTGATGGTGGAAAGGGAGTGGTTGGGGGAATTGAAATGGGCAGTGACTGGGAGGACAGTGATGGTGGAAAGGGAGTGGTTGGGGAATTGAAATGGGCAGTGACTGGGAGGTCGGTCGGCCCTGTGGATTTGGCTGCGATGCTCTGCGAACCATTCCCTAAGTTTACATTTGGTCTGCCCGAAGTAGAAAAGGCCACATCGGGTACAACTGATGCAGTAAACTGGGTTGGAAGTGAGGCAGGTGAAGCTCTGTCTCACCTGGAAGGACTGTTTGGGGCCCTGCCTGGTTTTGCAACTTTTCCTGTTGCAGGGCAACGTTCCTGGGGGCGGGAGCTGTCAGTGGGGAGAGTGGCACAAATCAAGGACTGTCAAAGGGAACAGCCCTTGTGTAAGGCAGAGATGGGGAGAGTATTTTCAGGAAGAATGAGAAAGAGAAAGAGGACCGGGGTATATTTCACACTTAAAAGGGACGTACCTCAAGCATCAGCTGCCTATTTTCCGCAAGAGTGGGAGCAGGGAGAGAAAGGAGCTGAGTGGGAGAAGGGAGAGTGAGGAGCTGACTGGAAGCGGGGAGAGTGAGGAGCTGAGTGGGATTGGGGAGAGTAAGGAGCTGAGTGAGAACGGGGAGAGTGAGGAGCTGAGTGGGAGCGGGGAGACTGAGGAACTGAGTGGGAGCAGGGAGAGTGAGGAGTTGAGTGAGAACGGGGAGACTGAGGAACTGAGTGGGAGCAGGGAGAGTGAGGAGCTGAGTGGGAGCAGGGAGAGTGAGGAGCTGAATGGGAGCGGGGACAGCAAGGAGCTAATTGGGAGCAGGGAGAGTGAGGAGCTGAGTGGGAACGGGGAGAGTGAGGAGTTGAGTGAGAACGGGGAGACTGAGGAACTGAGTGGGAGCAGGGAGAGTGAGGAGCTGAGTGGGAGCAGGGAGAGTGAGGAGCTGAATGGGAGCGGGGACAGCAAGGAGCTAATTGGGAGCAGGGAGAGTGAGGAGCTGAGTGGGAGCGGGGAGGGTGAGGAGTTGAGTGAGAACGGGGAGACTGAGGAACTGAGTGGGAGCAGGGAGAGTGAGGAGCTGAGTGGGAGCAGGGAGAGTGAGGAGCTGAATGGGAGCGGGGACAGCAAGGAGCTAATTGGGAGCAGGGAGAGTGAGGAGCTGAGTGGGAACGGGGAGAGTGAGGAGTTGAGTGAGAACGGGGAGACTGAGGAACTGAGTGGGAGCAGAGAGAGTGAGGAGCTGAGTGGGAGCGGAGAGAGTGAGGAGCTGAGTGAGAGCGGGGTGAGCGAGGAGCTGAGTGAAAGTGGGGAAAGTGACGAGCTCAGTGAGAGCAGGGAGGGAGGAGCTGATTGTGAGTGGGGAGAGTGAGGAGTTGAGTGGGAGCGGAGAGAGTGAGGAGCAGAGTGGGTGTGGGGAGTGGGAGGAGCTGAGTGGGAGCGAGGAGAGTAAGGAGCTGAGTGTGAGCGGGGAGAACAAGGAGATGAGTGGAGGCAGGGAGAGTGAGGAGCTGAGTGGAAGCAGGGAGTCTGAGGAGCTGAGAGGGAATGGGGAGAGTGAGGGACAGAGTGGGAGCGGGGAGAGTGAGGAGCTGTGTGGGAGCGGGGAGAGTGAGGAGCTGAGTGGAATTGGGGAGAGCGAGGAGCTGAGTGGGAGCGGGGAGAGTGAGGAGCTGTGTGGGAGCGGGGAGAGTGAGGAGCTGAGTCAGAGCGGGGAGAGTGAGGAGCTGAGTGGGAGCAGGGAGAGTGAGGAGCTGAGTGCGAGTGCGGAGACTGAGGAGCTGATTGGGAGCGAGGAGAGTGAGGATCTGAGTGGGAGTGGGGAGTGGGAGGAACTGAGTGGGAGCAAGGTGAGTGAGGAGCTGAGTGGGCACGGGGAGAGCTCACCAGGGGAAGGCAGCAGTAGCCATGTTCATGGCACCGTGGCTGGCTCTGCTGTACAGAAGGACAGGAAAAAGTGTCAAAGGTCATATAGTCAGAGGGGATTCAATTGTCGAGGAGTAGATAGGCAGTTCTGGGGTTGAAAATGAGACTCCCGAATGGTATGTTGCCTCCCAGGTGCAAGAGTCAGGGATATCTCAGATCAGTTGCAGAACATTCTCAAGGGGGAGGGCGAACAGCCAGTTATCATGGTGTATAAAGGCACAAACAATATCGGTAAAAAACAAGATGAGGGCCAACAAACAGAATTCAGTGAGTCTGGAGCCAAGTTAAAAAGTCGAACCTCAGAGGTAGTAATCTCAATATTGCTGCCAGTGCCACGTGATAGTTAGAGGGATAGAATAAAAATGATGAATGAGTAGCTTGACAGATGGTGCAGGAGGGAGGGGTTTAGATTTTTGGGACATTGGGACCGGTTCTGGGGGAGGTGGACTTTTACAAATTGGATGGTCTCCACCTGGGCTGGACTGGAACCAATGTCCTTGGGGGTCCTTTTGGTAACGCCGTTGGGGAGGGTTTAAACTGACAGTGAGGAGGTAGTAACTAAAGCCTGAAATAAACTAGATAATGAAGTCAGCATGACGAAGGGGAAGAGGAGACAGGGAGCAGAGGATGTACACAAAGGGTCTGGCAGTCTGAGGTGCATTTGTTTTAATGTAAGTCGTGAAATAGATAAGGCAGATGAACTTAGGGCTTGGATTAGTAGCTGGGAATATGGCTTTATTGGTATCACTGAGACTTGGTGGAGGGAAGGGCATGATTGGCAGTGAAATATCCCAGGATATCGATGCTTCAGCCAGGATAGAGAGGAAGGTAAAAGGGGTGGAGAAGTTGCATTCCTGGTCAGAGAGAATGTCACAGCTGGGCTGAAGGAGGATACTATGGAAGACTCGAGCAGTGAGGCGATATGGGCAGGGCTCAGAGACAGGAAGGGTGCACTGATAATGTTAGGACTCTTCTACAGGCCTCCCAACAGCAAGCAGGAGATAGAGGTACAAATATGTAAAAGGGTCATGGAAAGATGGAGGAGCAACAGGGTGGTGGTGATGGGAGATTTTAATTTTCCCAACGTTTACTGGGATTCACTTTGTGTTAGAACATGGAGCAGAATTTGTAAGGTGCTTCCAGGAGGACTTTTTAGAGCAGCATGTAAATAGTCTAACTTGGGAAGGGGCCATACTGGACCTGGTGTTGGGGAAGGAGCCTGGCCAGGTGGTTGATGTTTCAGGAGTGTATTATTTTGGGAATAATGATCACAATTTCGGAAGTTTTAGAACACTCATGGACAAAGATGAAAGTGGTCCTAAAGGAAGAGTGCAAAATTGGGGAAAGGCCAACTATATCAAAATCAGCAGGAGCTGGAGAACGTAAATTGGGAGCAACTGTTTGAAGGTAAATCCACCTTCGATATGCCCTTAAAGACAGGTTGATTTCAGAAGAGGTATGCTCCTGTGAGAATGAGGGATAGAAATGGCATGGTCGGGGAACTGTGGATGACAGATGAATTTGTGAGACTAGCTAACAGGAAAAAGGATGCAGACCTAAGGTCTCGGCTGCTGAACACAGACAAAGCTTTAGAAGAATATTGGGAATCTCGGACCAAGCTGAAACGAGAAATTAAGAGGGTTAAAAGGGGTCATGAAATATCTTTAGCAAACAGGGTTAAGCAACATCCAAAGTCTGTTTTTTTCATATATAAGGAAATAAAGGGTAATGAGAGAAAGGGTTGGTCTACTCAAGGACGAAGGAGGAAAGTTATGTGTGGAGTCAGAGAAAATGGGTGAGATTCTTAATAAGTACTTTGCATTGGTTTTCACCAAGGAGAGGGATATGATGGATGCTGAGGTTAGGGATAGTTCTTTGAGTAGCTGAAAATGTGTTGCTGGAACAGCGCAGCAGGTCAGGCAGCATCCAGGGAACAGGAGAATCGACGTTTCGGGCATAAGCCCTTCTTCAGGAATGAGGAAAGTGTGTCCAGCAGGCTAAGATAAAAGGTAGGGAAGAGGGACTTGGGGGAGGGGCGCTGGAAATGCGATAGGTAGAAAGAGGTCAAGGTGAGGGTGATAGGTCAGACTGGGGTGGGGTCGGAGAGGTCAGGAAGAAGATTGCAGGTTAGGAAGGCAGTGCTGAGTTTGATGGATTTGACTGAGACAAGGTGGGGGGAGGGGAAATGAGGAAACTGGTGAAATCCGAGTTCATCCCTTGTGGTTGGAGGGTTCCTAGGCGGAAGATGAGGCGCTCTTCCTCCAACCGTCGTGTTGTTGTGGTCTGGCGATGGAGGAGTCCAAAGACCTGCATATCCTTGGTGGAGTGGGAGGGGGAGTTGAAGTGTTGAGCCGGTTGGGTTAGTTGGTCCGAGTGTCCCAGAGGTGTTCTCTGAAATGCTCCGCAAGTAGGTGGCCTGTCTCCCCAATATAGAGGAGGCCATATCGGGTGCAGCGGATGCAATAGATGATGTGTGTGGAGGTGCAGATGAATTTGTGGCGGATATGGAAGTTTCCTTTGGGGCCTTGGATGGAGGTGAGGGGGGAGGTGTGGGCGCAAGTCTTGCACCTACTGCGGTTGCAGGGGAAGGTGCCGGGAGTGGAGGTTGGGTTGGTGGGGGTGTGGATCTGACGGGGGAGTCACGGAGGGAGTGGTCTTTACGGAACGCTGATAGGGGAGGGGAGGGAAATATATCCTTGGTGGTGGGGTCCGTTTGGAGATGGAGGAAATGACGGCGGATGATACGCTGTATATGGAGATTGGTGGGGTGGTGGGTGAGGACCAGTGGGGTTCTGTCCTGGTGGCGGTTGGAGGGGGCAGGGCTCAAGGGCGGAGGAGCGGGAAGTGGAAGAGATGTGGTGGAGGGCATCGTCGACCACGTTTGGGTGGGGCGAAATTGCGGTCCTTGAAGAAGGAGGCCATCTGGGCTGTACAATTTTGGAACTGGTCCTCCTGGGAGCAGATGCGGCGGGGACGAAGGAATTGGGAGAATGGGATGGCGTTTTTACAGGGGGCAGGGTGGGAGGAGGTGTAGTCCAGGTAGCTGTGGGAGTCGGTCGGTTTGTAGTCGATGTCCGTGTTGATTCCGTTGCCTGAGATAGAAATAGAAAGGTCGAGGAAGGGGAGGGAGGAATCTGAGACTGTCCAGGTGAATTTAAGGTCGGGGTGGAAGGTGTTGGTGAAGTGGATGAACTGTTCAACCTCCTCGTGGGAGCACGAGACGGCGCCGATACAGTCACCACGCCTAACCCCGTCCCCCCGCCGAGTTCTGTCACCACGCCTAACCCCGCCCCCACGATGATCTCCGTCACCACACCTAACCCCGCCCCTTCGCCGATCTCCGACAGCATGCCTAACCCCACCCCCACGCCGATCTACGTCACCACATATAACCCCTCCCTTTGCCGATATCATCACCATGCCCAACCCCGCCCCTACGCCGATCTCCGTCCCCGACCCCAGGCCTAACCCCGCCCCCACACCCAGCTCCAGCCCCACACCAGGTCCGAGCTCCCAGCCCTGCCGTGTTTTCACCATCCTTCCAGACCTACCCCACTCTGAGGATGAAAGATCAGTCCTCAGCAGAGGCCTCACCTTCATTCCCCTACGCTCTGGAATTAATGAGTTCAACACGCGGCGTGACATCGAACAATTCTTCCGCCACCTTCGCCTCCGCGCCTACTTCTTCTACCAAGACTCTCGCCCACCGTCTGACGGCCCCTTCTCCCACCTCCAACACACCCCATCCACTTGGACACCCCATGCTGGCCTCCTACCTGCCCTCGACCTCTTCATAGCCAACTGCCTCCGCGATATTAACTGCCACCTGAACTCCCCCACCCCTCTCACCTACTCCAACCCTCGGAACTCGCAGCCCTCCACTCCCTCTGTTGCAACCCCAACCTCACTATCAAACCAGTAGACAAGGGAGGCGCGGTAGTAGTTTGGCGCACCGACCTTTACACCGCTGAGGCCAAACGCCAGCTCGCAGATACCGCCTCCTACTGCCCCCTTGACCACGACCCCACCCCCACCACCAAACCATCATCTTCCAGACCATCCATAACCTCATCACCTCAGGGGATCTCCCATCCACCGCCTCCAACCTCATAGTCCCACAACCCCGCACCGCCCGCTTCTACCTCCTGCCCAAAATCCACAAACCTGACTGCCCCGGCCTGCTCCTGCCCCACCGAACTCATCTCCGTATACCTCGACACGGTCCTGTCCCCCTTAGTCCAAGAACTCCCCACCTACGTTCGGGACACCACCCATGTTTTCCACCTCCTCCATGATTTTCGCTTCTCAAAATGGAGACCTGTGACCAGTGTTGAGAGTGTGTTGCTAGAAAAGGACAGCAGGTCAGGCGACATCTGAGGAGCAGGAAAATCAACATTTCGAGCCAGAGCCCTTCATCAGGAATAAGGCTGGGAGCTCCAGCTTTTCCAGCAACACACTCTCAGCTCTGATCTCCAGCATCTGCAGGCCTCACTGTCACCTGTGACCAGTAGAGTTCCACAGGGATTTGTGCTGGGATGACTCTTGTTTGTGATATATATAAAAGATTGGAGGAAGTTATACGTTGCCTGAACAGCAAGTTTGCAGATGACATCAAGATTGGTGGAGTAGTAGATAGTGAAAGGGACTGTCAGAGAATACAGCAGAATATAGATAAATTGGAAAGATGGGCAGAGAAATGGCAGATGGAATTCAAACCGGGCAAATGTGAAGTGATGCATTTTGTAAGATCCAATTCAAGAGCAAATTATACAGTAAATGGAAAAATCCTGGGGAGAATTGACGTACAGAGAGATCTGGGTGTTCAGGTCCACTGTTCCCTGAAGGTGCAGGTAGCAAAGTGGTCAAGAAGGCTTAAGGTATACTTTCCTTCATTAGATGGGATATTGAGTACAAGGGTTGGCAGATCATGTTATAGTTGTATAGTTTGGTTCGGCCCCATTTGGAATACAACGTACAGTTCTGGTCGCAACTTTACCGAAAGGATGTGGATGCTTTGGAGAGGGTGCAGAGGAGGTTCACCAGCGTGTTGCCTGGTATGGAGGGTGCTAGCTTTGAAGAGAGATTGAATAGATTAGGATTATTTTCACAGAGAAGGAAGTGTTGGATGTCTTGAAACGGGTAAAGGTGGATAAATCCCCAGGACCTGTACCCGCGAACTCTGTGGGAAGCTAGATAAGTGATTGCTGGGCCTCTTGCTGAGATATTTGTATCATCGATAGTCACAGATGTGGTGCCGGAAGACTAGAGATTGGCAAACATGGTGCTACTGTTTAAGAAGGGTGGTAAGGACAAGTCAGGGAACTATAGGCCAGCGAGCCTGACATCGGTGGTGGGCAAGTTGTTAGAGGGAATCCTGAGGGAAAGGATGTACATGCATTTGGAAAGGCTGGGACTGATTAGGGATAGTCAACATGGCTTTGTGCTTGGGAAATCATGTCTCACAAACTCAATTGAGTTTTGTGAAGAAGTAACAAAGAGGATTGATGAGGGCAGAGCGGAAGATGTGATCTAATTGGACTTCAATAAGGCATTCGACAAGGTTCCCCATGGGAGACTGAGTAGCAAGTTTAGATCTCATGGAATACAGGGAGAACTCGCCATTTGGATACAGAACTGGTATACAGGACGTACAGGACGTTGGTTAGGCCACTGTTGGAATGTTGCGTCCAAGACAGAGGTTGGTGGTGGAGGGTTGTTTTTCAGACTGGAGGCCTGTGACCAGTGGAGTGCTACAAGGATCGGTGCTGGGTCCTCTACTTTTTGTCATTTAAATAAATTATTTAGATATGAGCATAAGAGGTACAGTTAGTAAGTTTGCAGATGACGCCAAAACTGGGTGGAGTGGACAGCGAAGAGGGTTACCTCAGATTACAACAGGATCTTGATCAGATGGGCCATTGTGCTGAGAAGTGGCAGATGGAGTTTAATTCAGATAAATGCGAGGTGCTGCATTTTGGGAAAGCAAATCTTAGCAGGACTTATACACTTAATGGTAAGGTCCTAGGGAGTGTTGCTGAACAAAGAGACCTTGGAATGCAGTTTCATAGCTCCTTGAAAGTGGAGTCACAGGTAGATAGGATAGTGAAGAAGGCGTTTGGTCTGCTTTCTTTTATTAGTCAGAGTATTGAGTACAGGAGTTGGGAGGTCATATTGCGGATGTACAGGACGTTGGTTAGGCCACTGTTGGAATGTTGCGTGCAATTTTGGTCTCCTTATTATCGGAAAGATGTTGTGAAACTTTAAAGGGTTCTGAAAACCTTTATAAGGATGTTTCCACGGTTGGAGGATTTGAATATAGGGAGAGACTGAACAGGTAGGGGCTGTTTTCCCTGGAGCGTCAGAGGCTGAGGGATGACTTTTTGGAGGTTTACAAAATTATGAGGGCATGGATAGGGTAAAGAGGCAAAGTCTTTTCCCTGGCGTGGGGGAGTCCAGAACTAGAGGGCATAGGTTTAGGGTGAGAGGGGAAAGATATAAAAGAGACCTAAGGGGTAACTTTTTCACAGAGGATAGTATGTGTATGGAATGAGCTGCCAGAGGAAGTGGTGGAGGCTGGTACAATTACAACATTTAAATAGGTATATGAATAGGGTTTGGAGCAGTATGGGCCGGGTGTTGGCAGGTGGGACTAGATTGGGTTGGGATATCTGCTCAGCATGGATGGGTTGGACTGAAGGGTCTGTTTCCATGCTGTACATCTCTAAGACTCTATGACTCTTTTAGGAAGACGGAGGTGAGGGGTGAGCTGACTGAGGTGTACAAAATCATGAGAGGTACAGACAGTGTGGATAGCAAGAAGCTTTCTCCCAGAATACGGAACCCAATTACTCGGGGTCACGAGTTCAAATTGAGAGGGGAAAGGTTTTGAGGGGATATGCGTGGAAAGGTCTTTACGCAGAGGTTGGTGGGTGCCTGGAACGCGTTGCCAGTGGAGGTGGTCGAGACGGGAAGAATAGTGTCATTTAAGATGTATCTAGACAGATACATGATTGGGCAGGGAGCAGAGGGATACAGACCCTAAGAAAATAGACAACGGGTTAATATCAAGGATCTGGACATTAAATAAGGATGACAGCAAGGAAAGCAAACAAAGTTGAACTTAATCGGAATGAGTTGTAAATTCCTCGCTGGTTGGAGTCATTCAGAGCACAAATGAACACGTTTGTGATCCCTGGACATCAATCCTCTCAGTCCCAGTACATTTAGATTAGATTAGATTCGATTACTGTGTGGAAACAGGCCCTTCGGCCCAACAAGTCCACATAGACCCGCCGAAGCGCAACCCACCCATACCCCGACATTTACCCCTTACCTAAAACTACGGGCAATTTAGCATGGCCAATTCACCTGACCTGCACATCTTTGGATTGTGGGAGGTAACCGGAGCACCCGGAGGAAACCCACGCAGACACGGGGAGAATGTGCAAACTCCACACAGTCAGTCGCCTGAGGCGGGAATTGAACCCGGGTCTCCGGCGCTGTGAGGCAGCAGTGCTAACCACTGTGCCACCGTGCCGCCCACTGTGCCACCGTGCCGCCCACATTTGTGCAGGAGATCCTCAGGATAGTTTCTTCGGCACATCAATGTCTTTCCCCACCATAAGATCAGAAGTGGGGATGTTCACTGAAGATTACGCAATGTTCAAAACAATTTGTCACCCTTCAGCTCCTGTGGCCATGTGCAGCAAGAGCTGGAGAACATTTCAGCTTGTGCTGTTAAAGTGCCTGTAACATTCATGCAACGGGACTGTTGGACACTGCCCATTTCCACAGTGAAGATGAAGAGGATCTCATTCAGCACCTCAAGCTGGTTTCACAAGAAAATAACATTGAAACTATTGGAGAAGAAGAGGACCAGAAAAAGAGGTCTGTACTGCCCATCGAGCTGTTAAACAGGAACCAGCGATCACCCAATCAGCTCACTGAGCCTTTTCCAGGACAACTCACCTTTTGAGGAGAAAGTGAGAACTTCTGCCCGAAACGTCGATTCTCCTCTACCTCGGACCTGCCTGACCTGCTGTGCTTTTCCAGAACCACACTCTCGATCCCCAAATCACTGCATGAGTCCCTAACACAGCAACAGCAATAGGAAGAGGCTATTCAGCCCCTCAAGCTGCTTATACAGACATTGCAGGATGTCATTGATGCTCTAACATGACAAACCAATGTTTCAGAGACTGCACAGACAGACTTCTCCATGTAGTCCCTCCTGGCTCCATTGATAATGGCATCCATGTGCTACTTTACCGAGGTTTGCTTATGGTGAGGAGGGAGAGGGGATGGTTTGTGCCAAGTCTCAAGGACACAGCTTCCATTCCCGAGAGGACAGACTGGCATTCTCGATGGAGGTCAGAATCTGGTGGGAATGGCTAACTCTTTCAGGCGTAAGGCATTGTGGCTGTTGACAGATTTGTGAACAATGTGATTTTAGTGCAGGGTCACACAGCAGCAAACACTGAGGTAGTGTGAGTTCATTCAGAACCTGGAGTTCTCTCTCAACTAACATGGGAGTTGCAGAGGTATGTAAACTATCAGGAAACACATATCTTGGAGGAAATTAATATGCAATTTTTCACGCTGGTGGTGTCATTTGTTTGGACATAATGGGTGTTAGGCCATAACCCACCAGTTCAACACTACCACCACTTATTGCCTCCCAACACTACAAATGATATACTCATTTCCTTCACACTCTCCTCATGGTACCATCTTCCCAGGGATTATTCTGGTGGACCTCCTTTACACTGTCTCTGTGGCTTGGAAATCATTCCTTATAAAGGAGAGAAAATCTGTACACAGTGCCCCAGATATTGTCTCACCAACACTCAACAACAGCAGGAAGCTGTCTTTATTCCTGTACTTGAATCATTGTGCGACAAAGGAGAACATACTATTAACAGTCCTGATTGCTTGCTGCCCCGTATGAATTCTGACAGTGACTCATGACCAAGGACATTCTGTTCCTTTTCACCAACAGCACTTCCCAACCTCACAACTTCTAATCAATATAAAGTCAGAAGGATGGTATTTGTTGCCCACACCCAAATCATTGTGAATCCCGATGCTCCAAGTACTGATACAGGTGATACCCCATGAGTGATGACCTTCAGTCCAGAGCAGAACCCGACTGTCTGTATTCTCTCCATTAACCAATAATCAATAGTTACAAAGTCGAAGGAGTGCATGGTTACTTTAAAAGATAGGGTGTGTTTCTAAGCTGAGAGATTGTGACAGCCCATGTATTTGTGAGTGCAGAGATTGCTGAAAATTGAGAAAATGTAATCGTTAGCTTGGGGTTGTGTTTTGATGTCAAAGCATCAGATTTGAATTTAACCAATGAATTTAAATTATGCCCAGAATACCAAAAACCAATTGAATTTGAATTTAATTGTATTGACAACATCTGACCAAATGAGTCTTGGACATTTAAAAGAAAGGCTATATTTTGAAATTTAGTCTGAGCATATGTCATCTGAAGGGGCTCTTCATCCTCTCAAATAAATCTCTCAAAAGGCACTATCTATCAAACATACCTTTTCCAGAGAAAACAGGAAAAAGTGTAAGAAGATGGCCCAGATTTGGAATGATAGAAGGAAGACAGCATAAGGGTCTGTATGGACTTTGAGAGATTAAGTTACTTTAATGGGTAATAAATGTGTTATTGGAGGAGAATTTTAAGAGTTCGAGTCAAGTCATGATTAGCTCAGAAAAAGGGGGCTCAGATTTGTTTATAGTTTTGTTTAGTGTTAACTGTTAGAGTTAGGAAAAGGAAATTGTTATTTTTCTTTAAACAGTAGAAATCAGGCATTTTCTTTCACTCCCTCAGCCTTTTCTTTTACGAGGTGAGGGGAGCTTTCCTGGGGTGTTGGTTTTAATTAGCAGAGGAACTAGACCTCTGCATTAAAACAGGTTGGTGTCAGGAGTGGGACATTATCTCTGATAAACCAAGTTCAAACCTCCTGATATCGAGGAGGATGATCAAAAGAGTCAGAGCAGTCACATGGGCAGACGGTCTGCTGTTCCTGTCGCCACTGCCCTGTTTACCCTGCTGCCCCATTGAGGGGCCATGCCTATCCGAGACAGAGGTGTCTCCCTCCAACACAGGACTGAGGAGCTGGCCTGTTGCTTGCCCCGTAGCAGGAGGCTGGTGTTTCTGGTATCTGCCCCAGAGAGGGGTCGGTTATCCCCATTTCCTCCTCCCGCTGCTGCTGTTTGTGGAGCCCTTTCTGCACTGCCATGATACGCTGCCACTCGGTGACCAGGTGACACTTGTGGCACTGTAAGTACTGCCAGCTACATACCTGCTGCTCCTTCATCCAGACATCAAAACCATGGTTCCTGCACCGTCTTTCTTAAAGTGACCATGCAGTCTTTCGACTTTGTAAATCCATCCATGTAATATATTCTCCTCTTACCTCTGGGCTCTAACCTGCTTCACTCACAAGTGTGCAAGCATTTCAAAATTCTCCTGAAAATTGGAATATTCCAGTCCCACTGTTCTCATTTGTCGATGTCACAAACAACGTCGTCCACAAACCCCAGCAGATTTATTAAAGATAATTTCTGAATGTAGGCTGGCTCTGCAACATCATGTCATTACTCTCCAATTATCCAGTTATCACATTCCTCATAAAACGTGCTCATATCTTCTACCAACTGATATCAAGTTGCATCATGTTTTAAATATTTGCAGCCATAGCACCTCCTCACTACTGTCCATGATCTTTTCCAGAACTGTAACAGGTTTGAAGAACTTTGACTTCCTTTAGTAGTCATGGAAATGCTTCACAGAATCAAGGAATTTATTGGACCAAAAGAGGCCATTGGCCCATCATCTCCCAAAAGAGCAGTCCAGCATGCTCCGTCCAGCAGCCCCATCTCCGCAGCCCTCGAAATTCATTACTTATTTGGTGCAGTAATTACCACACTTCAATACAATCAGTTTTTCAAGTAATTGCTCCTTAATAAATCAAATTTCCTACACTTGCTCTCCTTCACCAGTCACCCTGTTCCCTAATATTTCTGCGAGATATTCCTTTCCTTCTTCTGTGGAAACTGAACCAACCTCTGGGGTCAGAGAAAGTCTATGTCACCTCATGAATACCTCAGAGGAAGGCACGATGGCACATGGTGGATATGACACCCATTCTTGTACGGAAAGTTCCAGAATTAAACCAATTCACTTCATTTTCAGTATCAGCACAGTTCTCTCCATGGTGTGAGACCACAGATTCTGCTGAAGTATGCAAAACAGCTCTGTGACCTCCTCATTGTCTAAACAAACTGGCTTTACATATTGCACCTGGAATAGGTCCAACTTTGGAAAATATTCATGGAAATCCCAGAGAGGAGATTGTTGTGCCCTGCTCCCTACTGTTTACAGAGCTTCCCTTCTGTGCAATCTCTGCTCCATTTGTTAGTCGTGTTGAAGACCCCGATACACTGTGAATGCCCTGCCCACACCTTGTACAGAAAGGGGTTCACCAGACCCTCAGCTCTCCCTGAATGAATGCAGCAGCTGATACACAAACCTGAGGAAACCATTTACAGAACCTTCACTGATGTTCCAGTGACAGGAGCATGTCAAATCCATGTATACATGGCACACCCACTCTGTGTTGAAAATGTCTTCGTTCTCAGATTCTTGTCAGTTGCTGATGAACTGTTACATCTCTGCACAGTCCCACTGACCTGAAATATTTGCAATTCCAGTGTCCATAGCAGTAGAGTTGCACCATTTTCTGTCCCTCAGTCATGATGACAGCAACACCACTATTGCATGGAGAGTTGATTAGAGAAGACGGGGAGGCGATGGTCCAGCCTGTGGTCTATTAATCCAGGGACTCAGGTAACAACCGAGACCCCGGATTTGATCCCACCATGGCAGATGGTGGAATTTGAATTCAATCAAATATCTGAAATTATGAATCAAATGAAACTATTAAACCATCGTTTGTTGTCAGGAAAACCCACCTGGCTCCCTAATGTCCTTCAGGGAAGGAAATTTACCACCTTCACCTGGTCTGGCCTACATGTGACTCCAGACTCTCAGCAACAGGGTTGTCTCTCAGCTGCCCTTTGAAATGGCCAAATGATCAGCTGTATCAATCACTACAAAGACTCGGAGAACTGAAACTAAATGGGCCGAGGCACCTGCAGTTGGTCAAGAAGGCAGCTCAGCAGCATCTTCTCAAGGGCAATTGGCAGGGCAAATAAATGCTGGCCCAGTCAGTGATACCATGTCCCATCAGTGAATATAAGGAGATGAGCACACTCTAGGAAGAGAGGCAGAGGAGACATAACTCAGTTTAAACAGTGACTTGGAATGATTTTCAAGAGTATGGGAAAAGGCAGAAAATAAATAAGATTATGCCACATTTTATTTCCATCCCAGCCGATCAGCAATCCCTTTGTTTGCTTCTTTTTCTCTCCGTCTCTCTCTCTCTTTCTCCTTCTGTTCAACTCACTCCTTCTCCCCTTGAAAACAAACAATTCTGTCACTAAAATAATCACTAAATTTCCCAGCTGCTTTCAGTTCTTAAGTATGGTCGAAATGTGAACTCCGTTTTTCTCTTGACACAGGCAGGCAAATATCATCTTTCTCCCGAACACCAAATTTTACAAATGTAATGCATCTTCCTTTGTTTGATTTAACTTTTAATTTTTTTTGATTTCATGGGAATGTTGGCATCACTGGGAAGCATTTGATGACCATCACTGATTGACCTTGACTGTGAGGCCATTCCACAAGGCAGAATAGAGTCAAGCACAAATGTTTTGGGTCTGAAGGCACACTTAACCCAAACCAAATCAGTATATTTGATTTTTTTCCCTAACGACTTCAGTGAAACAGCTCGGTTTTTAGACAAAATTCTGAGGGACTTATGGTTGTTATTAGTGAAATTCAATTTTTTTCCATATTCTTGTCATTTCAGTTTAAGATCTGTTATCAGTTGTTGTTAGATATGAATGAGTGTATTCAGATAATTAGCTTGATGCTCTGAATTACCCTTTCAGTGATATTAATACTCAGGCATAGTGTCCCTGTCATGGAATTACTTTAGTGACAAGTTTGTGATCAAAATATTTGCAACTGAAAGCATGACTAGAAGAGACTTGCACGCAGTAAAATCTGAATTTTACCAAGGCTTAGATAATTGTTTATTCAGCAACAGTACTGAAATATGGGTGGAGTCTGGTGATATTATGGAGCCGGCAATGGAAAGGTTTGATGATGGACACAATACCAAGACACAAATTGGTTCAGGGCAAAAAGGGGCCTCGACATTGTGAGCAGTCTCAGTATCAGATGCTTGTGAGGGAGGGGTCTGAAATTTGTGGATAATGAATGGAGTATTTAATTGAAACTGAAGTTAATAGTTTCTGTCCTTGTCAAATATAGACAACAGAAATAGCAATGGAGTTCAACATGGTTTAGGGAATGAATGAATGGAGATAGACATAAAGAGACTTACCAGGAGCACCAACAATAGCGAGGATGGGATAGTAACCCGCCTGAATAATCAGCAGTGCACCTTCTATCCGATAAGATAATAAAGACCAGGAAAGGAAGTTAAGACCCAAGGATAAACTCCTGACTATTGTTGTAACGTTCGAGTGTATTGTTCTCTGATTCTGATCCATTGTTTGAACATTCTCTCAGATTGTTCTCAGATTCTGGTCTCGCCTTTCCCTATCTCTGCAGCTGCCGTTAGTGGTGGATGTGATGCAGTTGCAGAAACAATGGGAGGATGCATTGAAAAAAGCCCTTACTAATAGAAGAGGGAAAGCCTCCAGTTACACAATTAGATTCCATGGAGATTGACATTAATCACAGTCACTGAAGTGACATTTCCAGTTAACCCATTTTCAATACAGCACTTCCAGTTCACAACAATAATTGAACTGGACTGGATGTTGGCATAATTGGCTATTGGTCTTATCTCCCAATACCAACTGTTCTTGTGAAGTCAATGGAGGGGGAGAATGAAGGACGTTTCCTTTTTGCTCATGATTCTGTCATGTTGTTCATATACAGTGCTACATCCAACAGCCTCCCTCAAAAAAAGCAGTCAAGAGGTTGTTCCTGAGCTGATCACTCGGATCAACCACCAACGAAAAGACTGTCACTGGGCATAATCACCCTGACCATGTCAGAGTACTGTCAAGTATTTGGTGATTGACAGTAAATGAGAAATTACTCAGAGTCCATCTTAAACGTCCCGATATCAATGATGTGTTGCTTTTTTATAACTTGTCATGAAAATGTTGAACTAAGTGGCATTGACATCACATGATCAATCCTCTGATTGTGTGAAAACAAATAAGATTGTTACCTCAATATCGTGTCATGCTCCTGATGTCACTGGTGTCACACTCATACAACAAGGTCTTCCGTTTCTGAGACTTCAGAACAAACCGCGAAAACATAAAATATCTTGGTATTTTAACATATTTGTTTATGGGTTTTGGAAGGCACCAGCAAGGGCAGAGTTTATTAGTTATCCCCAACAGCTCTGGACAAGGTAACAGAGAGCTGCCGCCTAGAACCTCTTCTATCCAAGTGGCGCAGTCGAATGCACAGAGCTGTTTGTAAGGGAATTCCAAGATTTCTAACAAATGATCGTGAAGGAATGGTAAATTAGATATAAGCAAGCCTCAAACATACCTGAGGGAGCATAACTTGCAATGTCGGAATGAGAATGCACAGGATGCATAGAAAGATCCCAAGGCCTGGACATTACAATGTCCGCTAAACACCATGAGATCATGGGATCCTGGGGCTGTGCATACGAATGCCCATTACTGAGTTGGTTTCCCATGGATTTGGGTCTGGTTCATTAATGTCCATTAGGGAAGGAAACTGCCATCTTTATATGGTCTGGCCTCCATGTGACTCCAGACCCACAGCAATATTGTTGCCTCTTAACTGCACTCTGGGCAATTAGGGATGGACATAGAATGCTGCCTACCCAGCGGCACTCTCATCCTGTGAATGAATAAAACAGAATATGGTCAATGTAATAATTGTTCAATGCCAATAGACAATAGACAATAGACAATAGGTGCAGGAGTCGGCCATTCAGCCCTTCAAGCCTGCACCGCCATTCGATATAATCAGAGCTGATCATTCCTAATCAGTATCCTGTTCCTGCCTTATCTCCATAACCCTTGATTCCACTATCTTTGAGAGTTCTATCCAACTCTTTCTTAAATGAATCCAGAGAGTGGCCCTCCACTGCCCTCTGGGGCAGAGCATTCTACACAGCCACCACTCACTGGGTGAAGAAGTTTCTCCTGAGCTCTGTCCTAAATGGTCTACCCCGTATTTTTAAGCTGTGTCCTCTGGTTCGGCACTCACCCATCAGTGGAAATATGTTTCCTACTGCCAGAGTGTCCAATCCTTTAATAATCTTATACGTCTCAATCAGATCACCTCTCAATCTTCGAAACTCAAGGGTATACAAGCCCAGTCGCTTCAGTCTTTCAGTGTAAGGTAATCCTGCCATTCCAGGAATTGACCTCATGAACCTACGCTGCACTCCCTCAATAGCCAGAATGTCTTTTCTCAAATTTGGAGACCAGAACTGCACACAGTACTCCAGGTGTGGTCTCACCAGGGCCCTGTACAGCTGCGGAAGCACCTCTTTGCTTCTATACTCAATCCCTCTTGTTATGAAGGCCAGCATGCTATTAGCCTTCTTCACTACCTGCTGTACCTGCATGCTTGCCTTCATTGACTGGTGTACAAGAACACCCAGATCTCTCTGTACTGCCCCTTTACATAAATTGATTCCATTGAGGTAGTAGTCTGCTTTCCTGTTCTTGCTACCAAAGTGGATAACCATACATTTATCCACATTAAACTGCATTTCTGCCATTCATCTGCCCACTCACCTAACTTGTCCAGGTCACCCTGTAATCTGCTAACATCCTCATCACTTTTCACCCTGCCACCCAGCTTTGTATCATCAGCAAATTTGCTAATGTTATTGCTGATACCGTCTTCTATATCATTAACATATATTGTAAAAAGCTGTGGTCCCAGCACGGATCCCTGCGGTACCCCACTGGTCACTGCCTGCCATTCCGAAATGGAGCCATTTATCACTACCCTTTGTTTCCTATTAGCCAACCAATTTTCAATCCAAACTAGTACTTTGCCCCCAATACCATGCGCCCTAATTTTACTCACTAACCTCCTGTGTGGGACTTTATCAAAAGCTTTCTGAAAGTCCAGGTACACTACATCTACTGGATTTCCCTCGTCCAACTTCATAGTTACATCCTCAAAAAATTCAAGAAGATTAGTCAAGCATGATTTCCCCTTCATAAATCCATGCTGACTCTGTCCTATCCTGTTTCTACTATCCAGATGTGCAGTAATTTCATCCTTTATAACAGACTCCAGCATCTTTCCCACCACTGAGTTCCGACTAACTGGTCTATAATTTCCTGCTTTCTCTCGCCCGCCATTCTCAAAAAGTGGTATAACATTAGCCATCCTCCAATCCTCAGGGACCGACCCCGAATCTATTGAACTCTGGAAAATAATCACCAACGCATCCATGATTTCCCGAGCCACCTCCTTCAGTACCCTGGGATGCAGACCATCAGGCCCCGGAGACTTACCAACCTTCAGACCTAACAGTCTCTCCAACACCAAATCCTGGCAAATATAAATTCCCTTAAGTTCAGGTCCTTCAGCTACTGTTACCTCAGAGAGATTGCTTGTGTCTTCCCCAGTGAGCACAGATCTGAAGTACCCATTTAATTCCTCTGCCATTTCTTTGTTACTAGTAATATATTCCCCTGTTTCTGTCTTCAAGGGCCTAATTTTTGTCCTAACCATTTTTTTGCCTTGCACATACCTAAAAAAGCTTTTACTATCCTCCTTAATATTCTTGACCAGTTTACCTTCGTAGCTCATTTTTCCTCTGCGTATTTCCTTCTTCGTAATCCTCTGTTGTTCTTTAAAAGCTTCCCAGTCCTCAGTTTTCCCACTTATCTTAGCTATGTTATACTTTTTCTCTTTTAACTTTATATGTTTCTTTACTTCCCTCGTCAGTCACGGCCGCCCATGCCTCCTCCTGGGATCTTTCTTCCTTTTAGGAATGAACTGATCCTGCAACTTCTGCATTATACACAGAAATATCCGCCATTGTTCCTCCACGGTCATCCCTGCTAAGGTATTGCACCATTGAACTTTGGCCAGCCCCTCCCTCATAGCTCCACAGTTCCCTTTATTCAACAGAAGTAATGCCACCTCCGACTGTACCCTCTCCCTCAATGCCAACGTTATTCCAGCTGTTTCCCATTATAACTTTAACAACACCGATACCATGGATACAGCTTTTCATTCATTATAATGCATTCTTCCAGCTATAAGAGTTTTATTTCTCAAAGAAGAATAAACTTCTTCTTTCCATACACTCACTGAACTTGTTGACTGTCTCCATGATCGGGTTTCATGCTCTTGTGACTCAAAGAATATAGAACATAGAATGTTAGAGTGTAGTACAGGCTCTTCGGCCCTCGATGCTGTGCTGATCCATGAAAATAATCTGATGCCCATCTAACCTACACCATTCCATTATTATCAGTGTCTGTCTAATGTCCATTTAATGCCCTTGAGTCTACTCCTGTTGCAAACAGGCCATTCCAAACCCCTACTACTCTCTGAGTAAAGAAACTGCCCTGATATCTGTCCTAAATTTATCCCCCCCTCAATTTAAAGCTATATCCCGTCTTGTTAGCCTTCACCATCCAAGCAAAAAGGCTCTCACTGTCCATCCTATCTAACCCCCTGATTATCTAATAAATCTCAATTCAATCGCCTCTGAATCTTCTCCGTTGTAACGAAAACAGCCTCAGTTCCCTCAGCGTTTCCTCGTAAGACATTTCTTCCATACCAGGCAACAGCCTAGTAAATCCATTCTGAATCCTTTCCAAAGCTTCCACATATATTCCAGGTGTGGCCTTACCAGCGTCTTGTCTAGCTGAAGCATGACTTCTTGGTTCTGAAACTGTACTGTACCTTTAAGGGAGCTGAAACTTCTGGCTGTCACAGAGTGTGCTGAAACATTTAAAAATGTAACATTTGGTTGTGTAACAAATAGCTGGAGCTACGTTGCCATTGTACACAATAGATTCAAATTTGACCAATCAGTTTAAATTATGCCCCAGATACCAAAATACACTTGAATTTGTATTTTACCGTTACGAATGACATAAAACCAATGAGCTGGTCTGATGTTTTCGAGTAAATAAAATTGTTTTTTTGCCTTTGGTCTGAGATCAGCAGCTCCTCTCAGAATCAAATGCAGCACCAAGTTGTGAACAAACTGGCTGAATTACCATGAGTTACAGGAGAGAGGGATCGAGAAGGTAGCTCAGGAATGAAAATTGGAGCAGGGACTGGAAACAGCGGCTTCATTCTTCTTGGTGTGGAACTGGAGTTAGTTTATCAGCATGAAGAGACTCGGGCACCAGAATGGACCATGAAACTGTTCTGGGGTTAATTTAGTTTCAGCTGAAGAGAAGGAGCAGAAGGAATACTGGGGGGTTTGGGGAAACCGCCTTCACATGAATGGCTCCAGCAGTAAGAAATTTCAGTCAGAAAGTTAGATTGGAGAAGGCTGGCAGAAGATTTGAAAGAAGTTTTCAAGATCATGTACAGCCTACCTACAGTAGATAATGTGATGCCATGCTGACTAGTGTGTCATGGTGCCATAGTCTTACCAGACCATAACGGCTGCTTCCTCATTCAAGAGAGAAGCAACTGGTGATGATTTAATCTGCGGGTCAGCAAACCTCAGGCAAGGGACGAGGTTGAGAAGGAAAGCCCTTCATGGGAACCTGAAACTGGCAAAGGGTATTAAACCCACTGTTAACATCACACTGCTCTGCAAACCATGACCCAGACAACTGGGCTCAACCAAATCCCTCACAGTAGTAGAAGCATTGAGAATAAGAGGGTTGATTTCAAATACATTGCAAGAGAAGGAACTGGATGTGAGAAAGAAACTTCACTCAGTGAGTAAATAGATCTGGAAGACATTGCATGAAACAGTGGTTTCGGCAGGTTCAATCAAGGGCATTAAATGATTATTTGATGATAAACAATGTAAGAAAATGGCACATGGTCGGAAAGATCATTTAGAGAACCGCATGGACACAACGGGCTGACTGGCCTGTTTCGGTGCTTTTAGAACATAGAACGTAGAAAAGTACAGCAGAGAACACGCCCTTTGGCCCATGATGTTGTGCCGAGGGTTAATCCTAATGTAAAATAAAATAACTTAACCGATGCACCCCACAACTCAGTGCTATTCATGTGCATGTCCAGCAGTGGCTTAAATGTCCCTAATGACTCCGCTTTCACCACCACCACTGGCAACGCATTCCATGCATTCACAACTCTCTGTATAAAGAACCTTCCTCTGATGTCCCCTCTATACCTTTCTCCTAATATCATAAAACTATGACCCCTCACCCTGGTCATTCCTGCCCTGGGGAAAAGTCTCTGGCTATTGACTCTATCTATTCCTCTCATTATATTGTACACCTCGATCAGGTCTTCTCTCTTCCTCCTTCTCTCCAGAGAGAAAAGTCCGAGCTTATTCAACCTTTCTTCATAAGGCAAGCCCTCCAGTCCAGCAGCATCCTGGTAAACCTTCTTTGCACCCTCTCCAAAGCCTCTGTATCTTTCCTCTCGTAGGGCGACCAGAACTGGACACAATATTCCAAGTGTGGTCTCACCAGGGACTTGTAGGGCTGTAGCCAAACCTCGCAGCTCTTAAACTCGATCCACCTGTTAATGAAAGGCAAAACACCATATGTTTTCTTCACAATCCTACCCACTTAGATTGCAAATTTGAAGGATCTATGTACTTGCACACCAAGATCCCTCTGTTCCTCCACACTGCCAAGAATCCTGTCTTTAATCCTAGATTCAGCATTTGGGTTCGACCTTCCAAAATGCATCACTTCGCATTTATCCAGGTTGAACTCCATCTGCCATTTCTCAGCCTAGCTCTGCATCCAGTCTGTCATGCTGCAGACTGCAATAGCCCTCGATACTATCAATGGCAATTCCAACTTTTGTGTCATCTGCAAATTTACTCATCCACCCCTAAAACTCCTCATCCAAGTCATTTATAAAAACTACAAGGAGCAGAAGTCCAAGAATAGAGCCCTGCGGGATCCTCCAGGCAGAATATTTTCCACCTACAATCACTCTCTGCCTTCTATCGGCCAGCTAATTGTGAATCCAGATAGCCAAATCTCCCTGTATCCCATACTTCCTGACTTTATGAATGAGCCTACCATGGGAAACCTTATTAAATGCCTTGCTGAAGTCATATACACCACATCCACTGCTCGACCTTTGTTGACCTATCTTGTCACCTCCTCAAAGAACTCAATAAGATTTGTGAGGCATAACCTGCCCCTCACAAAACCATGCTGACTGCCTTTCATCACACTATGTTTTGCCAACTCTATCTCTCAGAATTTGTTCCAAACCTTTGTTGACCACAGACTAAGACTGACTGGTCTGTAATTGCCCGGGATTTCCCTATTACCCTTCTTGAAAAGAGGAACAACATTTGCCTCCTTCCATTCCTCTGGTACGACTCCCATGGAGAGTGAGGAGACAAAGATCTTTGCCAGTGTCTTACCAACCGCCTTTCTTGCTTCCCGGAGCTGGCTAGCATAAATCTGGTCTAAGCTGAAAATGTGTTGCTGGAAAAGCGCAGCAGGTCAGGTAGCATCCAGGGAACAGGAGAATCGACGTTTCGGGCATAAGCCCTTCTTCAGGAATGAGGAAAGTTTGAACAGCAGGCTAAGATAAAAGGTAGGGAGGAGGGATTTGGGGGAGGGGCGTCGGAAATGTGATAGGTGGAAAGAGGTCAAGGTGAGGGTAATAGGTCAGACTGGGGTGGGGGCGGAGAGGTCGGGAAGAAGATTGCAGGTTAGGAAGGCGGTGCTGAATTCGATGGATTAGACTGAGACAAGGTGGGGGGAGGGGAAATGAGGAAACTGGTGAAATCCGAGTTCATCCCTTGTGGTTGGAGGGTTCCTAGGCGGAAGATGAGGCGCTCTTCCTCCAACCGTCGTGTTGTTGTGGTCTGGCGATGGAGGAGTCCAAAGACCTGCATATCCTTGGTGGAGTGGGAGGGGGAATTGAAATGTTGAGCCACAGGGTGGTTGGGTTGGTTGGTCCGGGTGTCCCAGAGGTGTTCTCTGAAACGCTCCGCAAGTAGCCGGCCTGTCTCCCCAATATAGAGGAGGTCACATCGGGTGCAGAGGATGCAATAGATGATGTGTGTGGAGGTGCAGGTGAATCTGTGGCAGATATGGAAGTTTCCTTTGGGGCCTTGTAGGGAGGTGAGGGAGGAGGTGTGGGCGCAAGTCTTGCACCTCCTGCGGTTGCAGGGGAAGGTGCCGGGAGTGGAGGTTGGGTTGGTGGGGGGTGTGGACCTGACGAGGGAGTCACGGAGGGAGTGGTCTTTACGGAATGCTGATAGGGGAGGGGAGGGAAATATATCCTTGGTGGTGGGGTCCCTTTGGAGGTGGCGGAAATGACGGCGGATGATGCGCTTAACATGGAGATTGGTTGGGTGGTAGGTGAGGACCAGTGGGGTTCTGTCCTGGTGGCGGTTAGAGGGGCGGGGCTCAAGGGCGGAGGAGCGGGAAGTAGAAGAGATGCGGTGGAGGGCCTCTTGCGGAGGGATACTTGCGGAGCGTTTCAGAGAACACCTCTGGGACACCCGGACCAACCAACCCAACCACCCTGTGGCTCAACATTTCAATTCCCCCTCCCACTCCACCAAGGATATGCAGGTCTTTGGACTCCTCCATCGCCAGACCACAACAACACGACGGTTGGAGGAAGAGCGCCTCATCTTCCGCCTAGGAACCCTCCAACCACAAGGGATGAACTTGGATTTCACCAGTTTCCTCATTTCCCCTCCCCCCACCTTGTCTCAGTCTAATCCATCGAATTCAGCACCGCCTTCCTAACCTGCAATCTTCTTCCCGACCTCTCCGCCCCCACCCCAGTCTGACCTATCACCCTCACCTTGACCTCTTTCCACCTATCACATTTCCGACGCCCCTCCCCAAGTCCCTCCTCCCTACCTTTTATCTTAGCCTGCTGGACAAACTTTCCTCATTCCTGAAGAAGGGCTTATGCCCGAAACGTCGATTCTCCTGTTCCCTGGATGCTGCCTGACCTGCTGCGCTTTTCCAGCAACACATTTTCAGCTCTGATCTCCAGCATCTGCAGACCTCACTTTCTCCTAAATCTGGTCTTACCATGGGGACTTATCAATCTTAATGTTTTCCAAAATTTCCAGCACATCAACGTCAGCAATCTTGATCTGGTCAAGCCTATATCTCAGTTCCCAAAGTTCTCATTTACAACAAAGTTCCTTTCCTTAGTGAAAATGGAAGTAAAAAACTCATTTAGGGTTTCCCCTATCTGCTCAGTCTCCATGCACAAGTTTCCGACACTGTCCCTGATTGGCCCTACTTTCTCCCTGATCATTCTCTTATTCCTCACATATGAGTAAAATGCCTTTGGTTCTCCCCAGTCCTTCCTGCCAAGCCTTTTTCGTTCCCCCTCCTGGCTTTCCTCAGTCCATTTCTGAGCTCCTTTATAGCAAGACTGTAATTCTCTAAAGCTGTGCTAGATCGTTGCTTCCTCCACCTTATGTAAGCGGCCTTCTTCTTTTTGCACAGAGACTCCTCTTTTCTCGACATCCAAGGTTCCTTAATCCTACCCCTTCTCACCTATCTCAGAGGAACAAATTTGTGCATCACTCGCAACAACTGCTCCTTAAAAATAGTCTCCACCTGTCTGTTGTTACCTTACTGTGGAACAATTGCTCCCAGTTTGTACTTCCCATCTCCTGTCTGATCGCGTCATACTTTCCTTTTCCCCAATTAAATATCTTCCCTCACTAACTGCTCCTTTCCCTCTCCAAAGCTATGGTAAATGTGAGGCAGTTGTGGTCACTGTCACCAAAGTGTTGTCCCATCGCGAAATCTGACACCTTTCCTGACTCATTACCGAGCACCAAATCCAAAATGGCCTCTCCCCTTGTCGGCCTGTCTACATACTGAGTAAGGAAACCCTCCACAACACACCTGACAAAAACGGCACCTTCCAAATCATCTGCACTTAGGAGATTCCAGTCGATATTGGGAAAGTTGAAATCACCCATGACAACAACCCTGCTACATCTGCATTTTCCCAAAATCTGCCAGCCTATACATACTTCAATCTTTGTACTGCTATTAGGGGGTCTGTAGAAAATCCCCAATGAGGTGACTGTTCCCTTGCTGTTCATAACTTCCACCCACACTGACTCAGTAGACAAACCTTCCTCAACAATCTTCATTTCTGTAGCTGTGATGCACTCTCTGATTAGCAATGCTCCACCCACTCCTGCTTTTCCACCCACCCTGTTCTTTTTAAACGTTCTAAACCCTGGAACATCAAGCGAACATTCCTCTCCCTGTGAAACCCACATCTCTGTTATGGCTACAGCACTGTAGCCCCAAGACTGATCCATGCTCTAAGTTTGTCACTCTTATTTCTGATACTCCTTGCATTAAAGCAGACATACTTTAACTGATTCCTTTGTTTCATCATGTGAGAAATCTTCCAGATAGATTCACTACGCTCTGTCACTGCCCCATCTACAGTGGCCCCCTCTCTATATGCAGCTCTGATTCCCACCCCTTACCAACTAGTTTAAACCCTCCCAAACCACACAAGCAAATCTCCCACCCAGGAAATTTGTGTCCCTCCATTTCAGGTGCAACTTGTCCTTCATGTACAGGTCCCACCTTCCCCAGATGGTCTCCCAATGGTCTAGGTATCTGAAGCCCTCCCTCCTGCAACAGCCTCAGAGCCACGTGTTAAGCTGCATTCACTGACTGTTCCTCCCATCACTATCTCGTAGCACTGGTAAAAACCTGAGATTACTACTCTACTCGTCCTGCTCTTCAGCTTCCAAACTAGCTCTGTGGTCACTTTTCAGATATCACCCACTTAAGAACTTCCCGGCAGCCCTCGTTTCTCTCTGCCCTCTCTCCTCACCACTCAGTAAAAAAACAAATTTTTTAACACACTTTCCCAGTCGTCCTCCACTCCTCCTCCGCAACTCTCAACAAATGGAGGTCCCGACACCTGATGTAAGTAATTTAAACAGTTTACTCACTCTCCCAGCAGTCCTCCACTCCTCCTTCACATTTCTCAACAAAGAATCTGGAAATGGATAAGCAATGGATAACACATTGGCAGATGGAATACAATGTTGGGAAATGGGAACCTGTGATTATTTCAGGAAGAATAAAAGTCTGAATATTACAGAAATGGAGGGTTATTATAAGAGTTAGTGCTACAGTGTGTATTGGAGAGTTCACTCTGACCCATTCTGACATATCTCCATCACCCTAATGGTCAGTGGCCCCATTGCTCTCAGCATACAGGGGATATTTTGAAGTGTTTGGTTGGTGGTAGGGAGTTGTATGGAGGATAGAGCTTTGAACTATTTGCAAAGCTATGGCCTTTATCCAAGAGGCCATCCTTTCTTTCAACTTGAAGACCCGAAGATGATGGGAATTGCTGACTGCTTCTGAATGAAGAGGCTGCTGCTAGGGGTATGCATCAATGTGATGTACTGAGCCTGGTCACACAACAGCATTAATGGGGCAAAATAGTTTGTTATATCAAGACTCAGTTAATAACATCTTCATAACCCGGTACATCCGATAATTGGTTGTGAATGCTGAAAGGTAAATTGCATCAAATTAGCAGAACAAAAACAAGCCTTGCTGGTGTTTACACTTCTCCTACCTTGCTTCAAACTCTTAGTCTGCTCTCTGTGCCCTTTCTGACATCTAAAGTTCCCTCAAATACTGTACATCTATGCTACATTTCCCAACAACCCCTGGTAGCAGCAGGTTCTGCACATTGACTGCTCTGCGCAACAAAGCTTGTCCTGCAGTTTTTATTGGATTTTTTCGTGACCATCTACATTTAAGATGCAGTTGTAGATTGACCCCATTCCTAACCAAGCAAGAAAGGCCCAACAATATAGAAAGGCATGCTTTCCCCCTTTCATACAATTCCAAACATTTCACACAGTGCAATTATCAACACGAACTTTATGTCTGCTGTCAAAGTTGATCAAACCCTTCTGTAAGAGGACAAGGATAAAAAAAAATCAGGATGTACAAAGGTTAAATAGTACGACAAATTTGTGAAACTTGAAAAATCAGAAGTGAAATACAAGTAACTTTGGTTCCATTTTAGTGTGTCGTCAAAAGTCAATCACAAATGATCTATCAAACTGCCAGATCACATTTTGCACGTCACAGAGAGCTCTTTGCTCCAGTGAACCGGATCAGTACCAAGCTGATATCATTCTTCGTAGTTCAACTGCTCAATAGGCAGTGACATCCAGGTAACGTATACACCTGTACAAAATAAAAAATGTGCAATTTATACAAACTTGTGATGACGCAGAAAAAATTAAGTCATAGAGAGTCATAGTCATAGAGATGTCCAGCATGGAAACAGATCCTTGGGTCCAACTTGTCCATGTCGACCAGATATTACGACCCTGTCGAGTCCCACCTGCCAGCACCCGGCCCATACCCCTCCAATCCCTTCCTATTCATATGCCCATCCAAATGCCTCTTAAATGTTGCAATTGTACTAGCCTCGACCACTTTCCTCTGGCAACTCATTCCATACACATACCACCCTCTGCGTGAAAAAGTTGCTTTGTGGGTCTCTTTCATATCTTTCCCCTCTCACCCTAAACGTATGCCCTCTAGTTCTGGACTCCCCCACCCCATCCATTGCCTATTTACCCTATCCATGCCCCTCATAATTTTGTAAACCTCTGTAAGGTCACCCCTCAGCCTCCAACGTTCCAGGGAAAGCAGCCCCAGCCTGTTCAGTCTATCCCTAAATCTCAAATCCTCCAATCCTGGCAACATTCTTGTAAATATTTTCTGAGCCCTTTCAAGTTTCACAACTTCTTTCCAATAGGAAGGAGACCAGAATTACACTCAATATTCCAACTGTGGCCTAAGCAATGACCTCCCTACTCCTGTACCCAATACTCTGACCAGTAAAATGAAAGCATACCAAATGCCTTCTTCACTATCCTATCCTATCAACTTTCAAGGAGATATGAACCTGCACTCCAAGATCTCTTTGTTCAGCAAAACTCCCTGGGACCTTACTATTAAGTGTATAAGTCCTGCTAAGATTTGCTTTCCCAAAATGCAGCACCTCGCATTCTCCACTTGCTTTGTGGGCGGCACGGTGGCACAGTGGTTAGCACTGCTGCCTCACAGCGCCAGAGACCCGGGTTCAATTCCCGACTCAGGCGACTGACTGTGTGGAGTTTGCACATTCTCCCCGTGTCTGCGTGGGTTTCCTCCGGGTGCTCCGGTTTCCTCCCACAGTCCAAAGATGTGCAGGTCAGGTGAATTGGCCATGCTAAATTGCCCGTAGTGTTAGGTTAAAGGGGTAAATGTAGGGGTATGGGTGGGTTGCGCTTCGACGGGTCGGTGTGGACTTGTTGGGCCGAAGGGCCTGTTTCCACACTGTAAGTAATCTAAAGTAATCTAATCTAAAAACACCATCTGCCACTTCTCAGCCCATTGGCCCATCTGGTCCAGATCCTGTTGTAATATAAAGTGACTTTCTTCACTGTTCACTACACCTCTAGTTTTGGCATCATCAGCAAACTTGCTAACTATACCTCTTATGCTCAAATCCAAATCATTTATATAAACAATGAAAAATAGTGGACCCAGCACGATCCTTGTGGCACTTCACTGGTCACAGGCCTCCAGCTTTAAAAACAACCTTCCACCACCATCCTCTGTCTTCTACCTTTGAGCCAGTTCTGTATCCAAATGGTGAATACTCCCTGTATTCTATGAAATCTAACCTTGCTAATTAGTCTCCAATGGGGAAACTTGTCGAATGTCTTACTGAAGTCCACATAGATCACATCTTCTGCTCTGCCCTCATCAATCCTCTTTGTTACTTCTTTAAAAACCTCAATCGAGTTTGTGAGACATGACTTCCCACGCACAAAGTCATGTTGACTATCCCTTGCCTTGCCAAATACATGTACATCCTGTCCCTCATGATTCCCTCCAACAACTTGCCCACCACTGACGTCAGGCTCACTGGTCTTGGCTTGTCCTTACCACCCTTCTTACACGGTGGTACCATGTTAGCAAACCTCCAGTCTTCTAGCACCTCACCTGTGACCATCGATGATCCAAATTTCTCAGCAAGAGGCCCAGCAATCACTTCCCTAGCTTCCCACAGAGTTCCAGGGTACACCTTATCAGGTCCTGGGGATTTATCCATTTTTATGTGTATCAAGACATCCAGCACTTCCTCCTCTGTAATATGGATATCTTTCAAGATGTCACCATTTATTTCCCTACATTCTATATCTTCCATGTCCTTTTCCACAGTAAGTACTGATGCAAAATACTTGTTTAGTTTCTGCCCCATCTCCTGCGGCTCCACACAAAGGCCACCTTGCTGATCTTTGAAAAGCCCTATTCTCTCCCTAGTTACCCTTTTGTCCTTAATGTATTTGTAAAATTCCTTTGGATTCTCCTTAACTCTATCTGCCAAAGCTATCTCATATCCCCTTTTTGCCATCCTGATTTCTCTCTTAGGTATATTCCTACTGTCTTTATACTCTAAGGATTCACTCGATCCATCCTGTCTATACCTGACATATGCTTCCTTCTTTTTCTGAACCAAGTCAATATTCAATCGACTGCAAAGTAATTTGTATGTTCTTTTATTAACAAAATGTTTGATTCACAGCACAATGCACCAAATTATTCTCATCCACATCATTAGTCATACTTATTTTTTTTATGGGTTTAATTTTCATCTACAAGCAACTTGTAATGAAAGTGAAATAATTGGTGCTCATTAGCAAATAAGAAATCCAAAATCTTGTGAAACAGACTTACAAACAATGGTAAGGGAAAACCGAATCCAGCACTCTTATATATGTTAGGGATGGCACAATTCTCTGACCTAAACATGATAAAAAGAGAGGTGAATTTGTTTCATCCATTTTGAATGTATTTCCTAAACATACAACTCATGCTTTATTTATCCCCTTTATCACGCAACTAAATCAATTTAGACACACTTTTAGTCCATATTTAGGCACCGTTATACAGAGGAATACAAAAATAGGCCTGTAAAAGTCAAGCAATTTCAGAGTTTTATCCCTGATCTGTGAAGTGTCAACCAAACTCAATATTTGCAATAGTTGGTCATTGGAGATTGGATGTTTTCTAAGAATTGCAGAATTTCCCTTGAGGATGACAACAACCTATTTCTCCACATCTCCAAATTTTTGCCTCAATAAGATTCGGTCTCATTCTTCTAAACTCAAAGATAGGGTCCTTCTTAATGTCCCTACATAGGACAACACTCTCACCCTAAGGATTAATTTAGTGGTCTCATATGGAATGTTGGTTAAGAAGTGAAAATCCTAAGTGATCCACTGCCGTTGGCAAATTGGATCCAACATTGGCTTCATGGCAGAACGTAAGGGTGATGTTTGAAGGGCGCTTCTGCAACTGGAGTCTTTCACCCGGCGATATACCATTGGTACAGTGTTGGTCCCTTACTGCTGTGCACATTAATGATCAAGATGTGAATGTTCCAAGTGTGAACAGTAAGTTCACAGACAACACAACATTTGAAGATGTGGTCAATCACAAAATGTCTTAGTCTCTAGGATAACACAGATGGTGACAAATCCTGTGCAAAGGCAAGTAGAATTCTGTCCTGAAAAGTTAGAGTTGAAGCATTTTGGGAGGACTAAGAAGTCAGGACAATGCATGCTAAATTAAAGTTTTGGGAAGTACAGAGGATCAGATATATTCTTGAAGGCAGGATGGATAAGGTGGTTAAAGCAGCATATTGGATAGTTGCCTTTACTGGTGAAGGCATGGAATATAAGAGCAAGGAGGTAATGACGGAATTGAAAATAACACTAGTTAAGCTACAGATGGAATACTGTGTACATTTCATGTCACCACACGATAGCGAGTATGTAACTGCACACAAGAGGATGCACATGAGATTCCTGGTGCCCAGGATATTGCCTGGGCTGGAAGAATTCATTTATTGAAAAGGACTAAATAACCTGGGGATGTCTTCAATAGAGCACAGAAGGCTGAGGGGGAATCTGGTTGAGGTGTAAAGATTGTAAGGGGCGTGGAAAAATTTCTTTCCTTCCTCGTTAATAATCAGGGGCTACTGTGTAATACAAGAAGCAGAATGTTTAGAGAGAAATTGAGTAAAAACATTCCATCCAGGGGGTGGTGGGTATCTGCAACTCACTGCTTTAAAGATTGGCAGAGACAGGAACCCTCGAGACATTGAAGAACTATTTTAATGGGCTCGTGAAATGCCATAGCACCCAAAGCTATGTGGTTTGGGGTGGTGCTCTTGTGGCGTTGTGTGGATATCATTCCTATCTTTGGGACATGGGATCCAGTTCAGGTTCTTCCTCCTTCAGAAGGTAGTCATAAGTCTGTCTGAATAGATAGATTAAAACACCAAGAAATGCAAATTCTTTCAAAGGGTCATGTGCTGAGAGAGGACATCTGGGTTTGAGTTCCACTTGTGCCAGACAAATGTCATCATGTATCAGAATATGTTGATTAAAAATACCTGAAAGGCTATGGGCTAAGTGGTAGAAAATTGGATAAGAATAGATGGCTGATTTATGACTAGGGCAGACACAAAGAGCAGAGCCACAAAGACTCTAATCAGCCAGCTACACAGATGATTGGCTATCTGAGTTATTATATAACCTGGGTTCAGTTCTTCCTTACCTATCCTAAAAAGAATTAACAATTGTGGACGTCAGTCCCTGACTTTGTGAACATTGAAAAATGCCAATGTTTGAAGCAAGACGTTGGATGTATTTACCAGACATGGGAAATGATTCCTGATGATTCCATAATATCGATTCTCCTGCTCCTTGGATGCTGCCTGATATCTGTATTTTCTAGTACCACACTCACGTCTCTGATATCCAGGATCTGCAGTCCTCACTTTCTCCTCCCACATGAGAAATGTTTGTGCTTACTATCCCAGCTTTCAAGTTTACTTATCTTAAACACAGAAATATTCTATTCATAAAGCAACACATGCATACTCATGCAAACAGCAGCATTGTTATTGCTTCAAACATACAATTAAAAATATTAAATTATTTAATTCGCAGCAATGCTAATGTATTCATTATAATTGTAAGGGGAACTGTTTCACAGCATATTGAGGACAAAGTGCCAGCTTGTGGAAAGATGAATCAGACTTAGTTGTAAAGTTTAAAGTTTATGTATTACAATTTCAGAATGTTTCATTCCTGATACGGAACATAAAGGAGGACTTACCTTTTTCCTTTTCACCTTTTGAGTTTTGTGTGTCAGTGCGGGATTTGGTTTCCTTCAAACTGTTGCCAAGGGTGACAAATTTTGAAGTTCCTCCCAGAGCTGTACAAAGAAAACCAATTATTCCCTTACTATAATAACTCGATACCTCCCATAATATCAATTGAAAGAACATAAGAGATTTCAAGACACAAATATTTACTTTAAAAAAAAGTATAAAGCGTTTGATAAGATTCCCCATGTTAGGCTGATGGAGAAAGTGAAGTCGTATGGGGCCCAGGGTGTACGAGCGAGAAGGGTAGCAGGGGTAATTCAGATCATTATAGACCGATGAGCCTGACATTCGTGGTAGGGAAACTGCTGGAGAAGATAATGAGGAATAGAATTAATCCCATTTGGAAGAAAATGGGCTTATCAGTGATAGGCAACATGGTTTTGTGCAGGGAATGTCATGTCTTATCAACAGAGTCGAATCACAGTTGGTGTGTTGCCTCCCAGGTGCCAGGATTTGTTATGTCTTGGATCCTGTTTTCGGATTCCTTGAGAGGGGAGGGGGAGCAGCCCCAAGTCATGGTCCACATAAGCACCAATGACATAGGTAGAGAAGGGATTTGGATTTAAGGCAGAAATTCAGAGAGTTATGGTTGAAACTTAGAGCTAGAACAAACAGAGTTGTTATCTCTGGTTTGTTAACCATGCCACGTGCTGGCGAGGTGAGGAATAGGAAGAGAGAGCAGTTGAATACATGCCTACAGGGATGGTGCAGGGGGGAGAGACTCAGATACTTGGATAATTGAGGCTCATTCTGGGGTAAGTGGGACTTCAACAAATGGGATTATTTACACCTGAACCAAGGGGTACCAATATCCTGGGAGGGAAATTTGCTCATGCTTTTTGAGAGAGTTTAAACTAATTCAGCTGGGAACCTGAATTGTAGCACCACTGTACATGAGGTTGAGAGTAGTGAGGTCATCAATAAGAGTTCGAGGTCGAAAGAATGTACCTGCAAGCAGGAAGGTGGTTTGAAGTGCATCTACTTCAACACCAGGAACATCCGGAATAAGGTGGGTAAACTTGCAGCATGTGTTGGTACCTGGGACTTCAATACTGTGGCCATTTCGGAGACATAGATAGAGCAGGGACAGGAATGTTGTTGCAGGTTTCAGGGTTTAGATGTTTCAGTAAGAACAAGGAAGATGGTGAAAGAGGGGGAGATGTGGCATTGTTAGTGAAGGACAGTATTACAAAGGCAGGAAGAGATGGAAAAGCATTAGCTACCCTCCAGTCTTACAGCACCTCACTGTGGATGTCGATGACACACATAATCTCGGTTGTGGTCCCCAGCTTGCCAAAATATCCTGGGATCCACCTGATGAGTTCCTGAGGATAAAGCTACCTCTATTCGTTTGAAGACTTCCAGTACCTTTTTTTCTCTGTTGTGGATTCTTTCCAAACATCACTATTTATTTCCCATGTTACGAACTGTTCATATCTTTCTCCAAAGTAAATTCTGACGGGAAATGTTTGTCCATATCCTACCCGTCTCCTCTGGTTTCACACCTAGACGGCATTGTTGATCTTTACAGGCCTCTATTCTTTCCTTATTTATTCTTTGGAACCTTGTCAAAAAGCTTCAGAAACTTCAAATAAACCATATTTCCCCACCACCATTCCCCTCCCTCATTCTTAACTATTCTACCAATTATTCTGCCTATAGCCATAAACAAATAAAATCAAATAGGCTCATAAAAAGAAATATCTTTTATGAAACATGTCTCCCATTGTTTCTAAGAGCCCAGTTATTTTTATTGTCATATCCTTTCTAACACATTCCAGGACATTTCAAACTTACTGTCAGGCTAACACCATTTGGTTTCTGAGTATTTGCTCAAAGGCTTTTGGGAGTCCCTTGTGTACAGTCTGAAAAATGTTGCTGACAGGTTCCTCGGGTAGTGGAAAAGGCAAATCAAATGCTGGCATTTATTTCAAAGGGAATGGAGAATAAAAACAGGGAGGTGTTGCTGAAACTATACAAAGTACGAGTCAGACCACACCCAGAACGTTCTGAACAGAATGATTGCATTGAAGGCAGGCGCGAGAAGGTTCACTAGACTGATCTTGACAATCCAGGGCTTTGCTCATGAGAAGATCATGAACGGATTGAGTTTGAACTCATTGGAATTTAGAAGAATGTGTGAAACATTTCATGAAACATTCAAGATTCCAAAGAGTTTTGACAGGGTAGATGCCTGGAAGTCAGAAAATAGTTTAGCGACCACCATGGCTTTTTTGACCATGATATTATTCCAATCTAATGCTATCTGCCTGCAAATGGTCCATATTGCTCTACTCGCTATATGTTCATATGTCTGCTAAATGCCACTTGAAAACTTTGCTAACATTTCTGCTTCTACAATCTCCCAGGGCACTTTCTATTCTTTACGTAAAAAAAAAAACACGCGTCAGACATCTCAGTTAAACATTTCCATCTTACCTTAATCCTAAGCACCATTGTATTTGACACTTGCCCATTCAAAAAGAGATTTCAACTATTCACATTATCCTTGCCTCTCCTAATTTTATATTTCTGTACCTGCTCGCCCCTCAGTCACTTACACTCTGAAAAAACAATCCAAGTTTGTCGAATCTCACCAGAAAGCTAACACATTCTCAAAACATTGAACATAGGCAACAAGCTGGTAATCTGCTTTTGCATCCTTTCCAAATTCTCCATATCCTTCCTATTGTGTGGTAATGAGAACTGCATGCAGTACACCAATTGTATCCAAACAAGTCTCAAACAGTTAGACCATGATGTTCAACCCTCGATACTCAAATCTGCAAGTAATGGGAACAGGCTTTCAATGTGCTTTCTTTCCCTTCTTGTTTTACCAATTTCAGACAGCTATGGACATGCACCAAGACCTTTGAATGTATCATTGCCCCACAATCTCCAAACTATCTCACACGTGTTCAGATTAAACTCAATTTGTTATTTCTCCACCTACCTTTCAAGCTGATCTGTATCCTGCTGTAAACTTTGATAGCCTTCCTTAGTGTCCACAACTCCACCAATCATCTGGTAATCTGCAATAATTATCTTTGGCATTTCCTTTGGTTTCTCTAGCGTGAGAAGCTGCAAACAGCTGGCATAAAATCCAAGCAAGGGCTTGCTCGTTCACGTTACATGATAGCTCAGTGGTTAGCACTGCTGCCTCACACTGTTAAGGACCTGGGTTCGATTCCAGCCTCGGGTGACTGTCTATGTGGAGTGTGCACATTCTCCCCGTGTCTACGTGGGCTTCCTCTGGGTGCTCTGGTTTCCTCTCACAATCTAAAGATGTGCAGATCAAGTCATTTGGCCATGCTAAGTTGCCCACAATGTTCGGTGCATTAGTCAGAGATAAAATGTAGGGGCATGGATCTGGATTGGGTACTCTCCGGATGGTCTTGTTGGGCCAAATAGCCTGCTGCCACACTGTAGGGAATCTAATCTAAAGACAGTGATGAGGAGGAATGTGTTCACTCAGAGGATCATGAATCTGTGGAATTCCTTACTGCAGAAGGCTGTCAAGGCTGGGTCTTTCAGTATATTTACAGTAGAAATGGCCACATTTTACTTAAGCAGGGAAACAAGGGTTACATGGAAAACACGGGAAAGTAGAGTTTGGGATCATCAGATCTGCCATGATCTCATTCAATCGCAGAAATACCTGATGGGCCAAATGGCTTCATTCCACTTCTGTGTCACATGATCTTCGCTTAATCAGTTTCAACCTCTATAAGAGATTGTAAAATATTATGGTTGTGACTCACAGAACTCATTTATAATGACATTTATTATTACACAGCATTTGATCCAGAATAGCCCATTCTATGTTGCGATAGAAAACCATCTCAGATACAATCTAGGACTCCATCCATTGCAGTTATCCAGTCGGGAATGAGACTCCTATCACACGTAGTAACTTTCGTGCCCTTGCTACAAGTACATCTAATTTCCTGACTGAAACCATATTTGCATGACCATCACTGGCTGGTGCCTGCACAAGCAGTTCTATTAACAGTTGCTGCCCCTTGTTGTTTCTCAGCTTCAGCCAGAAAGAATCTGCATTTTGATCTTCCAATCCACATGGCTGTCTCACTAATACACTGACTGCATCTGTTCTTCACAACACAGCATGACCTCATTTGGTTTTTTGCCTATTTTGCCTAAATCCCAACAACCCTTTGATATTCACTTCTCAGCCATGGTCATTCTGCAGCCGCACCTTCATATTGACAGTTCAATCATATCAGATCATTTCAGATAATGCTGTCATTCCACCTGCCTTGTCACAAATGCAGGGAATGTTTCAGTGATTGTGGGGGTAAAGGGACAGATCGATGTCACAGAAATAACAAATATTATAGGGATTCTAAGATGTTACAGATTAAGCACCGGTTGAGAATATTAGTGGGTGAAAGGACTTTCGAGATTAAAGGAAGTTACAGAGATAGTAGTGGCTGGAGTAGATTCCAGAGATAGAGTTGGGTGTAGGTAGAGAGTGGCAGACAGTCCGAAAGGCAAAGATAAGAGCATTTTAGAGAGAAGACAGTTGTATAAACTGGAGCAATGAACAGATATATGGAAGGTTGTGGAGACTGAAGAAGTTTCCAGGTATCAGAACAAAGAGCAAAGTAAATTACAATACAGAAATAGGCCTTCAGCCCTCCAAGCCTGCACCAATCCAGAGTCTCTATCTGAACCTGTTGCCTATTTCCTAAGGATCTGTATCCCTCTGCTCCCTGCCCATTCACGTGTCTGTCCAGATACATCTTAAATGACGCTATGGTACCTGCCTCTACCATCTGCCCAGCCAATGCGTTCTGGACACCCACCACCCGCTGTGTAAAGAACTTTCCATGCATATCTCCCTGAAACTTTTCCCCTCTCACCTTGAACTTGTGACCCCAAGCAATTAATCCCTCACTCTGGGGAAAAAGATTTTTGCTATCCACCCGTGTCTATACCTCTCATGATTTTGTAGACATCAATCAGACTTCAACCCCCTTTTTTCTCTTCATAGCAAGTGATCACCATACCAGACAACATCCTGTTGAACCTCCTCTGCAACCTCTTCAATGCATCCACATCCTGCTGGTGATGCGGCAACCAAAACTGTACGCAGCACTACAAAGTCTTATACAACTCAGACATGACCTGCCAGCTGTTATACTCAGTACCCTGTCTGATGAAGGAAAGCATGCCGTATGCCTTCTTGACCATTATCAAACTCTGTTGCCATCTTCAGGGAACAATAAACCTGAACACCCAGATCTCTCGCTACATCAATTTTCAACAGGGCTTTCCATTTACCGTGTAGTTCCCTCTTGAATTGGATCTTCCAAAATGTACCACCTCACATTTGCCCAGATTGAACTCCATCTGCCATTTCTCCGTCCAATTCTCCAATCTATCTATATTCTGCTGTATTCTCTGACAGTCCCCTTCACTATCTGCTACTCCAACAATCTTAGCGTCACCTGCAAATGTGCTAATCAGACCACCTATATCTTCCTCCAGATCACTTATGTATATCATAAACAACAGTGGTCTCAACACGGATAGCTGTGAAACACCACTGGTCACAGTTCTCCATTTTGAGAAACTGCCTTCCACTCCTACTCTCTGTCTCCTGTAGACCAGCCAGGTCTCTATCCAAACAGCTAGCAAACCCTAGGCCACACACAACTATCCGTGTGCCCACCATGAGGAACCATTTCAGCACCTTACTGAAGTCCATGTATGTGGCACTTACAACATTTCTCTCATCAGTCACATTTGTCATTTCCTCAAAGATTTCTGTTAACTTGGTAAGACATGACTTTCCCTGCACAAAACCATGTTGCCTATCACTGATAAGCCCTTTTAAATATCAATGGAACACATTCCTCAGTATCTTCTCCAGCAGTTTCCAATCCATTGACATCAGGCTCACCGACCTGTAATTACCTTAAGACCATAAGACCATAAGACATAGGAGCGGAAGTAAGGCCATGCGGCCCATCGAGTCCACTCCACCATTCAATCATAGCTGATGGGCATTTCAACTCCACTTAGCCGCAATCTCCCCGTAGCCCTTAATTCCTTGTGACATCAAGAAATTATCAATTTCTGCCCTGAAGACATTTGGCGTCCCAGCCTCCACTGCACTCTGTGGCAATGAATTCCACAGGCCCACCACTCTCTGGCTGAAGAAATGTCTCCGCATTTCTGTTCTGAATTTACCCCCTCTAATTCTAAGGCTGTGTCCACGGGTCCTAGTCTCCTCGCCTAATGGAAACAATTTCCTCGCATCCACCCTCTCCAAACCATGTAGTTTTCTTGTAAGTTTCTATTAGATCTCCCCTTAATCTTCTAAACTCCAATGAATACAAGCCCAGAATCCTCAGCTGCTCCTCATATGTTAGACCTACCATTCCAGGGATCATCCGTGTGAATCTCCGCTGGACACGCTCCAGTGCCAGTATGTCCTTCCTGAGGTGTGGGGACCAGAACTAGACACAGTACTCCAAATGGGGCCTAACCAGAGCTTTATAAAGTCTCAGTAGCACAACAGTGCTTTTATATTCCAACCTTCTTGAGATAATTGACAACATTGCATTCGCTTTCTTAATCATGGACTCAACCTGCATGTTTACCTTTAGAGAATCCTTAACTAGCACTCCCAGATCCCTCTGTACTTTGGTTTTACGAATTTTCTCACCGTTTAGAAAGTAGTCCATGCTTGTATTCTTTTTTCCAAAGTGCAAGACCTCGCATTTGCTCACATTGAATTCCTTCAGCCATTTCCTGGACCACTCCCCCAAACTGTCTGGATCCTTCTGCAGCCTCCCCACTTCCTCAGTACTACCTGCCTGTCCACCTAACTTTGTATCATTGGCAAACCTCGCTAGAATGCCCCCAGTCCCTTCATCCAGATCATTAATATATTATGCGGCCCCAACACTGAACCCTGCGGGACACCGCTTGTCACCGGCTGCCATTCCGAAAAAGAACCTTTTATCCCAACTCTCTGCCTTGTGTCAGACAGTCAATCCTCAATCCATACCAGTAGCTCACCTCGAACACCATGGGCACTCACCTTGCTCAGCAGCCTCCCGTGTGGCACCTTATCAAAGGCCTTTTGGAAGTCTAGATAGACCACATCCACTGGGTTTCCCTGGTCTAACCTACTTGTCACCTCTTCAAAGAACTCCAACAGGTTTGTCAGGCACGACCTCCCCTTACTAAATCCATGTTGACTTGTTCTAATCCGACCCTGCTCTTCCAAGAATTTAGAAACCTCATCCTTAATGATGGATTCTAGAATTTTAGAGGTTAGGCTAATTGGCTATAATTTTCCATCTTTTGCCTTGATCCTTTCTTGAGCAAGGGGGTTACAACAGCGATCTTCCAATCATCCGGGACTTTCCCTGACTCCAGTGACTTTTGAAAGATCTCAACCAACGCCTCCGCTATTTCCTCAGCCACCTCCCTCAGAACTCTAGGATGTAGCCCATCGGGGCCAGGAGATTTATCAATTTTAAGACCTTTTAGCTTTTCTAGCACTTTCTCTTTTGTAATGGCAACCATACTCAACTCAGCCCCCTGACTCCCTTTAATTGTTGGGATATTACTCATGTCTTCCACTGTGAAGACTGATGCAAAGTACTTATTAAGTTCTCCAGCTATTTCCTTATCTCCCATCACTAGGCTTCCAGCATCAATTTGAAGTGGCCCAATGTCTACTCTTGCCTGTCGTTTGTTTCTTATGTATTGAAAGAAACTTTTACTATCATTTCTAATATTACTGGCTAACCTACCTTCATATTTGATCCTCTCCTTCCTTATTTTTCTCTTTGTTATCCTCTGTTTGTTTTTGTAGCCTTCCTAATCCTCTGATTTCCCAGTGCTCTTGGCCACTTTATAGGATCTCTCTTTTTCTTTGATAGATTTTCTGACTTCCTTTGTCAGCCATGGCTGTCTAATCCCTCCCCGGACAATCTTTCTCTTCTTGGGGATGAACCTGTGTATAGTGTCCTCAATTTTACCCACAAACCCCTGCCATTTTTGTTCTACTGTCTTCCCTGCTAGGCTCTGCTTCCAGTCTATTTTCGTCAGTTCCTCTCTCATGCCCTCATAATTACCTTTATTTAACTGTAACACCATTACATCCGATTTTGCCTTCTCTCTTTCAAACTGCAGACTGAACTCTACCATATTATGATCGCTGCTTCCTAAGTGTTCCCTTACTTTAAGATTTTTTTTTTATCAAGTCTGGTTCATTACATAGCACTAGGTCCAGAATAGCCTGCTCCCTTGTGGGCTCCATGACAAGCTGTTACAAAAACCCATCCTGTAAGCATTCCATGAATTCCCTTTCTTTGGGTCCACTGGCAACATTATTTACCCAGTCCACCTGCATATTGAAGTCTCCCATGATCACCATGACCTTGCCTTTCTGACATGCCTTCTCTATTTCCCGACATAGGTAGGAGGAGGGCTGAGGATGTTAGGCAGGCTTTCAGGGAGCTAGGTTGGAAGCTCAGAGTTCGAACAAACAGAGTTGTTGTCTCTGGTTTGTTACCCGTGCCACATGATAGAGAGTCAAGGAATAGGGAGAGAGAAGTTAAATGTGTGGCTACAGGGATGGTGCAGGAGGGAGGGATTCCGGTATCTGGATAATTGGGGTTCTTTCTGGGGAAGGTGGGACCTCTATAAACAGAATGGTCTACACTTGAACCTGAGGGGGGAGTATCCTTAGGGGGAGGTTTGCTAGTGCTCTTGGTGGGGGGGGGGGGGGGGGGGGGTTTAAACTAACTCTGCAGGGGCATGGGAACCTAGACTGTAGCTTTAGGGTGCAGGACCTGGAGTGTAGGGAGGTTAGGAAAATGGCATCAATCTCAAAGGAGGCTACCTGTAAACAGGAAAATGGCTTGAAGTGTGTATACTTCAATGCAAGACGTATACGAAATAAGGTAGGGGAACTTGCAGCGTGGGTTGGTACCTGGGACTTCGATGTTGTGGTTATTACGGAGACATGGGTAGAACAGGGACAGGATTGGCTGTTGCAGGTTCCAGGGTTTAAATGTTTTAGTAGGGTCAGAGGTGGGGGTAAAAGAGGGGGAGGTGTGGTATTGCTTGTCAAAGATAGTATTACAGTGGTGGAAAGGACGATGAATGAAGACTCGCCATCTGAGGTAGTTTGGGCTGAGGTTAGGAATAGGAAAGGTGAGGTCACCCTGTTAGGAGATTTCTACAGGCCTCCTAATAGTCCTAGAGACGTAGAAGAAAGGATTGCGAGGATGATTCAGGAGAAGAGTGAAAGTAATAGGGTGGTTGTTATGGGGGACTTTAACTTTCCTGATATTGACTGGGAAAGCAAGAGCTCGAGTTCGTTTGTCCAATGTGTGCAGGAGGATTTCCTGACACAATATGTAGACAGGCCAACAAGAGGTGAGGCCATACTGGATTTGGTTCTGGGTAACGAACCAGGACAGGTGTTAGAATTGGAGGACAGTGACCACAATTCGGTGACTTTGACTCTAGTGATGGAGAGGGATAGTTGTGCACTGCAGGGCAAGAGTTATAGCTGGGGGCAGGGAAATTATGATGCAGTGAGGCACGACTTAGGATGCGTGGCTTGGAAAAGTAGGCTTCAAGGCAAGGGCACAATTGATATGTGGAGCTTGTTCAAGGAGCAACTATTGAGTGTCCTTGATAAGTATGTACCTGTCAGGCAGGGAGGAAAGGGTCGTGTGAGGGAGCCTTGGTTTAATAAGGAATTGGAATCCCTTGTTAAATGGAAGAGGGCGGCCTATGTAAAGATGAGGCGTGAAGGTTCAATTGAGGTGATTGAGAGTTATAAGGTAGCCAGGAAGGACCTGAAGAGAGAGCTAAGAGCAGCAAGGAGGGGACATGAAAAGTCCTTAGTTGGTAGGATTTGGGGAAACCCAAAGGCTTTCTACAGGTATGTCAGGAATAGTAGTGGAAAGTTGCGTGTGGAGGCTGAAGAGATTGGGGAGACACTGAATGAATACTTTTTGTCAGTATTCACTCAGGAACAGGACATTGTTGCCGATGTGAATACTGAGTCACAATTAATTAGAATGGACGGCTTTGAGGTATGTAGGGAAGAGGTGTTGGAAATTCTGGAAAGGGTGAAAATAGATAGGTCCCTTGGGCCTGATGGCATTTATCCTAGGATTCTCTGGGAAGCACGGGAGGAGATTGCAGAGCCATTGGCCTTGATTTTTATGTCCTCGTTGTCTATAGGAATAGTGCCAGAAGACTGGAGGATAGCAAATGTGGTTCCCTTGTTCAAGAAGGGGAGTAGGGATAACTCGAGTAACTAAGTGAGTCTCACTTCTGTTGTGGGCAAAGTCTTAGAGAGAATTGTAAGGGATAGGATTTATGAACATCTGGATAGGAATAATGTGATCAAGGATAGTCAGCATGGTTTTGTGAAGGGCAGGTCGTGCCTCACAAACCTTACTGAATTCTTTGTGAAGGTGACTAAGGAGGTGGACTAGGGTAAAGCGGTAGATGTGGTGTATATGGATTTTAGTAAGGCATTTGCTAGGTAGGCTACTGCAAAAATATAGCCCATGGTAGGCTACTGCAAAAATACGGAGGTATGGCAGTGAGTTGGAGGTTTGGATTAGGAATTGGCTGGCTGGAAGAAGACAGAGGGTAGTAGTTGATGGTAAAGGTTCATCTTGGAGTGCAGTTACTAGCGGTGTTCCGCAAGGATCTGTTTTGGGACCATTGCTGTTTGTCATTTTTATAAATGACCTGGAGGAGGGGCTAGAAGGTTGGGTGAGCAAGTTTGCGGATGATACGAAAGTCGGTGGAGTTGTTGACAGTGAGGAAGGATGTGTCAGGTTACAGCGGTTATAGATAAGCTGCAGAGCTGGGCAGAAAGGTGGCAAATGGAGTTCAATGTAGGTGAGTGTGAGGTGATTCACTTTGGTAAGAGTAACAAAAAGTACTGGGCTAATGGTCGGATACTTGGTAGTGTGGAGCAGAGGGATCTTGGTGTCCATGTACACAGATCTCTGAAAGATGCCACCCAGGTAAATAGTGCGGTGAAGAAGGCATATGGCGTACTGGCTTTTATTGGTAGAGGAATTGAGTTTCGGAGTCCTGAGGTCATGTTGCAGTTGTATAAGACTCTGGTGCGGCCGCATCTGGAGTATTGTGTGCAGTTTTGGTCGCCATACTATAGGAAGGATGTGGAGGTACTGGAACTGGTGCAGAGGAGGTTTACCAGGATGTTGCCTGGTATGGTAGGAAGATCGTATGAGGAAAGGCTGAGGCACTTGGGGCTGTTTTCATTGGAGAAAAGAAGGTTTAGGGGTGACTTGATAGAGGTGTACAAAATGATTATGGGTTTAGCTAGGGTTGACCAAGAGAACCTTTTTCCACGTATGGAGTCAGCTATTACGAAGGGGCATAGCTTTAAATTAAGGGGTGGTAGGTATAGGACAGATGTTAGGGGTAGATTTTTTACTCAGCGAGTCGTGAGTTCATGGAATGCCGTGCCAGTAGCAGTGGTGGACTCTCCCTCTTTATGGGCATTTAAACGGGCATTGGATAGGCATATAGAGGATAGTGGGCTAGTGTAGGTTAGGTGGGCTTGGATCGGCGCAACATAGAGGGCCAAAGGGCCTGTACGGCGCTGTATTTTTCTATGTTCTATGTTCTATGTTGCGCCCCTGGTCCTGACTACTGTTAGGAGGTCTATTGTTTTTTTGCCTTTGTAGTTCCTCAATTCCACCCACACAGAGTCCACATCATCCGACGCGATGTCATTCAGTGCCATAGATTTAATTTTGTTCTTAACTAACAAGGCAACCCCGCTCCCTCTGCCCACCTCCCTGTCTTTTCGATAAGTTGAAAACCCTTGAATGTTTAACTGCCAGTCCTGACCCCCCTGTAACCACGTCTCTGTGATGCCTACCACATCATAATCATTCACGATGATCTGTGCCATTAGTTCGTCTGCTTTGTTACGAATGCTACGAGCATTCAGGTAAAGTGCCTTAATGTTAACTTTCTTATCATTAGAGATATTGGAAGTCATAAGATGTCCTAAGTTATCCTTCCTTTTTACTGTATTCCCAGTCTGTCTCAAGTTTAAATCTGCCTGCACATATGCTATCCTGCTGCTTATCTTTCCATTTAACTCCATACTCCCTGTCGCTTTCACTTTCCCTTCCCCCCAACTCAGAAGTTTAAAGTCCTACTGACCACCCTATTTTTCCTCTTCGCTAGAACATTGGTACCTGATCGGTTCAGGTGGAGACCATCCCAACAGTACAGATCCCCCCGGTTCCAAAACTGATGCCAATGCCCCATGAAGTGGAATCCCTCTTTCCCACACCAATCCCTTAGCTACGTGTTTACTTCCCTAATTTTCTTATCCCTATGCCAATTGGCACGTGGCTCGGGCAGTAATCCGGAGATTATGACCTTTGAGGACCTGTACTTCAATTTCCTTCCTCGTGCTCGATAATCCCCAAACAGGTCCTCCACCCTAGCTTTGCCTATATTGTTAGTCCCAACGTGGGCGGCACGATGGCACAGTGGTTAGCACTGCTGCCTCACAGCGCCAGAGACCCGGGTTCAATTCCCGCCTCAGGCGACTAACTGTGTGGAGTTTGCACGTTCTCCCCGTGTCTGCATGGGTTTCCTCCGGGTGCTCCAGTTTCCTCCCACAATCCAAAAGGATGTGCAGGTCAGGTGAATTGGCCATGCTAAATTGCCCGTAGTGTTAGGTAAGGGGTAAATGTAGGGGTAGGGGTATGGGTGGGTTGCGCTTCGGCGGAGCAGTGTGGTCTTGTTGGGCCGAAGGGCCTGTTTCCACACTGTAAGTAATCTAATCTAAAATAAATGTGGACCACAACAACTGGATCCTCCCCCTTCCACTCCAATATCCTTTCAAGCCGGTCAGAGATGTCCTGAACCCTGGCACCGGGTAGGCAACACATCATGCGAGACTCCCGATCCGGCTTGCAAAGGATACCTTCTGTCCCCCTAATTATAGAATCGCCTATAACAACTACTTGTCTTTTTGCTCCCCCCTCTTGAATGCCCTTCTGCACCATGGTGCTGTGGTCAGATGGCTTATCATGTCCAGAGCCCTTTTCCTCATCCGTACAGGGAGCAAGAATCTCATACCTGTTGGACAAGGTCAAGGGCTGAGGCTCCTGCACTCCTGAACTCAGGTTCCCCCTACCTGCCTCACTTACAGTCACATTCTGATGTCCCTGATCACTAACTGAATGTGAATTACTTAATCTCCCAGGTGTGACTGCCTCCTGAAACAAAGTGTCCAGGTAACTCTCCCCCTCCTGGATGCACCGCAGTGTTTGAAGCTCAGATTCCAGATCATCAACTCTGATCCGGAGTTCTTCCAGCAACCAACACTTGCTGCAGATGTGGTCACTGCCGTTCACAATGGGATCAGCCAGCTCCCACATCGTACAACTACAGCACACCACCTGACCAGCCATCTCTGCTTAGTTAATTACTTTATTACTTTGTACAGGTTTGAGTTAAAATACTTTCTGATACCTCTCTGCTATCCCTGCTGCCCTTCTTAAACAAGAGGAAACCTTAACAACTCTACAGTCCTCCGGGACATGGGATAGATCCCATCTGGATCTGGGGACTTGTCTACCTTAATGCCTTTTACAATACTCAACACTTTTTCCCTCTTTATGCTGACTTGACAGAGTAGTCAAAAGTCTATCCCGAAACTCAGCATCCATCATGTCCCTCTTCTCGGTGAACACTGATGCAAAGTACTTGTTAAGATTCTCACCCAGTTGTCAGTTCCAGCTGTCCGTTGCCATGAACATCTGCATCCATGAACACCAACTAGCCACGAAATGACACGACCAGCTATCCTTAGTAGCCACACACGCAGATGACAAGCAACATGAATTCGACTGGGACAACACTACTATTATAGGACAAGCCAAACAGAGAACAGCCAGGGAATTCCTAGAGGCATAGCACTCATCCACAGATTCAATCAATAAGCACATCGACCTGAACCCAATATACCGACCACTGCAACAGACAGCTGGAACTGACAACCGGAAGCGGCAGATTCAAACCACTACAAATGCCGGAGGAAAGATCACAGAAGCGCTTCACAGGAGGCTCCCAAGCACTGAGGATGTCACCTAGACAGGGGATGAAACATCTGCAACACAAATTCCCAGCTCGGCGAACAGAACCACAACAACGAGCACCCGAACTACAAATCTTCTAACAAACTGTGAACACCTACGGGCGAGAGACGCTACGACAAGCCAGGAAATGGGAATCCTGTGCCAACCGCCTAAGCGCCACATACGAACGACTCCAGTTCTTGCATGAATACCGAAAGAATCGAATCCTTCCACCATGTGTCAGGTACAGACCACCAGTCAACAACCCACAAGCCAGGGACACAGCCAGACAAAACGGATTCAGGATGATCCAGGTATCCCACAGGCCCACTCTGATCCCACCTTCCAGTGGTAGTTTTATTCGAGCACTCAAACAGAACAAGAGATAAAGAAATGATTTATATTTCTCTCCAAACTGGTCTGTAAACAAATCCCAGCCTCCAAATTATATTGACGATAAGATTGAAAAGGACTGTGTTAATCTCTCAATAGTAACCCAGAGCAACCAACTGAATAATACGTTATGGAGATTTATAATTTGAAAAGCTGTACATGCCAGATACTGTGAATATTAAATAAACACAAAGACTGCTGGAAATACTCAGTCACTCTCTCTGATGAAAGGTCATTGACCAGAAACGTTCATTCTGTTTCTCTCTCTCCAAATGCTGTCTGACATATAAAGTATTTGCAGCACTTTCTGTTTTACATCATGTAGGTTCCCTCCATGTTCAGAAGGCACGCAAGTTATTCAATTCAAATGGATACTCCCATTAGAGGTCAGGTTCTTTATAATTGATATACCACATTGAAAATTATTTGCACGCTGCAACATTAAAGATACAATTACAATCGCAAATAGGGATAAGCATTAAATATATGAACATAATCCATCAGACTTGTAAAGAATAACAGAGACCTGAATGCAGAGTGAATCTCACTCTCATTTACAATATCAAAGACTCAGAAAAGGTTTCTACAAATCACATTTACAGATTGTAATGTCCAAAGACCCCACTGCTAGCTCCATACACTTTAACTTGTCGACCAGTCTATCCTTTTCCATAGCTATTTTAAAACTAATCAAATAGCAGTTAGTGCTCCCTCCACTAATACCTCAGTCACTTGCCCTGCCTTATTTCCTGAGAGAAGGTTGGGTTTTGCCCCTTCTCATGGAGGGCCGTCTTCATATTAATTGAGAACGTTTTCCTGAATACTCCTAGTAAGTTCTCCAATCCATTCCCAGTCTATATTTGGAAGGTTAAAATCCCCTTTTCTTGCACCCCCATCATTCTTACAGCTTTTGGCGAGCTCCCCACATATTTTCTCCCCAATTTCCTGCTGAGGATTGGGGGAGCGGGTCAGGGCGAGATTGTAATCCCACCAACGTGATCACACCCTTCATTTTTCTCAATTCCATCCATACAACTTCACTGGATGATCCATTAGGAATATCCTCTCTAAGTACTGCCATGACGTTTTCCCTTATCAAAAACACCACTCCCCTCTTTTCTTGCCCCTCCTACTCTCCTTCCTATGAACGCACCTTCAATGCAGGTTTGCATTTGAACACAGACCTTGTGGTTCAGAGGTAGGGGCACTGCCACTGCACCACAAAAGCTCTCACAAATCAGAGTTAAACCACAGAGAACATTCATAACACCTGACATAATAAGAGACACCAATGTTCGAGTGTCTGTGTAATGGCGACCACTGGACCAGAACGTAACATCTTCCATCACAAAGTGCAGGGAGCAACTCTCACACAGATTTACAAAGCTTCAATAGTTTAAATCACTTATCAGGAATACTAACATGGCAAGAATCATTTTGAATAATTTATTCATAATTGCAAATGTTTTAAGCATTGAGATAATCTGTGTTTTCATGCTGCAGTCAATCTCTCTCCATCAAACAATGATGTCTCACATTGCCCAGCCCTTTAACCTATACCATGGAGGATCACCTCGGGATTGTGAGGTGCCACCACTCTTCAAATGAGTGTTTCATTCAAATGTGAACAAACAGATTATGTCAATGCACATTAAGTGCTCACGTAAATATACATGCATTTCTTAAATTAAGTTTTAAAGACAGGACAATTCTGATCACATTAATTAATGACATGAGAACTTTCATTCCACAAGCAACATTATTTTCCTATCAAACACTCCCATCTCTAAATCTCATTGTGTTCCAAGAATATCCTTCTCTTAAGAATGCCCATTCAGTCACTCTTCCCTCAGTGAGCTGGATAACTGGTTTACAATGTAGAGGCACACCAGCTACATTGGCCCTATTCCCACATTAGCTGATGTTACCACGAAGGACTCTTCTTCTTACCCTGGCCTGAGCTATGGTGACCCCAAAGTTACACTCAGCATCAGTTGCCCCTCTCCACTGAGGGAGTGGTGTGTGCCCATGGCCTTGGAGAAAAAGAGATGATACCAGAGGGTGATGTGAGTATGACTGGGCTTAATGTTAAAGCTGTGTTTGACTGAGTGTGACATCAAGGAGCCTGAGCAAATCTGGAGCCAGTGGAAATCGAGGAAAACTCTCTGCTGGTTGGAGTTGGACCTGGCACAAAGGAAGAAGGTTGTGATTGTTGACGGTTAGTCATCACAATGACAGAACATTTCTGTTGGAGTTCCTCAGGAGAATGTCCTCGGCCCAACAATCTTCAATAGTTTATAAATGTACATCCCTTCATCTTAAGGATGTTAGCCAATGTTTGCATAATATTCAACAGCATGTGTGACTACTCAGATACTGAAGCAGCACATGCCAAGTGCAGTAAAACCTGGATAATATCCAGGACGAGGAAGAAAAGTGACAAAGAACATTCGTGCCACATAAATGCCAGACACTGATCATCTCCAACAACAGAGAATCAAACCACCATCCTTTGATATTCAATTGGGTTACTGTTGCTGAATCCTCTCCTGTCAACATCTTGGGATTACCATTGACCAGAAACTGAATTGTACTAGCAATATAAATACAGTGACAACAGAGCAGGTCAGAGGCTCGGAATACTGCAGTGAATGACTCACCTCCTGATCCCCCACAGACCGTCCACCATCTACAATACACCAGTCAGGATTGTGATGGAATACTCCCCACAGGCCTGGATGGGGGCAGCTCCAACAGTATTTCAGAAGCTTGGCACCAGCCGGGATAAAAGATCCCACTTGATTGCCACGACATCCACAAACATCCATGTTATTTTCAGCACTGACCTGCAGGAGCAGCAATGTGCACCAGCGACAAGGTGCCCTGCAGAAATTCACAGAAGCTCCTTCGACAGCACTTTTTAAACCCACAGCACATTCTCAATAACCACTAGGGATGGGCAATAATTGCCGGCCCAACCAGCGATGCCCAGGAATGGGTTAGAATTCATTTAAAATGTTACCCAATCACAACCAATGGTGGGCACTGGGTTTTAGGTTTTGTGAGTGTAAGCTGGTTGGGTCCAGGCAGTAACCTGTTTGTTGTGAAGACCTGAAGAGAAATGCTGTCTAGAACAATCTGTCAGTCTTTCAGAGGCATGGCCTACATACATAGCATCACACAGACACTGACATTCATATACCAGATTACTCACACGGGAGAGAGGTGGAAGCAATTTAAAATGTATTTGTATCTGGACTGAAGAATATTTGGAAACACAATTAAAATGTTGCCATGAAAACAATTTGGTGAGGAAGTTCGGATCCAAATGAAATATTTTTAAAGTGCTTGAACTTTACAATAATTTGATTTTGGGTGCAATAACCAGGCACATTTGTGTTCTGTGTTTTCAACAGATTTCAGTCTGAAAATCAACCAAACAAATGGGTGAACCTGTGTTTATTGGACAATCAAAGTGGACACGGTTAGTATTGTAGAACAATCATTGGACACGAAAGGTTAACTCTGATTTCTTTTCACAGGTGCTGCTGAGTTCTTTTCAGCAATTTTTGTTTTTCTTTCAGATTTAAAGCACCTGCAGTTTTTTTTTGGATTTGGTCAAAAGATTTATGACCTTCAATAATTAGACTTTGCATTTCATGGTCAGGACAATCTGGAAATCATTGACATTCTGGCTCGAGTCACAGACAAGGATGTTGGCTGGGATTACGCCAGACATCAATATTGATGCACAATTCTGTTTGGACATTGAAGGTGTGGAGCTGACATATGCTGGATATGGTTGATGAGAGATTCAATGAAAGACCTCATGTGCTGCAGTATTCCATTACCTTTGTAACACCTTCATTAAGGATCTGGTCCAGGGGGCAGAATTAAAGAGCCTTTATTGGTTAGTGCATTGTGTGTAGGGGTGTGGCTGTACATGACATTAGTTAGGCCACTTTTGTAATACTATATTCAATTCTGGTCTCCCTGCTATAGGAAAGATTTTGTTAAACTTGAAATGTTGCAGAAGAAATGTATAAGAATGTCACTGGCCCTTGCGGGCTTGTCCTAATGGAGGCTGAGAAGTGACCTATTGCTGAACAAAGAGACCTTGGAGTGCAGGTTCAAAGCTCTCTGAAAGTGGAGTCGCAGTTAGATAGGATAGTGAATGAAGTATTTAGTATGCTTTCCTTTATTGTTCAGAGTATTGAGTACATGGGTTGGGATGTCGTGAGGTGGCTGTACAGACATTTGTCAGGCTATTGTTGGAATACTGCGTGCAATTCTGGTTTCCTTCCTATCGGAAAGATGTTGTGAAACTTGAAAGGGTTCTGAAAAAAATTAAGAGGATGTTGCCAGGTTTGGAGGATTTGAACTATAGGGAGAGGTTGAACAGGCTGGGGCTGTTTTTTCCTGGAGCATCGGAGGCTGAGGGATGACCTTACAGAGGTTTACAAAATTATGAGAGGCATGGATAGGATAAATAGACAAAATCATTTCCCTGGGGTGGGGAAGTCCAGAACTAGAGGGCATAGGTTTAGGGTGAGAGGGGAAAGATATAAAAGTGATCGAAGAGGCAACTTTTTCATGCAGAGGATGGTATGTTAATGGAGTGAGCTGCCAGAGGAAGTGATGGAGGTTGGTACAATTGCAACATTTAAGAGGCATCTGGGTGGGTATATGAATAGGAAGGGTTTGGAAGGATATGGGCTGGGTGCTGACAGGTGGGATTAGATTGGATTGGGATATCTGGTCGGCATGGGCACGTTGGAGGGAAGGGTCTGTTTCTGTGCTTTGTAACTCTCTGACTCGATGACCTCAGAGAGGTTTGCTAAATCATGACGAGCATGGATAGGGTGAATAACTAAGATCTTTACTACGGGGAAGAGGAGTTCATACTGGTGCGCATAGGGTTAAGTTGAGATGGGAAAATTTAAGACGGACCTAAGGGGCAACTTTTCTTGAACAGAAGTCGGTGCATGCATGGAATGAGCTGCCAGAGGAAGTGGTGGAAGCTGGTACAATTATAGCATTTGAAAGGTACCCGGATGGTTATATGAATAGGAAGGGTTCAGAGGGATTGGGGCCAAGTGCTGGCAAATGGGACTAGATCTGTTCAGGGTGAATGGGTTTAACGGAACGGTCTGTGTCCACACTATGACATTTTAACTCTCAGTCATCAGCATAAAGAAACCGTGAGACATGGTTGTTGGCAGATGATTTGTCTGAATGTTGAAAAGTGTTTAGATCAACCCTGTGCCAACGCTTGGACAGTCTGCCCCATGCACTTCCTATCTTTAATAGAGTCATAGTGTCATAGAGATGTACAGCACGGAAATAGACCGTTGGTTCAAAACTTCCATCTCGTCCAGATACCCGAAATTAATCTAATCTCATTCGCCAGCATTTGCCCCACACCTAAACACTTCATATTAATATAGCCATCCATTAAAACATTATATGTTTTAATTGTACCAGCCTCCACCATTTCCTCTGACAGCTCATTCCATGTACACATCAGTCTCTGCAAGAAGAAGACTGCCCCTTAAGTCCCTTTTAAATCTTTCCCCTCTCACCTTGTACCTTCAACTTCTAGTCTTGGAAATAGATATTGGCTATTTCCCCTATCCATTCCCCTCATGATTTTATAAATCTTTACAAGGTCACCCCTCAACCTCCGAGGGAAATAGCCGCAGCCTATTCAGCTTCTCCCGATAACTCAAAACTTTCAATCCTACAACACCCTTGTAAACCTTTTCTGAACCTTTTCAAGTTTTATAACATTATTCCTGTGGCAGGGAAAATAAAATTGAATGCAGTATTTCAATAGTGGGCTAGCCAATGTCCTTGACCTCCCAACCTTTATATTCAATGCACTGACAATAAAAACAAGCAACCCCGGCATTGCAAAGTAGATAGAGTGGGAACCGGCAGTGTGAGGGAGAGAGAGAGAGAGTGGGAGACGGCAGTGTGAGGGGGAGAGAATGGGACCTGGCAGTGTGAGGGAGAGAAAATGGGACCTGGCAGTGTGAGGGAGAGAGGGTGGGGCCTGGCAGTGTGAGGGAGAGAGATTGGGAGCCGGCAGTGTGAGGGAGAGAGAGAGTGGGACCTGGCAGTGTAAGGAAGAGAGATTGGGAGCCGGCAGTGTGAGGGAGAGAGGGTGGGACCTGGCAGTGTGAGGGAGAGAGAGATTGGGAGCCGGCAGTGTGAGGGAGAGAGAGGGGATCCGGCAGTGTGAGGGAGGGATTGAGCAAGTTATCCAAGATTGTGGAACAGGCACAGTAGGCCCATCTGCTCCAGGCTGGCCATATTTCTTTTCCCTCTCTCTCCTTCTAGTAATTTTTCCTTCCCTTCTGGAGTTCTGGAGAGATGCAGCAGTGGTGATGCATTGCGGGAAGTGTGGCAGCGGCCGTGGGTCCTGAGTGCTGTCGGATGGCCATCTTGGGCGTGGATGTGGCTGTGGGCCCGAGCCTAACATGGTTAGAGCAAGTCGGAAGTGTCAATGAGGGAGATACATAAATGATGAAACACGATGAACCCAGCACCAATCAATGTGTCACACTGCTGGTCACAGGTCTCCAGTCTGGAAAACAACTTTCCATCATCACCTTCTGTCTCCTACCTTCTCTTTCTAAATGGTTAGTTTTATCCTTGCATTCCGCGTGACCTCATGTTTCTAAACAATTGACCATGCAGAACTTTGTTTTACGCCTTACTGAAGTACATTCACCACTCTGCCTTCATCAATCCTCTTCATTACTTTCTTTAAAAACTCAATTCAGTTAATGAAACATGATTTCCCACCATGTTGACAAACTCTAATCTGTCCTTACCTTTTCAAATTTATGTAAATCCTCAGGATCCCTCAGGATCTCCCCTCAACATATTGCCCACCACCGATGTCAGGTTCACTGATCTATAGTTCCCTGGCTTCTCTTTCCCAGATTTCTAGAACAATGACAGCATGTTCGCCAACCCCCAGCCTTCTGGCACCTGATCAGTGACTATTGATGATATAAATATCTCAGCAAGGGGCCCAGTAATTATTTCCTGAGCTTCTCACAGAGCTCTCAGGTACACCTGGACAGGTCCTGGGGATATATCAACCTTTATATATTTAAAGATGTCCAGCACCTCCTCCTCTGTAATATGGACACTTTTGAAGATGTCCATATTACAGATATTTATTTCCCCAAGTTCTCATGCTTCCATATCCATGGTCTTGTTGATCGTTCAGGGGCCCTATTCTTGCCATAATTACCTTCTTGTCCTTAATATATTTATAAAATCCCTTTGGATTCTCCTTAAGCCTATTTGCCAAAGCTATCTCATGCCCCATTTTTACCTTCCTGATTTCCCTCTTCTACTGCCTTTATACTCTTCTTGAGATTCTCCAGAATCCTGCTGTCTATACCTGACAAATGCTTCCTTCTTATTTTTGAACAAAACCTCATTTTCTCTGGTCATCTGTCTTTCCTTACGCCTACCAGCCTTGCCCTTCACCCTAACTGGAACATACTGTCTCTGGACTCTCATTATCCTATTTTTGATGGCTTCCAACTTTCCAGTCGTCCTTTACCTGAAAATACCCACCACTAATCAACTTTTGAAAGTTCTTGCCTAATATCATCAAAATTGGCCTTCCTCTAAATTCAAATCTCTAACTTTTAGATCCGCTCTGTCTTTTTCCATCATTGTTTTAAATCTAATAGGATTATGGTCACTGGCCCTGAAGCGCTCCACCACTGATATCTCAGTCACCTGCCCTGCTTTATTTCCCAAGAGTAGGTCAAGTTTTGCTCCTTCTTTAGTAAGTACATCCACATACTGAATCAGAACATTTCCTTGTAGGCAATTAGCAAATTCCTCTCTAACCAAGACATTAACAACATGGCAGCCCCAGTCTGTGCTTTGGAAGGTTCAAATCCCTTACCATCACCACGTTGTTATTCTTACAGATAACTGAGATCTCCAAACAAATTTGCTTCTCAATTTCCCACTGACTTTTGGGAGTCGACAATAGAATCCTATTAAAGTGATTATTCCTGTGAGTACATCCAGGGAAATTATTCCCTCTCTACCGGCATTGTGGGTCAACCCACAGCAAGTGGACTGCAGTGATTCAAGAAGGCAGCTCACCACCACCTTCTCAAGGACAAATAGTGATGGGCTGTCAGTGCTGGCCAGCCAGAGACACCCATGTCCCATAAATGAATAGAAAAAATTGGGTGGAACTGAGAAATAAGAAAGGGACAATTACCTTAAGTACAGCCGTAATATTATCCCTAATCAAAAAATTCCTCTCCCTCTCCTCTCTTACCCCCTTTCAATCCTTCCTCTATCATCTATACCCTGGAACATTAAGCTGCCAGTCCTGTCCATCCCTGAGCCACGGTGGCACAGTGGTTAGCACTGCTGCCTCACAGTGCCAGAGACCCGGGTTCAATTCCCGACTCAGGCGACTGACTGTGTGGAGTTTGCACATTCTCCCTGTGTCTGCGTGGGTTTCCTCCAGGTGCTCTGGTTTCCTCCCACAATCCAAAAATGTGCAGGTTAGGTGAATTGACCATGCTAAATTGTCCATAGTATTAGGTGAAGGGGTAAATGTAGGAGTATGGGTCTGGGTGGTATACGCTTCGGCGGGTCGGTGTGGACTTGTTGGGCTGAAGGGCCTGTTTCCACACTGTAAGTAATCTAATCTAATCTAATCTCTGTAATTGCTATGATATCCCAGTTCCATGTTCCTAATCATGCCCTGAGTTCATTTGCCTTACCTATTAGGCCACTTGTATTGAAATAAATACAGTCTAATTTATCAGTCCTACCTCGTTCTCTGTTATGTTCTTACCTGCCCTGATGTAATTAACAAGCTCGTCTTCCCAACTATGCCAGTCTCAGACTGCTCTCTTTCCCCACTATGACCCTGGGTATCAATTCCAAACCCCTCCGCCCCCCCAAGCCAAGCAGCTCGAGCAAATCTCCCCATCAGTATATCAGTTCCCTTGCAATTCAGGTGCAACTGTTCCTTCTTATACAGGTCTCTTCTACCCCAGAAGAGATTCCAATGATTCAAAAATGTGAATCCTTTTCCCCTCCACCAGCTCCTCAGCTACATATTCATCTGCTCTACCCTCTTATTCCTACTCCCACTGGGACACGGCACTGGGAGTAATCCAGATATCACTGCTGTAGGAGTGACCGCTGTCTCTGAGGCAAGAAGACTGAACGCCTGGGCAATTCAGCAGGAACAGCAGTTTATTCCAGCGGTAATTGATTACAGCCAGGAGAGGAACTCCAAACCGTCACACAGGACAATCCAGCTCTCTCTGTCAAACACCCGCACAATACCATTCTTACATTTTCTGACATCAGTTATGTCAGTCTAAACTAAGTGTTATTGTGCGGTTGATCACATCACGTCTTCACAACTGTCAAAATGTAAATACAACAAACATTCACTCCCCAAACTCAAGTGATGTTTTCTAAAGAAGCAACATGAGCTAATAACACTTTGATAATGATCAGAGTGAAAAGAAACAAGTCATGTGTTTACACAGTTCTTAAGATGTGGTTGAAACAATGCAGAGCTGAAAATGTGTTGCTGGAAAAGCGCAGCAGGTCAGGCAACATCCAAGGAACAGGAGAATCGAAGTTTAGGACATTAGCCCTTCTTCAGGAATGAGGAAAGTGTGTCCAGCAAGGATGCCTTCCTTGAAGAAGCTCTCTTCCTCCTTCTACAAGGATTTCAGTGAGTCCCTCTCTCACCTGCACACCCCAAGTCATAGGCCTGCTGGATACACTTTCCTCATTCCTGAAGAAGGGCTCATGCCCGAAACGTCAATTCTCCTGCTCCTTGGATGCTGCGCTTTTCCAGCAACACATTTTAAGTTCTGATCTCCAGCATCTGCAATCCTCACTTTCTCCTTGAAACATTGCAGGACATGGTTAGTTGCTGATCTCTATTTATTTCAGATATTAATTATCCCTGAACTCCTATAGTTTACTTTATTCTTAAGACGTGGGCTTTGTTAAACTGGACCGCCATTTATTACCCATCCCTAGTTGCTCATGAGAAGATAGTGGTGAACTGCCTTCTTGAACCACTGCAGTTAGTTTTGTGTAAGTAGATCAACCAAGTGCCATTTACAAGGGACTTCCAGGATTTAAACCCAGTGTCAGTGAAGGAACGGCAGTAAATTTCCAAGTCAGGGTGATGAGTGGCTTGGTGGGGAACTTGCAGATAGTGCTGTCATGTTCCACTGTCCTTGTTGTTTAAGATGATAGTTTTATGGGTTTGGAAGACATTGTATAATGGCTCTTGATGAACATTTATCGTATACCTTGTAGATTGTACACACTTCTGCTACTGAACATCAATGGTGACGTGAATGGGTCTCTTTGTCCTAGATGGTCTCAAGCTTCTTGAGTGTTTTTGGGGCTGCACTTATCTGCCTCGGAACACTTCAACCCCAGGGCATCAATGTGGACTTCATCAGTTTCCTCCCCCCACCTTACCTCAGTTCCAACCTTCCAGCTCAGCTCTGAGCTCATGACCTATCCTAAGTGCCAATCTCTTTTCCCAACTATCCGTTCCACCCCCCCCCCCCAACATATCACCTCCATCCCCACCCCCATTCACCTATTGTACGCTTTGCTACTTTCTCCCATCCTCCTCTCTGACCTATCACCTCCATCCCCACCCCCATTCACATATTGTACTCCTTGCTAACTTCTCCCCAGCCCCACCTCCCCACCCCAATTATCTCTCCACCCTGGATGCTTCCTGCCTGTATTCCCGATGAAGGGCTTTTGCCTGAAACGTCGATTTTCCTGCTCCTCGGATGCTGCCTGACCTGCTGTGCTTTTCCAGCACCACTCTGATCTAAACGCTGCACTTATCCAGGCAAGTGGGAAATATTCTATCACATGTTGACTTGTGCCTTACAGATGGTGGACAGGCTTTGGGGAATCAGGAGGTGTGTTACATGCTGCAATATTCCTAGCCTCTGACCTACTCTTGTATCCATAGTATTGTGTGGTCGGTCAAGCTGATCATCCCCAGGATGTTAATAGCAGGATTCAGCGATTGTAATGATATAGAATATCGAAGAATGATGGTTTGATTCTCTCTTGTTGGAGATGGTTACAGTCTGGCACTTATGTAGTAAAGTGTTTCTTTCTAGGGAGGAAATTAGAAATTGGCGACCAATCTCACTGCTAAATGTGGATTACACAATCTTGTCAGAGGTCATTGCCAACCAGGTCAGGTCTGCTCTGGGATCAGTGATCCACCCTGACCAAACCTGCACTGTACTGGGCAGGACAATCGCTGAGAGTCTCGCACTGCTCAGGGATATGATCGCTTACATACAGGACGGGGGGGGGGGGGGGGGGGGACGGGGGGGGGGGGGGGGGGACGGGGGGGGGGGGGGTCACCAATCTCATCAACCTGGTCCAGGAGAAATCCTTTGACTGGATATCACACACGTACATGAGAAATGTGTTCTCCAAAGTGCACTTTGAGAGGGAATCTGCAATTGGATCCGTCTGCTCTACACCATCATTGTCAGTGCAGTCTCAATTAATGGGTGGGAATCAGATAGCTTCCCAGTCAGACCTGGAGTTAGGCAGGGCTGCCCACTCTCTCCTGCCTTGTTTTTGTGCTGCATCGAGCCATTTGCTGAATCCATCAGGAAGGATGCGAGCCTGAGAGGGGTGACTCTTCCTGTCAGCAGGGACCTACAGGTTAAGGCCTCCCTGTACATGGATGACTTCGCCGTTTTCTGCTCAGATCTGCTGTCCGTGCACAGACTCATGTGCATCTGTCACCAGTTTGAACAGGCTAGGAATAGGAACAATGGTAAACTGAGGCAACAGTGAGGACATGCTCTTTAGAAACTGGGCCGACCAATCCTCTATTCCCTTCACCGTCAGGACTGACCATCTGTAGGTGCTGGGTATTTGTTTCGGAAGGGCGGGGCGTGCGCCAAGTCTTGAGAGGAGCATGTCACAAAGTGAGGCAGAAACTGGGCCAATGGGAACAACGGTCGCTGTCCATCACGGATAAACATCTTGTCATTAGGTGTGAGGTACTGTCAGTGTTGTTATATGTGGCACAGGTCTGGCCTATTCCCAGAACCTGTGCCGCCACAGTCACCCAGGCCAACTTCCACTTCATGTGGAGATCAAACATAGACTGGGTCCAAAGTGACACCATGTTCAAAGTTCTAGACAAAGGGGGGAGAAACACACCCAAGACTATCCTCACCCTGATGGCCAACTTTGTGTGTGCCTGTATCAAGATGTGCGTGGATCCCCAGTACACAAACACCAAGTGTCACTGCGTACTGAGGTTCTACCTGTCCCTGGTGTTGCGAAGGATGGGCCTGGCCTCGCTGCCGCGGAACACTCCAAGTAGTTGGACAGATCTGTATCACCTGCATCACGGAGAACTTTGTGAAGAAAAATATCTTTGACCACAAGTCCATCAGGAAGTGGTCAGCACGTAGTGTCCTTGAGACCCTTCGGGAACAGGAAAGAGTGGATCCCATTGAGCAGTTCCCTGAGCAGACTGTCAAAGTCATTTGGCAGAATGTCTCTTTGCCAGAACGTTCCAACAAGCACCAAGACACGGCCTGGCTGGTGGTGAGAAGGGCTCTGCCTGTGAGATCCTTTATGCACGCCAGGACTTTCTGCCCCACCATATGCTGCCCTCAAAACGGCTGTGGAAGGGACGAGACTGTCATACACCTCCTTCTGGAATGAGCCTATGCAAAGGAAGTCTGGAGAGGAATGCAGTGGTGCTTGTCGAGGTTCGTTCCGCACAGCTCTGTAACACGGACTCTGCTCTATGGCCTGTTCCCTGGGAGGCACATTAAGACAAACATCAACTGGGCCTGGAGGACCATCAACTCAGTGAAAGATGCTCTTTGATCTTCCCGAAACTTGCTAGTCTTCCAGCTGAAGGAGTTGACCCCGACTGAGTGTTGCCAACTGGCACATTCTAAGGTCCAGGACTACGTGCTAAGGGATGCATTGAAGCATGGGGCAGCTGCCACCAAGGCGTGGTGAGGAAAGACGACCATGTAAGGTCCTTCTGCCGAAGAATAATGGGGGGGGGGGGTGCATTCATTAATTGGGCTCCGCTGACGCCTCAGCAAAATACCAAGAGGTTGGATTGTTAACATACAGAATTGTAAATACTAATGACTCAGTCTGTTCTCTGAATGTAACAGCAGTATACATCTGAATGGCATCATCAACTGTACAGGTACCAAAGATTTCTATCAATAAAGTATATTTTTGAAATATAAAAAAAATTAACCCCTTGAGTGCTGTAACTTAAAATAACATGTACCAAACACACTAAGTTCAAATCGAAATAAAGGAAATATGTTTATTTTTCACAACTGTCAAAATGTAAATGCAACAAATATTCAGTCCCCAAACTCAAGTGATGTTTTCTAAAGAAGCAACATGATCTAATAACACTTTGATAATGATCAGAGTGAAAAGAAACAGGTCATTTGTTTACACAGTTCTTGAGATGTGGTTGAAACATTTCAGGACATAGTTAGTTGCTGATCTCTGTTTATTTCAGACATAAATTGTCCCTGAACTCCTATAGTTTATTCTTAAGTTGTGGGCTTTGTTAATTTGGCCCAACCCTAGTTGCTCTTGAGAAGCCTTGAGAAGCCTTCTTGAACCGCTGCAATTAGTTTGGTGTAAGTAGATCAGTAAGGCCATTACCAAGGGGCTTCCGGGATTTTAACCCAGTGTCACTGAAGGAACGGCGGTATATTTCCGAGTCAAGGTGATGAGTGGCTTGGTGGGGAACCTGCAGGTAGTGCTGTCATGTCCTACTGTCCTTGTCCTTCAAGATGATATTGTTATGAGTTTGGAAGGCATTGTATCAGGGCCCTTGATGAACATCTATTGTATACCTTATAGACTGTACACACTTCTGCTACGGAGCATCAGCGGTGACGTGAATGGGTCTCTTTGTCCTGGATGACGTCAAGCTTCTTGAGTGTTGTTGGGCTGCACTTATCCAGGCAAGTGGGAAATTTTCTGTTGCATGTTTGACTTGTACCTTATAGATAGTGGACAGGCTTTGGGTAATGTACCTACTAGAGAAGGTGCAAAACTTGACCTACTCTTGGGAAATAAGGCAGAACAGGTGACTGAGATGTTAGTGGAGGAGCACTTTGGGGCCAGCGACCATAATTCTGTTATTTTTAAAATAGTGATGGAAAAGGACAGACCAGATCTAAAAGTTGAAGTTCTAAATTGGAGAAAGGCCAATTTTGACGGTATTAGGCAAGAACTTTCAAAAGCTGATTGGACACAGATGTTTGTAGGTAAAGGAATGGCTGGAACATGGGAAGCCTTCAGAAATGAAATAACTAGAGTCTAGAGAAAGTATATTCCTGTTAGGGTGAAAGGAAAGGCTGGTAGATTTAGGGAATGCTGAATGACTAAAGAAGTTGAGGGTTTGATTAAAAAAAGAACAAAGCAAATGCCAGGTATAGACAGGATAGATCGAGTGAATCCTTAGAAGAGTACAAAAAGAGTAGGAGTATACTTAAAAGGGAAATCAGGAGGACGAAAAGGGGACATGAAATAGCCTTGGCAAATAGAATTAAGGAGAATCCAAAGAGGTTTTACAAATACGTTAAGGACAAAAGGGTAACGAGGGAGAGAATAGGGCCCCTCAAAGACCAGCAAAGGTGACCTTTGTGTGGAGCCGCAGGAGATGGTACAGATACTAAATGAGTATTTTGCATCAGTATTTACTGTGGAAAAGGACATGAATGGTTTAGAATGAAGGGAAATAGTTGGTGACATCTTGAAAAATGTCCATATTACAGAGGAGGAAGTGCTAGATGTCTTGAAACACATAAAGGTGGATAAATCCCAAGGACCTGTTCAGGTGTATCCTAGAGCTCTGTGGGAAGCTAGAGAAGTGATTGCTGGGACTCTTACTGAGATATTTGGATCATCGATAGTCACACGTAAGGTGCCAGAAGACTGGAGGTTGGCTGACGTGGCGCCATTGTTTAAGAAATGTGGTAACGACAAGCCAGGGAACTATATACCAGTGAGCCTGACGTCAGTGGTGGGCAAGTTGTTGGAGGGAATCCCGAGGGACAGGATATACATGTAGTTGGAAAGGCAAGGACTGATTAGGGTTAGTCAACATGGCTTTGTGCATGGGAAATCAAGTCTCACAAACTTGATTGAGTTTTTTGAAGAAGTAACAAAGAGGATTGATGAGGGCAGAGTAGTAGATGTGATCTATATGGAGTTCAGTAAGGTGTTTGACAAGGTTCCCCATGGGAGACTGATCAGCAAGGTTAGATCTCATGGAATACAGGAAGAACTCACCATTTGGATACAGAACTGGCTCAAAGGTAGAAGACAGAGGGTGGTGGTGGAGGGTTGTTTTTCAGACTGGAGGCCTGTGACCAGTGGAGTGCCACAAGGATCGGTGCTAGGTCTACTACTTTTTATCATTTATATAAATGATTTGGATGCGAGCATTAGAAGTAAAGTTAGTAAGTTTGCTGATGACACCAAAATTGGAGGTGCAGTGGACAGCGAAGAAGGTTACCTTAGATTTCAACAGGATCTTGATCAGATGGGCCGATGGGCTGAGAAATGGCAGATGGAGTTTAATCTAGATAAATGTGAGGTGTTGCAATTTGGGAAAGCAAATCTTAGCAGGACTTATACATTTAATGGTAAGGTGCTAGGGAGTGTTGCTGAACAAAGAGACCTTGGAGTGCAGGTTCATAGCTCCTTGAAAGTGGAGTCGCAGGTAGATAGAATAGTGAAGAAGCTGTTTGTTACGCTTTCCTTTATTGGTCAGAGTATTGAGTACAGGAGTTGGGAGATCAGATTGCATCTGTACAGGACATTGGTTAGGCCACTTTTGCAATATTGTGTGCATTTCTTTTCTCCTTCCTACCAAAATGATGTTGTGAAACTTGAAAGGGTTCAGAAAAGATGTACAAGGATGTTGCCAGGGTTAGAGAATTTGAGATATATGGAGAGGCGGAATAGGCTACGGCTGTTTTCCCTGCAGCGTCGGAGGCTGAAGGCTGACCTTATAGAGGTTTATAAAATCATGAGGGATATGGATAGGGTAAATAGACAAAGTATTTTGCCTGGTGTGGGGGAGTCCAGAACTAGAGGGCATTGGTATAGGGTGAGAGGGGAAAGATATAAAAGAGACAGAACAGGCAACCTTTTCACGCAGACCCTGGTACGTGTATGGAATGAGCTGCCAGATGAAGTGGTGAAGGCTGGTACAATAGCAACATTTAAATGGCATCTAGATGGCTATATGAATAGAAAAGGTTTGGGGGGATATGGGCCGGATGCTGGCAGGTGGGACTACATTGGGTTGGGAATTTTTTTATTTCAAAAATATACTTTATTCATAAAATAATTTGATGGTCTGTTGGTCTGTACAGTTGGTCATGCCATACATACATAAACATTTACATACAGAGATCAGCATTTATCATTTGTATATACAGGTCTGTTCGTTTATCAATCATATGCCCATATATGTAGCTGAGGCGTCAGCAGAGCCCAAATGACAGCATGGGCCCTCTGTTCTTCTTAGGCAGGCAGATGTTACACGGTGGTTTTTCCCCACCGCGCCTTGGCGGCAGCTGCCCTAAGCTTCAGCGCGTCCCTCAACACGCAGTCCTGGACCTTGGAATGTGCCAGTCTGCAACACTCAGTCGGAGTCAACTCTTTCAGCTGGAAGATCGACAGGTTTCGGACCGCCCAGAAAGCGTCTTTCACCGAGTTGATAATCCTGCAGGCACAGTTGATGTTCGTCTCGGTGTGCGTCCCAGGGAACAGATTGTAAAGCACAGAGTCCTGCGTCACGGGGCTGCTCGGGACGAACCTCGACAAAAACCACTGCATTCCTCTCCAGACTTCTACTGCGTAGGCACATTCCAGAAGGTGGTGTGTGACAGTCTCATCCCCCCGCAGCCGCTTCGAGGGCAGCATGCGGTGCGGCTGAGAGTCCGGGTGTGCATAAAGGATCTCACAGGCAGAGCCCTTCTCACCACCAGCCAAGCCATGTCTTGGTGCTTGTTGGAAAGTTCTGGCGATGAGGCATTCTGCCAAATGACTTTGACAGTCTGCTCAGGGAACTGCTCGACAGGATCCGCCCTCTCCTTTTCCCGAAGGGTCTCAAGGACACTACGTGCTGACCACTTCCTGATGGACTTGTGGTCAAAGGTGTTTTTCTTCACAAACTTCTCCACAAAGGACAGGTGATACGGAACGGTCCAACTACTTGGAGCGTTCCACGGCAGCGAGGCCAGGCCCATCTGTCACAACACCGGGGACAGGTAGAAGCTCAGTACGTAGTGACACTTGGTGTTTGCGTACCGGGGATCCACGGACAGCTTGATGCAGCCACACACAAAGGTGGCCATCAGGGCGAGGGTCTCATTGGGCGTGTTTTTTCTGGTCGGGGGTAACGATATCTGCGCCTCCGGCCTGGGTATCCTGTTGTGAGGAGGCAACTTCACCATCTCATCGGTTAAGGAAGTGGTGGGCGGGCGCCTCCTCATCACCGACGTCATGTACAGGAATGCTCCCCTGAGACCTGACCAGTGGGTAAGAGTGAACGGTTGGCCATCCTGCAGCAGCTTCCACTGTTGCGGGCTACGTCCAGGCCGGTCACTCTGGCCGGAGACTTCAACTGTATCATTGATACAGATGGATGATCTGTGGGGTGGGGGGGGGGGGGGTGGGGGGGTGGGCGGTGGGACAGTAAACTGGATGCCACGTTCAGAGCCCTGATGGACACAGTAAAAATGCCAAGCTGCACGACGTCTTCACCACCCCTGCAGACGGAGTGCAGCGTGGATACACCTGGTCACGGGCAGACGGGTCTATCCGCTCAAGGATAGATTATCTGTTTGTGTCTTGAACGCTCTCGGTCAGATCCACCAACGTCGTCTCTGACCACTGCCTCCTGCTGGCCGACTGTCACCTACAGGACGAGCAGCGGGCTGGTAAGGGAACGTGGAAGCTGAACACAAAGCTGTTGACCCCGGGAAACATTGAGGAGCTCAAGAGGGACTACGCAGGTTGGAGAACCGTGAAGCCCCTCTTTGAGCCTCCAGTGGACTGGTGGGAAACAGTAAAACATCAAGAGGTCCAGGGTCCGCTCCGTGGAGCAGGACGAGACGTGCTCATGTTTCTTTATCCAGAAGGTGCACAAAGAGAGCTCCGTGCTCAGCAACCTGAAGGAAGAAGATGGCTCGATAACATCATCTCAGGCTGACGTCATGAGGATCAGTAAATCGTTCTATGCCAGTCTGTATGACACAAAGCCAACCAACAGCGCGGCCTCCCAGTCGTTCCTGTCCTCTATCACGGAGGTCTTAGACGACAGAACACGAGAGAGGCTGGACCAGCAGTTATCTCTGGACGAGCTGACCAAGGCCCTCGAGTCCTTCGAAAAGAATAAAACTCCCGGGAGCGACGGCTTACCGGGTCGAGCTCTATTCTGCTCTGTGGGACTTGATTGGTCAGGACCTACTGGAGGTATATGTCAGTATGCTTCGGGCAGGTACCATGAGTGAATCCATGAGGAAAGGCATCATCACCCACATCTACAAGCGGAAGGGGGAGAGGGAGGAACTCAGAAATTGGAGACTAATCTCACGATTGAATGCAGATTACAAAATTCTGTCAAAGGTAATCGCCAACCCGGTCAGGTCTGCTCTGGGGTCGGTGATTCACCCTGACCAAACCTGTGCTGTGCCGGGCAGGAAGATTGCTGAGAGTCTCGCACCCCTCAGGGATACGATCGCCTACGTGCAGGACAGAGGGTTGGACACCTGCCTGATCAGCCTGGACCAGGAGAAAGCCTTTGACAGGATATCACACAGGTACCTGAGAGATGTTCTCTCCAAAATGGGCTTTGGGGAGGGAATCTGCAATTGGATCAGACTGCTCTACACCAACATTGTCAGTGCAGTCTCAATCAACGGGTGGGAATCAGATAGCTTCCCAGTCAGATCTGGAGTCCGGCAGGGTTGCCCTCTCTCTCCTGCCTTGTTTGTGTGCTGCATTGAGCCATTTGCCAAGTCCATCAGGAAGGATGCGAGCCTGAGAGGGGTGACTATTCCTGGCAGCGGGGGCCTGCAGGTTAAGGCCTCCCTGTACATGGATGACGTCGCCGTTTTCTGCTCGGATCCGCTGTCCGTGTGCAGACTCATGTGCATATGTGACCAGTTCGAACGGGCCTCGGGGACCAAGGAAAATTGAGGCAAGAGCGAGGCCATGCTCTTCGGGAACTGGGCCGACCAATCCTCGATCCCCTTCACCGTCAAGACCGACCATCTGAAGGTGCTGGGTATTTGGTTCAGGGGGTCTGGGGCATGCGCCAAGTCTTGGGAGGAGCGTATCAGCAAAGTGAGGCAGAAGCTGGGCAGATGGAAGCTACGGTTGCTCTTCATCACGGGAAAAAAGCCTGGTCATCAGGTGTGAGGCACTGTCATTGCTGTTAAACGTGGCACAGGTCTGGCCTATTCCCAGAATCTGTGCCGCTGCAGTCACCCGAGCTATCTTCCAATTTATATGAAGGTCAAAGATGGACCGGGTCCGAAGAGATTCAATGTATAAAGATACATTGGGTTGGGATATCTGTTTGGCATGGACTGGTTGAACCGAAGGGTTTGTTTCCATGCTGTATATCTCTATGACTCTATAAGTCGACAAGTCAATTAACTGGGCGATGATTACATTAGGCCTGGAAATCAGTTAACTCGGTAGTTAATTACATCAGATTTGTACATTAAGTACATCAAATTTATAATTTAATTAACTCGGCATTTTGATGACATCAGGTCACTGTCTATTACATACCTACCGGTCAGATTCAAACACACGGTGCCTGTTCGCTGATGTGGTCACTTGTTTATCTTGTAACCTTTGTCCCTGAATATCCTGTGATCTGCTGAGGTTCTGCCCTGCTCACCCATATCAGTTAATCATTACCAATGTCTCCATGGGCTAGCTGGCGTGTCTTTACTGATGCAGAGAGTCAATCACCTTCAAACATCTTATTCTCTTTACTCTAAGTTTCTTTATTTTTATATTAAGGTCCCTTTATTTGCCAACCCACTCACAATCGTTCTGTATTTACTCCTTCCGCATTTCATTCAGTCATTCATCAAACTGTGGTCTCCCCACTCCCCAGCGCACTATCTCACCCGAAACTATGAAAAGATGAGAATACTAATCCCCCTCAGAACCATCTACCGGGACTTGAACAACTTGCAGGACATCAAACAAGTTGTCTCCATCAGCACGGATCTGTTCGATACAGATTGAATGGGGTCTCTGTCCCCTTTAAGAAAGTTACTGTCAAATCGCGCCTCCGTGAAATGGAATGATTGAGGGATGAGACCGGCAATAGGGAGTGAAATCTCAAAACCCAGCCGCGGGAATCCGTTTACTAAGCCCTCTGCTTTTATTAAGTACATCTATAATTTCTGATTTGGTTAAATCATATAAGCCTGATATTCTTTCCCGTACTCTCTACCCTAAAAGGACTCACACCCTCATCCCCCTCCTACAACTACCCTCCGGGATCGACTTTTTAAGTTCCTGTCTAAATTCCTATTTTCTCTCCTCAGGACCTTGTCCTTTTCCCATCCTGTATCATGGGTTCCAATGTGTACAGCAACATCCTGCTGGTCCCTCTCCCCTTTGGGAATATTCTGCACCCTCTCTGAGATAGTTCTGAATTGTCTGTAGTGAGGGGATATTTGAATAACTGCCTGGACCCAGTTTGGAAGCTCTCTGGACAGATTTCAGATCCCATCATTGACTCACTCTTTCTTGGAGGGACAGTGAGGTGCAGCAGCACTATATTTGAATTCAGGCCTTTCCGAAGCCGTTTTCAATGTATTTGGTCGGGCAGTGTGTTGGGAAGGTGACTCAGCTGGTTACTTTAGTTACTGAATTGAGAAATAATCGGGTGTGTACTCTGATTATTGAAGCAAACGAAAACTAAATTTAGTTCCGCTTGATTTTAAAATTGAAAGAAATCAAAAGGTTGTTAACTCTTTCTTGTATAACACTTAAAACTGTCCTGCAGTATATTCCTCACAGACTAATCGAGCAACAATCGAACATGGTCACACTCACAGAATCCCACTTTACAGACAATGTCCTAGACAACACAATGATCATCTCAGGGCAGGTCCTGTCCCACTGGCAGGACAGAGCCAGCAGAGGGAACAGCCCCGTGGGATACAGTCAAGAGGGCTATGCTCTGGAAGTGCTCAGCATTAATGCCATACCCCATGAAGCCTAATGACATCAGGTTAAACATGGACACGGAAACATTCTGCGTGTCTTAAAAAGTATTAAGGTAAATAAGTCCCTGGGTCCTGATGGGATCAATCCCAGAATATTGAGGGAGAGAAGAGAACAAATTGCTGCAGCATTGACAGACATCTTTGTATTCTCTCTGGCCACAGGTGAGGTCCCAGAGGACTGGAGAATAGCTGATGTTGTCCCATTGTTGAAGGAGGGTAGCAGGGATAATCCCGGGAATTACAGAGCTGTGAGCCTTATGTCAGTGTTAGGGAAATGATTGGAAAATATTCACACGGATAAGATCTATATGCATTGAGAAGAAAATGGATTTATTAGTGACAGACAGCATGGTTTTGTTTGGGAGAGGTCGTGCCTTACTAAATTGACCACGTTTTTTGAGGAGATGATGAAGATGATTAACGAGGGAAAACCAGTCGATGTTGTCTCCAATGACTTCAGTAAAACCTTTGACAAGGTCCCTCATGGCAGACTGGTACAAAAGGTGAAGTCACATGGTGTCAGGGGTGAACTGGCCGGATGGATTTTCCTGTTTAGAACTGACTCAATCATAGGAGACAGAGGGGAGTGCCAGAAACATCAAGTTGGAGTGCCAAATCATGATTGGGAAAGTAAAAGTGAGAGTGAGTGACAGACTGTCAGTTCCAGGAATACGCTTTATTCTTGGGAATGGTTTAGCAGGATCCAAGGTGGGAGTGACACCCCTTGTGGTGGAGAAGTCAAATGAAAACTAGGGAACTGAGGAGTTAAAAGAAATATACCCAGGAATTTTCCAAACTGTGTACTAACAAGATCCCACTGTCATAAGTTACAGCAGGAAGGAAAACTAAAGAAAAAGACAAAAGAGTTGATGTTCAGTTAACTGACACCCTGTTTGATGTAATGGTGCAGGAAAACACCTGAACGTGGAGAGAAATGGTCGGTTAGTTCAGAAGGGAAATGAGCCGAAGTGCACTAGATTGTGTTACCGGTAGCATACTGTGTTACGGATAGCACATAAACTAACTGCAGGTGGTCACTAGGAGTACAGACTCAGGCTAAGGTACAGAAGCATTTCTAGTGGCCTGGAAAGCACAAGGACGTGGTTAATTTTTGTTGTACATGTCATACATGCCAAATGGTAGGTAAGTCACAGGCAGTAATAAAACCAGTACCTTTGTTGCCAATTCCTGCATTTGACGAACCTTTCCCGTAGGTTATGATTAATTGTGTAGCTCCCCTTTCTAAAATAAAATGGAAACCAATATTTGCTGACCATAATGTATGTGTCTCCCAGGTTTCCAGAGGCAATTCCGTTACGAAGTGTTCAGGCAAAACGGGAGGTGGAGGAGTTGGTAGCTTTCTTTTCTCGCTGTTGCCTACCCAGAGAGAGTCAGTTAGACCAAGGGTCTCATTTTGCCACTCAGCTGTTTAAGGAAGTCATGGATAGCTTAGGCATACAGCACTTCAAATCAAGTGCGCCCCATCCTGAATCCCAGGGAGCATTGAAATGTTAGCATCAGACACTGAAAACCATGTTAACAGCGTACTATCAGAGTTGGCCAATTGATTGGGATAAAGGTGTCCCATTAAATTGCTTATCATCGAAGATGCCCCAAATAAATCTACTCCTTTCAGTTAATATTCATACATGAAGTGAGAGGTTTTTTGAAATTTATTAAATATAAATTGACAGGCCCAAAGTCGGAGATCTCACACTTGGATTATGTATGTGAGTTGAGGGAGAGAGAAAGTGAGGACTGCAGATGCTGGAGATCAGAGCTGAAAAATGTGTTGCTGGAAAAGCGCAGCAGATCAGGCAGCATTCAAGGAGCAGGAGAATCGACTTTTCAGGCATAAGCCATTCTTCAGGAAAGGCTTCAGAAATAGGGCTTATGCCCGAAACGTCGATTCTCCTGCTCCTTGAATGCTGCCTGACCTGCTGCGCTTTTCCAGCAACACATTTTTCAGGTGAGGGAGAGATTACATTGAGTAGGTCAGTTAGCTAAACAACACCAGAAGAGGGCACAACATAGAGTAAAGCAGGTGGGGATGACGTATTAGTATTGCCAGCAGTGGTAGGAAATCCCTTTAAAGCCAGGTTTAGTGGCCCCTTTAAAATTAAAAACAATGTTAGTCAATTAAACTATCTGGTAAAAATACCAGATATGACAAAAACGTTATCGAGTATGTCATGTGAATGAATAATGCTCCAGCTACATTTAAGACTCAGGAACAGAGTTGTGGCCAGATGAACAAATTGTGCAGTTTATCTGTATGATGTAGTGATCTTTAGGAAGTGATTGAAAGCTCACATGTTACAGTTGGCAGAGCATGTTGAACGATTACAAGAAGCAAACCTGGTAATAAACGAAAAGAAAACAGAATTCGCGAAAGCAGAGGTGATGTTCTTGGGACATTACATTGGACATGGAAGGTTGACCCCATTGAACACAAAGGCTTTGAGGAATTTCCACGATCATCCTCGAAGAAAAATGTGCTTCAGTTATTCGAACTGAATGGATTCAATCAGAAGTTTGTCGCAAACTTCAGCAGCGTATTGGCACCACTGATTGATTTATTAAATAAGAATACAGAATTGTGGTGGACAGAATAATGCCAGGAGGCATTTGAGAATTTTAAAGCAGATTTAATCACTGCATCAGTTTTAGCTGCACCAAATATTTTGAAATCCTTTGAAAATTGTGTCTGATGCTTGGGATATAGGGCTTGGAGATGTATTGATGCAGAAAGATGATGATGGAATTGAATGGCCAATTGGCTACTTGTCGAAAAAGCTCAATATCCACCAGAAATAAATACAACATCCCCATTATTGAAAAAGAATGATTGAATTTCATACTGGCCTGATAGTATTTTAATGTTTACATGACAAATTGTCGGAGACAGTTATGGACAACAACGACAATGCTCTCGTATTTTTTGGGGATATTTAAAGATGAAAATATGAGACTATTTCATTGGAGTCTTATGTTACCGACTTTAAAATTACAAAATGCGTATGCTGTGGGTCGTAGAAATGTTATCGCAGATGTGTTATCGTGAATTTAAAGGAAGAAGTGTAGATAAAATTTGACTTATTCCAGTATTATATATGTGTGCAGAATTAATATGAATGGTATTACTGAGATTAATACTTTTGTATTTTATAAAAATGGGATTAAGAATTAGAGGAAAAGAAATGAAGCCATCTTTTCATTCTGATGGTTCATATTTCTTTTCCTGAAGGGGGGAGAGGTTATGAAGCCGAAAGCATGTCTGGTCACTTTAAGACAGAACGGGTTTTGCTGAATAGAAAGTACAGCCACAGATGCCAGCTAAATGTCAGACTGTTCCGAATGCAACAATTAGCTGGGAAATGGATACCTGAGTTTTGGTTGCTGTTTTGACAGCAATTCAAATGCAATCAAGGAGTTTAAATAACGCTCAGGTTACCAGAAGCCAACGGAATTTGAATATTTTTGTTTGAACACCTGGAAAGCAATCACATTGTGAGGATTATTGTATCATAGGGAGTATATAAACCTAGCATTTTGAACACTAGAGGGAGAGCCACTACCATCCAACAGCAGAGTAACTGCTGTAGAGCAGAAGTGCTAACTGGCCATCTCAAACACTCTCTATCAAAGATAGATATTCATGACAAACCTACTTGCAGTAAACAAAACATGACCCAGGGAGACCAGCAGCTGGAAGAGTGAACACAGTGGGGAAGATGGAGACTCTGTGGTCTTGAGATTGTAATGTTTAATATGTGGGTCGTTGGAACAGCATACTTTTACAAAGTTGCAGTCAGTTAGTAAGTAGTTAAGAAAAGAGGGGCTCGTATTTGTGAATAGTTGTTATTTAGTGTTCACTATTAAAGTTAAGAAACTAACTTGTTGTTTTTGTTTAAATAGTGGAATGCAGGAGATCTGTGTCACTCATATTTTAACAGATTATGAGGTGAGGCGAGCTTTTCTGCATGCTTGGTTCTACTCCACTTTGTAAATGTCCATCCACGCTAACCCCATTTCCCGGCAGTTGGCCCATATCCTTCTAGTCCTTTCCTATCACATATTTATCGAAATGCGTTTGAAATGTTGTTAATGTATCCCCCTCAACCACATCTGCTGGCAGCTCATCCATGTACCATCCCTCTGTGTAAATAAATGGCACCTTAGTTTCCCTTTTATTTCTTCCCCTCTAACCTTAAATTGATCCCCTCTAGTCATCGATTCTCTACACCTTGGAAACCACTTGAGCGCATTCACCCTATCCATACCCCTCATGATCTTATACAGCTCTATAATGGCCCCCCACCTCACCCCCCTCAGTCTCCTATACGCTAAAGAAAAAGTCCAAGCTTTTCCAACCTGTCCCTATAACTAAGACCATTGGGTCCTGGCAACGTCCTTGTAAATTTCTTCTGCATTCTTTCTAATTTAATAACGTCCTCCCTATAACAAGGTGACAAAACTGAACACAATACTCCAAGTGCGGCCTTACCAAAGTCCTGTGTAACTGCAACATAAATTCCCAACTTCTATATTCAATGCCATGATTGACGAAGGCCAGTGTGCCAAAAGTCTTCTTCACTGTCCTGTCTAACTATGACCCCACTCTTACAGAACCATGCACATGAACACCAAGGTCTCTCTGCCCACTGCAAACCTTAATGCCCTCCCATTCACCATGAAACTCCTACCTTGATTTGAGTTTCCAAAATGCAAGATCTCACACTTCTATATTAAATTCCATTTGCCATTTCTCGGTCAACTTCACCACCTGCTTAAGGTACTGCTGCAATTTCTGATAAACGTCCTCGCTGATCACGCTCCCACTTATTTTAGTATCATCTGCAAACTTACTAATCATGCCTTGGACATTCTCAACCAAATCATAGATAACAAACAGCTATGGACCCATGCTCCAGTCTGACATGTATCCTTCCACTAAACCCTGTGCTTCCTACCAATAAAAAACTGTGTATCAAATTGGCCAGTTCCCCCAGCATTCCACGTGATGGAACCTTCCAGAGCAGCCTGCCATGTGGGACCTTGTCAAAGGCTTTACTGAAATCCATAGAGACTACGCCAGCCGCTCTGCCCTCGTCAACCTTCTTGGTCGCTTCATCAAATAACTCTAACAAATTTGGGAAGCATGATCTCCCACTCATAAGTCTATGCTGACTGCTCAGAATGAAACGCTGCATAAGTAATGGGTGCAGTCATTGGTATGCTGTCCTTCAGTGTAAGATGATTCGAGTACATAAGGAAATCCATCTTCCTGCTGTTGTAAAGCCTTGCTGAGAGAGAATTTGGGGCACTCTCTACAGAGTTAATCTCCTTTGTAAGGAATGATCTCCTTATCACAGACACGAATATGGTAACATGAGGACAGAGTAAAGAAGCTGCGTGTTTAATCTGTAGAGCTGTGAGAGACGAAGAAATGGTGACACTGAAACACGAGGAGTGGCAGCAATGTCTCTTTTATTTCCAAAAGATACATTGATAGGGTGAGAAATTCCATACTTTACCCGGGATTGATTGGTTTGATTTATTGCCACGTGTACCTCAGTACAGGGAAAAACTTTATTTATGAGCAGCGGAGGCAGGTCATAGTAAGCATGGCCAGACAGATCATAGGGTGGAGATAGACTTGGACAGAGGAAGGCATACAGGTTACACTGAACAGGATGTGCACTAGACAAGATCAACATGAACAACATCAGCATTACTTGAACTTAGAGAGTCCATTAATCAGTCTAACGTGGCTTTCCTAATAGTTTATATGCCTAAATTAACTATCCCCACATTATTGTTCAGTCAGCGTGTGAACCCGTACTGAACGTCAGGTTGCTCACAATCCCTAACACCAACCACAATACGTTCCATCTGAAACAGGTAGCCATTCCCCCCCCCCCACTTCTGCCCTACATAGAGAACACCAGGCTGTCTTCTCAGAGATGGAAGATGCCTTCTTGAGACTTCACATAAGACATATGGCTTCCCTGCTCACCACTAGAAAACCACGTTAAAGTCCCACATGTGTATCATAAGCAACAGAGCCAAGAGGAACAATGTGGAACAGTCTGTCTGTGCAGCCTCTGCCCCACTTGTTCATCATGTTAGAGCATCAATTAGGAGACACTTAAGACTACCGATGCTGGTGATCAGAGAAGACAGTCAATTGCTGGAAAAGCAAAGCAGGTCAGGCAGCATCCGAGGAGCAGGAGAATCAACGTTTTGGGCATAAGCCATTCATCAGGAATCAGCATCAATTACCTCATTCTGTCCCTGTGTAAGTGCGTTGAGGGGGGAATGAAATCGTACTGTTCCTGCCTAAATGGCTCAAGGGGATGTATGGCCTCCCATTGTTCCTGTGGAAGTGACGCAAGAGGCCGAATGGCCTCATCCTGTTGCCGTGTAAGTGACTCAAGGGATTGAGTGGCTTCTTCTTCGTCCGATTGGACAGTGCCAAGGGCTTGACTGGGTTACCCCTGGTTCCTGTTTGACAGCTCGATGTGCTGACAAGTGTGATGATGCTCCAGCTTTAAGAGGTTATTTTGTCCTGTTTCTTTTCAGAGAGAGATTGAACGATCATTACCAATCTGGCTAGTTAAGACCACTTGAGTAACAGCTAGCGAGGCCTTTGGTTTATTTTAATGCAGCCTGAATGGGTGTGGCCAGCTCTCACTGATTAGGATCTCTGGGTTTTGGTTTCTCAGTAACATCAGAAACTATTGGGGTCTCCACAGAGTTGGAAGCTTCAGTGAATGTCGCCTGGCTGCAACCCTCTCTGAAATTTCTCTTGATGCTGTTTTTCATTCCTGGATTGGAGAAATGTTTGTGACAATCTGTGTCTGAATATTTCTTTTTGCCAGGGGCTGTGTTTAAGCTATTTTCCTATATTGGAACAGTTCATTCGTAATAGTTCCTAGATCTATTATTCTGTTAACTTGTCCAATAGAATTACGTTATTCTAAATTCCTCTTTCTTTGGTTTCATTTTATCTTTCATGTTTAAGTAGATGGTGTTTTGTTTCACACCGAGTGGTTTGACCAGTCACATTGCATCTGGAACAGACACTTTACAGTTCCTTTAAAATAAGAAAGCATTACAATCTACACTACCGCCTTCAAATATTTTCGAGGGGCTGTGGTGTGGCCCATCACACTAGACTCCTTCTCTTCCTGAGTAATAGGCTGGAGGCACTGAATGTGCTGTCTCTGTTCTTCTCCAATAGTGTCAATGGGCTGAACGACTTCCTCATATTCCTGTGAAACCAGCGTGAGGTGCTGAATGAACTCTTGTTTTACTGTGCCAATGTGCAGTGCCCGCCAATGCTGTTACATGAATGTTATGGACCCTTTAACAACACAAGCCTCAATGGTGTCCGGGTCTTGCTGCATATGGACACAGACCAGTTCAGGAGCTGAGGGGGAAACAAAATGTTCTGAACATTGTGGAATCTTCAGTGACCATCCCCACTTCTGACCTTATGGTGGGGAGGGTGGGGGCGGGGAGACATTGATGAAGCAGCTGAAGCTGTTTGTGAAGGGGAAGCTACCCTGAGGATCTTGCACAGAGGTGACCCCGGACAGAGATGTTGAACATCTTCTTTTGTGCCATGTTTGACTCCAAACACTGGAGAGTTTACTCTGATTCCCATTAAGTCCAATTTTGTTCAGCTCCTTGATGTCAACAGAAAGCAACCACTTGATAACAGGGCCAGTCATTTTTACCTGAACCCTTGTCTCAAACTCTTTTGTTCATATCAATAGGCCATGATATAGGAGCAGCAAGGGTTTTCTTCAAACAGGTGGTATTGAATGTCAGGATTTCTCTTCTCAAGGGTGCTCGGGGAGCTAGATGACTGAAAGTATTTGAAGAGGAGCTAGATGGATATTGATCTGTCAGAGAGTTGAGGGCTATGAGGAATTGGGCATTAAAGAGGATTTCAGACCGAGAGCAGATCAGCCATGATCTTAGTGAAGGGCAAGGCAGGCTTGGGCGTGAACGACCTACCCCTATTTCTGATGTTCTCACATTCTGTTATTGGAAAGTTAGTGGGTGTAATTTTCATGAATTTTATGTTATTGAATATTGCAGTGAGGAAGACCAGATGATTTTGTGAGCCATCTCTGGGTGAGGTATATGGGCTGTATTCACAGTGATTCTGGGTCTACAAATATGACCAACAAATGAAGCACAAGTTGGAGAAAGGGGAAGCTCTGTGAAGAGAGATGAGAGGCCTCTTTCATACCCGTGCCTGGATTTTCCAATTACATTTCCCAAATCACTTCAAAGCGTGTGTGACAGTCTTGAGGGACTGAATGGTCTCCTCTGTTTCTGTGCACCAGGTTATAGGAGTAAGTAGCCTCCAATTGCTCCTGTGTAGCAGGCTTTAGGGGCTGAATGGAACACAGAAACATGGGACTGAGGAGCAGGAGTGGGTCATTAGATATTTTGAGCCTTCTCCACCAGGCACTAAGACTGTGGCTGATCAGGTTGGGGTCTAAGCCCCACTTTCCTGTCTGTGTCCCATTATCCGTGACTCACTTCTCTGTCAAATATTTAACTAATGCAGCTTTCAATCAATGTGAACATAGAGGCACGATAAACTTCCAGTGAAGAGAATTCCCACATGAAAGGTCCTTTCAGAATTATTCGTCATCATTCTTATAGAACCAGAGAGTCATGCAGAACGGAAACAGACCCGTTAGTCCAATCTGTTCACTCCGATCAGTTATCAAATCTGACCCAGTTCCATTTGCCAGCATTTGGCCAATATCCTTCCTCTTTCAGATACTTTTTAAATGTGCGACTGTAACCGCCTTCAGCACTTCTTCTGACAGCACTTTCTGTACACACACCACTCTCTGCGTGAAACATTTATCTTCAGGTCCCTTCTAAATCAATCCCCCTCGCCTTCAGCCTATGCCCACTTGTTCTGGACTCCCCTACCCTGAGGAGCAGAACATGGCTGTTCAGAATATCCATGCCCCTGGTGGTTTTATAAACCTCTATAATGTCACCCCTCAACCTCTGACACTCCAGGGGGAAATGCCTCAATCTAATTAACCTCTCCCTAAAGCTCAAACTTCCAGTCCTGGAACATCTGTGTGTAAGTCATTTCTGCAGAAAACCGAATTGTACGCAGTATTCTTCAAGTGGCCTCACCAACATCCTGTTCAGATGCAACATACCACCACAACACCTATACTCACCGCTCTGACTGATTAAGGCAAATGTGCCAAATGTGTTCAGCACCACTCTGTCTACCTGCGACTCCACTTTCAAGGAACTATGTACCTCCAGCCCTCGGTCCCTTTGTTTCACAACACGCCCCAGGACCTTACCATTAAGTGTATAATTTCTGCCCTGATTTGCCTTCCCAAAATGCAAAACCTCATATTTATCTAAATTAAACTTCATCTGTCACTCCTTGCCCCTTTGTCCCATCTAATTGTGGTTTCGTTGTACTCTGAGATAATTTGCTGCACCACCTTTCTGAAGTAATCGGTAACATTACTAACTATGCCTCCGAAATTCACATCTAAATCCTTGACATAAATGATGAAATGTAGTAAACTCAGTACTGATTCTTACAGCATACTGCTGCTCACAAGCCTCCAGGCTGAAAATATCAATTTTCCTTCAAGCCAATTGTGACTAGCTTCCTCTGTTTTTATGTGACCGAACCTTACTAATCTGCCTACCAATCAGAATGTTATGAACACCTTTCTGAGGTCCATACAGACAATGTCTATCAAACAGCCTTCATCAATCTTTTTCACCTCTTCATAAAACTAAATCAAATTAATGAGACATGATTTCCCATGCAGAAAGCCACGTTGTCTATCCCGATCAGCCCTTGCCTTCCCAAATGTATGTAAATGCTATCCCTCAGAATCCCCTCCAACAACTTACCCACCACTGAAATTTGGCTCACCGGTCCATAGTTCCCTGGCTTTTGGGGTCACTGTTTCCTTTTCTAGTCCCACTGCTACACTGCTCATAACAAAAGTTAAATGTAACCAGGTTGGTGATATGGCCGATGATATCGGTCTCAGACTGGGTCAGTTTTAGCAACAAGTCAGGCTAGTTTCTTTAATCTGCTAAAACAACATGTTTATGATCCAGAACAATGTTACTCAAACTATGGTGGAAAAATGCATGTCACACTGTTTGGATATTGCAAATAAAGAATCGATATTTCCCTTTCTAAAAAGACTGAGACACACACACACACCAATTTCAAGTTGAAAGAACCTTGTCCAGATACTAGTGCAACTCATGACAAAAGGACAAAAAGAGACATTGTCCAAAATGTGATTCTGCTTCTGAAGATATTCTACTCACACAAGCTGCAAGCAATGGGATTTCATCCTGGAACAGTTGGATTTAGCTGAATTCCCTGTGCATTAGGCAGTGAGGAGGTTCCAATGAATTCTGGTCAGGGATTACCTAAAGGTTAGCACAGTGGCTCAGTGGTTAGCCTGCTGCCTCACAGGAACTTGGGCTCGATTCCAGCCTCGGCTGACTGTGTGGAGTTTACGCCTTGTCTGCATCAGCTTCTAATGGGTGCTCCAGTTTCCTTCCACAATCCAAAGCTGTGTAGTTCAGGTGGATTGGTCAAGTTGTCTGTTGTCTTCAGCGATTTCTAGTTTGGGTGCCCTAGTCGGGGGTAACTGTAAGGGAACGGGCCTGGGAAGGTTACTTTTTGGAAGTTTGGTGTGGACTTGTTGGGCCAAAGGGCCTTCTTCCACACTGCAGGAATTCTATAAAAATAATAATGGTAACGATGACAGTAGAGGGTTTGTTTTAGCTCGTGCACATAGTTGTGATGAGAAATAATGAAGGAGAGAGAGTGCAATGGGCCGTTCCTTCTCGGGCAGATGATATTTTCTCCCTCTTTGAGCTGAATCACACAATAATGTCATCCTCTCCCAAACTGGACCATGTGAGGTCTCCTTGTACATTCTCCAAACTATGTCTCCATCACATTCCCTGTTCCATGTCGAAGCATCTGTCATACACAGAGCCATACCCTTAGCAGAAAATGGTCTCGATCGATTTGAAGACATGTTTATATGACCCTGCATCATGAAAAAGTAAAATGTTTAACGTATTCAGAAGACCTGTGTTAAAATGGATGCAATTTTTTCAACAAATACAGGAATTGCTGGAAAAGCTCAGCAGGTCTGTCAGCATCCAGATACCTTTGACATGTTGCAGTTGTACCAGCCTCCACCACTTCCTCTGGCAGCTCATTCCATACACACACCACCCTCTGTGTGAAAAGATGCCCCTTAGGCCTCTTCAAAACCTTTCCTCTCTCACTTTCAACCAATATCCTCTAGTTTTGGACGCCCCTAACCTGGGGAAAAACCCTGACTACTCACCCTATCCATGAGCATTCGGAATTAATAAACCACTACTGTGGAGAAATGTGACTCCAACCAACACGAATGGCTGTGCTTTAAATCATCCTGGGCCTAAATTCTGAAATTCAATACTGACACCTCTTCTTTCTCCATCAGGTCACAATTCTAAATCCGTTTTATTCGGTTTGTTCAGATGTATTGTGAAACACTTCTGTGGGATTTACACGAGACCTCTGTGCCCTGAGGTAGCGACACTAGCACCACTCGGCAATACCCATAAAGCTGTAACAGTATTCTCCTGTGTGTTTGCTCATCAGCCTGCTCTGACATGCTGTGACATACTTCTGCAACAGGCAGGACGTGAATCCTGACCTTCTAATCCAGAGTTAGGAACACTACCAAAGAAGTTCAGGAACTGGAATCAAATCCAGAGCTCGGAGGCAGGGACACTACCCACTACACTAACATTTAAAGTGCCAGCCTTCAGCTAGATGTGGATTTATTATAAACAGGTTACCATTACTGAACTCCACTTTGTATCGTTAAACAAATGCAAGATATTTGTCTCAACTGTAGGATGTTGAGTACACATGCTGTGCCATCGAAATTAACTATGACCATCTTTAATTGCTATTATCTGTAGTCTGCAATATTATGGAAAGAAACCCTGCAGACGCCCTCTGTACAATGAAGAGTCTCGAATAGATTTTCATTCCTAAACACCAGAGATGAAGAAAGAGCATAATTTCTGGCCCCAAAGTACCGAGCGGTATGACCCATCTCTCACGTGCGACTGCCCTCTTCCTAAAACCATGTAATGAAACCAGGCCGCTGAATACTGTCCAGCCTCTCCTACCCACTGACTGTATCTGCAATCTGTCCCTCCTCCCCCTAACCACAAGGCTACCCAAGCTCAGGGTCTTTTTGAAACTCAAGGCCGGAGTGTGCAGGCTTCCTGGAGAGAAGGAGGTTATTTTAAATTGAAAGAGGAGGGTGAGCTGGCAGTAATATTACACACTGGGCTGAGGGGTGGCAGATGGAGTTTAGTTTGGATTAATGTGAGGTATGGGATTTGGTAAATTAAACAAGAGCAGGATCTATGCAATTAAAAGTCAGGTCTTTTGGCAGTGTTATAGAACAGAGACCTCGTCCATCAGGTATAATTTTTTAAAATTTGCATCTCATATAGATAGTGTGGTTAAGGAGGTGTTTAACACACTTGCTTCATGGGCCAGACCCTTGATTATTGGAATTGGGACGTCATGTTGTGGTTGTACAGGACATAGGTGAGACCTCTTCTGGAATACTATGGTCACTGGTCACCCTGTCCACTCATTCCATAGGCACACCACCCTCTGGGTGAAAAAGATGTCCATTAGGTCACTTTGAAATGTTTCCCCTCTCACCTGCAATCTATGTTCTCTAGTTTTGTATTCCCTGTACCCTTAGAAAACACCTCGACTATTCACTTTGATATTATTGACCTTGATATTATTAAGCTGGTGAGGGTTCAGAAGAGATTAACCTGGATGTTGCTGGGAAAGGAGGGATTGAGCTATAAGGAGAGGCTGGATCGGCTGGGAGTTTTTTCAATGGGGAGTATGAGATTAAGGGGTAACTTTACAGAGGTTTATAAAATCATGAGAGGTACAGATAAGCTGAAGGGCTGATGTCTTTTCCAGAGAGTTGGGGATTCAAAATTGAGGGATATTTTAAGATGCGAGGAAAAAGATTTCCAAAAGTCATGAGAGGTAATTATTTTAGACAGAATCTGGCTTCTGTGTGGAATGAACTTCCAGAGAAAGTGGTGAAAGTAGGGACAGCTACAACTTTTAAAGGACATTTAGATCAGTACATGGGTAAGACATTCGTTTGGATGGTACTGTGAGCAGCTGCCCCCTCCCTCCCCCTCTCTGAATGGATCCCTGTTGGTTTTCACCTTCTGCCAAAGCATGTGCAGTGGCATGGGGAGGCCAGCAGAGGATGGCATTGCATCACTTTAAGCACCACAGAGACAGCCAGACCTGCCCCACACAGAGACGCACAGGTACACACACAACAGTTAGGACACGGTGCAAAGCTCATCTGGTAACTTAAATGAATAAAGAAATGCTCAACTCACTTCGAAAACTGTTAAAATCTGAGTGACAGAAAACTCCCAAATTCCACTGTTTAAACAAAAACTTTAATTTATTTTATAACTCTGAAAGTGAACATTTTACATCAACTATTCCCAACTCTGAGATCCCCAATCTCTTACCTGCCTATTACCCCACTCCAAATCTATAGCAATATACTATTTCAAAAAGACACTTATCAAAGTTTCAAAACCACACAGCAACTGTTGTTTTCGGTATTTTCTTTCAGATGTGGATCTCCCTGGGTTATCTTCTTTCTTTTTACTGTGAATATGTTTCATATGAAAAGGTACCTTTGATAGAAATTGTTTTCCTATTTCTTGGATCTGTGTTGGTGGCACTTGCTCTGCAATTTTCAACATGCCTACATATCCACAGCATCAGATCATTTATCGAAAATCAATAAATACAAACTTTATTTGGTTTTAGCTTCCTGGGGCACAATTGAAACTGATTGGTAAAATTCGAATTGTTGTTGAAAGAGCAATTAACTCAGGGTTCTATTTCACAGCCAAATGTGACATATTTTCAGTTGTCCTTGACACTCTGGGTCTGCCATCCTCTCATATACACAGGTGCTTGGAAGCTCTCAGTTCAGAAGAGCATTCACTCTCTCTTAGAGGTACAGTACACACTTTCAACTTCATAACATTAATACCAAGATGTCAATGAAGATAAGCAGAGCTGATACGGATTTCTCTTGCTCCATGGTTTGTCAATATTTCATTCACTATGTCTGGTGTGTGTCAGGACTTTTGTTGATTGTTGACAATATGTCATTAGTCGACTCCGTCCGTGGGAATATAGCAGTATTTCACTTGCTCACACTCGTGTGTGAGGGGCAGGATTTCAGTTGTTTCATGAGGACTGTGACGCTATGACAATCTCAATGTTTGTAGATGGCACCGAACCTGGAAGAACTCTGAAGTCTATGGAAGACAGTGTGGAACTCTAACAGGACAATCACACGTTGGTGTAGTTTTCGGGCAGTTGGGGATCAATGCAGAGCAGTGTGAGGTGATGCACTTTGGTAGGAATGATAATGCAAGACAATATAAATACAGGCTGCACCATTATAAACGGGGTGCTGGAGCAGAGAATGTTGCGTGTATATAAGCATCGATTATTGAAGATGTCAGGACAGGTGGGGGGAGCAGTAACTATCACAGATTAGTTTCAGTATCTGAGCTGTTTGCAGGGGGAGGTGTAGGAGGGAGTCTCCATGCTCCCTTCCTGGGAGGTGGTGGTGATGATGTGTTGTGAGCCCACCCTCCTGCCCACCGAGATCATGGGGATTCCATTTGTACCAGCTAGACACAAAAGGGAGATGGCATCATGGCCATGGCTTCTAGGTTGTGCCGGGGAGAAACGGAGCTGCCAGTGGGTTTAAAGTGAGAATTGTCCTTCACTGAACATTGTTCCTTACTCGGTCAGTGGGACGTGGATGTTTCCGAATCTCCACACGAGGCGTCCCCGTCCTCTCCGGCTCGTACCAGGGTCCTCCCCACATGGTGGGGGGAGGGGGTGGTGAGGGAACCAATATCGGGCACTCCACCACCCGGCTTGGCCCTTTCTGTCCTATTCCAGGCTGTTTCTCCTTGAATGGGAGAAGGGGAGGGAGGGAGGGTGGGGGAGTGGGTGGTCCTGCTGTTAGTGTTAGTGGAGGTGGGGAGGGGGTCATGGTGTGGTGTCCGGAGGGAGTCAGTCCACAGTGTTGTATCCATGCAGTGTTATTAGTGTGGGGGTGAAGTAGAGGGGGGGGGGGGGGGGGGGGGAGAGAGAGAGAGGGAGAGAGAGACAGAGAGAGATGTTGCAGCATGCGGCAGTGAGAGTGATGAACCATGAGCCTTGTTCGGGGGTAGGTGCTAAAACAGATATACAGTGATTGTGAGGGAGCAAAAAGAATATGGTGACCCTTATCCTGACAGAGCGGGGAAGGTTATTGATGCTTGTCCTGTATTGCTGGGCATTTCTTCATACTGCAGATACTGCACTGAGCTGGGTGGTGAGCTCAGACCATGCTCGGTGGGTCTGGTGGTGTCGCCCCCTCTGGGAAGAGAATGGTCCCCCTCTGTACTAGCCCATCCACCAGGACCTCAGTGCTCCTGTTGACAAACCGTGGTGTAATTGTCCCTTATCTGCCATGCTCGGGGTAAACTATGCAGGGCAGCTCCAAGCTGAGAAAGCTCAATCGTGTGCCCATTGGGCTTTTAAAAATGACATCAGTGTCAGGAATCACGGAATATCCAGGGGCATGTGGGTGATGGTGTGTACCTCCAGCCATGAAGGACTCCATTTACAAAGCTGAAGAACAAATGCTCATCCAAAACTCTCCATCATCTGACCTCACACCAATATCCCTTTTTCCCATCTTTCCTGGGAAGACAGGTTCATGTTACAGGATGCTATCGAAGTGTCTACATTTCAGCATTCTGAAACCTGGGAACACATTCTTCCATGACACTGTCTCTCAGTCTCCCCCTCTCTGTCTATTTCCCAAACATCTCCCATGTGGTGATATTTAAACTGATTCCCCCGCCATCTCTCTCTGGTAGTGATGTTCACACCGACAGCACCCGCTTGTCATGCAACAATGGAGATTATGGAGCTGTAAATGGATGGGAGCTATACATCCTGTCATTTCCAGCCCGGGCTGCAAGTTTCCCCGGGCTGGGCAGTGATCTAACACAGTGTTACTGAGCATTGCACTGGGGTGGGGTACACAGCTCTACATTCTGGAGGGTAACTGCTCCTGGTTTACAAATCAATGCACTGGGGTGGGGTACACAGTCCTGCATGCAGGAAGGGTAACTGCTCCTGGTTTACAGATCAATGCACTGGGGTGGGGTACACAGTCCTACATGCTGGGAGAGTAACTGCTCCTGGTTTACAGATCAATGCACTGGGGTGATGTACACAGTCCTACATGCTGGGAGGGTAACTGCTCCTGGGTTACAGATCAATGCACTGGGATGGTGTACACAGCTCTACTCACTTGGAGGGTAACTGCTCCAGGTTTGCAAATCAATTCACAGGTGATCACTGCACAGTTCGCTGTGCTGGTCAGACTATCTGGTTGAGGTTTATAGATACTGCAATGATATGGTCTGTGCAGCTCCCCATGCTGGATGGATATTTGTTTCAGCTTCACACATTAGTGCCCTGCTGTGGTCTGCACAGCTCCCAGTGTTGGACAGATATCTATTCCGGGTTTATAGATCAATGCCCTGCTGTGGTCTGCACAGCTCCCCGTGTTGGATAGATATTAGTCCGTGTTTATAGATCAATGCCCTGATCTGATCTGTGCAGTGTTCCACTCTGGACAGATTGCTGGGTTGTATTGACCAGTGCAATGGATGAATCTGGACAGATTGCTGGGCTGTACTGAGCAGGACACTGGCCTGGTCGACACAGTGTTCCACGGTGAACAGATATCTCCCCTGGGTGTATAGTGTCTGGGCTGGTTCTGTGAGTTGGATTGAGAATGTGGTATATCTAACCATTTCAGCTGATCTGGCAATGCCTTTAGTTCCCATTCCTGTGATTGGACCCTCCGTCTCTCACCCCATTAATGTTACAGTGTGCCCAGGCACAGTACATCATGTTGGTGGGGTGGGTTGGGGGGGAAAGGTGATGAACAGGTCAAGGAACGTTCTGTCCCCAACATTCTCTAACTGCCATTCCCCGGAACGTTCTGTCCCTAACATTCTATAACTGACATTCTCCGGAACGTTCTGTCTCTCATATTCTATAACTGACATTCCCCGGAACGTTCTGTCCCTGACATTGTTTGTGAACGTCCAGACGTCAGTGAATTGAACAAACGATAAGATCCCGAGGGAAGAGATCCCGTTCCAGGGAGAAGGAGACACTGTTCCGAAGGCCCCTCAGGTAGTTAAAGGGGTGAATACATTTTCCCTGCATTTACAATTCTTCCCAACACAGGATCGACCACAATTTAGACCGAAAGATAGGAATTCCCAAACTCCGTTGCCTTCAGGAAACTGGGAGAGAATCCTTCAGGACAGCAATGTTTCCACCCTCCGTATTAGGAACTGGGAAGGAGTGACCTGTGTCTGCTCTCGAGTGTGCGAGTGTGTGGGAAAGTTCCACAAACCATCTATCGTTATGGATGTGTCTCTGTGTGTTTGGGGAGGAAGGGTTTCTTGTGGTTTACGTCACATTTTTGTCAATAATTCAGACCTTCCCATTTGTTATTCCACTCCAATTATTTTAATAAATCCCTGAATACAGGGACACATTTGAAAATCTCACTGGGTCCCCGATAGAACGGGTCCCTTTGCCTCCAGGCTGATGGATAATGTGTTTGTTTTCCTTCCTCACAGTTAACGTAGTGACCATCTACGTCCTGCTTTATAAAGATTGTGGATTGTCTCCATGTGTCAGACGTTACCTGGGGGCCATGGCAGAGGCGGATCTCCTGGTCATTATCCTCGACCTGATCCTGAGACACCTTCCCATTGTTTATCAGCAACAGTTTTATTTCCCGAGGGACTCCGTCCCCGTGTGTAATATCCACACCATCCTGCTTTATGCAGCCACTGACTGCTCTGTCTGGTTCACCATCACTTTCACCTTTGATCGGTTTGTGGCCATTTGTTGCCAGAAGCTGAAAAGTAAATATTGCAGTGAGAAAACGGCGGCTGTGGTTCTGGGAGCAGTGACTATGCTGAGCTGTTTAAAGAACATTTCCTGGTATTTTATTCTCAAGGCTCGGTATTGGCTGATGAACGTCTCCTGGTTTTGTGATGTAACAGGCGCTGTTCGATCCTCCAGTGTCTGGGTCACAATCGAGTTCCTCCACCACATTCTAACCCCGTGTGTCCCATTTCTCCTGATTCTGCTGCTCAATGTTCTCACCATCAGATACATTTTAGTGACCAGCAGAGCCCGCAGGAGACTCCGCGCTCACACCAATGGGGACACTCAGTCTGACACTGAAATGAGAAACTGAAAAAAATCCTTCATTTTACTGTTTGTGATCTCGGCCAATTTCATCATGTTATGGTCAACGTTAATGCTGTATTCTATATGGAGACGGATGTGGTTTATTGGGTATCAGTCTGTGAATCTCCATTGGTTTGTGCAGGAATTGGGCTTCATGCTGCAGCTCCTCAGTTGCTGCACATACACGGCGATTTATGTCGTGACCCAGAATAAGTTCAGGCAGCAGCTGAAGAATGTGCTGAAATACCCCTTCACCCAAATACATCCATCCATCAAATTCCCTCATTAATCAATCCACCCGGGATTTTCTCATTTCAGTTCAGTGTTTCAGCGATGGAGAAGCCTGTCGCTATGATAACAGACTGAGGGTAGCACTGGTTTGTCCATCCCTATCCCACAGGGGGGTTACAGGGAAACATTTCAATGTTTCTCAGAACTCAGGGGCCAGTGAGAAAAGGCACCATCCCACTGACTGTATCCATCACTTCCATTTGTAAACAATAAAAATGTTCATTAAAGCGTGCCGAGCAGCAGAGTGAACGATGTTGTGTGTCTGTGTTGGAGAAGCTGAGCTGGAGAGAGACAGACTCAGCCCCTAGTCCTGGTCCTCAGGGAAGGGGAGGGCACTGCGCTCTGAGCTCACGAGCTGGGTTTAACTCCCTCTGTCCTTACTTTCATCTCTGGGTCTCCCACTCCAACTTGGCTCTCAGCAGAATTCACCTTGCTCCCTTTGTCCCTCTCAATAGACAATAGACAATATAGACAAATTGGGGAAGGCAAGGACAGTGGAATTGAGTGAGTAAATGGGAAAAGGAGAGAGAAATAGCAGCGTAGTGTGAGAGTGGGAGGGATATATGGAGGGACAATAGACAATATATTGTCCCCCCAATCTCATCCACTCTCTCTCCATCTTGCGATCATAACCTCCCAATGTTACTGTCTTCTTGGAATCCTTCGGTGCTGGGGGAATAGAAGAGGGTTGTCGGTCTTCAGGCCGATGTTAGGGAACAGAGATTGGGACGGCATATCAGGCCATTGCCAGGGCAACAGTATTGAGCTTGGGCCAAACACCATTGCTCGGGGACATAGTGGGTGTGGGAACATGAGCCGTTACTAGGGGTTAACAGGTGGTGAGACTGGTACAACAGGATATCACAAACAGAACACATTGTGTGGGACATACTGTCTGTTACTCAGGGAATAGAATGGGGATGGGGTTAAAGGCCATTTAGAGGGGATCAACTAGGTCGGTGTTCACAGGGAGGAGCTCAGCTTAAGGTGTGAGAGGGTGTGATGGTGGGAGACTGCATGGGTGTGTGAGTGTGATGCTGGGGGAGTGTGCGAGGGAGTGAGCGTGATGGTGGGGGAATGCGTGGGGGAGTGAGGGTGATGCCAGGGGAGTGTGTGAGGGAGTGAGCCTGATGGTAGGGAAGTGTACGGGGGAGAGAGAGTGACAGTGGGGGCGTGTGCAGGGTAGTGAACGGGACAATGGGTGTGTGCGGGAGAGTGAGCATGATCGTGGGGGAGTGCACGGGGTCTGAGAACCAGGGTGGGGCTATGTGGGGGAGTGAGTCTTACAGTGGGGGAGAGTGTATTTGAGTGAGTCTGATGGTGAGGCTTTGTGCAGGGTGAGTGAGCATGACAGTGGGGCATTGTGTGGTGGAGTGAGTGTGATAGTGGGCAACTGTGCCGGAGAGTGAATGTGATGCTAGGGGAGAGTGTAGGAGAATGGTGGAGTGTGTGTGGGTGAGCGTGATGGTGGGGGTGGTGTGGGGCAGTGTGTGTGAGGGTGGTGGAGTGTGTAGGGGTGAGCGTGACTGTAAGGTTGATGTGAGGCAGTGTCTGTGAGGGTGGTGGAGAGTGAGGGAGTGAGTGTGATGGTTGGGGGTGATGTGGGGCAGTGTCTGTGATGGTGGTGGAGTGTGTGGTGGTGTGCGTGACGGTGAGGGTGGTATGGGGCAGCGTGTGTGATGGTGGTGGAATGTGTGGTGGTGTGCGTGACGGTGGGGATGGTGTGGGGCAGTGTGTGAGGGTGGTGTGGGGCAGTGTGTGTGATGGTGGTGGAATGTGTGGTGGTGGGCGTGAAGGTGGGGGTGAGTGTGAGGCAGTGTCTGTGATGGTGGTGGAGTGTGTGGTGGTGGTGGGTGTGACGGTGGGGGTGGTGTGGAGCAGTGTGTGTGAGGGTGGTGGAGTGTGTGGTGGTGGGCGTGACGGTGAGGGTGGTGTGGGGCAGCGTGTGTGATGGTGGTGGAATGTGTGGTGGTGGGTGTGAAGGTGGGGGTGAGTGTGAGGCAGTGACTGTGATGGTGGTGGAGTGTGTGGTGGTGGTGGGCGTGACGGTGGGAGTGGTGTGGAGCAGTGTGTGTGAGGGTGGTGGAGTGTGTGGTGGTGGGCGTGACTGTGGGGGTGGTGTGGAGCAGTGTGTGTGAGGGTGGTGGAATGTTTGGGGGTGGGCATGACGGTGAGGGTGGTGTGGGGCAGCGTGTGTGATGGTGGTGGAATGTGTGGTGGTGGGCGTGAAGGTGGGGGTGAGTGTGAGGCAGTGTCTGTGATGGTTGTGGAGAGTGTGGTGGTGGTGGGCGTGACGGTGGGGGTGGTGTGGAGCAGTGTGTGTGAGAGTGGTGGAGTGTGTGGTGGTGGGCGTGACGGTGAGGGTGGTGTGGGGCAATGCGTGTGATGGTGGTGGAGTGTGTGAGGGGTAAGTGTGATGGTGTTGGACTGAGTGTGAGGGTGTTAGGGTGACGGTGATGGAGTGAGTGTGAGGGGGTCAGGGTGACGGTGATGGAGTGAGTGTGAGGCGGTCAGGGTGACGGTGATGGAGTGAGTGTGAGGTGGTCAGGGTACAGTGATGGAGTGAGTGTGAGGGCTCAGGGTGACGGTGATGGAGTGACTGTGAGGGGATCTGTGTAACGGTGATGGAGTGAGTGTAACGGGGGTCAAGGTGACGGTGAAGGAGTGAGTGTGAGGGGATCAATGTGACGGTTATGGAATGAGTGTGAAGGGGTCAGTGTGACTGTGATTCAGTGAGTGTGAGGGAGTCAGGGTGACGATGATGGAGAGTGTGAGGGGTAAGTGTGACGGTGTTGGACTGAGTGTGAGGCGGTCAGGCTGACCTTGATGAAGTGAGTGTGAGGGGGTCAGGGTGAGGGTGATGAAGTGAGTGTGAGGGGGTCAGGGTGACGGTGATGGAGTGAGTGTAAGGGGATCAGGGTGACAGTGATGGAGTGAGTGTGAGGGGGTCAGGGAGACAGTGTTGGAATGAGTGTGAGGGGATTAGGGTGACGGTGACAGAGTGGTTGTGAGGGGATCCGTGTGATGGTGATGTAGTAAGTGTGAGGGGGTCAGGGTGTCTGTAATGGAGTGAGTGTGGGGGTCAGTGTGACGTTGATGGGGTGAGTGTGAGGGGTCAGTGTAATGGTGATGGAGTGAGTGTGAGGCGATCAGGGTGACGGTGATTGAGTGAGTGTGAGGGATCAGGGTGAAGGTGATGGAGTGAGTGTGAGTAGGTGAGGGTGACGGTGATGGAGTGAGTGTGATGGGGTCAGGGTGACGGTGATTGAGTGAGTTTGAGGGGGTCAGGGTGACAGTGATGGAGTGAGCGAGAGGGTGTCAGGGTGACTGTGATGGAGTGAGCGAGAGGGGGACAGGTTGACGGTAATGGAGTGAGTGTGAGGGGGTGAGGGTGACCGTGATGGAGTGAATGTGAGGGGGTCAGGGTGACGTTGATGGAGTGAGTGTGAGGCGGTCAGGGTGACGTTGATGGAGTGAGTGTGAGGGGGTCAGTGGGACAGTGATGGAGTGAGTGTGACGGGGTCAGGATGACGGTGATGGAGTGAATGTGAGTGGGTCAGGGTGCTGGTGATTGAGTGAATGTGAGGGATCGGGGGGTGATGGAGTGAGTATGAGGGGGTCAGGGAGACGGTGTTGGAATGAGTGAGGGGGTCCGGGTGACGGTGACAGATTGGTTGCGAGGGGATCCGTGTGATGGTGATGTAGTGAGTGTGAGGGGGTCAGTGTGACGGTGACGCAGGGTGTGTGACGGGGTCAGGGTGATGGAGTGAGTGTGAGCGGGTCAGGGTGACAGTGATTGAGTGAGTGTGAGGGATCAGGGTGATGGTGAAGGAGTGAACGTGAGTGGGTCAGGATGATGGTGATTGAGTGAATGTGACGGATCAGGGTGACGGTGATGGAGTGAGTGTGAGTGGGTCAGGGTGACGGTGACGCAAGGTGTGTAAGGGTGATGGAGTGAGTGTGAGGGATCAGGGTGATGGTGATGGAGTGACTGTGAGGGGATCTGTGTAACGGTGATGGAGTGAGTGTAACGGGGGTCAAGGTGATGGTGGAGGAGTGAGTGTGAGGGGATCAATGTGACGGTTATGGAATGAGTGTGAAGGGGTCAGTGTGACTGTGATTCAGTGAGTGTGAGGGAGTCAGGGTGATGCTGATGGAGAGTGTGAGGGGTAAGTGTGACGGTGTTGGACTGAGTGTAAGGGTGTCAGGATGACTGTGATGAAGTGAGTGTGAGGGGGTCAGGGTGAGGGTGATGAAGTGAGTGTGAGGGGGTCAGGGTGACGGTGATGGACTGAGTGTGAGGGGATCAGGGTGACGTTGACGGGGTAAGTGTGAGGGGTCAGTGTAACGGTGATGGAGTGAGTGTGAGGGGATCAGGGTGACGGTGATGGGGTAAGTGTGAGGGGTCAGTGTAACGGTGATGGAGTGAGTGTGAGGGATCAGGGTGACGGTGATTGAGTGAGTGTGAGGGATCAGGGTGACGGTGATGGAGTGAGTGTGACTGGGTCATGGTGACGGTGTTTGAGTGAGTGTGAGGGGGTCAGGGTGACAGTGATGGAGTGAGTGTGAGGGGACAGGGTGACGTTGACGGGGTGAGTGTGAGGGGTCAGTGTAACGGTGATGGAGTGAGTGTGAGGCGGTCAGGGTGACAGTGATGGAGTGAGTGTGAGTCAGTCAGGGTGACAGTAATGGAGTGAGTGTGAGGGGGTGAGGATTACGTGATGGAGTGAGTGTGAGGGAGTAAGGGTGTCGGTGATGGAGTGAGTGTGAGGGGGTCAGGATGACGGTAATAGAGTGAGTGTGAGGGGGTTAGGGGATCAGTGATTGCGTGAGTGTGAGGGGGTCAGTGTGACGGTGATGGAGTGAGCGAAAGAGGTACAGGTTGACGGTAATGGAGTGAGTGTGAGGGGGTGAGGGAATCAGTGATTGCGTGAGTGTGAGGGAGTCAGTGTGACGGTGATGGAGTGAGCGAGAGGGGGTCAGGGTGACATTGATGGAGTGAGTGTGAGGGGGTCAGGGAGACGGTGTTGGAATGAGTGTGAGTGGATCAGGGTGACGGTGACAGAGTGGTTGCGATGGAATCCTTGTGATGGTGATGTAGTGAGTGTGAGGGGTCAGTGTGACAGTGATGGAGTGAGTGTGAGGGGATCAGGGTGACGGTGACGCAGGGTGTGTGAGGGGGTCAGGGTGAGGGTGATGGAGTGAGTTTGAGGGATCAGTGTGACAGTGATGGAGTGAGTGTGAGGGGATAAGGGTGACAGTGATGGAGTGAGTGTGAGGGGATCAGGGTGACGGTGACGCAGGATGTGTGAGGGGGCCAGGGTGAGGGTAATGGAGTGAGTGTGAAGGATCAATGTGACGGTGATGGAATGAGTGTGAGGGGGTCAGGGAGACAGTGTTGGAGTGAGTGTGAGGGGATCAGGGTGACGGTGATGCAGGGTGTGTGAGGGGGTCAGGGTGACGGTGATAGAGTGAGTGTCAGGAGTTCAGGGTGATGGTGATTGAGTGAGTGTGAGGGATCAGGGTGACGGTGATGGAGTGAGTGTGAGTGGGTCAGGGTGACAGTGATGGAGTGACTGTGAGAGGGTCAGGGTGACGGTGATGGAGAGGGTGTGAGGCGGTTAGGTTGACGGTGATTGAGTGAGTGTGAGGTGGTCAGGGTACAGTGATGGAGTGAGTGTGAGGGATCAGGGTGACGGTGATGGAGTGACTGTGAGGGGATCTGTGAAACGGTGATGGAGTGAGTGTGACGGGGGTCAGGGTGACGGTGAAGGAGTGAGTGTGAGGGGATCAATGTGACGGTTATGGGATGAGTATGAAGGGGTCAGTGTGAATGTGATTCAGTGAATGTGAGGGAGTCAGGGTGACGGTGATGGAGAATGTGAGGGGTAAGTGTGACGGTGTTGGACTGAGTGTGAGGGTGTCAGGGTGACTGTGATGAAGTGAGTGTGAGGGGGTCAGGGTAAGGATGATGGAGTGAGTGTGAGGGATCAGTGTGACGGTGTTGGACTGAGTGTGAGGGGATCAGGGTGACAGTGATGAAGTGAGTGTGAGGGGGTCAGGGAGACAATGTTGGAATGCGTGTGAGGGGATCAGGGTGACGGTGACAGAGTGGTTGTGAGGGGATCCGTGTGATGGTGATGTAGTGAGTGTGAGTGGATCAGGGTGACGGTGACGCAGGGTGTGTGAGGGGGTCAGGGTGATGGTGATTGAGTGAGTGTGAGTGTGTCGGGGTGACGGTGATGGAGTGAGTGTGAGTGGGTCAGGGTGACGGTGATGGAGTGAGCGAGAGGGGGACAAGTTGACGGTAATGGAGTGAGTGTGAAGGGGTGAGGGGTCAGTGTGACGGTAATGGAGTGAGTGTGAGGGGGTGAGGGTGACCGTGATGGAGTGAGTGTGAGGCGGTCAGGGTGACGTTGATGGAGTGAGTGTGAGTGGGTCAGGGTGACGGTGATGGAGTGAGTGTGAGTGTGTCGGGGTGACGGTGATGGAGTGAGTGTGAGTGGGTCAGGGTGACGGTGATGGAGTGAGCGAGAGGGGGACAAGTTGACGGTAATGGAGTGAGTGTGAAGGGGTGAGGGGTCAGTGTGACGGTAATGGAGTGAGTGTGAGGGGGTGAGGGTGACCGTGATGGAGTGAGTGTGAGGCGGTCAGGGTGACGTTGATGGAGTGAGTGTGATGGGGTCAATGTGACGGTGATGGAGTGAGTGTGAGGGAGTCATGGTGACCGTGATGGAGAGTGTGAGGGAGTCATGGTGACGGTGTTGGACTGAGTGTGAGGGTGTCAGGGTGACAGTGATGCAGTGAGTGTGAGGAGGTCAGGGTGACGGTGATGGTGTGAGTGTGAGTGGGTCAGGGTGAGGGTGATCGAGTGAGTGTGTGGGTCTCAGGGTGAGGGTGACGAAGAGAGTGTGAGGTGTTCATGGTGACTGTGATGGTGTGACTGTGAGGGAGTAAGGGTGACTGTGATGGAGTGAGTGAGAGGGGGACAATTTGATTGTGATGGAGTGAGCGAGAGAGGGACAGGTTGACGGCAATGAAGTGAGTGTGAGGGAGTGAGGGAATCAGTGATTGCGTGAGTGTGAGGGGGTCAATGTGACGGTGATGGAGACTGTGAGGGGTAAGTGTGCCGGTGATGGAGTGAGTGTGAGTGGGTCAGGGTGACTGTGATGAAGTGAGTGTGAGGGGGTCATGGTGAGGGTGATGGAGTGAGTGTGAGGGATCAGTGTGACGGTGATGGAGTGAGTGTGAGTGGGTCAGGGTGACAGTGATGGAGTGAGTGTGAGGGATCAGGGGAACGTGATGGAGTGAGTGTGAGTGTGTCAGGGTACAGTGATGGAGTGAGTGTGAGGGATCAGGGTGACAGTGATGCAGTGACTGTGTGGGGATCTGTGTACCGGTAATAGAGTGAGTCTGACGGGGGTCAGGGTGACGGTGAAGGAGTGAGTGTGTGGGAGTCAAGGTGACGGTGATGGAGTGAGTGTGAAGGGGTCAGTGTGACGGTGATGGAGTGAGTGTGTGGGTGTCAGGGTGAGGGTGACGAAGGGAGTGTGAGGTGTTCATTGTGACTGTGGTGGTGTGACTGTGAGGGAGTTAGGGTGACTGTGATGGAGTGAGCGAGAGGGGGACAGGTTGACGGTAATGGAGTGAGGGGATCAGTGATTGCGTGAGTGTGAGGGGGTCAGTGTGACGGAGATGGACTGAGCGAGGGGGGTCAGGGTGACTGAGATGGAGTCAACGAGAGGGGGACAGGTTGACGGTAATGGAGTGAGTGTGAGGGGGTGAGGGGATCAGTGATTGCGTGAGTGTGAGGGAGTCAGTGTGACGGTAATGGAGTGAGTGTGAGGGGGTGAGGATTACGGGTGAGGAGACACTGAATGAATACTTTTCTTCAGTATTTACTCAGGAACAGGGCATTGTCGTCGATGTGAATACTGAGTCACAAATAAGTAGAATGGATGGCTTTGAGGTATGTAGAGAAGAGGTGTTGGAAATCCTGGAAAAGGTGAAAATAGATAAGTCCCCTGGGCCTGATGGCATTTATCCTAGGATTCTCTGGGAAGCAAGGGAGGAGATTGCAGAGCCATTGGCCTTGATTTTTATGTCCTCTTTGTCTACAGGAGTAGTGCCAGAAGACTGGAGGATAGCAAATGTGGTTCCCTTGTTCAAAAAGGGGAGTAGGGATAACCCTAGTAACTATAGGCCGGTGAGTCTCACTTCTGTTGTGGGCAAAGTCTTAGAGAGAATAGTAAGGGATAGGATTTATGCACATCTGGATAGGAATAATGTGATCAAGGATAGTCAGCATGGTTTTGTGAAGGGCAGGTCGTGCCTCACAAACCTTATTGAATTCTTTGAAAAGGTGACGAAGGAGGTTGATGAGGGGAAAGCGGTAGATGTGGTATATATGGATTTTAGTAAGGCGTTTGATAAGGTTCCCCATGGTAGGCTACTGCAGAAAATACGGAGATATGGCATTGAGGGTGAGTTGGAGGTTTGGATTAGGAATTGGCTGGATGGAAGAAGACAGAGGGTAGTAGTTGATGGCAAAGTTTCTTCATGGAGTGCCGTCACTAGCGGTGTTCCGCAAGGATCTGTTTTGGGACCATTGCTGTTTGTCATTTTTATAAATGACCTGGAAGAGGGGTTAGAATGTTGGGTGAGCAAGTTTGCGGATGATACGAAAGTCGGAGGAGTTGTTGACAGTGAGGAAGGATGTGGCAGGTTACAGCAGGATATAGAGAAGCTGCAGAGCTGGGCAGAAAGGTGGCAAATGGAATTCAATGTAGCTAAGTGTGAGGTGATTCACTTTGGGAAGAATAACAAAAAGTGGGGTACTGGGCTAATGGTCGGATACTTGGTAGTGTGGATGAGCAGAGGGATCTTGGTGTCCATGTTCACAGATCTCTGAAAGTTGCCACCCAGGTAAATAGTGTGGTGAGGAAGGCAAATGGCGTATTGGCTTACCGTGATGGAGTGAGTGTGAGGCGGTCAGGGTAACGTTGATGGAGTGAGTGTGAGGGGGTCAGGATGACAGTAATGGAGTGAGTGTGAGGGGGTGAGGGGATCAGTGATTGCGTGAGTGTGAGGGGGTCAGTGTGATGGTGATGGAGTGAGCGAAAGAGGGACAGGTTGACGGTAATGGAGTGAGTGTGAGGGGGTGAGGGAATCAGTGATTGCGTGAGTGTGAGGCAGTCAGTGTGACGGTGATGGAGTGAGCGAGAGTGGGTCAGGGTGACATTGATGGAGTGAGTGTGAGGGGGCCAGGGAGACGGTGTTGGATTGAGTGTGAGGGGATCAGGGTGACGGTGACAGAGTGGTTGCGAGGGGATCCTTGTGATGGTGATGTAGTGAGTGTGAGGGGGTCAGTGTGACAGTGATGAAATGAGTGTGAGGGGATCAGGGTGACAGTGACGCAGGGTGTGTGAGGGGGTCAGGGTGAGGGTGATGGAGTGAGTTTGAGGGATCAGTGTGACAGTGATGGAGTGAGTGTGAGGGGATCAGGGTGACAGTGATGGAGTGAGTGTGAGGGGATCAGGGTGACGGTGACAGAGTGGTTGCGAGGGGATCCTTGTGATGGAGGTGTAGTGAGTGTGAGGGCGTCAGTGTGACAGTGATGGAGTGAGTGTGAGGGGATCAGGGTGACGGTGACGCAGGGTGTGTGAGGGGGTCAGGGTGAGGGTAATGGAGTGAGTGTGAGGGATCAGTGTGACGGTGATGGAGTGAGTGTGAGGGGATCAGGGTGAAAGTGATGGAGTGAGTGTGAGGGGGTCAGGGAGACGGTGTTGGAGTGAGTGTGAGGGGATCAGGGTGACGGTGACACAGGGTGTGTGAGGGGGTCAGGGTGACGGTGATAGAGTGAGTGTAAGGGGTTCAGGGTGATGGTGATTGAGTGAGTGTGAGGGATCAGGGTGACAGTGATGGAGTGAGTGTGAGGGGATCAGGGTGACGGTGATGGAGTGAGTGTGAGTGGGTCAGGGTGACGTTGATGGAGTGTGTGTGAGGCGGTTAGGGTGACGGTGATTGAGTGACTATGAGGGGATCTGTGAAACGGTGATGGAGTGAGTGTGAGGGGATCAGGGTGATGGTGAAGGAGTGAGTGTGAGGGGATCAATGTGACGGTTATGGGATGAGTATGAAGGGATCAGTGTGACTGTGATTCAGTGAATGTGAGGGAGTCAGGGTGACGGTGATGGAGAATGTGAGGGGTAAGTGTGACGGTGTTGGACTGAGTGTGAGGGTGTCAGGGTGACTGTGATGAAGTGAGTGTGAGGGGGTCAGGGTGAGGATGATGGAGTGAGTGTGAGGGATCAGTGTGACGGTGTTGGACTGAGTGTGAAGGGATCAGGGTGACAGTGATGAAGTGAGTGTGAGGGGGTCAGGGAGACAATGTTGGAATGCATGTGAGGGGATCAGGGTGACGGTGACAGAGTGGTTGTGAGGGGATCCATGTGATGGTGAGTGTGAGTGGATCAGGTTGACGGTGACGCAGGGTGTGTGATGGGGTCATGGTGAGGGTGATGGAGTGAGTGTGAGTGGGTCAGGGTGACAGTGATGGAGTGAATGTGAGGGATCAGGGTTACGGTGATGGAGTGAGTGTGAGTGGGTCAGGGTGACAGTGATGGAGTGAATGTGAGGGATCAGGGTGACGCTGATGGAGTGACTGTGTGGGGATCTGTGTACCGGTAATAGAGTGAGTGTGACGGGGGTCAGGATGACGGTGTATGAGTGAGTGTGAGGGGATCAATGTGACGGTTATGGAATGAGTGTGAAGGGGTCAGTGTGACCGTGATGGAGAGTGTTAGCGGTAAGTGTGACGGTGTTGGACTGAGTTTGAGGGTGTCAGGGTGACGGTGATGGAGTGAATGTGAGGGAGTCAAGGTGACGGTGATGGAGTGAGTGTGAGGGGGTCAGTGTGAGGGTGATGGATTGAGTGTGTGTGGGTCAGGGTGAGGGTGACGAAGGGAGTTTGAGGTGTTCATCGTGACTGTGGTGGTGTGACTGTGAGGGAGTAAGGGTGACTGTGATGAAGTGAGCGAGAAGGGGACAGGTTGATTGTGATGGAGTGAGCGAGAGAGGGACAGGTTGACCTTAATGAAGTGAGTATGAGGGGTTGAGGGGATCGGTGATTGCGTTCATTGTGACTGTGGTGGTGTGACTGTGAGGGAGTTAGGGTGACTGTGATGGAGTGAGTGTGAGGGGGTACAGGTTGATTGTGATGGAGTGAGCGAGAGAGGGACAGGTTGACGGTAATGAAGTGAGTATGAGGGAGTGAGGGGATCAGTGATTGCGTGAATGTGAGGAGGTCAATGTGACGGTGATGAAGACTGTGAGGGGTAAGTGTGACGGTGATGGAGTGAGTGTGAGTGGGTCAGGGTGACTGTGATGAAGTGAGTGTGAGGGGGCCATGGTGAGGGTGATGGAGTGAGTGTGAGGGATCAGTGTGACGGTGATGGAGTGAATGTGAGGGATCAGGTTGACGGTGATGGAGTGAGTGTGAGTGGGTCAGGGTGACAGTGATGGAGTGAGTGTGAGGGATCAGGGTGACGGTGATGGAGTGAACGAGAGGGGGTCAGGGTGACTGAGATGGAGTGAGTGAGAGGGGGACAGGTTGATGGTAATGGAATGAGTATGAGGGGGTGAGGGGATCAGTGATTGCGTGAGTGTGAGGGAGTCAGTGTGACAGTAATGGAGTGAGTGTGAGGGGGTGAGGATTACCGTGATGGAGTGAGTGTGAGGCGGTCAGGGTGACGTTGATGGAGTGAGTGTGAGGGGGTCAGGGTGACGATGATGGAGTGAGTGTGAGGCGGTCAGGGTGACGTTGATGGAGTGAGTGTGGGGGGGTCAGGGTGATGGAGATTGATTGAGTGTGAGGGGGCCAGTGTGATGGTGATGGAGTGAGCGAGAGGGGGCCATGGTGACTGTGATGGAGTGAGCGAGAGGGGGACAGGTTGACGGTAATGGAGTGAGTGTGAGGGGGTGAGGGGATCAGTGATTGCGTGAGTGTGAGGGAGTCAGTGTGACAGTAATGGAGTGAGTGTGAGGGGGTGAGGGTTACCGTGATGGAGTGAGTGTGAGGCGGTCAGGGTAACATTGATGGAGTGAATATGAGGGGGTCAGGATGACGGTAATGGAGTGAGTGTGAGGGTGTGAGGGGATCTGTGATTGCGTGAGTGTGAGGGGGTCAGTGTGACGGTGATGGAGTGAGTGAAAGAGGGACAGGTTGACAGTAATGGAGTGGGTGTGAGGGGGTGAGGAATTAGAGATTGCGTGAGTGTGAGGGAGTCAGTGTGACATTGATGGAGTGAGTGTGAGGGGGTCAGGGATAAGGTGTTGGAATGAGTGTGAGGGGATCAGGGTGACGGTGACAGAGTGGTTGCGAGGGGATCCTTATGATGGTGATGTAGTGAGTGCGAGGGGGTCAGGGTACAGTGATGGAGTGAGTGTGAGGGATCAGGGTGACAGTGATGCAGTGACTGTGTGAGGATCTGTGTACCGGTAATAGAGTGAGTCTGACGGGGGTCAGGGTGACGGTGAAGGTGTGAGTGTGAGGGAGTCAAGGTGACGGTGATGGAGTGAGTGTGATGGGGTCAGTGTGAGGGTGATGGAGTGAGTGTGTGGGGGTCAGGGTGAGGGTGACGAAGGGGGTGTGAGGTGTTCATGGTGACTGTGGTGGTGTGACTGTGAGGGAGTAAGGGTGACTGTGATGGAGTGAGTGAGAGGGGGACAGGTTGATTGTGATGGAGTGAGCGAGAGAGGGACAGGTTGACGGTAATGAAGTGAGTGTGAGGGAGTGAGGGGATCAGTGATTGCGTGAGTGTGAGGGGGTCAATGTGACGGTGATGGAGACTGTGAGGGGTAAGTGTGACGGTGATGGAGTGAGTGTGAGTGGGTCAGGGTGACTGTGATGAAGTGAGTGTGAGGGGGTCAGTGAGAGGGTGATGGAGTGAGTGTGTGGGGGTCAGGGTGAGGGTGACGAAGGGAGTGTGAGGTGTTCATGGTGACTGTGGTGGTGTGACTGTGAGGGAGTAAGGGTGACTGTGATGGAGTGAGCGAGAGGGGGACTGGTTGATTGTGATGGAGTGAGCGAGAGGGGGACAGGTTGACAGTAATGAAGTGAGTGTGAGGGAGTGAGGGGATCAGTGATTGCGTGAGTGTGAGGGGGTCACTGTGACGGAGATGGAGTGAGCGTGAGGGTGTCACGGTGACTGAGATGGAGTGAGCTAGAGGGGGACAGGTTGACGGTATTGGAGTGAGTGTGAGGAGGTGAGGGGATCAGTGATTGCGTGAGTGTGAAGGGTTCAGTGTGACAGTAATCTAGTGAGTGTGAGGCGGTCAGGGTAACGTTGATGGAGTGAGTGTGAGGCGGTCAGGGTGACGTTGATGGAGTGAGTGTGAGGGGGTCAGGGTGATGGAGATTGATTGAGTGTGAGGGGGTCAGTGTGACGGTGATGGAGTGAGCGAGAGGGGGTCAGGGTGACTGAGTTGGAGTGAGCGAGAGGGGGACAGGTTGACGGTAATGGCGTGAGTGTGAGGGGGTGAGGGGATCAGTGATTGCGTGAGTGTGAGGGAGTCAGTGTGACAGTAATGGAGTGAGTGTGAGGGGGTGAGGATTACGTGATGGAGTGAGTGTGAGGCGGTCAGGGTAACGTTGATTGAGTGAGTGTGAGGGGGTCAGGATGACGATAATGGAGTGAGTGTGAGGGGGTGAGGGGATCAGTGATTGCGTGAGTGTGAGGGGGTCAGTGTGATGGTGATGGAGTGAGCGAAAGAGGGACAGGTTGACGGTAAGGGAGTATGTGTGAGGGGGTGAGGGAATCAGTGATTGCATGAGTGTGAGGGAGTCAGTGTGACGGTGATGGAGTGAGCGATAGTGGGTCAGGGTGACATTGATGGAGAGAGTGTGAGGGGGTCAGGGAGACGGTGTTGGAATGAGGGTGAGGGGATCAGGGTGACGGTGACAGAGTGGTTGCGAGGGGATGCTTGTGATGGTGATGTAGTGAGTGTGAGGGGGTCAGTGTGTCAGTGATGGAGTGAGTGTGAGGGGATCAGGGTGACGGTGACGCAGGGTGTGTGAGGGGGTCAGGGTAAGGGTGATGGAGTGAGTTTGAAGGATCAGTGTGACAGTGATGGAGTGAGTGTGAGGGGATCAGGGTGACAGTGATGGAGTGAGTGTGAGGGGATCAGGGTGACAGTGACAGAGAGGTTGCGAGGGGATGCTTGTGATGGTGATGTAGTGAGTGTGAGGGGGTCAGTGTGTCAGTGATGGAGTGAGTGTGAGGGGATCAGGGTGACGGTGACGCAGGGTGTGTGAGGGGGTCAGGGTAAGGGTGATGGAGTGAGTTTGAAGGATCAGTGTGACAGTGATGGAGTGAGTGTGAGGGGGTCAGGGAGACGGTGTTGGAGTGAGTGTGAGGGGATCAGGGTGATGGTGACGCAGGGTGTGTGAGGGGGTTAGGGTGACGGTGATAGAGTGAGTGTGAGGGGTTCAGGGTGATGGTGATGGAGTGAGTGTGCGGGGATCAGGGTGACGGTGATGGAGTGAGTGTGAGGTGGTCAGGGTACAGTGATGGAGTGAGTGTGAGGGATCAGGGTGACGGTGATGGAGTGACTGTGAGGGGATCTGTGAAACGGTGATGGAGTGAATGTGACGGGGGTCAGGGTGACGGTGAAGGAGTGAGTGTGAGGGGATCAATGTGACGGTTATGGGATGAGTATGAAGGGGTCAGTGTGACTATGATTCAGTGAATGTGAGGGAGTCAGGGTGACGGTGATGGAGAATGTGAGGGGTAAGTGTGATGCTGTTGGCTGAGTGTGAGGGTGTCAGGGTGACCGTGATGAAGTGAGTGTGGGGGGGTCAGGGAGACAATGTTGGAATGCGTGTGAGGGGATCAGGGTGATGGTGACAGAGTGGTTGTGAGGGGATCCGTGTGATGATGATATAGTGAGTGTGAGTGGATCATGGTGACGGTGACGCAGGGTGTGTGAGGGGGTCATGGTGAGGGTGATGGAGTGAGTGTGAGGGATCAGTGTGACGGTGATGGAGTGAATGTGAGGGATCAGGGTGACGGTGATGGAGTGAGTGTGAGTGTGTCAGGGTGACAGTGATGGAGTGAGTGTGAGGGATCAGGGTGACGGTGATGGAGTGAGTGTGAGTGGGTCAGGGTACAGTGATGGAGTGAGTGTGAGGGATCAGGGTGACAGTGATGCAGTGACTATGTGGGGATCTGTGTACCGGTAATAGAGTGAGTGTGACGGGGGTCAGGGTGACGGTGAAGGAGTGAGTGTGAGGGAGTCAAGGTGACGGTGATGGAGTGAGTCTGAGGGGGTCAGTGTGAGGGTGATGGAGTGAGTGTGTGGGGGTCAGGGTGAGGGTGACGAAGGGAGTGTGAGGTTTTCATGGTGACTGTGGTAGTGTGACTGTGAGGTAGTAAGGGTGACTGTGATGGAGTGAGTGAGAGGGGGACAGGTTGATTGTGATGGAGTGAGCGAGAGAGGGACAGGTTGACGGTAATGAAGTGAGTGTGAGGGAGTGAGGGGATCAGTGATTGCGCGAGTGTGAGGGGGACAATGTGACGGTGATGGAGACTGTGAGGGGTAAGTGTGACGCTGATGGAGTGAGTGTGAGTGGGTCAGGGTGACTGTGATGAAGTGAGTGTGAGGGGGTCATGGTGAGGGTGATGGAGTGAGTGTGTGGGGGTTAGGGTGAGAGTGACAAAGGGAGTGTGAGGTGTTAATGGTGACTGTGGTGGTGTGACTGTGAGGGAGTAAGGGTGACTGTGATGGAGTGAGCGAGAGGGGGACAGTTTGATTGTGATGGAGTGAGCGAGAGGGGGACAGGTTGGCAGTAATGAATTGAGTGTGAGGGAGTGAGGGGATCAGTGATTGCGTGAGTGTGAGGGGGTCAGTGTGACGGAGATGGAGTGAGCGAGAGGGGGTCAGGGTTACTGAGATGGAGTGAGCGAGAGGGGGGCAGGTTGACGGTAATGAAGTGAGTGTGAGGGAGTGAGGGGATCAGTGATTGCGCGAGTGTGAGGGGGACAATGTGACGGTGATGGAGACTGTGAGGGGTAAGTGTGACGCTGATGGAGTGAGTGTGAGTGGGTCAGGGTGACTGTGATGAAGTGAGTGTGAGGGGGTCATGGTGAGGGTGATGGAGTGAGTGTGAGGGATCAGTGTGACGGTGATGGAGTGAACGTGAGGGATCAGGGTGACGGTGATGGAGTGAGTGTGAGTGGGTCAGGGTGACAGTGATGGAGTGAGTGTGAAGGATCAGGGTGACGGTGATGGAGTGAGTGTGAGTGGGTCAGGGTACAGTGATGGAGTGAGTTTGAGGGATCAGGGTGACAGTGATGGACTGACTGTGTGGGGATCTGTGTACCGGTAATAGAGTGAGTGTGACGGGGGTCAGGGTGACGTTGAAGGAGTGAGTGTGAGGGAGTCAAGGTGACGGTGATGGAGTGAGTGTGAGGGGGTCAGTGTGAGGGTGATGGATTGAGTGTGTGTGGGTCAGGGTGAGGGTGACGAAGGGAGTTTGAGGTGTTCATCGTGACTGTGGTGGTGTGACTGTGAGGGAGTAAGGGTGACTGTGATGAAGTGAGCGAGAAGGGGACAGGTTGATTGTGATGGAGTGAGCGAGAGAGGGACAGGTTGACCTTAATGAAGTGAGTATGAGGGGTTGAGGGGATCGGTGATTGCGTGAGTGTGAGGGGGTCAGTGTGACGGTGATGGAGTGAGCGAGAGGGGGTCTGGGTAACTGAGATGGAGTGAGCGAGAGGGGGACAGGTTGACGGTAATGGAGTGAGTGTGAGGGAGTGAGGGGATCAGTGATTGTGTGAGTGTGAGGGGTTCAGTGTGATGGTGATGGAGTGAGTGTGAGGGAGTGAGGGGATCAGTGATTGCGTGATTGTGAGGGAGTCAGTGTGACTGTGATGGAGAGAGCGAGGGGTTCAGGTTGACGATAATGGAGTGAGTGTGAGGGGATCAGGGTGACTGTGACGCAGGGTGTGTGAGGGGGTCAGAGCGATGGTGATGGAGTGAGTGTGAGGGGGTCAGGGTGGCGGTGATTGAGTGAGTGTGAGGGATCAGGGTGACGATGATGGAGTGAGTGTGAGTGGGTCAGGGTGACGGTGATGGAGTGATTGTGAAGGGGTCAGGGTGACGGTGATGGAGTGAATTTGAGTGGGTGACGGTGATGGTGATTGAGTGACTGTGAGGGATCAGGGTGACGGTGATGGAGTGAGTGTGAGTGGGTCAGGGTGACAGTGATGGAGTCAGTGTGAGGCGGTCATGGTGACGATGGAGTGAGTGTGAGTGGGTCAGGGTGACAGTGATGGAGTGAGTGTGAGGGGGTCAGGGTGATGGAGATGGAGTGAGTATGAGGGGATCAGTGTGACGGTGATGGAGTGAGAGTGAGGGGGTCAGGGTTACGGTGATGGAGTGAGTGTGAGTGGGTCAGGGTGATGGTGATGGAGTGAGTGTGAGGGGGTCAGGGTGACAGTGATGGCACGAGTGTGAAGGTGTTAGTGTGACTGTGATGGAGGGAGTGCAAGGAGGTCAGGGTGACGGTGATGAAGTGAGAGTGAAGGGGGTCAGAGTGACGGTGATGGAGTGAGTGTGAGGGGTTCATGGTGACAGTGATGGAGTGAGTATGAGGGGTTCAGTGTGACGGTGATGTAGTGAATGTGAGGGAGTCAGGGTGACAGCGATGGAATGAGTGTGAGAGGATCAGGGTGAGTGTGATGGAGTGAGTGTGAGGGTGTCAAGATCACAGTGATGGAGTGAATGTGCGTGGTCAGGGTGACAGCGATGGCGCAAGTGTGAGAGGGTCAGGGTGACAGTGATGGCATGAGTGTGACATGGTTAGGGTGAAGGTGATGGAGTGAGTGTGAGGGGGTCAGGGTGATGGTGATGGCGTGAGTGTGAGGGGGTCAGGGTGACAGTGATGGAGTGAGTATGAGGGTGTCATGTTTATGTTGATGGAGTGAGTGTGTTTGGGTCAGGGTGAGTGTGATGGAGTGAGTGTGAGGGAGTCAGGGTGACAGTGATGGAATGAGTGTGAGGGGATCAGGGTGAGTGTGATGGAGTGAGTGTGAGGGTGTCAAGATCACAGTGATGGAGTGAATGTGCATGGTCAGGGTGACAGCGATGGCGCAAGTGTGAGAGGGTCAGGGTGACAGTGATGGCATGAGTGTGAGATGGTCATGGTGAAGGTGATGGAGTGAGTGTGAGGGGGTCAGGGTGACAGTGATGGAGTGAGTGTGAGGGAGTCAGGGTGATGGTGATTGAGTGAGTGTGAGGGGGTCATGGTGATGGTTATGGAGTGAGTGTGAGAGGATCAATGTGGCGGTGATGGAGTGAGTATGAGGGTGTCATGTTTATGTTGATGGAGTGAGTGTGTTTGGTTCAGGGTGAGGGTGATGGAGTGAATTTGAGGGGGTCAGGGTGACAGTGATGGCGCGCGTGTGAGTGGGTCCAGGGGACAGTGGTGGAGTGAGTGTGAGGGGGTCAGTGTGACGGGATGGACTGAGTGTGAGGGGGTCAGTGTGATCGTGATGGAGTGAGTGTGAGGGTGTCAGGGTGACAGTGATGGAGTGAGTGTGAGGGTGTCAGGGCGACGGTGATGCAGTGATTGTGAGGGGATCAGTGTGACGGTGATGGAGTGAGTGTGAGGGGTTCCGAGTGACAGTGATGGAGTGATTGTGAGTGGGTCAGTGTGACAGTGAAGGAGTAAGTGTGAGGGGGTTAGTGTGACTGTGATGGCGTGAGTGTGAGTCGGTCAGGGCTAAGGTGATGGAGTGAGTGTGAACTGGTCAGTGTGACAGTGATGGAGGGAGTGTGAGAATATCAGTGTGACGGTGATGGAGTGAGTGTGTGGGGGTCAGTGTGACGGTGATCCATCACTCACTCCATCACCGTCACACTCATCCCCTCACACTCACTCCATCACCATCACACTGATCCCCTCACACTCACTCTATCACTGTCAACCTGACCCCCTCACACTCACTCCATCACCATGAACCTGACCCCCTCACACTCACTCCATCACCCTCACTCAGACCCCCTCACACTCACTCCATCACCGTCACGCTGACCCCCTCGATCACTGGAAGTTTCATGGACAGATAAGGTCAAGTGTTTGAGAATGTTAAGATAAAGGCATTGCCAGACAAAACAGTAATATACATCGGCATACACATGAATTACAGATGGATGGGAGTTTGGTGTGAGTTTGAATCAGATTTACTTCGGCAGGTTTGAAGCCGGGAGTGTCAGTAGCACATTATTGGCTTCATTAAGACTGTACATCATAGCTCAAGATTCAAATAGCAGATGGAATAAACCAGTGAGATATATTCTGGAGTGGTGAGTATTTCAAGTTAGAAATGGTCAGGGAATGGTGTCAAGAATCAGCTCATAGTCAAAGTCACAGACAGTTGTGACTTGTCTGTTTCAGCCGCAGATATTGGCTAGGGATGGGATGGAAACAGTGGAAGGAAGTGGAGTTTGTAACCAGAACACGAGACAGTGACCTCCATGTTCTTAACAGCAATGATGCATTGTGGTTCTCCCCTGAAACTGAATAGGTCAACATAGAGACCCATGAGTAACACTGCCAGAGCAGACAGCAAGACAATAATTGAACACCTTCATTGATACAGTTAGTAGTGGTCTGTAGAGTGAGTATCTGGATTGAGAGATTCAACAGGAGCAATAATAGTGGCTAGAAGTGTAGACTAAATGAAATAACAATAATACAGTCATAACTGGTTTATAGAAAACAAAATCTGGACAGTGACACTCATCAGGAACACCAACGATAACCAGGAAGGGATAATAAAAGTATTGAATAATGAGAAGAGCGTAATAGATCTGCGATGATAATGACAACCAATCAAATGCAGAAAGATACCAAACATAATCGGATAAGCTCCTGTTTATTGTTGGAATATTCCAGTCTAATGTTCTCAGATTCTGATCCCTCCGCCCTCTCCCTCTGGATCTGCTAATCCCTGTCAGTGCTGTCGGTGATGCTCCCACTCATGTTATGGGTTGACACACTGAACGGAGCCCATTTATCATTAAGAGATGGAAACCCTCCACTGGGATAATTAGAATCCATATTAGCATTAATTGCAGTCCCTGAAAAAATAGGCTCAGTTAACCAGTTCAATACATCACTTTTCATTTACTGGTTTTGGATGGAATGGATGAGGGTTGCTGAGGGATGGACCATAAATCTTTCAATATTTTTAATCTTTTTCTCCTTGTGTATGAGAGTATTAACAGAACACTGCAGCGGTCTATATATGTCCCACTCTGTTTATGAAAGGAGGCAGTTATAAAATAACAGATCGGCTGCATAAAAAAGTCGGGTTGGCAAGTTTCTAGAAACCTGAACAAAAAGTACGATACGTCTTGACCAATGTGAGGCTACTCCTGGTTTTAATGCCCTGTTGTCAAATCCTTTCATTATCTTGAGACAGAGCATTGAGACTGCTGCTCAGGAACAGGCCGAAGCAATTCTGTCCCCATGGACCTCTTACAGAGGGATAAGAGAAGGCCATTCAGCCCATATTAGCCTGTTGCTACTTGAAAAGGTGGAAAGTTGGAATATTGGCACATTTTGCCAACAGAATCATTCAAAACAAAGAGATGTGTAGCTGCAGCAGTATGAAGTGTTACTGAGAGGGCATCTGGAGTACATTGTGTTGTCGGTGTTTCTGTAACTGAGAAGGGATGGACCTCCATTAGATACAGTTTGTCGACTGCTCGTAATCCACGGCTTGCTGTGTCATTTGATGTCTCGGGTCTGTTACACAGGGACAGGAGGAGACCATGAAGTCTCTTGAGTCTATTTCAGAGGGACAGAAGGAGGTCATTCAGCCTCTCCAGTCTATTACAGAGGGACAGGAGGAGCCTATTCAGCGTCTCGAGCCTGTTAAAGAGGGGAAATAAATGTTTATCTAACTTTCAAATCTGTTACACATAAATACTAGTTTTAAACTAGTTGTGGAATAGGAAAGACCTGATGTAAACATTAAAGTTCTAACTTTGAATAAGGACAATTTTGAAACTGTTAGGTGAGCCCTGTGAAAGGCTGATTGGGATACCCTATTCGCAGGTAAAGGGATGGTTGTAAAACGCAAGGCCATCAAAACTTGGTTTCAGAGAGTCCAGAGCCAACGTGAGATGGGGAAGCCTGGTGGGTGCAGGGAGTGCTGGATGGCTAGATATATTGATGCTCTGGTAAGGAAGGAGGCATATATCAGGTAAACAGAGCTGAGATCATGTAAGTCCCGAGAGGAGTATAAGGGAAGTAATTGTATAGTCAACGGGGAACTCCGGCCAGAAAAATGTGGACATGAGATGGCATTAGAAAAAGGGTTAACGAGGCATTGAAGCAACTCTACACGTCCTTTAATGGCAAAATATTAACTAGGGAGAGAATAGGGCACCTTAAACATCAGTAAGGCTACTTATGTGCGGAACCATAGGAGATGGAAGGGATACTAAACAAGTATTTCTCCTCAGTATTTAATGTAGAGGAGGTTACAAGAGCGAGAGAATGAAGAAATATATAGTGATATCTTGAAAAATATCTATATTACAAGGAGATGTTGGACATTTTAAAACATATAAAGGTGATCAAATCCCTGGGACCTGATCAGTTGTATCCCAGAAGCTTGTAGGAAGGTAGGAAAGAGATTGCTCAGCCTTTTGGTGATATATCTGTATCATTGATTTCCACAGGTGAGGCGTCAAAAGACTGGAGGGCTGCTAACACAGGGTCATTATTTAAGAAAGTAAGGAAAAACCAAGTAACTATAGATTGATGAGCGTGACGTCAATGGTGACTGAATTGTTGGAGGGGGTTTCGAGGAAAAGGATCAATATGCATTTGGAAAGACAAGGACTGAAGAGGGCTTTGTACATTGGAGATCACGTCTCACTGACTCGGTGGAATTTTTTGAGGAAGTGATGAAGATGATTGATGACGGCAGGACAGTGGATATTGTCTTTATGGAATTCAGTAAGAAAACCAAAACGTTCTACATGGGAGACTGGTTAGCAAGGTTAGACTGCCTGGGATCCAGGGAGAGTTCGCCATTTAGATCCAAAATTTTCTTGAATATTGGAGACAGGGCGTGACAGTGGACATTTTTTAATTGAACTTGAAGACCTGTGACTCGTGGCGTGCCACAAAGATCAATAATGAGTCCACTGCCTTTTGTCACTTATACAAATCATTTGTACTTGAGTAAATGAAGTAACAGTCAGTAAGTTTGTAAATAATTCCAAATTTGGTGGTGTAGTTGACAGTGAAGAATGATCTCTCAGACTATAATGGGACATTGATTAGGTGAGCCGAGGAGTGGCAGATGGAGTTTATTTTAGATAAATGTGAGGTGTTTCATTTTGGCAAGAAATATCAGGGCAAGACATATAGGTAGGGTCCCATCGAAAGCTGCTAATCAAGGAGAACTCCATAGAAATTATACAATCCCTACAGTGAGAAAACAGGCTATTCGGCCCATTGAGGCCACACCGTCCCTCTAAACAGTATCCCACTGGACAAACCCCTACCCTATCCCTCTGAGTCTGCATATCCCATGGCATATCCACCTCACCTGCACATCCCTGGGTACGGTGTGCAATTTAGCATGGCCAATCTACCCTTACCTGTATATCATTATACTGTCGGAGGAAAACATAGCCCCTGGAGGAAAGTCACACAGACGCGGGGAGAATGTACAAACTCCACACAGCCAGTCATTCAAGGATGAAATTAAACCCAGATCGCTGCCCTGTGAGGCACCTTGTGGTGCAAGTTCACAGTTCCTTGAAAGTGCCGTCACAGGTAAACAGTGCAGTGAAGAAGTCACTCGGTGTTCTTCCCTTTATTGATGGGTGCTTTGAGTCTAAGCATTTGCATGACGTGTTGCATCTGTACAGGACATTGGTTTGGCCACTTTTGTAATATTGCCTTTAATTCTGGTCTCCCTACTGTCGGAAAGATGTTGTCAAACTTGAAAGGGTGCAGAAGGGATTTAAAAGAATGTTGCAGGTGTTGGAGGGTTAGAAGTACAGGGAGAGTTTGAATAGGCTGGGACTATTTTCAAATGTTGAGGCTGAGGGGGGACCTTAAAGAGGTTTATAAAATTATGAGGGGCATAGATAAGGTAAACAGTCAACGTCTTTTCCCAGGATAGACGAGTCCAAATATAGAAGACAAAGGTTTAAGGTGAGCGGGGAAAGATTTAAAAAGGGACATGAAGGACAACATTTTCACACAGAGGCTGCTGTGTGTATGGATTGAACAGCCAAAAGAGGTGGTGGAGACAGGTACAGTTACACCATTTAAAAGGCATCTGGATGGATACAGGCATGGGAGGTATTTAGAGGGAGATGGGACAAGTGCTGGCAAGGGGGAGGAGATTAATTTAGGTATAGATGAACAGACCGAAGGATCTTTTTCCGTGCTGTACATCTCTGAGAGCCTATTGACTCTTGACTGTTTAATATGCGAACAGGAGGAGGCTATTCAGCTTCTGAATTCTGTCAGTCAGCTTGTTTGCTGAATTACTGACAGTCAAATACAACAATAAATCATTCAGATTTTGATGGTGTTTTACAGAAACAGGAGAAAGACTTTCAGTCAAGAAAAGATGTAAAGAATGTGAAGAGGCCATTCAGTTCCTCAATTCCATTCCACAGGAGCAGCAGTTGAGCACAGAATTATTGGAGCCTGTTACTCTGGAGCAGGTGGAGAACATATATTTTCACAAACCTCCGATGAGGTGGCAGTCACTCAGCTATTGAAGACTGGGATACAGGAACAGGAGGCAGTCATTCAACTGCTCGAGACTGGGACAAAGGAACAGGAGGCAGTCATTCAACTGCACGAGACTGCGACACAGGAACAGGAGGCAGTCACTCAACTGCTCGAGACTGGGACACAGGAACAGGAGGCAGTCACTCAACTGCACGAGACTGGGACACAGGAACAGGAGGCAGTCATTCAACTGCTCGAGACTGGGACACAGAAACAGGAGGGCGTTACTCAATTGCACAAGACTGGGACACAGGAACACGAGGCAGTCACTCGACTGCTCGAAACTGGGACACAGGAACAGGAGGCAGTCACTCAACTGCTCGAGACTGGGTTACAGGAACAGGAGAGAGTCATTCAAATGCACGAGATTGGGACACAGGAACAGCAGGCATCACTCAACTGCTCGAGACTGGGACACAGGAACAGGAGGCAGTCATTCAACTGCTCGAGACTGGGACAAAGGAACAGGAGGCAGTCACTCAACTGCTCGAGACTGGGATAGAGGAACAGGAGGCAGTCACTCAACTGCTCGAAACTGGGAACAGGAACAGGAGAGAGTCATTCAAATGCACGAGACTGGGACACAGAAACAGGAGGCAGTCACTCAACTGCTCGAGACTGGGACACAGGAACAGGAGGCAGTCATTCAAATGCACGAGACTGGGACACAGGAACAGAAGGCAGGCACTCAACTGCTCGAGACTGGGACACATAAACAGGAGGGCGTTACTCAATTGCTCAAGACTGGGACACAGGAACACGAGGCAGTCACTCAACTGCTCGAGACTGGGTTACAGGAACAGGAGAGAGTCATTCAAATGCACGACATTGGGACACAGGAACAGCAGGCATCACTCAACTGCTCGAGACTGGGACAGAGGAACAGGAGGCAGTCATTCAACTGCTCGAGACTGGGACAAAGGAACAGGAGGCAGTCACTCAACTGCTCGAGACTGGGATAGAGGAACAGGAGGCAGTCACTCAACTGCTCGAAACTGGGACACAGGAATAGGAGGCAGTCACTCAACTGCTCGAGACTGGGAACAGGAACAGGAGAGAGTCATTCAAATGCACGAGACTGGGACACAGATACAGGAGGCAGTCTCTCAACTGCTCGAGACTGGGACACAGGAACAGGAGGCAGTCATTCAACTGCACGAGACTGGGACACAGGAACAGAAGGCAGGCACTCAACTGCTCGAGACTGGGACACAGGAACAGGAGGGCGTTACTCAACTGCTCAAGACTGGTACACAGGAACAGGAGGCAGTCATTCAACTGCTCGAGACTGGGACACAGGAACAGAAGGCAGGCACTCAACTGCTCGAGACTGGGACACAGGAACAGAAGGCTGTCATTCAACTGCTCGAGACTGGGACACAGAAACAGGAGGGCGTTACTCAACTGCTCGAGAGTGGGACACAGGAACAGGAGGCAGGCATTCAACTGCTCGAGAGTGGGACACAGGAACAGAAGGCAGGCACTCAACTGCTCGAGACTGGGACACAGGAACAGAAGGCTGTCATTCAACTGCTCGAGACTGGGACACAGAAACAGGAGGGCGTTACTCAACTGCTCGAGAGTGGGACACAGGAACAGGAGGCAGGCATTCAACTGCTCGAGAGTGGGACACAGGAACAGGAGGCAGTCACTCAACTGCTCGAGACTGGGAAACAGGAAAAGGAGGCATCACTCAATTGCACGAGACTGGGACACAGGAACAGGAGGCAGTCATTCAACTGCTCGGGTCTGTGTCAAAGGAATAGGAGGCAGTCACTCAGCTGCTCGAGTGTGAGTCACAGAAACAGGAGGCATCACTCAATTGCTCGAGACTGGGACACAGGAACAGGAGGCAGTCACTCAACTGCTCGAGACTGGGACACAAGAACAGGATTCAGTCATTCAACTGCTCGAGACTGGGACACAGGAACAGGATTCAGTCATTCAACTGCTCGAGACTGGGACACAGGAACAGGAGACAGTCACTCAACTGCTCGAGACTGGGACACAGGAACAGGAGGCAGTCATTCAACTGCTCGAGACTGGGACACAGGAACAGAAGGCAGGGACTCAACTGCTCGAGACTGGGACACAGGAACAGGAGGCAGTCATTCAACTGCTCGAGACTGGGACACAGGAACAGAAGGCAGGGACTCAACTGCTCGAGACTGGGACACAGGAACAGGATGCAGTCATTCAACTGCTCGAGACTGGGACACAGAAACAGGAGGGCGTTACTCAACTGCTCAGGACAGGGACTCAGGAACAGGAGGCAGTCACTCAACTGCTCGAGACTGGGACACAAGAACAGGATTCAGTCATTCAACTGCTCGAGACTGGGACACAGGAACAGGAGACAGTCACTCAACTGCTCGAGACTGGGACACAGGAACAGGAGGCAGTCATTCAACTGCTCGAGACTGGGACACAGGAACAGAAGGCAGGGACTCAACTGCTCGAGACTGGGACACAGGAACAGGATGCAGTCATTCAACTGCTCGAGACTGGGACACAGAAACAGGAGGGCGTTACTCAACTGCTCAGGACTGGGACTCAGGAACAGAAGGCAGGCACTCAACTGCTAGAGACAGGGACACATGAACAGGAGAGAGTCAGTCAACTGCTCGAAACTGGGTCACAGGGACAAGAGGCAGTCACTCAACTGCTCGAGACTGGGAAACAGGAAAAGGAGGCATCACTCAACTGCTGGAGACAGGGACACATGAACAGGACAGAGTCAGTCAACTGCTCGAAACTGGGTCACAGGGACAAGAGGCAGTCACTCAATTGCTCGAGACTGGGACACAGGAACAAGAGGCATCACTCAATTGCTCGAGACTGGGACACAGAAACAGGAGGGCATTACTCAACTGCTCAAGACTGGTACACAGGAACAGGAGGCAGTCACTCAACTGCTCGAGGCTGGGACACAGAAACAGGAGGCAGTCATTCAACTGCACGAGACTGGGTCACAGAAACAGGACGGCGTTACTCAACTGCTCAAGAGTGGGACACAGGAACAGAAGGCAGGCACTCAACTGCTCGAGACTGGGACACAGGAACAGGAGGCAGTCATTCAACTGCTCGAGACTGGGACACAGGAACACGAGTCAGTCATTCAACCTCTCGAGTCTGGGTCAAAGTAACAGGAGGCAGTCACTCAACTGCTCGAGACTGGGTCACAGAAACAGGAGGAATCACTCAATTGCTCGAGACTGGGACACAGGAACAGGAGGCATTACTCAATTGCTCGAGACTGGGACACAGAAACAGGAGGGCATTACTCAACTGCTCAAGACTGGTACACAGGAACAGGAGGCTGTCATTCAACTGTTCGAGACTGGGACACAGGAACAGGAGGGTGTTACTCAGCTGCTGAAGACTGGGACACAGGAACAGGAGGCAGTCATTCAACTGTACGAGACTGGGACACAGGAACAGGAGGCAGTCATTCAACTGTTCGAGACTGGGACACAGGAACAGGTGGCAGTCATTCAACTGTTCAAGACTGGGACACAGGAACATGAGGGCATTACTCAACTGCTCGAGACTGGCACACAGGAACAGGAGGCTGTCATTCAACTGTTCGAGACTGGGACACAGGAACAGGAGGGTGTTACTCAGCTGCTGAAGACTGGGACACAGGAACAGGAGGCAGTCATTCAACTGTTCGAGACTGGGACACAGGAACAGGAGGCAGTCATTCAACTGTTCGAGACTGGGACACAGGAACAGGTGGCAGTCATTCAACTGTTCAAGACTGGGACACAGGAACATGAGTGCGTTACTCAACTGCTCGAGACTGGGACACAGGAAAAGGAGGCAGTCATTCAACTGTTCGAGACTGGGACACAGGAACAGGTGGCAGTCATTCAACTGTTCAAGACTGGGATACAGGAACATGAGGGCATTACTCAACTGTTCAAGACTGGGACACAGGAACATGAGGCAGTCATTCAACTGCTCGAGACTGGGACACGGGAACAGGAGGAATCACTCAACTGCTCGAGACTGGGACACAGAAACAGGAGGGCATTACTCAACTGCTCGAGACTGGGACACAGGAACAGGAGGCAGTCATTGAACTGCTCGAGTCTGGTAACAGAAACAGGAGGCAGGCACTCAACTGATCGAGACTGGGACACAGGAACAGGAGCCAGTTACTCAACTGCTCAAAACTGGGACACAGGATCAGGACACAGTCATTCAACTGCTCGAGACTGCGACACACAAATGGGAGGGTGGGACTCAACTGCATGAGACTGGGACACAGGAACAGAAGGCAGGCACTCAACTGATCGAGAGTGGGACACAGGAACAGGAGGCAGTTATTCAACTGCTAGAGACTGTGACAAAGGAACAGGAGGCAGTCATTCAACTGCTCAAGACTGGGACACAGGAACAGGACGTAGTCACTCAACTGCACGAGACAGGGACACAGGAACAGGAGGCAGTCACTCAACTGCACGAAACAGGGACACAGGAATAGGAGGCAGTCATTCAACTGATCGAGACAGGGACACAAGAACAGGAGGCACTCATTCAACTGCTCGAGACTGGGACACAGGAACAGGAGGCAGTCACTCAACTGCACAAGACAGAGACACAGGAACAGGAGGCAGTCACTCAACTGCACGAAACAGGGACACAGGAATAGGAGGCAGTCATTCAACTGTTCGAGACAGGGAGACAGGAACAGGAGGCATTCATTCAACTGCTCGAGACTGGGACCAAGGAACAGGTGGCACTCATTCAACTGCTCGAGACTGGGACCAAGGAACAGGAGGCAGTCACTCAACTGCACGAGACAGGGACACAGGAACAGGAGGCAGTCACTCAACTGCACGAAACAGGGACACAGGAACAGTGGGCAGTCACTCAACTGCACGAGACAGGGACACAGGAACAGGAAGCAGTCACTCAACTGCACGAAACTGGGACACAGGAACAGGAGGCAGTCACTCAACTGCTCGAGACTGGGTCACAGGAACAGGAGAGAGTCATTCAAATGCACGAGACTGGGACACAGAAACAGGAGGGCGACACTCAACTGCTCGAGACTGGGACACAGAAACAGGAGGGCGTCACTCAACTGCTCGAGACTGGGATACAGGAACAGGAGGGCGTCACTCAACTGCACGAGACTGGGACACAGAAATAGGAGGCAGGAATTCAACTGCTCGAGAGTGGGACAAAGGAACAGAAGGCAGGCACACAACTGTTCGAGAGTGGGACACAGGAACAGGAGGGCGTTACTCAACTGCTCAAGACTGGTACACAGGAACAGGATGCAGTCATTCAACTGCTCGAGACTGGGACACAGAAACAGGAGGGCGTTACTCAATTGCTCAAGACTGTTACACAGGAACAGAAGGCAGGCACTCAACTGCTCGAGACTGGGACACAGGAACAGGAGAGAGTCAGTCAACTGCTCGAGACTGAGTCACAGAAACTGGGGGCATCACTCAATTGCTTGAGACTGGGACACATAAAACAGGAGGCATGACTCAACTGCTCGAGACTGGGACCAAGGAACAGGAGGCAGTCACTCAACTGGTCGAGAGTGGGACAAAGGAACAGGAGGCAGGCACTCAACTGCTCGAGACTGGGACACAGGAACAGGAGGCAGTCACTCAACAGCTCGAGACTGGGACACAGAAAGAGGAGGCAGTCACTCAACTGCACGAAACTGGGACACAGGAACAGGAGGCAGTCACTCAACTGCTCGAGACTGGGTCACAGGAACTGGAGAGAGTCATTCAAATGCACGAGACTGGGACACAGAAACAGGAGGGCGTCACTCAACTGCTCGAGACTGGGACACAGAAACAGGAGGGCGTCACTCAACTGCTCGAGACTGGGATATAGGAACAGGAGGGCGTCACTCAACTGCACGAGACTGGGACACAGGAACAGGAGGCAGGCATTCAACTGCTCGAGAGTGGGACAAAGGAACAGAAGGCAGGCACTCAACTGCTCGAGACTGGGACACAGGAACAGGAAGCAGGCATTCAACTGCTCGAGACTGGGACACAGAAACAGGAGGCAGTCATTCAACTGCACGAGACTGGGTCTTAGAAACAGGAGGGCGTTACTCAACTGCTCAAGAGTGGGACACAGGAACAGAAGGCAGGCACTCAACTGCTGGAGACTGGGACACAGGAACAGGAGGCAGTCATTCAACTGCTCGCGACTGGGACACAGGAACACGAGTCAGTCATTCAACCTCTCGAGTCTGGGTCAAAGTAACAGGAGGCAGTCACTCAACTGCTCGAGACTGGGTCACAGAAACAGGAGGAATCACTCAATTGCTCTAGACTGGGACACAGGAACGGGAGGCATCACTCAATTGCTCGAGACTGGGACACAGAAACAGGAGGGCATTACTCAACTGCTCAAGACTGGTACACAGGAACAGGAGGCTGTCATTCAACTGTTCGAGACTGGGACACAGGAACAGGAGGGTGTTACTCAGCTGCTGAAGACTGGGACACAGGAACAGGAGGCAGTCATTCAACTGTTCGAGACTGGGACACAGGAACAGGAGGCAGTCATTCAACTGTTCGAGATTGGGACACAGGAACAGGTGGCAGTCATTCAACTGTTCAAGACTGGGACACAGGAACATGAGGGCATTACTCAACTGCTCGAGACTGGGACACAGGAACAGGAGGCTGTCATTCAACAGTTCGAGACTGGGACACAGGAACAGGAGGGTGTTACTCAGCTGCTGAAGACTGGGACACAGGAACAGGAGGCAGTCATTCAACTGTTCGAGACTGGGACACAGGAACAGGAGGCAGTCATTCAACTGTTCGAGACTGGGACACAGGAACAGGTGGCAGTCATTCAACTGTTCAAGACTGGGACATAGGAACATGAGGGCATTACTCAACTGCTCAAGACTGGGACACAGGAACAGGATGCAGTCATTCAACTGCTCGAGAGTGGGACTCAGAAACAGGAGGGCGTTACTCAATTGCTCAAGACTGGGACACAGGAACAGAAGGCAGGCACTCAACTGCTCGATAGTGGGACACAGGAACAGGAGAGAGTCAGTCAACTGCTCGAGACTGAGTCACAGAAACTGGGGGCATCACTCAATTGCTTGAGACTGGGACACATAAAACAGGAGGCATGACTCAATTGCTCGAAACTGGGACACAGAAACAAGAGGGCGTTACACAACTGCTCAAGACTGGGACACAGAAACAGGAGGCAGTCATGCGACTGCTCGCGACTGGAACACATGAACAGGAGGCAGTCACTCAACTGCTCGAGACTGGGACACAGAAAGAGGAGGCAGTCACTCAACTGCACGAAACTGGGACACAGGAACAGGAGGCAGGCACTCAAATGCACGAGACTGGGACACAGAAACAGGAGGGCGTCACTCAACTGCTCGAGACTGGGACACAGAAACAGGAGGGCATCACTCAACTGCTCAAGACTGGGATACAGGAACAGGAGGGCGCCACTCAACTGCACGAGACTGGGACACAGGAACAGGAGGCAGGCATTCAACTGCTCGAGAGTGGGACAAAGGAACAGAAGGCAGGCACTCAACTGCTCGAGACTGGGACACAGGAACAGGAGGCAGTCACTCAACTGCTCGAGACTGGGACACAGAAAGAGGAGGCAGTCATTCAACTGCACGAAACTGGGACACAGGAACAGGAGGCAGTCACTCAACTGCTCGAGACTGGGTCACAGGAACTGGAGAGAGTCATTCAAATGCACGAGACTGGGACACAGAAACAGGAGGGCGTCACTCAACTGCTCGAGACTGGGACACAGAAACAGGAGGGCGTCACTCAACTGCTCGAGACTGGGATACGGGAACAGGAGGGCGTCACTCAACTGCACGAGACTGGGACACAGGAACAGGAGGCAGGCATTCAACTGCTCGAGAGTGGGACAAAGGAACAGAAGGCAGGCACTCAACTGCTCGAGACTGGGACACAGGAACAGGAGGCAGTCATTCAACTGCTCGAGAGTGGGACAAAGGAACAGAAGGCAGGCAGTCAACTGCTCGAGACTGGGACACAGGAACAGGAGGCAGTCATTCAACTGCTCGAGACTGGAACCAAAAAACAGGAGGCAGTCACTCAACTGATTGAGATTGGGACAAAGGAACAGGAGGCAGGCACTCAACTGCTCGAGACTGGGACACAGGAACAGGAGGCAGTCATTCAACTGCTCGAGACTGGGACCAAGGAACAGGAGGCAGTCACTCAACTGCTCGAGACTGGGACCAAGGAACAGGAGGCAGTCACTCAACTGATCGAGACTGGGAAACAGGAACAGGAGGCAGTCACTCAACTGCTCGAGACTGGGACACAGGAACAGGAGAGAGTCATTCAAATGCACGAGACTGGGACACAGAAACAGGAGGGCGTCACTCAACTGCTCGCGACTGGGACACAGGAACAGGAGGCAGTCATTCAACCCCTCGAGACTGGGACACAGGAACAGAAGGCAAGCACTCAACTGCTCGAGACTGGGACACAGGAACAGGAGGGCGTTACTCAACTGCTCGAGACTGGGACACAGAAACAGGAGGGCGTTACTCAATTGCTCAAGATTGGGACACAGGAACGGAAGGCAGGCACTCAACTGCTCGAGACTGGGACACAGGAACAGGAGAGAGTCAGTCAACTGCTCGAAACTGGGTCACAGGGACAAGAGGCAGTCACTCAACTGCTCGAGAGAGGGAAACTGGAAAAGGAGGCATCACTCAATCGCTCGAGACTGGGACACAGTAACACGAGGCAGTCATTCAACTGCTCGAGACTGGGTCACAGAAACTGGAGGCATCACTCAATTGCTTGAGACTGGGACACATAAATCAAGAGGTATCACTCAATTGCTCGAAACTGGGACACAGAAACAGGATGGCGTTACACAACTGGTCAAGACTGGGACACAGAAACAGGAGGCAGTCATGCGAGTGCTCGCGACTGGGACACAGGAACAGGAGGCAGTCACTCAACTGCTCGAGACTGGGACGCAGAAACAGGAGGGTGTTACTCAACTGCTCAAGAGTGGGACACAGGAACAGAAGGCAGGCACTCAACTGCTCGAGACTGGGACACAGGAACAGGAGGCAGTCATTCAACTGCTCGAGACTCGGACACAGGAACAGGAGGGCATTACGCAACTGCTCAAGACTGGTACACAGGAACAGGAGGCTGTCATTCAACTGTTCGAGACTGGGACGCAGGAACAGGAGGGTGTTACTCAGCTGCTGAAGACTGGGACACAGGAACAGGAGGCAGTCATTCAACTGTTCGAGACTGGGACACAGGAACAGGAGGCAGTCATTCAACTGTTCGAGATTGGGACAAAGGAACAGGTGGCAGTCATTCAACTGTTCAAGACTGGGACACAGGAACATGAGGCAGTCATTCAACTGCTCGAGACTGGGACACAGAAACAGGAGGGCATCACTCAACTGCTCAAGACTGGGATACAGGAACAGGAGGGCGTCACTCAACTGCACGAGACTGGGACACAGGAACAGGAGGCAGGCATTCAACTGCTCGAGAGTGGGACAAAGGAACAGAAGGCAGGCACTCAACTGCTCGAGACTGGGACACAGGAACAGGAGGCAGTCACTCAACTGCTCGAGACTGGGACACAGAAAGAGGAGGCAGTCATTCAACTGCACGAAACTGGGACACAGGAACAGGAGGCAGTCACTCAACTGATCGAGACTGGGAAACAGGAACAGGAGGCAGTCACTCAACTGCTCGAGACTGGGACACAGGAACAGGAGGCAGTCATTCAACTGCTCGCGACTGGGACACAGGAACACGAGTCAGTCATTCAACCTCTCGAGTCTGGGTCAAAGTAACAGGAGGCAGTCACTCAACTGCTCGGGACTGGGTCACAGAAACAGGAGGCAGTCATTCAACTGTTCGAGATTGGGACACAGGAACAGGTGGCAGTCATTCAACTGTTCAAGACTGGGACACAGGAACATGAGGGCATTACTCAACTGCTCGAGACTGGGACACAGGAACAGGAGGCTGTCATTCAACAGTTCGAGACTGGGACACAGGAACAGGAGGGTGTTACTCAGCTGCTGAAGACTGGGACACAGGAACAGGAGGCAGTCATTCAACTGTTCGAGACTGGGACACAGGAACAGGAGGCAGTCATTCAACTGTTCGAGACTGGGACTCAGAAACAGGAGGGCGTTACTCAATTGCTCAAGACTGGGACACAGGAACAGAAGGCAGGCACTCAACTGCTCGATAGTGGGACACAGGAACAGGAGAGAGTCAGTCAACTGCTCGAGACTGAGTCACAGAAACTGGGGGCATCACTCAATTGCTTGAGACTGGGACACATAAAACAGGAGGCATGACTCAATTGCTCGAAACTGGGACACAGAAACAAGAGGGCGTTACACAACTGCTCAAGACTGGGACACAGAAACAGGAGGCAGTCATGCGACTGCTCGCGACTGGAACACATGAACAGGAGGCAGTCACTCAACTGCTCGAGACTGGGACACAGAAAGAGGAGGCAGTCATTCAACTGCACGAAACTGGGACACAGGAACAGGAGGCAGTCACTCAACTGCTCGAGACTGGGTCACAGGAACTGGAGAGAGTCATTCAAATGCACGAGACTGGGACACAGAAACAGGAGGGCGTCACTCAACTGCTCGAGACTGGGACACAGAAACCGGAGGGCGTCACTCAACTGCTCGAGACTGGGATATAGGAACAGGAGGGCGTCACTCAACTGCACGAGACTGGGACACAGGAACAGGAGGCAGGCATTCAACTGCTCGAGAGTGGGACAAAGGAACAGAAGGCAGGCACTCAACTGCTCGAGACTGGGACACAGGAACAGGAGGCAGGCATTCAACTGCTCGAGACTGGGACACAGAAACAGGAGGCAGTCATTCAAGTGCACGAGACTGGGTCTTAGAGACAGGAGGGCGCCACTCAACTGCTCGAGACTGGGATACGGGAACAGGAGGGCGTCACTCAACTGCACGAGACTGGGACACAGAAACAGGAGGGCGTCACTCAACTGCTCGCGACTGGGACACAGGAACAGGAGGCAGTCATTCAACTCCTCGAGACTGGGACACAGGAACAGAAGGCAAGCACTCAACTGCTCGAGACTGGGACACAGGAACAGGAGGGCGTTACTCAACTGCTCGAGACTGGGACACAGAAACAGGAGGGCGTCACTCAACTGCTCGAGACTGGGACACAGAAACAGGAGGGCGTCACTCAACTGCTCGAGACTGGGATACGGGAACAGGAGGGCGTCACTCAACTGCACGAGACTGGGACACAGGAACAGGAGGCAGGCATTCAACTGCTCGAGAGTGGGACAAAGGAACAGAAGGCAGGCACTCAACTGCTCGAGACTGGGACACAGGAACAGGAGGCAGTCATTCAACTGCTCGAGAGTGGGACAAAGGAACAGAAGGCAGGCAGTCAACTGCTCGAGACTGGGACACAGGAACAGGAGGCAGTCATTCAACTGCTCGAGACTGGGACCAAAAAACAGGAGGCAGTCACTCAACTGATTGAGAGTGGGACAAAGGAACAGGAGGCAGGCACTCAACTGCTCGAGACTGGGACACAGGAACAGGAGGCAGTCATTCAACTGCTCGAGACTGGGACCAAGGAACAGGAGGCAGTGACTCAACTGCTCGAGACTGGGGCCAAGAAACAGGAGGCAGTCACTCAACTGATCGAGACTGGGACACAGGAACAGGAGGCAGTCACTCAACTGCTCGAGACTGGGACACAGGAACAGGAGAGAGTCATTCAAATGCACGAGACTGGGACACAGAAACAGGAGGGCGTCACTCAACTGCTCGCGACTGGGACACAGGAACAGGAGGCAGTCATTCAACTCCTCGAGACTGGGACACAGGAACAGAAGGCAAGCACTCAACTGCTCGAGACTGGGACACAGGAACAGGAGGGCGTTACTCAACTGCTCAAGACTGGGACACAGGAACAGGATGCAGTCATTCAACTGCTCGAGACTGGGACACAGAAACAGGAGGGCGTTACTCAATTGCTCAAGACTGGGACAAAGGAACGGAAGGCAGGCACTCAACTGCTCGAGACTGGGACACAGGAACAGGAGAGAGTCAGTCAACTGCTCGAAACTGGGTCACAGGGACAAGAGGCAGTCACTCAACTGCTCGAGAGAGGGAAACTGGAAAAGGAGGCATCACTCAATCGCTCGAGACTGGGACACAGTAACACGAGGCAGTCATTCAACTGCTCGAGACTGGGTCACAGAAACTGGAGGCATCACTCAATTGCTTGAGACTGGGACACATAAATCAAGAGGTATCACTCAATTGCTCGAAACTGGGACACAGAAACAGGATGGCGTTACACAACTGGTCAAGACTGGGACACAGAAACAGGAGGCAGTCATGCGAGTGCTCGCGACTGGGACACAGGAACAGGAGGGTGTTACTCAACTGCTCAAGACTGGGACACAGGAACAGGAGACAGACATTCAACTGTTCGAGACAGGGTCACAGGAACAGGAAGCAGTCATTAAACTGCACGAGACTGGGACACAGAAACAGGAGGGCGTTACTCAACTGCTGAAGACTGGGACACAGGAACAGGAGGCAGTCATTCAACTGTTCGAGACTGGGACACAGGAACAGGAGGCAGTCATTCAACTGTTCGAGACAGGGATACAGGAACAGGAGGCAGTCACTCAACTGTTCGAGTCTGGGACAGAGGAACAGGAGGCAGTCACTCAACTGCTCGCGATGGGACACGGGAACAGGAGGCAGTCACTCAACTGCTCGAGATGGGACACAGGAACAGGAGGCAGTCACTCAACTGCTCGAGACTGGGACACAGAAACAGGAGGCAGTCACTCAACCGCTCGAAACTGGGACACAGGAACAGGAGGCAGGCACTCAACTGCTCGAGACTGGCACACAGGAATAGAAGGCAGGCACTCAACTGCTCGAGACTGGCACACAGGAATAGAAGGCAGGCACTCAACTGCTCGAGACTGGGACACAGGAACAGAAGGCAGGGACTCAACTGCTCGAGACTGGGACACAGGAACAGGATGCAGTCATTCAACCCCTCGAGACTGGGACACAGGAACAGAAGGCAAGCACTCAACTGCTCGAGACTGGGACACAGGAACAGGAGGGCGTTACTCAACTGCTCAAGACTGGGACACAGGAACAGGATGCAGTCATTCAACTGCTCGAGACTGGGACACAGAAACAGGAGGGCGTTACTCAATTGCTCAAGACTGGGACACAGGAACGGAAGGCAGGCACTCAACTGCTCGAGACTGGGACACAGGAACAGGAGAGAGTCAGTCACCTGCTCGAAACTGGGTCACAGGGACAAGAGGCAGTCACTCAACTGCTCGAGAGAGGGAAACTGGAAAAGGAGGCATCACTCAATCGCTCGAGACTGGGACACAGTAACACGAGGCAGTCATTCAACTGCTCGAGACTGGGTCACAGAAACTGGAGGCATCACTCAATTGCTTGAGACTGGGAAACATAAATCAAGAGGTATCACTCAATTGCTCGAAACTGGGACACAGAAACAGGATGGCGTTACACAACTGGTCAAGACTGGGACACAGAAACAGGAGGCAGTCATGCGAGTGCTCGCGACTGGGACACAGGAACAGGAGGCAGTCACTCAACTGCTCGAGACTGGGACACAGAAACAGGAGGGTGTTACTCAACTGCTCGAGACTGGGACACAGGAACAGGAGGCAGTCATTCAACTGCTCGAGACTGGGACACAGGAACAGGAGGGCATTACTCAACTGCTCAAGACTGGTACACAGGAACAGGAGGCTGTCATTCAACTGTTCGAGACTGGGACACAGGAACAGGAGGGTGTTACTCAGCTGCTGAAGACTGGGACACAGGAACAGGAGGCAGTCATTCAACTGTTCGAGACTGGGACACAGGAACAGGAGGCAGTCATTCAACTGTTCGAGATTGGGACACAGGAACAGGTGGCAGTCATTCAACTGTTCAAGACTGGGACACAGGAACATGAGGGCATTACTCAACTGCTCGAGACTGGGACACAGGAACAGGAGGCTGTCATTCAACAGTTCGAGACTGGGACACAGGAACAGGAGGGTGTTACTCAGCTGCTGAAGACTGGGACACAGGAACAGGAGGCAGTCATTCAACTGTTCGAGACTGGGACACAGGAACAGGAGGCAGTCATTCAACTGTTCGAGACTGGGACAAACGAACAGGTGGCAGTCATTCAACTGTTCAAGACTGGGACATAGGAACATGAGGGCATTACTCCACTGCTCAAGACTGGGACACAGGAACAGGATGCAGTCATTCAACTGCTCGAGACTGGGACACAGAAACAGGAGGGCGTTACTCAATTGCTCAAGAATGGGACACAGGAACAGAAGGCAGGCACTCAACTGCTCGAGAGTGGGACACAGGAACAGGAGAGAGTCAGTCAACTGCTCAAGACTGAGTCACAGAAACTGGGGGCATCACTCAATTGCTTGAGACTGGGACACATAAAACAGGAGGCATGACTCAATTGCTCGAAACTGGGACACAGAAACAGGAGGGCGTTACACAACTGCTCAAGACTGGGACACAGAAACAGGAGGCAGTCATGCGACTGCTCGCGACTGGAACACAGGAACAGGAGGCAGTCACTCAACTGCTCGAGACTGGGACACAGAAAGAGGAGGCAGTCACTCAACTGCACGAAACTTTGACACATGAACAGGAGGCAGTCACTCAACTGCTCGAGACTGGGACACAGAAAGAGGAGGCAGTCATTCAACTGCACGAAACTGGGACACAGGAACAGGAGGCAGTCACTCAACTGCTCGAGACTGGGTCACAGGAACTGGAGAGAGTCATTCAACTGCTCGAGACTGGGATATAGGAACAGGAGGGCGTCACTCAACTGCACGAGACTGGGACACAGGAACAGGAGGCAGGCATTCAACTGCTCGAGAGTGGGACAAAGGAACAGAAGGCAGGCACTCAACTGCTCGAGACTGGGACACAGGAACAGGAGGCAGGCATTCAACTGCTCGAGACTGGGACACAGAAACAGGAGGCAGTCATTCAAGTGCACGAGACTGGGTCTTAGAGACAGGAGGGCGCCACTCAACTGCTCGAGACTGGGATACGGGAACAGGAGGGCGTCACTCAACTGCACGAGACTGGGACACAGAAACAGGAGGGCGTCACTCAACTGCTCGCGACTGGGACACAGGAACAGGAGGCAGTCATTCAACTCCTCGAGACTGGGACACAGGAACAGAAGGCAAGCACTCAACTGCTCGAGACTGGGACACAGGAACAGGAGGGCGTTACTCAACTGCTCGAGACTGGGACACAGAAACAGGAGGGCGTCACTCAACTGCTCGAGACTGGGACACAGAAACAGGAGGGCGTCACTCAACTGCTCGAGACTGGGATACGGGAACAGGAGGGCGTCACTCAACTGCACGAGACTGGGACACAGGAACAGGAGGCAGGCATTCAACTGCTCGAGAGTGGGACAAAGGAACAGAAGGCAGGCACTCAACTGCTCGAGACTGGGACACAGGAACAGGAGGCAGTCATTCAACTGCTCGAGAGTGGGACAAAGGAACAGAAGGCAGGCAGTCAACTGCTCGAGACTGGGACACAGGAACAGGAGGCAGTCATTCAACTGCTCGAGACTGGGACCAAAAAACAGGAGGCAGTCACTCAACTGATTGAGAGTGGGACAAAGGAACAGGAGGCAGGCACTCAACTGCTCGAGACTGGGACACAGGAACAGGAGGCAGTCATTCAACTGCTCGAGACTGGGACCAAGGAACAGGAGGCAGTCACTCAACTGCTCGAGACTGGGGCCAAGAAACAGGAGGCAGTCACTCAACTGATCGAGACTGGGACACAGGAACAGGAGGCAGTCACTCAACTGCTCGAGACTGGGACACAGGAACAGGAGGCAGTCATTCAACTCCTCGAGACTGGGACACAGGAACAGAAGGCAAGCACTCAACTGCTCGAGACTGGGACACAGGAACAGGAGGGCGTTACTCAACTGCTCAAGACTGGGACACAGGAACAGGATGCAGTCATTCAACTGCTCGAGACTGGGACACAGAAACAGGAGGGCGTTACTCAATTGCTCAAGACTGGGACAAAGGAACGGAAGGCAGGCACTCAACTGCTCGAGACTGGGACACAGGAACAGGAGGCAGTCATTCAACTCCTCGAGACTGGGACACAGGAACAGAAGGCAAGCACTCAACTGCTCGAGACTGGGACACAGGAACAGGAGGGCGTTACTCAACTGCTCAAGACTGGGACACAGGAACAGGATGCAGTCATTCAACTGCTCGAGACTGGGACACAGAAACAGGAGGGCGTTACTCAATTGCTCAAGACTGGGACAAAGGAACGGAAGGCAGGCACTCAACTGCTCGAGACTGGGACACAGGAACAGGAGGCAGTCATTCAACTACTCGAGACTGGGACAAAGGAACAGAAGGCAGGCAGTCAACTGCTCGAGACTGGGACACAGGAACAGGAGGCAGTCATTCAACTGCTCGAGACTGGGACCAAAAAACAGGAGGCAGTCACTCAACTGATTGAGATTGGGACAAAGGAACAGGAGGCAGGCACTCAACTGCTCGAGACTGGGACACAGGAACAGGAGGCAGTCATTCAACTGCTCGAGACTGGGACCAAGGAACAGGAGGCAGTCACTCAACTGCTCGAGACTGGGGCCAAGAAACAGGAGGCAGTCACTCAACTGATCGAGACTGGGACACAGGAACAGGAGGCAGTCACTCAACTGCTCGAGACTGGGACACAGGAACAGGAGAGAGTCATTCAAATGCACGAGACTGGGACACAGAAACAGGAGGGCGTCACTCAACTGCTCGCGACTGGGACACAGGAACAGGAGGCAGTCATTCAACTCCTCGAGACTGGGACACAGGAACAGAAGGCAAGCACTCAACTGCTCGAGACTGGGACACAGGAACAGGAGGGCGTTACTCAACTGCTCAAGACTGGGACACAGGAACAGGATGCAGTCATTCAACTGCTCGAGACTGGGACACAGAAACAGGAGGGCGTTACTCAATTGCTCAAGACTGGGACAAAGGAACGGAAGGCAGGCACTCAACTGCTCGAGACTGGGACACAGGAACAGGAGAGAGTCAGTCAACTGCTCGAAACTGGGTCACAGGGACAAGAGGCAGTCACTCAACTGCTCGAGAGAGGGAAACTGGAAAAGGAGGCATCACTCAATCGCTCGAGACTGGGACACAGTAACACGAGGCAGTCATTCAACTGCTCGAGACTGGGTCACAGAAACTGGAGGCATCACTCAATTGCTTGAGACTGGGACACATAAATCAAGAGGTATCACTCAATTGCTCGAAACTGGGACACAGAAACAGGATGGCGTTACACAACTGGTCAAGACTGGGACACAGAAACAGGAGGCAGTCATGCGAGTGCTCGCGACTGGGACACAGGAACAGGAGGGTGTTACTCAACTGCTCAAGACTGGGACACAGGAACAGGAGACAGACATTCAACTGTTCGAGACAGGGTCACAGGAACAGGAAGCAGTCATTAAACTGCACGAGACTGGGACACAGAAACAGGAGGGCGTTACTCAACTGCTGAAGACTGGGACACAGGAACAGGAGGCAGTCATTCAACTGTTCGAGACTGGGACACAGGAACAGGAGGCAGTCATTCAACTGTTCGAGACAGGGATACAGGAACAGGAGGCAGTCACTCAACTGTTCGAGTCTGGGACAGAGGAACAGGAGGCAGTCACTCAACTGCTCGCGATGGGACACAGGAACAGGAGGCAGTCACTCAACTGCTCGAGATGGGACACAGGAACAGGAGGCAGTCACTCAACTGCTCGAGACTGGGACACAGAAACAGGAGGCAGTCACTCAACCGCTCGAAACTGGGACACAGGAACAGGAGGCAGGCACTCAACTGCTCGAGACTGGCACACAGGAATAGAAGGCAGGCACTCAACTGCTCGAGACTGGCACACAGGAATAGAAGGCAGGCACTCAACTGCTCGAGACTGGGACACAGGAACAGAAGGCAGGGACTCAACTGCTCGAGACTGGGACACAGGAACAGGATGCAGTCATTCAACCCCTCGAGACTGGGACACAGGAACAGAAGGCAAGCACTCAACTGCTCGAGACTGGGACACAGGAACAGGAGGGCGTTACTCAACTGCTCAAGACTGGGACACAGGAACAGGATGCAGTCATTCAACTGCTCGAGACTGGGACACAGAAACAGGAGGGCGTTACTCAATTGCTCAAGACTGGGACACAGGAACGGAAGGCAGGCACTCAACTGCTCGAGACTGGGACACAGGAACAGGAGAGAGTCAGTCAACTGCTCGAAACTGGGTCACAGGGACAAGAGGCAGTCACTCAACTGCTCGAGAGAGGGAAACTGGAAAAGGAGGCATCACTCAATCGCTCGAGACTGGGACACAGTAACACGAGGCAGTCATTCAACTGCTCGAGACTGGGTCACAGAAACTGGAGGCATCACTCAATTGCTTGAGACTGGGAAACATAAATCAAGAGGTATCACTCAATTGCTCGAAACTGGGACACAGAAACAGGATGGCGTTACACAACTGGTCAAGACTGGGACACAGAAACAGGAGGCAGTCATGCGAGTGCTCGCGACTGGGACACAGGAACAGGAGGCAGTCACTCAACTGCTCGAGACTGGGACACAGAAACAGGAGGGTGTTACTCAACTGCTCGAGACTGGGACACAGGAACAGGAGGCAGTCATTCAACTGCTCGAGACTGGGACACAGGAACAGGAGGGCATTACTCAACTGCTCAAGACTGGTACACAGGAACAGGAGGCTGTCATTCAACTGTTCGAGACTGGGACACAGGAACAGGAGGGTGTTACTCAGCTGCTGAAGACTGGGACACAGGAACAGGAGGCAGTCATTCAACTGTTCGAGACTGGGACACAGGAACAGGAGGCAGTCATTCAACTGTTCGAGATTGGGACACAGGAACAGGTGGCAGTCATTCAACTGTTCAAGACTGGGACACAGGAACATGAGGGCATTACTCAACTGCTCGAGACTGGGACACAGGAACAGGAGGCTGTCATTCAACAGTTCGAGACTGGGACACAGGAACAGGAGGGTGTTACTCAGCTGCTGAAGACTGGGACACAGGAACAGGAGGCAGTCATTCAACTGTTCGAGACTGGGACACAGGAACAGGAGGCAGTCATTCAACTGTTCGAGACTGGGACAAACGAACAGGTGGCAGTCATTCAACTGTTCAAGACTGGGACATAGGAACATGAGGGCATTACTCCACTGCTCAAGACTGGGACACAGGAACAGGATGCAGTCATTCAACTGCTCGAGACTGGGACACAGAAACAGGAGGGCGTTACTCAATTGCTCAAGAATGGGACACAGGAACAGAAGGCAGGCACTCAACTGCTCGATAGTGGGACACAGGAACAGGAGAGAGTCAGTCAACTGCTCAAGACTGAGTCACAGAAACTGGGGGCATCACTCAATTGCTTGAGACTGGGACACATAAAACAGGAGGCATGACTCAATTGCTCGAAACTGGGACACAGAAACAGGAGGGCGTTACACAACTGCTCAAGACTGGGACACAGAAACAGGAGGCAGTCATGCGACTGCTCGCGACTGGAACACAGGAACAGGAGGCAGTCACTCAACTGCTCGAGACTGGGACACAGAAAGAGGAGGCAGTCACTCAACTGCACGAAACTTTGACACAGGAACAGGAGGCAGTCACTCAACTGCTCGAGACTGGGTCACAGGAACTGGAGAGAGTCATTCAAATGCACGAGACTGGGACACAGAAACAGGAGGGCGTCACTCAACTGCTCGAGACTGGGACACAGAAACAGGAGGGCATCACTCAACTGCTCAAGACTGGGATACAGGAACAGGAGGGCGTCACTCAACTGCACGAGACTGGGACACAGGAACAGGAGGCAGGAATTCAACTGCTCGAGAGTGGGACAAAGGAACAGAAGGCAGGCACTCAACTGCTCGAGACTGGGACACAGGAACAGGAGGCAGTCACTCAACTGCTCGAGACTGGGACACAGAAAGAGGAGGCAGTCATTCAACTGCACGAAACTGGGACACAGGAACAGGAGGCAGTCACTCAACTGCTCGAGACTGGGTCACAGGAACTGGAGAGAGTCATTCAAATGCACGAGACTGGGACACAGAAACAGGAGGGCGTCACTCAACTGCTCGAGACTGGGACACAGAAACAGGAGGGCGTCACTCAACTGCTCGAGACTGGGATACGGGAACAGGAGGGCGTCACTCAACTGCACGAGACTGGGACACAGGAACAGGAGGCAGGCATTCAACTGCTCGAGAGTGGGACAAAGGAACAAGGGAGGAGATTGCAGAGCCATTGGCCTTGATTTTTATGTCCTCTTTGTCTACAGGAGTAGTGCCAGAAGACTGGAGGATAGCAAATGTGGTTCCCTTGTTCAAAAAGGGGAGTAGGGATAGCCCTAGTAACTATAGGCCGGTGAGTCTCACTTCTGTTGTGGGCAAAGTCTTAGAGAGAATTGTAAGGGATAGGATTTATGCACATCTAGATAGGAATAATGTGATCAAGGATAGTCAGCATGGTTTTGTGAAGGGCAAGTCGTGCCTCACAAACCTTATTGAATTCTTTGAAAAGGTGACGAAGGAGGTTGATGAGGGGAAAGCGGTAGATGTGGTATATATGGATTTTAGTAAGGCGTTTGATAAGGTTCCCCATGGTAGGCTACTGCAGAAAATACGGAGATATGGCATTGAGGGTGAGTTGGAGGTTTGGATTAGGAATTGGCTGGATGGAAGAAGACAGAGGGTAGTAGTTGATGGCAAAGTTTCTTCATGGAGTGCCGTCACTAGCGGTGTTCCGCAAGGATCTGTTTTGGGACCATTGCTGTTTGTCATTTTTATAAATGACCTGGAAGAGGGGTTAGAAGGTTGGGTGAGCAAGTTTGCGGATGACACGAAAGTCGGAGGAGTTGTTGACAGTGAGGAAGCATGTGGCAGGTTACAGCAGGATATAGAGAAGCTGCAGAGCTGGGCAGAAAGGTGGCAGATGGAATTCAATGTAGCTAAGTGCGAGGTGATTCACTTTGGGAAGAATAACAAAAAGATGGGGTACTGGGCTAATGGTCGGATACTTGGTAGTGTGGATGAGCAGAGGGATCTTGGTGTCCATGTACACAGATCTCTGAAAGTTGCCACCCAGGTAAATAGTGCGGTGAGGAAGGCATATGGCGTACTGGCTTTTATTGGTAGAGGAATTGAGTTCCGGAGTCCTGAGGTCATGATGCAGTTGTATAAGACTCTGGTACGGCCGCATCTGGAATATTGTGTGCAGTTTTGGTCGCCATACTATAGGAAGGATGTGGAGGCATTGGAACGGGTGCAGAGGAGGTTTACCAGGATGTTGCCTGGTATGGAAGGAAAATCGTATGAGGAAAGACTGAGGCACTTGGGGCTGTTTTCACTAGAGAAAAGAAGGTTTAGGGGTGACTTGATTGAGGTGTACAAGATGATTAGGGGGTTAGATAGGGTCGACAGTATGAACCTTTTCCCGCGTATTGAGTCGGGTATTACAAGGGGGCATAGCTTTAAATTAAGGGGGGGTAGATATAGGACTGATGTTAGGGGTAGGTTCTTCACTCAGCGAGTCGTTAGTTCATGGAATGCCCTGCCAGTAACAGTGGTGGACTCTCCCTCTTTATGGGCATTTAAGAGGGCATTGGATAGGTATATGGAGGATAGTGGGTTAGTGTAGTTTAGGTGGGCTTGGATCGGCGCAACATCGAGGGCCCAAGGGCCTGTACTGCGCTGTATTCTTCTATGTTCTATGTAACAGAAGGCAGGCACTCAACTGCTCGAGACTGGGACACAGGAACAGGAGGCAGTCATTCAACTGCTCGAGAGTGGGACAAAGGAACAGAAGGCAGGCAGTCAACTGCTCGAGACTGGGACACAGGAACAGGAGGCAGTCATTCAACTGCTCGAGACTGGGACCAAAAAACAGGAGGCAGTCACTCAACTGATTGAGATTGGGACAAAGGAACAGGAGGCAGGCACTCAACTGCTCGAGACTGGGACACAGGAACAGGAGGCAGTCATTCAACTGCTCGAGACTGGGACCAAGGAACAGGAGGCAGTCACTCAACTGCTCGAGACTGGGGCCAAGAAACAGGAGGCAGTCACTCAACTGATCGAGACTGGGACACAGGAACAGGAGGCAGTCACTCAACTGCTCGAGACTGGGACACAGGAACAGGAGAGAGTCATTCAAATGCACGAGACTGGGACACAGAAACAGGAGGGCGTCACTCAACTGCTCGCGACTGGGACACAGGAACAGGAGGCAGTCATTCAACTCCTCGAGACTGGGACACAGGAACAGAAGGCAAGCACTCAACTGCTCGAGACTGGGACACAGGAACAGGAGGGCGTTACTCAACTGCTCAAGACTGGGACACAGGAACAGGATGCAGTCATTCAACTGCTCGAGACTGGGACACAGAAACAGGAGGGCGTTACTCAATTGCTCAAGACTGGGACAAAGGAACGGAAGGCAGGCACTCAACTGCTCGAGACTGGGACACAGGAACAGGAGAGAGTCAGTCAACTGCTCGAAACTGGGTCACAGGGACAAGAGGCAGTCACTCAACTGCTCGAGAGAGGGAAACTGGAAAAGGAGGCATCACTCAATCGCTCGAGACTGGGACACAGTAACACGAGGCAGTCATTCAACTGCTCGAGACTGGGTCACAGAAACTGGAGGCATCACTCAATTGCTTGAGACTGGGACACATAAATCAAGAGGTATCACTCAATTGCTCGAAACTGGGACACAGAAACAGGATGGCGTTACACAACTGGTCAAGACTGGGACACAGAAACAGGAGACAGACATTCAACTGTTCGAGACAGGGTCACAGGAACAGGAAGCAGTCATTAAACTGCACGAGACTGGGACACAGAAACAGGAGGGCGTTACTCAACTGCTGAAGACTGGGACACAGGAACAGGAGGCAGTCATTCAACTGTTCGAGACTGGGACACAGGAACAGGAGGCAGTCATTCAACTGTTCGAGACAGGGATACAGGAACAGGAGGCAGTCATTCAACTGCTCGAGACTGGGACACAGGAACAGGAGGGCATTACTCAACTGCTCAAGACTGGTACACAGGAACAGGAGGCTGTCATTCAACTGTTCGAGACTGGGACACAGGAACAGGAGGGTGTTACTCAGCTGCTGAAGACTGGGACACAGGAACAGGAGGCAGTCATTCAACTGTTCGAGACTGGGACACAGGAACAGGAGGCAGTCATTCAACTGTTCGAGATTGGGACACAGGAACAGGTGGCAGTCATTCAACTGTTCAAGACTGGGACACAGGAACATGAGGGCATTACTCAACTGCTCGAGACTGGGACACAGGAACAGGAGGCTGTCATTCAACAGTTCGAGACTGGGACACAGGAACAGGAGGGTGTTACTCAGCTGCTGAAGACTGGGACACAGGAACAGGAGGCAGTCATTCAACTGTTCGAGACTGGGACACAGGAACAGGAGGCAGTCATTCAACTGTTCGAGACTGGGACAAACGAACAGGTGGCAGTCATTCAACTGTTCAAGACTGGGACATAGGAACATGAGGGCATTACTCCACTGCTCAAGACTGGGACACAGGAACAGGATGCAGTCATTCAACTGCTCGAGACTGGGACACAGAAACAGGAGGGCGTTACTCAATTGCTCAAGAATGGGACACAGGAACAGAAGGCAGGCACTCAACTGCTCGAGAGTGGGACACAGGAACAGGAGAGAGTCAGTCAACTGCTCAAGACTGAGTCACAGAAACTGGGGGCATCACTCAATTGCTTGAGACTGGGACACATAAAACAGGAGGCATGACTCAATTGCTCGAAACTGGGACACAGAAACAGGAGGGCGTTACACAACTGCTCAAGACTGGGACACAGAAACAGGAGGCAGTCATGCGACTGCTCGCGACTGGAACACAGGAACAGGAGGCAGTCACTCAACTGCTCGAGACTGGGACACAGAAAGAGGAGGCAGTCACTCAACTGCACGAAACTTTGACACAGGAACAGGAGGCAGTCACTCAACTGCTCGAGACTGGGTCACAGGAACTGGAGAGAGTCATTCAAATGCACGAGACTGGGACACAGAAACAGGAGGGCGTCACTCAACTGCTCGAGACTGGGACACAGAAACAGGAGGGCATCACTCAACTGCTCAAGACTGGGATACAGGAACAGGAGGGCGTCACTCAACTGCACGAGACTGGGACACAGGAACAGGAGGCAGGAATTCAACTGCTCGAGAGTGGGACAAAGGAACAGAAGGCAGGCACTCAACTGCTCGAGACTGGGACACAGGAACAGGAGGCAGTCACTCAACTGCTCGAGACTGGGACACAGAAAGAGGAGGCAGTCATTCAACTGCACGAAACTGGGACACAGGAACAGGAGGCAGTCACTCAACTGCTCGAGACTGGGTCACAGGAACTGGAGAGAGTCATTCAAATGCACGAGACTGGGACACAGAAACAGGAGGGCGTCACTCAACTGCTCGAGACTGGGACACAGAAACAGGAGGGCGTCACTCAACTGCTCGAGACTGGGATATAGGAACAGGAGGGCGTCACTCAACTGCACGAGACTGGGACACAGGAACAGGAGGCAGGCATTCAACTGCTCGAGAGTGGGACAAAGGAACAGAAGGCAGGCACTCAACTGCTCGAGACTGGGACACAGGAACAGGAAGCAGGCATTCAACTGCTCGAGACTGGGACACAGAAACAGGAGGCAGTCATTCAACTGCACGAGACTGGGTCTTAGAAACAGGAGGGCGTTACTCAACTGCTCAAGAGTGGGACACAGGAACAGAAGGCAGGCACTCAACTGCTGGAGACTGGGACACAGGAACAGGAGGCAGTCATTCAACTGCTCGCGACTGGGACACAGGAACACGAGTCAGTCATTCAACCTCTCGAGTCTGGGTCAAAGTAACAGGAGGCAGTCACTCAACTGCTCGAGACTGGGTCACAGAAACAGGAGGAATCACTCAATTGCTCTAGACTGGGACACAGGAACGGGAGGCATCACTCAATTGCTCGAGACTGGGACACAGAAACAGGAGGGCATTACTCAACTGCTCAAGACTGGTACACAGGAACAGGAGGCTGTCATTCAACTGTTCGAGACTGGGACACAGGAACAGGAGGGTGTTACTCAGCTGCTGAAGACTGGGACACAGGAACAGGAGGCAGTCATTCAACTGTTCGAGACTGGGACACAGGAACAGGAGGCAGTCATTCAACTGTTCGAGATTGGGACACAGGAACAGGTGGCAGTCATTCAACTGTTCAAGACTGGGACACAGGAACATGAGGGCATTACTCAACTGCTCGAGACTGGGACACAGGAACAGGAGGCTGTCATTCAACAGTTCGAGACTGGGACACAGGAACAGGAGGGTGTTACTCAGCTGCTGAAGACTGGGACACAGGAACAGGAGGCAGTCATTCAACTGTTCGAGACTGGGACACAGGAACAGGAGGCAGTCATTCAACTGTTCGAGACTGGGACACAGGAACAGGTGGCAGTCATTCAACTGTTCAAGACTGGGACATAGGAACATGAGGGCATTACTCAACTGCTCAAGACTGGGACACAGGAACAGGATGCAGTCATTCAACTGCTCGAGAGTGGGACTCAGAAACAGGAGGGCGTTACTCAATTGCTCAAGACTGGGACACAGGAACAGAAGGCAGGCACTCAACTGCTCGATAGTGGGACACAGGAACAGGAGAGAGTCAGTCAACTGCTCGAGACTGAGTCACAGAAACTGGGGGCATCACTCAATTGCTTGAGACTGGGACACATAAAACAGGAGGCATGACTCAATTGCTCGAAACTGGGACACAGAAACAAGAGGGCGTTACACAACTGCTCAAGACTGGGACACAGAAACAGGAGGCAGTCATGCGACTGCTCGCGACTGGAACACATGAACAGGAGGCAGTCACTCAACTGCTCGAGACTGGGACACAGAAAGAGGAGGCAGTCACTCAACTGCACGAAACTGGGACACAGGAACAGGAGGCAGGCACTCAAATGCACGAGACTGGGACACAGAAACAGGAGGGCGTCACTCAACTGCTCGAGACTGGGACACAGAAACAGGAGGGCATCACTCAACTGCTCAAGACTGGGATACAGGAACAGGAGGGCGCCACTCAACTGCACGAGACTGGGACACAGGAACAGGAGGCAGGCATTCAACTGCTCGAGAGTGGGACAAAGGAACAGAAGGCAGGCACTCAACTGCTCGAGACTGGGACACAGGAACAGGAGGCAGTCACTCAACTGCTCGAGACTGGGACACAGAAAGAGGAGGCAGTCATTCAACTGCACGAAACTGGGACACAGGAACAGGAGGCAGTCACTCAACTGCTCGAGACTGGGTCACAGGAACTGGAGAGAGTCATTCAAATGCACGAGACTGGGACACAGAAACAGGAGGGCGTCACTCAACTGCTCGAGACTGGGACACAGAAACAGGAGGGCGTCACTCAACTGCTCGAGACTGGGATACGGGAACAGGAGGGCGTCACTCAACTGCACGAGACTGGGACACAGGAACAGGAGGCAGGCATTCAACTGCTCGAGAGTGGGACAAAGGAACAGAAGGCAGGCACTCAACTGCTCGAGACTGGGACACAGGAACAGGAGGCAGTCATTCAACTGCTCGAGAGTGGGACAAAGGAACAGAAGGCAGGCAGTCAACTGCTCGAGACTGGGACACAGGAACAGGAGGCAGTCATTCAACTGCTCGAGACTGGAACCAAAAAACAGGAGGCAGTCACTCAACTGATTGAGATTGGGACAAAGGAACAGGAGGCAGGCACTCAACTGCTCGAGACTGGGACACAGGAACAGGAGGCAGTCATTCAACTGCTCGAGACTGGGACCAAGGAACAGGAGGCAGTCACTCAACTGCTCGAGACTGGGACCAAGGAACAGGAGGCAGTCACTCAACTGATCGAGACTGGGAAACAGGAACAGGAGGCAGTCACTCAACTGCTCGAGACTGGGACACAGGAACAGGAGAGAGTCATTCAAATGCACGAGACTGGGACACAGAAACAGGAGGGCGTCACTCAACTGCTCGCGACTGGGACACAGGAACAGGAGGCAGTCATTCAACCCCTCGAGACTGGGACACAGGAACAGAAGGCAAGCACTCAACTGCTCGAGACTGGGACACAGGAACAGGAGGGCGTTACTCAACTGCTCGAGACTGGGACACAGAAACAGGAGGGCGTTACTCAATTGCTCAAGATTGGGACACAGGAACGGAAGGCAGGCACTCAACTGCTCGAGACTGGGACACAGGAACAGGAGAGAGTCAGTCAACTGCTCGAAACTGGGTCACAGGGACAAGAGGCAGTCACTCAACTGCTCGAGAGAGGGAAACTGGAAAAGGAGGCATCACTCAATCGCTCGAGACTGGGACACAGTAACACGAGGCAGTCATTCAACTGCTCGAGACTGGGTCACAGAAACTGGAGGCATCACTCAATTGCTTGAGACTGGGACACATAAATCAAGAGGTATCACTCAATTGCTCGAAACTGGGACACAGAAACAGGATGGCGTTACACAACTGGTCAAGACTGGGACACAGAAACAGGAGGCAGTCATGCGAGTGCTCGCGACTGGGACACAGGAACAGGAGGCAGTCACTCAACTGCTCGAGACTGGGACGCAGAAACAGGAGGGTGTTACTCAACTGCTCAAGAGTGGGACACAGGAACAGAAGGCAGGCACTCAACTGCTCGAGACTGGGACACAGGAACAGGAGGCAGTCATTCAACTGCTCGAGACTCGGACACAGGAACAGGAGGGCATTACGCAACTGCTCAAGACTGGTACACAGGAACAGGAGGCTGTCATTCAACTGTTCGAGACTGGGACGCAGGAACAGGAGGGTGTTACTCAGCTGCTGAAGACTGGGACACAGGAACAGGAGGCAGTCATTCAACTGTTCGAGACTGGGACACAGGAACAGGAGGCAGTCATTCAACTGTTCGAGATTGGGACAAAGGAACAGGTGGCAGTCATTCAACTGTTCAAGACTGGGACACAGGAACATGAGGCAGTCATTCAACTGCTCGAGACTGGGACACAGAAACAGGAGGGCATCACTCAACTGCTCAAGACTGGGATACAGGAACAGGAGGGCGTCACTCAACTGCACGAGACTGGGACACAGGAACAGGAGGCAGGCATTCAACTGCTCGAGAGTGGGACAAAGGAACAGAAGGCAGGCACTCAACTGCTCGAGACTGGGACACAGGAACAGGAGGCAGTCACTCAACTGCTCGAGACTGGGACACAGAAAGAGGAGGCAGTCATTCAACTGCACGAAACTGGGACACAGGAACAGGAGGCAGTCACTCAACTGATCGAGACTGGGAAACAGGAACAGGAGGCAGTCACTCAACTGCTCGAGACTGGGACACAGGAACAGGAGGCAGTCATTCAACTGCTCGCGACTGGGACACAGGAACACGAGTCAGTCATTCAACCTCTCGAGTCTGGGTCAAAGTAACAGGAGGCAGTCACTCAACTGCTCGAGACTGGGTCACAGAAACAGGAGGCAGTCATTCAACTGTTCGAGATTGGGACACAGGAACAGGTGGCAGTCATTCAACTGTTCAAGACTGGGACACAGGAACATGAGGGCATTACTCAACTGCTCGAGACTGGGACACAGGAACAGGAGGCTGTCATTCAACAGTTCGAGACTGGGACACAGGAACAGGAGGGTGTTACTCAGCTGCTGAAGACTGGGACACAGGAACAGGAGGCAGTCATTCAACTGTTCGAGACTGGGACACAGGAACAGGAGGCAGTCATTCAACTGTTCGAGACTGGGACTCAGAAACAGGAGGGCGTTACTCAATTGCTCAAGACTGGGACACAGGAACAGAAGGCAGGCACTCAACTGCTCGATAGTGGGACACAGGAACAGGAGAGAGTCAGTCAACTGCTCGAGACTGAGTCACAGAAACTGGGGGCATCACTCAATTGCTTGAGACTGGGACACATAAAACAGGAGGCATGACTCAATTGCTCGAAACTGGGACACAGAAACAAGAGGGCGTTACACAACTGCTCAAGACTGGGACACAGAAACAGGAGGCAGTCATGCGACTGCTCGCGACTGGAACACATGAACAGGAGGCAGTCACTCAACTGCTCGAGACTGGGACACAGAAAGAGGAGGCAGTCATTCAACTGCACGAAACTGGGACACAGGAACAGGAGGCAGTCACTCAACTGCTCGAGACTGGGTCACAGGAACTGGAGAGAGTCATTCAAATGCACGAGACTGGGACACAGAAACAGGAGGGCGTCACTCAACTGCTCGAGACTGGGACACAGAAACCGGAGGGCGTCACTCAACTGCTCGAGACTGGGATATAGGAACAGGAGGGCGTCACTCAACTGCACGAGACTGGGACACAGGAACAGGAGGCAGGCATTCAACTGCTCGAGAGTGGGACAAAGGAACAGAAGGCAGGCACTCAACTGCTCGAGACTGGGACACAGGAACAGGAGGCAGGCATTCAACTGCTCGAGACTGGGACACAGAAACAGGAGGCAGTCATTCAAGTGCACGAGACTGGGTCTTAGAGACAGGAGGGCGCCACTCAACTGCTCGAGACTGGGATACGGGAACAGGAGGGCGTCACTCAACTGCACGAGACTGGGACACAGAAACAGGAGGGCGTCACTCAACTGCTCGCGACTGGGACACAGGAACAGGAGGCAGTCATTCAACTCCTCGAGACTGGGACACAGGAACAGAAGGCAAGCACTCAACTGCTCGAGACTGGGACACAGGAACAGGAGGGCGTTACTCAACTGCTCGAGACTGGGACACAGAAACAGGAGGGCGTCACTCAACTGCTCGAGACTGGGACACAGAAACAGGAGGGCGTCACTCAACTGCTCGAGACTGGGATACGGGAACAGGAGGGCGTCACTCAACTGCACGAGACTGGGACACAGGAACAGGAGGCAGGCATTCAACTGCTCGAGAGTGGGACAAAGGAACAGAAGGCAGGCACTCAACTGCTCGAGACTGGGACACAGGAACAGGAGGCAGTCATTCAACTGCTCGAGAGTGGGACAAAGGAACAGAAGGCAGGCAGTCAACTGCTCGAGACTGGGACACAGGAACAGGAGGCAGTCATTCAACTGCTCGAGACTGGGACCAAAAAACAGGAGGCAGTCACTCAACTGATTGAGAGTGGGACAAAGGAACAGGAGGCAGGCACTCAACTGCTCGAGACTGGGAAACAGGAACAGGAGGCAGTCATTCAACTGCTCGAGACTGGGACCAAGGAACAGGAGGCAGTGACTCAACTGCTCGAGACTGGGGCCAAGAAACAGGAGGCAGTCACTCAACTGATCGAGACTGGGACACAGGAACAGGAGGCAGTCACTCAACTGCTCGAGACTGGGACACAGGAACAGGAGAGAGTCATTCAAATGCACGAGACTGGGACACAGAAACAGGAGGGCGTCACTCAACTGCTCGCGACTGGGACACAGGAACAGGAGGCAGTCATTCAACTCCTCGAGACTGGGACACAGGAACAGAAGGCAAGCACTCAACTGCTCGAGACTGGGACACAGGAACAGGAGGGCGTTACTCAACTGCTCAAGACTGGGACACAGGAACAGGATGCAGTCATTCAACTGCTCGAGACTGGGACACAGAAACAGGAGGGCGTTACTCAATTGCTCAAGACTGGGACAAAGGAACGGAAGGCAGGCACTCAACTGCTCGAGACTGGGACACAGGAACAGGAGAGAGTCAGTCAACTGCTCGAAACTGGGTCACAGGGACAAGAGGCAGTCACTCAACTGCTCGAGAGAGGGAAACTGGAAAAGGAGGCATCACTCAATCGCTCGAGACTGGGACACAGTAACACGAGGCAGTCATTCAACTGCTCGAGACTGGGTCACAGAAACTGGAGGCATCACTCAATTGCTTGAGACTGGGACACATAAATCAAGAGGTATCACTCAATTGCTCGAAACTGGGACACAGAAACAGGATGGCGTTACACAACTGGTCAAGACTGGGACACAGAAACAGGAGGCAGTCATGCGAGTGCTCGCGACTGGGACACAGGAACAGGAGGGTGTTACTCAACTGCTCAAGACTGGGACACAGGAACAGGAGACAGACATTCAACTGTTCGAGACAGGGTCACAGGAACAGGAAGCAGTCATTAAACTGCACGAGACTGGGACACAGAAACAGGAGGGCGTTACTCAACTGCTGAAGACTGGGACACAGGAACAGGAGGCAGTCATTCAACTGTTCGAGACTGGGACACAGGAACAGGAGGCAGTCATTCAACTGTTCGAGACAGGGATACAGGAACAGGAGGCAGTCACTCAACTGTTCGAGTCTGGGACAGAGGAACAGGAGGCAGTCACTCAACTGCTCGCGATGGGACACAGGAACAGGAGGCAGTCACTCAACTGCTCGAGATGGGACACAGGAACAGGAGGCAGTCACTCAACTGCTCGAGACTGGGACACAGAAACAGGAGGCAGTCACTCAACCGCTCGAAACTGGGACACAGGAACAGGAGGCAGGCACTCAACTGCTCGAGACTGGCACACAGGAATAGAAGGCAGGCACTCAACTGCTCGAGACTGGCACACAGGAATAGAAGGCAGGCACTCAACTGCTCGAGACTGGGACACAGGAACAGAAGGCAGGGACTCAACTGCTCGAGACTGGGACACAGGAACAGGATGCAGTCATTCAACCCCTCGAGACTGGGACACAGGAACAGAAGGCAAGCACTCAACTGCTCGAGACTGGGACACAGGAACAGGAGGGCGTTACTCAACTGCTCAAGACTGGGACACAGGAACAGGATGCAGTCATTCAACTGCTCGAGACTGGGACACAGAAACAGGAGGGCGTTACTCAATTGCTCAAGACTGGGACACAGGAACGGAAGGCAGGCACTCAACTGCTCGAGACTGGGACACAGGAACAGGAGAGAGTCAGTCACCTGCTCGAAACTGGGTCACAGGGACAAGAGGCAGTCACTCAACTGCTCGAGAGAGGGAAACTGGAAAAGGAGGCATCACTCAATCGCTCGAGACTGGGACACAGTAACACGAGGCAGTCATTCAACTGCTCGAGACTGGGTCACAGAAACTGGAGGCATCACTCAATTGCTTGAGACTGGGAAACATAAATCAAGAGGTATCACTCAATTGCTCGAAACTGGGACACAGAAACAGGATGGCGTTACACAACTGGTCAAGACTGGGACACAGAAACAGGAGGCAGTCATGCGAGTGCTCGCGACTGGGACACAGGAACAGGAGGCAGTCACTCAACTGCTCGAGACTGGGACACAGAAACAGGAGGGTGTTACTCAACTGCTCGAGACTGGGACACAGGAACAGGAGGCAGTCATTCAACTGCTCGAGACTGGGACACAGGAACAGGAGGGCATTACTCAACTGCTCAAGACTGGTACACAGGAACAGGAGGCTGTCATTCAACTGTTCGAGACTGGGACACAGGAACAGGAGGGTGTTACTCAGCTGCTGAAGACTGGGACACAGGAACAGGAGGCAGTCATTCAACTGTTCGAGACTGGGACACAGGAACAGGAGGCAGTCATTCAACTGTTCGAGATTGGGACACAGGAACAGGTGGCAGTCATTCAACTGTTCAAGACTGGGACACAGGAACATGAGGGCATTACTCAACTGCTCGAGACTGGGACACAGGAACAGGAGGCTGTCATTCAACAGTTCGAGACTGGGACACAGGAACAGGAGGGTGTTACTCAGCTGCTGAAGACTGGGACACAGGAACAGGAGGCAGTCATTCAACTGTTCGAGACTGGGACACAGGAACAGGAGGCAGTCATTCAACTGTTCGAGACTGGGACAAACGAACAGGTGGCAGTCATTCAACTGTTCAAGACTGGGACATAGGAACATGAGGGCATTACTCCACTGCTCAAGACTGGGACACAGGAACAGGATGCAGTCATTCAACTGCTCGAGACTGGGACACAGAAACAGGAGGGCGTTACTCAATTGCTCAAGAATGGGACACAGGAACAGAAGGCAGGCACTCAACTGCTCGAGAGTGGGACACAGGAACAGGAGAGAGTCAGTCAACTGCTCAAGACTGAGTCACAGAAACTGGGGGCATCACTCAATTGCTTGAGACTGGGACACATAAAACAGGAGGCATGACTCAATTGCTCGAAACTGGGACACAGAAACAGGAGGGCGTTACACAACTGCTCAAGACTGGGACACAGAAACAGGAGGCAGTCATGCGACTGCTCGCGACTGGAACACAGGAACAGGAGGCAGTCACTCAACTGCTCGAGACTGGGACACAGAAAGAGGAGGCAGTCACTCAACTGCACGAAACTTTGACACATGAACAGGAGGCAGTCACTCAACTGCTCGAGACTGGGACACAGAAAGAGGAGGCAGTCATTCAACTGCACGAAACTGGGACACAGGAACAGGAGGCAGTCACTCAACTGCTCGAGACTGGGTCACAGGAACTGGAGAGAGTCATTCAACTGCTCGAGACTGGGATATAGGAACAGGAGGGCGTCACTCAACTGCACGAGACTGGGACACAGGAACAGGAGGCAGGCATTCAACTGCTCGAGAGTGGGACAAAGGAACAGAAGGCAGGCACTCAACTGCTCGAGACTGGGACACAGGAACAGGAGGCAGGCATTCAACTGCTCGAGACTGGGACACAGAAACAGGAGGCAGTCATTCAAGTGCACGAGACTGGGTCTTAGAGACAGGAGGGCGCCACTCAACTGCTCGAGACTGGGATACGGGAACAGGAGGGCGTCACTCAACTGCACGAGACTGGGACACAGAAACAGGAGGGCGTCACTCAACTGCTCGCGACTGGGACACAGGAACAGGAGGCAGTCATTCAACTCCTCGAGACTGGGACACAGGAACAGAAGGCAAGCACTCAACTGCTCGAGACTGGGACACAGGAACAGGAGGGCGTTACTCAACTGCTCGAGACTGGGACACAGAAACAGGAGGGCGTCACTCAACTGCTCGAGACTGGGACACAGAAACAGGAGGGCGTCACTCAACTGCTCGAGACTGGGATACGGGAACAGGAGGGCGTCACTCAACTGCACGAGACTGGGACACAGGAACAGGAGGCAGGCATTCAACTGCTCGAGAGTGGGACAAAGGAACAGAAGGCAGGCACTCAACTGCTCGAGACTGGGACACAGGAACAGGAGGCAGTCATTCAACTGCTCGAGAGTGGGACAAAGGAACAGAAGGCAGGCAGTCAACTGCTCGAGACTGGGACACAGGAACAGGAGGCAGTCATTCAACTGCTCGAGACTGGGACCAAAAAACAGGAGGCAGTCACTCAACTGATTGAGAGTGGGACAAAGGAACAGGAGGCAGGCACTCAACTGCTCGAGACTGGGACACAGGAACAGGAGGCAGTCATTCAACTGCTCGAGACTGGGACCAAGGAACAGGAGGCAGTCACTCAACTGCTCGAGACTGGGGCCAAGAAACAGGAGGCAGTCACTCAACTGATCGAGACTGGGACACAGGAACAGGAGGCAGTCACTCAACTGCTCGAGACTGGGACACAGGAACAGGAGGCAGTCATTCAACTCCTCGAGACTGGGACACAGGAACAGAAGGCAAGCACTCAACTGCTCGAGACTGGGACACAGGAACAGGAGGGCGTTACTCAACTGCTCAAGACTGGGACACAGGAACAGGATGCAGTCATTCAACTGCTCGAGACTGGGACACAGAAACAGGAGGGCGTTACTCAATTGCTCAAGACTGGGACAAAGGAACGGAAGGCAGGCACTCAACTGCTCGAGACTGGGACACAGGAACAGGAGGCAGTCATTCAACTCCTCGAGACTGGGACACAGGAACAGAAGGCAAGCACTCAACTGCTCGAGACTGGGACACAGGAACAGGAGGGCGTTACTCAACTGCTCAAGACTGGGACACAGGAACAGGATGCAGTCATTCAACTGCTCGAGACTGGGACACAGAAACAGGAGGGCGTTACTCAATTGCTCAAGACTGGGACAAAGGAACGGAAGGCAGGCACTCAACTGCTCGAGACTGGGACACAGGAACAGGAGGCAGTCATTCAACTGCTCGAGACTGGGACAAAGGAACAGAAGGCAGGCAGTCAACTGCTCGAGACTGGGACACAGGAACAGGAGGCAGTCATTCAACTGCTCGAGACTGGGACCAAAAAACAGGAGGCAGTCACTCAACTGATTGAGATTGGGACAAAGGAACAGGAGGCAGGCACTCAACTGCTCGAGACTGGGACACAGGAACAGGAGGCAGTCATTCAACTGGTCGAGACTGGGACCAAGGAACAGGAGGCAGTCACTCAACTGCTCGAGACTGGGGCCAAGAAACAGGAGGCAGTCACTCAACTGATCGAGACTGGGACACAGGAACAGGAGGCAGTCACTCAACTGCTCGAGACTGGGACACAGGAACAGGAGAGAGTCATTCAAATGCACGAGACTGGGACACAGAAACAGGAGGGCGTCACTCAACTGCTCGCGACTGGGACACAGGAACAGGAGGCAGTCATTCAACTCCTCGAGACTGGGACACAGGAACAGAAGGCAAGCACTCAACTGCTCGAGACTGGGACACAGGAACAGGAGGGCGTTACTCAACTGCTCAAGACTGGGACACAGGAACAGGATGCAGTCATTCAACTGCTCGAGACTGGGACACAGAAACAGGAGGGCGTTACTCAATTGCTCAAGACTGGGACAAAGGAACGGAAGGCAGGCACTCAACTGCTCGAGACTGGGACACAGGAACAGGAGAGAGTCAGTCAACTGCTCGAAACTGGGTCACAGGGACAAGAGGCAGTCACTCAACTGCTCGAGAGAGGGAAACTGGAAAAGGAGGCATCACTCAATCGCTCGAGACTGGGACACAGTAACACGAGGCAGTCATTCAACTGCTCGAGACTGGGTCACAGAAACTGGAGGCATCACTCAATTGCTTGAGACTGGGACACATAAATCAAGAGGTATCACTCAATTGCTCGAAACTGGGACACAGAAACAGGATGGCGTTACACAACTGGTCAAGACTGGGACACAGAAACAGGAGGCAGTCATGCGAGTGCTCGCGACTGGGACACAGGAACAGGAGGGTGTTACTCAACTGCTCAAGACTGGGACACAGGAACAGGAGACAGACATTCAACTGTTCGAGACAGGGTCACAGGAACAGGAAGCAGTCATTAAACTGCACGAGACTGGGACACAGAAACAGGAGGGCGTTACTCAACTGCTGAAGACTGGGACACAGGAACAGGAGGCAGTCATTCAACTGTTCGAGACTGGGACACAGGAACAGGAGGCAGTCATTCAACTGTTCGAGACAGGGATACAGGAACAGGAGGCAGTCACTCAACTGTTCGAGTCTGGGACAGAGGAACAGGAGGCAGTCACTCAACTGCTCGCGATGGGACACAGGAACAGGAGGCAGTCACTCAACTGCTCGAGATGGGACACAGGAACAGGAGGCAGTCACTCAACTGCTCGAGACTGGGACACAGAAACAGGAGGCAGTCACTCAACCGCTCGAAACTGGGACACAGGAACAGGAGGCAGGCACTCAACTGCTCGAGACTGGCACACAGGAATAGAAGGCAGGCACTCAACTGCTCGAGACTGGCACACAGGAATAGAAGGCAGGCACTCAACTGCTCGAGACTGGGACACAGGAACAGAAGGCAGGGACTCAACTGCTCGAGACTGGGACACAGGAACAGGATGCAGTCATTCAACCCCTCGAGACTGGGACACAGGAACAGAAGGCAAGCACTCAACTGCTCGAGACTGGGACACAGGAACAGGAGGGCGTTACTCAACTGCTGAAGACTGGGACACAGGAACAGGAGGCAGTCATTCAACTGTTCGAGACTGGGACACAGCAACAGGAGGCAGTCATTCAACTGTTCGAGACAGGGATACAGGAACAGGAGGCAGTCACTCAACTGTTCGAGTCTGGGACAGAGGAACAGGAGGCAGTCACTCAACTGCTCGCGATGGGACACAGGAACAGGAGGCAGTCACTCAACTGCTCGAGATGGGACACAGGAACAGGAGGCAGTCACTCAACTGCTCGAGACTGGGACACAGAAACAGGAGGCAGTCACTCAACCGCTCGAAACTGGGACACAGGAACAGGAGGCAGGCACTCAACTGCTCGAGACTGGCACACAGGAATAGAAGGCAGGCACTCAACTGCTCGAGACTGGCACACAGGAATAGAAGGCAGGCACTCAACTGCTCGAGACTGGGACACAGGAACAGAAGGCAGGGACTCAACTGCTCGAGACTGGGACACAGGAACAGGATGCAGTCATTCAACCCCTCGAGACTGGGACACAGGAACAGAAGGCAAGCACTCAACTGCTCGAGACTGGGACACAGGAACAGGAGGGCGTTACTCAACTGCTCAAGACTGGGACACAGGAACAGGATGCAGTCATTCAACTGCTCGAGACTGGGACACAGAAACAGGAGGGCGTTACTCAATTGCTCAAGACTGGGACACAGGAACGGAAGGCAGGCACTCAACTGCTCGAGACTGGGACACAGGAACAGGAGAGAGTCAGTCAACTGCTCGAAACTGGGTCACAGGGACAAGAGGCAGTCACTCAACTGCTCGAGAGAGGGAAACTGGAAAAGGAGGCATCACTCAATCGCTCGAGACTGGGACACAGTAACACGAGGCAGTCATTCAACTGCTCGAGACTGGGTCACAGAAACTGGAGGCATCACTCAATTGCTTGAGACTGGGAAACATAAATCAAGAGGTATCACTCAATTGCTCGAAACTGGGACACAGAAACAGGATGGCGTTACACAACTGGTCAAGACTGGGACACAGAAACAGGAGGCAGTCATGCGAGTGCTCGCGACTGGGACACAGGAACAGGAGGCAGTCACTCAACTGCTCGAGACTGGGACACAGAAACAGGAGGGTGTTACTCAACTGCTCGAGACTGGGACACAGGAACAGGAGGCAGTCATTCAACTGCTCGAGACTGGGACACAGGAACAGGAGGGCATTACTCAACTGCTCAAGACTGGTACACAGGAACAGGAGGCTGTCATTCAACTGTTCGAGACTGGGACACAGGAACAGGAGGGTGTTACTCAGCTGCTGAAGACTGGGACACAGGAACAGGAGGCAGTCATTCAACTGTTCGAGACTGGGACACAGGAACAGGAGGCAGTCATTCAACTGTTCGAGATTGGGACACAGGAACAGGTGGCAGTCATTCAACTGTTCAAGACTGGGACACAGGAACATGAGGGCATTACTCAACTGCTCGAGACTGGGACACAGGAACAGGAGGCTGTCATTCAACAGTTCGAGACTGGGACACAGGAACAGGAGGGTGTTACTCAGCTGCTGAAGACTGGGACACAGGAACAGGAGGCAGTCATTCAACTGTTCGAGACTGGGACACAGGAACAGGAGGCAGTCATTCAACTGTTCGAGACTGGGACAAACGAACAGGTGGCAGTCATTCAACTGTTCAAGACTGGGACATAGGAACATGAGGGCATTACTCCACTGCTCAAGACTGGGACACAGGAACAGGATGCAGTCATTCAACTGCTCGAGACTGGGACACAGAAACAGGAGGGCGTTACTCAATTGCTCAAGAATGGGACACAGGAACAGAAGGCAGGCACTCAACTGCTCGAGAGTGGGACACAGGAACAGGAGAGAGTCAGTCAACTGCTCAAGACTGAGTCACAGAAACTGGGGGCATCACTCAATTGCTTGAGACTGGGACACATAAAACAGGAGGCATGACTCAATTGCTCGAAACTGGGACACAGAAACAGGAGGGCGTTACACAACTGCTCAAGACTGGGACACAGAAACAGGAGGCAGTCATGCGACTGCTCGCGACTGGAACACAGGAACAGGAGGCAGTCACTCAACTGCTCGAGACTGGGACACAGAAAGAGGAGGCAGTCACTCAACTGCACGAAACTTTGACACATGAACAGGAGGCAGTCACTCAACTGCTCGAGACTGGGACACAGAAAGAGGAGGCAGTCATTCAACTGCACGAAACTGGGACACAGGAACAGGAGGCAGTCACTCAACTGCTCGAGACTGGGTCACAGGAACTGGAGAGAGTCATTCAACTGCTCGAGACTGGGATATAGGAACAGGAGGGCGTCACTCAACTGCACGAGACTGGGACACAGGAACAGGAGGCAGGCATTCAACTGCTCGAGAGTGGGACAAAGGAACAGAAGGCAGGCACTCAACTGCTCGAGACTGGGACACAGGAACAGGAGGCAGGCATTCAACTGCTCGAGACTGGGACACAGAAACAGGAGGCAGTCATTCAAGTGCACGAGACTGGGTCTTAGAGACAGGAGGGCGCCACTCAACTGCTCGAGACTGGGATACGGGAACAGGAGGGCGTCACTCAACTGCACGAGACTGGGACACAGAAACAGGAGGGCGTCACTCAACTGCTCGCGACTGGGACACAGGAACAGGAGGCAGTCATTCAACTCCTCGAGACTGGGACACAGGAACAGAAGGCAAGCACTCAACTGCTCGAGACTGGGACACAGGAACAGGAGGGCGTTACTCAACTGCTCAAGACTGGGACACAGGAACAGAAGGCAGGCACTCAACTGCTCGAGACTGGGACACAGAAACAGGAGGCAGTCACTCAACCGCTCGAAACTGGGACACAGGAACAGGAGGCAGGCACTCAACTGCTCGAGACTGGCACACAGGAATAGAAGGCAGGCACTCAACTGCTCGAGACTGGCACACAGGAATAGAAGGCAGGCACTCAACTGCTCGAGACTGGGACACAGGAACAGAAGGCAGGGACTCAACTGCTCGAGACTGGGACACAGGAACAGGATGCAGTCATTCAACCCCTCGAGACTGGGACACAGGAACAGAAGGCAAGCACTCAACTGCTCGAGACTGGGACACAGGAACAGGAGGGCGTTACTCAACTGCTCAAGACTGGGACACAGGAACAGGATGCAGTCATTCAACTGCTCGAGACTGGGACACAGAAACAGGAGGGCGTTACTCAATTGCTCAAGACTGGGACACAGGAACGGAAGGCAGGCACTCAACTGCTCGAGACTGGGACACAGGAACAGGAGAGAGTCAGTCAACTGCTCGAAACTGGGTCACAGGGACAAGAGGCAGTCACTCAACTGCTCGAGAGAGGGAAACTGGAAAAGGAGGCATCACTCAATCGCTCGAGACTGGGACACAGTAACACGAGGCAGTCATTCAACTGCTCGAGACTGGGTCACAGAAACTGGAGGCATCACTCAATTGCTTGAGACTGGGAAACATAAATCAAGAGGTATCACTCAATTGCTCGAAACTGGGACACAGAAACAGGATGGCGTTACACAACTGGTCAAGACTGGGACACAGAAACAGGAGGCAGTCATGCGAGTGCTCGCGACTGGGACACAGGAACAGGAGGCAGTCACTCAACTGCTCGAGACTGGGACACAGAAACAGGAGGGTGTTACTCAACTGCTCGAGACTGGGACACAGGAACAGGAGGCAGTCATTCAACTGCTCGAGACTGGGACACAGGAACAGGAGGGCATTACTCAACTGCTCAAGACTGGTACACAGGAACAGGAGGCTGTCATTCAACTGTTCGAGACTGGGACACAGGAACAGGAGGGTGTTACTCAGCTGCTGAAGACTGGGACACAGGAACAGGAGGCAGTCATTCAACTGTTCGAGACTGGGACACAGGAACAGGAGGCAGTCATTCAACTGTTCGAGATTGGGACACAGGAACAGGTGGCAGTCATTCAACTGTTCAAGACTGGGACACAGGAACATGAGGGCATTACTCAACTGCTCGAGACTGGGACACAGGAACAGGAGGCTGTCATTCAACAGTTCGAGACTGGGACACAGGAACAGGAGGGTGTTACTCAGCTGCTGAAGACTGGGACACAGGAACAGGAGGCAGTCATTCAACTGTTCGAGACTGGGACACAGGAACAGGAGGCAGTCATTCAACTGTTCGAGACTGGGACAAACGAACAGGTGGCAGTCATTCAACTGTTCAAGACTGGGACATAGGAACATGAGGGCATTACTCCACTGCTCAAGACTGGGACACAGGAACAGGATGCAGTCATTCAACTGCTCGAGACTGGGACACAGAAACAGGAGGGCGTTACTCAATTGCTCAAGAATGGGACACAGGAACAGAAGGCAGGCACTCAACTGCTCGAGAGTGGGACACAGGAACAGGAGAGAGTCAGTCAACTGCTCAAGACTGAGTCACAGAAACTGGGGGCATCACTCAATTGCTTGAGACTGGGACACATAAAACAGGAGGCATGACTCAATTGCTCGAAACTGGGACACAGAAACAGGAGGGCGTTACACAACTGCTCAAGACTGGGACACAGAAACAGGAGGCAGTCATGCGACTGCTCGCGACTGGAACACAGGAACAGGAGGCAGTCACTCAACTGCTCGAGACTGGGACACAGAAAGAGGAGGCAGTCACTCAACTGCACGAAACTTTGACACAGGAACAGGAGGCAGTCACTCAACTGCTCGAGACTGGGTCACAGGAACTGGAGAGAGTCATTCAAATGCACGAGACTGGGACACAGAAACAGGAGGGCGTCACTCAACTGCTCGAGACTGGGACACAGAAACAGGAGGGCATCACTCAACTGCTCAAGACTGGGATACAGGAACAGGAGGGCGTCACTCAACTGCACGAGACTGGGACACAGGAACAGGAGGCAGGAATTCAACTGCTCGAGAGTGGGACAAAGGAACAGAAGGCAGGCACTCAACTGCTCGAGACTGGGACACAGGAACAGGAGGCAGTCACTCAACTGCTCGAGACTGGGACACAGAAAGAGGAGGCAGTCATTCAACTGCACGAAACTGGGACACAGGAACAGGAGGCAGTCACTCAACTGCTCGAGACTGGGTCACAGGAACTGGAGAGAGTCATTCAAATGCACGAGACTGGGACACAGAAACAGGAGGGCGTCACTCAACTGCTCGAGACTGGGACACAGAAACAGGAGGGCGTCACTCAACTGCTCGAGACTGGGATACGGGAACAGGAGGGCGTCACTCAACTGCACGAGACTGGGACACAGGAACAGGAGGCAGGCATTCAACTGCTCGAGAGTGGGACAAAGGAACAGAAGGCAGGCACTCAACTGCTCGAGACTGGGACACAGGAACAGGAGGCAGTCATTCAACTGCTCGAGAGTGGGACAAAGGAACAGAAGGCAGGCAGTCAACTGCTCGAGACTGGGACACAGGAACAGGAGGCAGTCATTCAACTGCTCGAGACTGGGACCAAAAAACAGGAGGCAGTCACTCAACTGATTGAGATTGGGACAAAGGAACAGGAGGCAGGCACTCAACTGCTCGAGACTGGGACACAGGAACAGGAGGCAGTCATTCAACTGCTCGAGACTGGGACCAAGGAACAGGAGGCAGTCACTCAACTGCTCGAGACTGGGGCCAAGAAACAGGAGGCAGTCACTCAACTGATCGAGACTGGGACACAGGAACAGGAGGCAGTCACTCAACTGCTCGAGACTGGGACACAGGAACAGGAGAGAGTCATTCAAATGCACGAGACTGGGACACAGAAACAGGAGGGCGTCACTCAACTGCTCGCGACTGGGACACAGGAACAGGAGGCAGTCATTCAACTCCTCGAGACTGGGACACAGGAACAGAAGGCAAGCACTCAACTGCTCGAGACTGGGACACAGGAACAGGAGGGCGTTACTCAACTGCTCAAGACTGGGACACAGGAACAGGATGCAGTCATTCAACTGCTCGAGACTGGGACACAGAAACAGGAGGGCGTTACTCAATTGCTCAAGACTGGGACAAAGGAACGGAAGGCAGGCACTCAACTGCTCGAGACTGGGACACAGGAACAGGAGAGAGTCAGTCAACTGCTCGAAACTGGGTCACAGGGACAAGAGGCAGTCACTCAACTGCTCGAGAGAGGGAAACTGGAAAAGGAGGCATCACTCAATCGCTCGAGACTGGGACACAGTAACACGAGGCAGTCATTCAACTGCTCGAGACTGGGTCACAGAAACTGGAGGCATCACTCAATTGCTTGAGACTGGGACACATAAATCAAGAGGTATCACTCAATTGCTCGAAACTGGGACACAGAAACAGGATGGCGTTACACAACTGGTCAAGACTGGGACACAGAAACAGGAGACAGACATTCAACTGTTCGAGACAGGGTCACAGGAACAGGAAGCAGTCATTAAACTGCACGAGACTGGGACACAGAAACAGGAGGGCGTTACTCAACTGCTGAAGACTGGGACACAGGAACAGGAGGCAGTCATTCAACTGTTCGAGACTGGGACACAGGAACAGGAGGCAGTCATTCAACTGTTCGAGACAGGGATACAGGAACAGGAGGCAGTCATTCAACTGCTCGAGACTGGGACACAGGAACAGGAGGGCATTACTCAACTGCTCAAGACTGGTACACAGGAACAGGAGGCTGTCATTCAACTGTTCGAGACTGGGACACAGGAACAGGAGGGTGTTACTCAGCTGCTGAAGACTGGGACACAGGAACAGGAGGCAGTCATTCAAGTGTTCGAGACTGGGACACAGGAACAGGAGGCAGTCATTCAACTGTTCGAGATTGGGACACAGGAACAGGTGGCAGTCATTCAACTGTTCAAGACTGGGACACAGGAACATGAGGGCATTACTCAACTGCTCGAGACTGGGACACAGGAACAGGAGGCTGTCATTCAACAGTTCGAGACTGGGACACAGGAACAGGAGGGTATTACTCAGCTGCTGAAGACTGGGACACAGGAACAGGAGGCAGTCATTCAACTGTTCGAGACTGGGACACAGGAACAGGAGGCAGTCATTCAACTGTTCGAGACTGGGACAAACGAACAGGTGGCAGTCATTCAACTGTTCAAGACTGGGACATAGGAACATGAGGGCATTACTCCACTGCTCAAGACTGGGACACAGGAACAGGATGCAGTCATTCAACTGCTCGAGACTGGGACACAGAAACAGGAGGGCGTTACTCAATTGCTCAAGAATGGGACACAGGAACAGAAGGCAGGCACTCAACTGCTCGAGAGTGGGACACAGGAACAGGAGAGAGTCAGTCAACTGCTCAAGACTGAGTCACAGAAACTGGGGGCATCACTCAATTGCTTGAGACTGGGACACATAAAACAGGAGGCATGACTCAATTGCTCGAAACTGGGACACAGAAACAGGAGGGCGTTACACAACTGCTCAAGACTGGGACACAGAAACAGGAGGCAGTCATGCGACTGCTCGCGACTGGAACACAGGAACAGGAGGCAGTCACTCAACTGCTCGAGACTGGGACACAGAAAGAGGAGGCAGTCACTCAACTGCACGAAACTTTGACACAGGAACAGGAGGCAGTCACTCAACTGCTCGAGACTGGGTCACAGGAACTGGAGAGAGTCATTCAAATGCACGAGACTGGGACACAGAAACAGGAGGGCGTCACTCAACTGCTCGAGACTGGGACACAGAAACAGGAGGGCATCACTCAACTGCTCAAGACTGGGATACAGGAACAGGAGGGCGTCACTCAACTGCACGAGACTGGGACACAGGAACAGGAGGCAGGAATTCAACTGCTCGAGAGTGGGACAAAGGAACAGAAGGCAGGCACTCAACTGCTCGAGACTGGGACACAGGAACAGGAGGCAGTCACTCAACTGCTCGAGACTGGGACACAGAAAGAGGAGGCAGTCATTCAACTGCACGAAACTGGGACACAGGAACAGGAGGCAGTCACTCAACTGCTCGAGACTGGGTCACAGGAACTGGAGAGAGTCATTCAAATGCACGAGACTGGGACACAGAAACAGGAGGGCGTCACTCAACTGCTCGAGACTGGGACACAGAAACAGGAGGGCGTCACTCAACTGCTCGAGACTGGGATACGGGAACAGGAGGGCGTCACTCAACTGCACGAGACTGGGACACAGGAACAGGAGGCAGGCATTCAACTGCTCGAGAGTGGGACAAAGGAACAGAAGGCAGGCACTCAACTGCTCGAGACTGGGACACAGGAACAGGAGGCAGTCATTCAACTGCTCGAGAGTGGGACAAAGGAACAGAAGGCAGGCAGTCAACTGCTCGAGACTGGGACACAGGAACAGGAGGCAGTCATTCAACTGCTCGAGACTGGGACAAAGGAACAGAAGGCAGGCAGTCAACTGCTCGAGACTGGGACACAGGAACAGGAGGCAGTCATTCAACTGCTCGAGACTGGGACCAAAAAACAGGAGGCAGTCACTCAACTGATTGAGATTGGGACAAAGGAACAGGAGGCAGGCACTCAACTGCTCGAGACTGGGACACAGGAACAGGAGGCAGTCATTCAACTGGTCGAGACTGGGACCAAGGAACAGGAGGCAGTCACTCAACTGCTCGAGACTGGGGCCAAGAAACAGGAGGCAGTCACTCAACTGATCGAGACTGGGACACAGGAACAGGTGGCAGTCACTCAACTGCTCGAGACTGGGACACAGGAACAGGAGAGAGTCATTCAAATGCACGAGACTGGGACACAGAAACAGGAGGGCGTCACTCAACTGCTCGCGACTGGGACACAGGAACAGGAGGCAGTCATTCAACTCCTCGAGACTGGGACACAGGAACAGAAGGCAAGCACTCAACTGCTCGAGACTGGGACACAGGAACAGGAGGGCGTTACTCAACTGCTCAAGACTGGGACACAGGAACAGGATGCAGTCATTCAACTGCTCGAGACTGGGACACAGAAACAGGAGGGCGTTACTCAATTGCTCAAGACTGGGACAAAGGAACGGAAGGCAGGCACTCAACTGCTCGAGACTGGGACACAGGAACAGGAGAGAGTCAGTCAACTGCTCGAAACTGGGTCACAGGGACAAGAGGCAGTCACTCAACTGCTCGAGAGAGGGAAACTGGAAAAGGAGGCATCACTCAATCGCTCGAGACTGGGACACAGTAACACGAGGCAGTCATTCAACTGCTCGAGACTGGGTCACAGAAACTGGAGGCATCACTCAATTGCTTGAGACTGGGACACATAAATCAAGAGGTATCACTCAATTGCTCGAAACTGGGACACAGAAACAGGATGGCGTTACACAACTGGTCAAGACTGGGACACAGAAACAGGAGGCAGTCATGCGAGTGCTCGCGACTGGGACACAGGAACAGGAGGGTGTTACTCAACTGCTCAAGACTGGGACACAGGAACAGGAGACAGACATTCAACTGTTCGAGACAGGGTCACAGGAACAGGAAGCAGTCATTAAACTGCACGAGACTGGGACACAGAAACAGGAGGGCGTTACTCAACTGCTGAAGACTGGGACACAGGAACAGGAGGCAGTCATTCAACTGTTCGAGACTGGGACACAGGAACAGGAGGCAGTCATTCAACTGTTCGAGACAGGGATACAGGAACAGGAGGCAGTCACTCAACTGTTCGAGTCTGGGACAGAGGAACAGGAGGCAGTCACTCAACTGCTCGAGATGGGACACAGGAACAGGAGGCAGTCACTCAACTGCTCGAGATGGGACACAGGAACAGGAGGCAGTCACTCAACTGCTCGAGACTGGGACACAGAAACAGGAGGCAGTCACTCAACCGCTCGAAACTGGGACACAGGAACAGGAGGCAGGCACTCAACTGCTCGAGACTGGCACACAGGAATAGAAGGCAGGCACTCAACTGCTCGAGACTGGCACACAGGAATAGAAGGCAGGCACTCAACTGCTCGAGACTGGGACACAGGAACAGAAGGCAGGGACTCAACTGCTCGAGACTGGGACACAGGAACAGGATGCAGTCATTCAACTGCTCGAGACTGGGACACAGAAACAGGAGGGCGTTACTCAACTGCTCAGGACTGGGACTCAGGAACAGCAGGCAGGCACTCAACTGCTCGAGACAGGGACACATGAACAGGAGAGAGTCAGTCAACTGCTCGAAACTGGGTCACAGCGACAAGAAGCAGTCACTCAACTGCTCGAGACTGCGAAACAGGAAAAGGAGGCATCACTCAATTGCTCGAGACTGGGACACAGGAACAGGAGGCAGTCATTCAACTGCTCGGGTCTGTGTCAAAGGAACAGGAGGCAGTCTCTCAACTGCTCGAGTGTGGGTCACAGAAACAGGAGGCAGCACTCAATTGCTCGAGACTGGGACACAGGAACAGGAGGCAGTCCTTCAACTGCTTGAGACTGGGACACAGGAACAGGAGGCAGTCACTCAATTACTCGAGACTGGGACACAGAAAAAGGAGGCAGTCATTCGCCTGCTCAAAACTGGTACACAGGAACAGGAGGCAGTCACTCAAATGCTCGAGACTGGGATACAGAAACAGGAGGCAGTCATTCAACTGAACGAGACGGGATCACAGAAACAGGAGTGCGTTACTCAACTGCTCAAGACTGGGACACAGGAACAGAAGGCAGGGACTCAACTACTCAAGACTGGGACACAGGAACAGGAGGCAGTCATTCAACTGCTCGAGACTGGGACACAGGAACACGAGGCAGTCATTCAACCTCTCGAGTCTGGGTCAAAGGAACAGGAGGCAGTCACACAACTGCTCGAGACTGAGTCACAGAAACAGGAGGCATCACTCAATTGCTCGAGACTAGGACACAGGAACAGGAGGCATCACTCGATTGCTCGAGACTGGGACACAGGAACAGGAGGGCGTCACTCAACTGCACGAGACTGGGACACAGAAACAGGAGGCAGTCATTCAACTGCACGAGACTGGGACACACAAACAGGAGGGTGGGACTCAACTGCATGAGACTGGGACACAGGAACAGAAGGCAGGCATTCAGCTGCTCGAGAGTGGGACAAAGGAACAGAAGGCAGGCACTCAACTGCTCGAGACTGGGACACAGGAACAGGAGGCAGGCATTCAACTGCTCGAGACTGGGACACAGAAACAGGAGGCAGTCATTCAACTGCACGAGACTGGGTCACAGAAACAGGAGGGCGTTACTCAACTGCTCAAGAGTGGGACACAGGAACAGAAGGCAGGCACTCAACTGCTCGAGACTGGGACACAGGAACAGGAGGCAGTCATTCAACTGCTCGAGACTGGGACACAGGAACACGAGTCAGTCATTCAACCTCTCGAGTCTGGGTCAAAGTAACAGGAGGAAGTCTCTCAACTGCTCGAGACTGGGTCACAGAAACAGGAGGAATCACTCAATTGCTCTAGACTGGGACACAGGTACGGGAGGCATCACTCAATTGCTCGAGACTGGGACACAGAAACAGGAGGGCATTAATCAACTGCTCAAGACTGGTACACAGGAACAGGAGGCAGTCATTCAACTGTTCGAGACTGGGACACAGGAACAGGAGGGTGTTACTCAGCTGCTGAAGACTGGGACACAGGAACAGGAGGCAGTCATTCAACTGTTCGAGACTGGGACACAGGAACAGGAGGCAGTCATTCAACTGTTCAAGACTGGGACACAGGAACATGAGGCAGTCATTCAACTGCTCGAGACTGGGACACAGGAACAGGAGGGGTCACTCAACTGCTCGAGACTGGGACACAGAAACAGGAGGGCATTACTCAACTGCTCGAGACTGGGACACAGGAACAGGAGGCAGTCAGTCAACTGCTCGAGTCTGGGAACAGAAACAGGAGGCAGGCACTCAACTGATCGAGACTGGGACACAGGAACAGGAGGCAGTTACTGAACTGCTCAAAACTGGGACACAGGATCAGGACACAGTCATTCAACTGCTCGAGACTGGGACACACAAACAGGAGGGTGGGACTCAACTGCATGAGACTGGGACACAGGAACAGAAGGCAGGCACTCAACTGATCGAGAGTGGGACACAGGAACAGGAGGCAGTCATTCAACTGCTAGAGACTGTGACAAAGGAACTGGAGGCAGTCATTCAACTGCTCAAGACAGGGACACAGGAACAGGACGTAGTCACTCAACTGCACGAGACAGGGACACAGGAACAGGAGGCAGTCACTCAACTGCACGAAACAGGGACACAGGAATACGAGGCAGTCATTCAACTGTTCGAGACAGGGAGACAGGAACAGGAGGCACTCATTCAACTGCTCGAGACTGGGACCAAGGAACAGGAGGCAGTCACTCAACTGCACGAGACGGGGACACAGGAACAGGAGGCAGTCACTCAACTGCACGAGACAGGGACACAGGAACAGGAGGCAGTCACTCAACTGCACGAAACTGGGACACAGGAACAGGAGGCAGTCAATCAACTGCTCGAGACTGGGTCACAGGAACAGGAGAGAGTCAATCAAATGCACGAGACTGGGACACAGAAACAGGAGGGCGTCACTCAACTGCTCGAGATTGGGCACAGAAACAGGAGGGCGTCACTCAACTGCTCGAGACTGGGACACAGGAACAGGAGGGCGTCACTCAACTGCACGAGACTGGGACACAGGAACAGGAGGCAGGCATTCAACTGCTCGACACTGGGACATAGGAACAGGAGGCAGTCACTCAACTGCTCGAGACTGGGAGAAAGGAACAGGAGGCAGTCATTCAACTGCTCGAGAGTGGGACACAGGAACAGGAGGCAGTCACTCAACTGCTCGAAATCTGGACACAGGCACAGGAGGGCGTTACTCAACTGCTCAAGACTGGTACACAGGAACAGGATGCAGTCATTGAAACGCTCGAGACTGGGACACAGAAACAGGAGGGCGTTACTCAATTGCTCAAGACTGGGACACAGGAACAGAAGGCAGGCACCCAGCTGCTCGAGATTGGGACACAGCAACAGGAGAGAGTCAGTCAACTGCTCGAGACTGGGTCACAGAAACTGGGGGCATCACTCAATTGCTTGAGACTGGGACACATAAAACAGGAGGCATCTCTCAATTGCTCGAAACTGGGACACAGAAACAATAGGGCGTTACACAACTGCTCAAGACTGGGACACAGAAACAGGAGGCAGTCATTCAACTGCACGAAACTGGGACACAGGAACAGGAGGCAGTCACTCAACCACTCGAGACTGGGTCACAGGAACTGGAGAGAGTCATTCAAATGCACGAGACTGGGACACAGAAACAGGAGGGCGTCACTCAACTGCTCGAGACTGGGACACAGAATCAGGAGGGCGTCACTCAACTGCTCGAGACTGGGATACAGGAACAGGAGGGCGTCACTCAACTGCACGAGACTGGGACACAGGAACAGGAGGCAGGCATTCAACTGCTCGAGAGTGGGACAAAGAAACAGAAGGCAGGCACTCAACTGCTCGAGACTGGGACACAGGAACAGGAGGCAGTCATTCAACTGCTCGAGAGTGGGACAAAGGAACTGGAGGCAGTCATTCAACTGCTCAAGACTGGGACACAGGAACAGGAGGGAGTCACTCAACTGCTCGAGACTGGGACACAGAAACATGAGGCAGTCACTCAACTGCTTGAGACTGGGACACAGGAACAGGATGCAGTCACTCAACCGCTCGAAACTGGGACACACGAACAGGAGGCAGTCACTCAACTGCTCGTGACTGGGACACAGGAAAAGAAGGCAGGCACTCAACTGCTGGAGACTGGGACACAGGAACAGGAGGCAGTCACTCAACTGCTCGAGACTGGGACACTGGAACAGGAGGCTGTCACTATAGTGCTCGAAACTGTGACCCAGGAACAGGAGGCAGTCACTCAACTGCTCAAAATTGGGACACAGGATCAGGACACAGTCATTCAACTGCTCGAGACTGGGAACAGGAACAGAAGGCAGGCACTCAACTGATCGAGACTGGGACACAGGATCAGGAAGCAGTCACTCAACCGTTCGAGACTGGGACACAGGAACAGGAGGCATCACTCAATTGCTTGAGACTGGGACACATAAAACAGGAGGCATCACTCAATTGCTCGAAACTGGGAATCCGAAACTGGAGGGCGTTACTCAACTGCACAAGACTGGGACACAGAAACAGGAGGGCGTTACTCAACTGCTGAAGACTGGGACACAGGCACAGGAGGCAGTCATTCAACTGTTCAAGACTGGGACACAGGAACAGGAGGCAGTCATTCAACTGTTCGAGACTTGGATACAGGAACAGGAGGCAGTCACTCAACTGTTCGAGACTGGGACACAGGAACAGGAGGCAGTCACTCAACTGCTCGAAACTGGGACACAAGGAACAGGAGGCAGTCATTCAACTGTTCGAGACTGGGATACAGGAACAGGAGGCATCACTCAATTGCTTGACACTGGGACACAGGAACACGAGGCTGTCATTCAACTGCTCGAGACTTGGTCACAGAAACTGGAGGCATCAGTCAATTGCTTGAGACTGGGACACAAAAAACAGGAGGCATCACTCAATTCCTCGAAACTGGGACACAGAAACAGGAGGGCGTTACTCAACTGGTCAAGACTGGGACACAGAAACAGGAGGCAGTCATGCGACTGCTCGAGACTGGGACACAGGAACAGGAGGCAGTCATTCAACTGCTCAAGACTGGGACACAGGAACAGGAGGCAGACATTCAACTGTTCGAGACAGGGTCACAGGAACAGGAGGCAGTCATTCAACTGTTCGAGACTGGGATACAGGAACAGGAGGCAGTCACTCAACTGCTAGAGACTGTGACAAAGGAACTGGAGGCAGTCATTCAACTGCTCAAGACAGGGACACAGGAACAGGACGTAGTCACTCAACTGCACGAGACAGGGACACAGGAACAGGAGGCAGTCACTCAACTGCACGAAACAGGGACACAGGAATACGAGGCAGTCATTCAACTGTTCGAGACAGGGAGACAGGAACAGGAGGCACTCATTCAACTGCTCGAGACTGGGACCAAGGAACAGGAGGCAGTCACTCAACTGCACGAGACGGGGACACAGGAACAGGAGGCAGTCACTCAACTGCACGAGACAGGGACACAGGAACAGGAGGCAGTCACTCAACTGCACGAAACTGGGGCACAGGAACAGGAGGCAGTCACTCAACTGCTCGAGACTGGGTCACAGGAACAGGAGAGAGTCAATCAAATGCACGAGACGGGGACACAGAAACAGGAGGGCGGCACTCAACTGCTCGAGATTGGGCACAGAAACAGGAGGGCATCACTCAACTGCTCGAGACTGGGACACAGGAACAGGAGGGCGTCACTCAACTGCACGAGACTGGGACACAGGAACAGGAGGCAGGCATTCAACTGCTCGACACTGGGACATAGGAACAGGAGGCAGTCACTCAACTGCTCGAGACTGGGAGAAAGGAACAGGAGGCAGTCATTCAACTGCTCGAGAGTGGGACACAGGAACAGGAGGCAGTCACTCAACTGCTCGAAATCTGGACACAGGAACAGGAGGGCGTTACTCAACTGCTCAAGACTGGTACACAGGAACAGGATGCAGTCATTGAAACGCTCGAGACTGGGACACAGAAACAGGAGGGCGTTACTCAATTGCTCAAGACTGGGACACAGGAACAGAAGGCAGGCACCCAGCTGCTCGAGACTGGGACACAGCAACAGGAGAGAGTCAGTCAACTGCTCGAGACTGGGTCACAGAAACTGGGGGCATCACTCAATTGCTTGAGACTGGGACACATAAAACAGGAGGCATCACTCAATTGCTCGAAACTGGGACACAGAAACAATAGGGCGTTACACAACTGCTCAAGACTGGGACACAGAAACAGGAGGCAGTCATTCAACTGCACGAAACTGGGACACAGGAACAGGAGGCAGTCACTCAACCACTCGAGACTGGGTCACAGGAACTGGAGAGAGTCATTCAAATGCACGAGACTGGGACACAGAAACAGGAGGGCGTCACTCAACTGCTCGAGACTGGGACACGGAATCAGGAGGGCGTCACTCAACTGCTCGAGACTGGGATACAGGAACAGGAGGGCGTCACTCAACTGCACGAGACTGGGACACAGGAACAGGAGGCAGGCATTCAACTGCTTGAGAGTGGGACAAAGAAACAGAAGGCAGGCACTCAACTGCTCGAGACTGGGACACAGGAACAGGAGGCAGTCATTCAACTGCTCGAGAGTGGGACAAAGGAACTGGAGGCAGTCATTCAACTGCTCAAGACTGGGACACAGGAACAGGAGGGAGTCACTCAACTGCTCGAGACTGGGACACAGAAACATGAGGCAGTCACTCAACTGCTTGAGACTGGGACACAGGAACAGGATGCAGTCACTCAACCGCTCGAAACTGGGACACACGAACAGGAGGCAGTCACTCAACTGCTCGTGACTGGGACACAGGAAAAGAAGGCAGGCACTCAACTGCTGGAGACTGGGACACAGGAACAGGAGGCAGTCACTCAACTGCTCGAGACTGGGACACTGGAACAGGAGGCTGTCACTATAGTGCTCGAAACTGTGACCCAGGAACAGGAGGCAGTCACTCAACTGCTCAAAACTGGGACACAGGATCAGGACACAGTCATTCAACTGCTCGAGACTGGGAACAGGAACAGAAGGCAGGCACTCAACTGATCGAGACTGGGACACAGGATCAGGAAGCAGTCACTCAACCGTTCGAGACTGGGACACAGGAACAGGAGGCATCACTCAATTGCTTGAGACTGGGACACATAAAACAGGAGGCATCACTCAATTGCTCGAAACTGGGAATCCGAAACTGGAGGGCGTTACTCAACTGCACAAGACTGGGACACAGAAACAGGAGGGCGTTACTCAACTGCTGAAGACTGGGACACAGGCACAGGAGGCAGTCATTCAACTGTTCAAGACTGGGACACAGGAACAGGAGGCAGTCATTCAACTGTTCGAGACTTGGATACAGGAACAGGAGGCAGTCACTCAACTGTTCGAGACTGGGACACAGGAACAGGAGGCAGTCACTCAACTGCTCGAAACTGGGACACAAGGAACAGGAGGCAGTCATTCAACTGTTCGAGACTGGGATACAGGAACAGGAGGCATCACTCAATTGCTTGACACTGGGACACAGGAACACGAGGCTGTCATTCAACTGCTCGAGACTTGGTCACAGAAACTGGAGGCATCAGTCAATTGCTTGAGACTGGGACACATAAAACAGGAGGCATCACTCAATTCCTCGAAACTGGGACACAGAAACAGGAGGGCGTTACTCAACTGGTCAAGACTGGGACACAGAAACAGGAGGCAGTCATGCGACTGCTCGAGACTGGGACACAGGAACAGGAGGCAGTCATTCAACTGCTCAAGACTGGGACACAGGAACAGGAGGCAGACATTCAACTGTTCGAGACAGGGTCACAGGAACAGGAGGCAGTCATTCAACTGTTCGAGACTGGGATACAGGAACAGGAGGCAGTCACTCAACTGTTCGAGACTGGGACACAGGAACAGGAGACAGTCACTCAACTGCTAGAGACTGTGACAAAGGAACTGGAGGCAGTCATTCAACTGCTCAAGACAGGGACACAGGAACAGGACGTAGTCACTCAACTGCACGAGACAGGGACACAGGAACAGGAGGCAGTCACTCAACTGCACGAAACAGGGACACAGGAATACGAGGCAGTCATTCAACTGTTCGAGACAGGGAGACAGGAACAGGAGGCACTCATTCAACTGCTCGAGACTGGGACCAAGGAACAGGAGGCAGTCACTCAACTGCACGAGACGGGGACACAGGAACAGGAGGCAGTCACTCAACTGCACGAGACAGGGACACAGGAACAGGAGGCAGTCACTCAACTGCACGAAACTGGGACACAGGAACAGGAGGCAGTCACTCAACTGCTCGAGACTGGGTCACAGGAACAGGAGAGAGTCAATCAAATGCACGAGACGGGGACACAGAAACAGGAGGGCGTCACTCAACTGCTCGAGATTGGGCACAGAAACAGGAGGGCGTCACTCAACTGCTCGAGACTGGGACACAGGAACAGGAGGGCGTCACTCAACTGCACGAGACTGGGACACAGGAACAGGAGGCAGGCATTCAACTGCTTGACACTGGGACATAGGAACAGGAGGCAGTCACTCAACTGCTCGAGACTGGGAGAAAGGAACAGGAGGCAGTCATTCAACTGCTCGAGAGTGGGACACAGGAACAGGAGGCAGTCACTCAACTGCTCGAAATCTGGACACAGGAACAGGAGGGCGTTACTCAACTGCTCAAGACTGGTACACAGGAACAGGATGCAGTCATTGAAACGCTCGAGACTGGGACACAGAAACAGGAGGGCGTTACTCAATTGCTCAAGACTGGGACACAGGAACAGAAGGCAGGCACCCAGCTGCTCGAGACTGGGACACTGCAACAGGAGAGAGTCAGTCAACTGCTCGAGACTGGGTCACAGAAACTGGGGGCATCACTCAATTGCTTGAGACTGGGACACATAAAACAGGAGGCATCACTCAATTGCTCGAAACTGGGACACAGAAACAATAGGGCGTTACACAACTGCTCAAGACTGGGACACAGAAACAGGAGGCAGTCATTCAACTGCACGAAACTGGGACACAGGAACAGGAGGCAGTCACTCAACCACTCGAGACTGGGTCACAGGAACTGGAGAGAGTCATTCAAATGCACGAGACTGGGACACAGAAACAGGAGGGCGTCACTCAACTGCTCGAGACTGGGACACAGAATCAGGAGGGCGTCACTCAACTGCTCGAGACTGGGATACAGGAACAGGAGGGCGTCACTCAACTGCACGAGACTGGGACACAGGAACAGGAGGCAGGCATTCAACTGCTCGAGAGTGGGACAAAGAAACAGAAGGCAGGCACTCAACTGCTCGAGACTGGGACACAGGAACAGGAGGCAGTCATTCAACTGCTCGAGAGTGGGACAAAGGAACTGGAGGCAGTCATTCAACTGCTCAAGACTGGGACACAGGAACAGGAGGGAGTCACTCAACTGCTCGAGACTGGGACACAGAAACATGAGGCAGTCACTCAACTGCTTGAGACTGGGACACAGGAACAGGATGCAGTCACTCAACCGCTCGAAACTGGGACACACGAACAGGAGGCAGTCATTCAACTGCTCGAGAGTGGGACAAAGGAACTGGAGGCAGTCATTCAACTGCTCAAGACTGGGACACAGGAACAGGAGGGAGTCACTCAACTGCTCGAGACTGGGACACAGAAACATGAGGCAGTCACTCAACTGCTTGAGACTGGGACACAGGAACAGGATGCAGTCACTCAACCGCTCGAAACTGGGACACACGAACAGGAGGCAGTCACTCAACTGCTCGTGACTGGGACACAGGAACATGAGGCAGTCACTCAACTGCTGGAGACTGGGACACAGGAACAGGAGGCAGTCACTCAACTGCTCGAGACTGGGACACTGGAACAGGAGGCTGTCACTATAGTGCTCGAAACTGTGACCCAGGAACAGGAGGCAGTCACTCAACTGCTCAAAATTGGGACACAGGATCAGGACACAGTCATTCAACTGCTCGAGACTGGGAACAGGAACAGAAGGCAGGCACTCAACTGATCGAGACTGGGACACAGGATCAGGAAGCAGTCACTCAACCGTTCGAGACTGGGACACAGGAACAGGAGGCATCACTCAATTGCTTGAGACTGGGACACATAAAACAGGAGGCATCACTCAATTGCTCGAAACTGGGAATCCGAAACTGGAGGGCGTTACTCAACTGCACAAGACTGGGACACAGAAACAGGAGGGCGTTACTCAACTGCTGAAGACTGGGACACAGGCACAGGAGGCAGTCATTCAACTGTTCAAGACTGGGACACAGGAACAGGAGGCAGTCATTCAACTGTTCGAGACTTGGATACAGGAACAGGAGGCAGTCACTCAACTGTTCGAGACTGGGACACAGGAACAGGAGGCAGTCACTCAACTGCTCGAAACTGGGACACAAGGAACAGGAGGCAGTCATTCAACTGTTCGAGACTGGGATACAGGAACAGGAGGCATCACTCAATTGCTTGACACTGGGACACAGGAACACGAGGCTGTCATTCAACTGCTCGAGACTTGGTCACAGAAACTGGAGGCATCAGTCAATTGCTTGAGACTGGGACACAAAAAACAGGAGGCATCACTCAATTCCTCGAAACTGGGACACAGAAACAGGAGGGCGTTACTCAACTGGTCAAGACTGGGACACAGAAACAGGAGGCAGTCATGCGACTGCTCGAGACTGGGACACAGGAACAGGAGGCAGTCATTCAACTGCTCAAGACTGGGACACAGGAACAGGAGGCAGACATTCAACTGTTCGAGACAGGGTCACAGGAACAGGAGGCAGTCATTCAACTGTTCGAGACTGGGATACAGGAACAGGAGGCAGTCACTCAACTGCTAGAGACTGTGACAAAGGAACTGGAGGCAGTCATTCAACTGCTCAAGACAGGGACACAGGAACAGGACGTAGTCACTCAACTGCACGAGACAGGGACACAGGAACAGGAGGCAGTCACTCAACTGCACGAAACAGGGACACAGGAATACGAGGCAGTCATTCAACTGTTCGAGACAGGGAGACAGGAACAGGAGGCACTCATTCAACTGCTCGAGACTGGGACCAAGGAACAGGAGGCAGTCACTCAACTGCACGAGACGGGGACACAGGAACAGGAGGCAGTCACTCAACTGCACGAGACAGGGACACAGGAACAGGAGGCAGTCACTCAACTGCACGAAACTGGGGCACAGGAACAGGAGGCAGTCACTCAACTGCTCGAGACTGGGTCACAGGAACAGGAGAGAGTCAATCAAATGCACGAGACGGGGACACAGAAACAGGAGGGCGTCACTCAACTGCTCGAGATTGGGCACAGAAACAGGAGGGCATCACTCAACTGCTCGAGACTGGGACACAGGAACAGGAGGGCGTCACTCAACTGCACGAGACTGGGACACAGGAACAGGAGGCAGGCATTCAACTGCTCGACACTGGGACATAGGAACAGGAGGCAGTCACTCAACTGCTCGAGACTGGGAGAAAGGAACAGGAGGCAGTCATTCAACTGCTCGAGAGTGGGACACAGGAACAGGAGGCAGTCACTCAACTGCTCGAAATCTGGACACAGGAACAGGAGGGCGTTACTCAACTGCTCAAGACTGGTACACAGGAACAGGATGCAGTCATTGAAACGCTCGAGACTGGGACACAGAAACAGGAGGGCGTTACTCAATTGCTCAAGACTGGGACACAGGAACAGAAGGCAGGCACCCAGCTGCTCGAGACTGGGACACAGCAACAGGAGAGAGTCAGTCAACTGCTCGAGACTGGGTCACAGAAACTGGGGGCATCACTCAATTGCTTGAGACTGGGACACATAAAACAGGAGGCATCACTCAATTGCTCGAAACTGGGACACAGAAACAATAGGGCGTTACACAACTGCTCAAGACTGGGACACAGAAACAGGAGGCAGTCATTCAACTGCACGAAACTGGGACACAGGAACAGGAGGCAGTCACTCAACCACTCGAGACTGGGTCACAGGAACTGGAGAGAGTCATTCAAATGCACGAGACTGGGACACAGAAACAGGAGGGCGTCACTCAACTGCTCGAGACTGGGACACGGAATCAGGAGGGCGTCACTCAACTGCTCGAGACTGGGATACAGGAACAGGAGGGCGTCACTCAACTGCACGAGACTGGGACACAGGAACAGGAGGCAGGCATTCAACTGCTTGAGAGTGGGACAAAGAAACAGAAGGCAGGCACTCAACTGCTCGAGACTGGGACACAGGAACAGGAGGCAGTCATTCAACTGCTCGAGAGTGGGACAAAGGAACTGGAGGCAGTCATTCAACTGCTCAAGACTGGGACACAGGAACAGGAGGGAGTCACTCAACTGCTCGAGACTGGGACACAGAAACATGAGGCAGTCACTCAACTGCTTGAGACTGGGACACAGGAACAGGATGCAGTCACTCAACCGCTCGAAACTGGGACACACGAACAGGAGGCAGTCACTCAACTGCTCGTGACTGGGACACAGGAAAAGAAGGCAGGCACTCAACTGCTGGAGACTGGGACACAGGAACAGGAGGCAGTCACTCAACTGCTCGAGACTGGGACACTGGAACAGGAGGCTGTCACTATAGTGCTCGAAACTGTGACCCAGGAACAGGAGGCAGTCACTCAACTGCTCAAAACTGGGACACAGGATCAGGACACAGTCATTCAACTGCTCGAGACTGGGAACAGGAACAGAAGGCAGGCACTCAACTGATCGAGACTGGGACACAGGATCAGGAAGCAGTCACTCAACCGTTCGAGACTGGGACACAGGAACAGGAGGCATCACTCAATTGCTTGAGACTGGGACACATAAAACAGGAGGCATCACTCAATTGCTCGAAACTGGGAATCCGAAACTGGAGGGCGTTACTCAACTGCACAAGACTGGGACACAGAAACAGGAGGGCGTTACTCAACTGCTGAAGACTGGGACACAGGCACAGGAGGCAGTCATTCAACTGTTCAAGACTGGGACACAGGAACAGGAGGCAGTCATTCAACTGTTCGAGACTTGGATACAGGAACAGGAGGCAGTCACTCAACTGTTCGAGACTGGGACACAGGAACAGGAGGCAGTCACTCAACTGCTCGAAACTGGGACACAAGGAACAGGAGGCAGTCATTCAACTGTTCGAGACTGGGATACAGGAACAGGAGGCATCACTCAATTGCTTGACACTGGGACACAGGAACACGAGGCTGTCATTCAACTGCTCGAGACTTGGTCACAGAAACTGGAGGCATCAGTCAATTGCTTGAGACTGGGACACATAAAACAGGAGGCATCACTCAATTCCTCGAAACTGGGACACAGAAACAGGAGGGCGTTACTCAACTGGTCAAGACTGGGACACAGAAACAGGAGGCAGTCATGCGACTGCTCGAGACTGGGACACAGGAACAGGAGGCAGTCATTCAACTGCTCAAGACTGGGACACAGGAACAGGAGGCAGACATTCAACTGTTCGAGACAGGGTCACAGGAACAGGAGGCAGTCATTCAACTGTTCGAGACTGGGATACAGGAACAGGAGGCAGTCACTCAACTGTTCGAGACTGGGACACAGGAACAGGAGACAGTCACTCAACTGCTAGAGACTGTGACAAAGGAACTGGAGGCAGTCATTCAACTGCTCAAGACAGGGACACAGGAACAGGACGTAGTCACTCAACTGCACGAGACAGGGACACAGGAACAGGAGGCAGTCACTCAACTGCACGAAACAGGGACACAGGAATACGAGGCAGTCATTCAACTGTTCGAGACAGGGAGACAGGAACAGGAGGCACTCATTCAACTGCTCGAGACTGGGACCAAGGAACAGGAGGCAGTCACTCAACTGCACGAGACGGGGACACAGGAACAGGAGGCAGTCACTCAACTGCACGAGACAGGGACACAGGAACAGGAGGCAGTCACTCAACTGCACGAAACTGGGACACAGGAACAGGAGGCAGTCACTCAACTGCTCGAGACTGGGTCACAGGAACAGGAGAGAGTCAATCAAATGCACGAGACGGGGACACAGAAACAGGAGGGCGTCACTCAACTGCTCGAGATTGGGCACAGAAACAGGAGGGCGTCACTCAACTGCTCGAGACTGGGACACAGGAACAGGAGGGCGTCACTCAACTGCACGAGACTGGGACACAGGAACAGGAGGCAGGCATTCAACTGCTTGACACTGGGACATAGGAACAGGAGGCAGTCACTCAACTGCTCGAGACTGGGAGAAAGGAACAGGAGGCAGTCATTCAACTGCTCGAGAGTGGGACACAGGAACAGGAGGCAGTCACTCAACTGCTCGAAATCTGGACACAGGAACAGGAGGGCGTTACTCAACTGCTCAAGACTGGTACACAGGAACAGGATGCAGTCATTGAAACGCTCGAGACTGGGACACAGAAACAGGAGGGCGTTACTCAATTGCTCAAGACTGGGACACAGGAACAGAAGGCAGGCACCCAGCTGCTCGAGACTGGGACACTGCAACAGGAGAGAGTCAGTCAACTGCTCGAGACTGGGTCACAGAAACTGGGGGCATCACTCAATTGCTTGAGACTGGGACACATAAAACAGGAGGCATCACTCAATTGCTCGAAACTGGGACACAGAAACAATAGGGCGTTACACAACTGCTCAAGACTGGGACACAGAAACAGGAGGCAGTCATTCAACTGCACGAAACTGGGACACAGGAACAGGAGGCAGTCACTCAACCACTCGAGACTGGGTCACAGGAACTGGAGAGAGTCATTCAAATGCACGAGACTGGGACACAGAAACAGGAGGGCGTCACTCAACTGCTCGAGACTGGGACACAGAATCAGGAGGGCGTCACTCAACTGCTCGAGACTGGGATACAGGAACAGGAGGGCGTCACTCAACTGCACGAGACTGGGACACAGGAACAGGAGGCAGGCATTCAACTGCTCGAGAGTGGGACAAAGAAACAGAAGGCAGGCACTCAACTGCTCGAGACTGGGACACAGGAACAGGAGGCAGTCATTCAACTGCTCGAGAGTGGGACAAAGGAACTGGAGGCAGTCATTCAACTGCTCAAGACTGGGACACAGGAACAGGAGGGAGTCACTCAACTGCTCGAGACTGGGACACAGAAACATGAGGCAGTCACTCAACTGCTTGAGACTGGGACACAGGAACAGGATGCAGTCACTCAACCGCTCGAAACTGGGACACACGAACAGGAGGCAGTCACTCAACTGCTCGTGACTGGGACACAGGAAAAGAAGGCAGGCACTCAACTGCTGGAGACTGGGACACAGGAACAGGAGGCAGTCACTCAACTGCTCGAGACTGGGACACTGGAACAGGAGGCTGTCACTCAACTGCTCGAGACTGGGATACAGGAACAGGAGGGCGTCACTCAACTGCACGAGACTGGGACACAGAAACAGGAGGCAGTCATACAACTGCACGAGACTGGGACACACAAACAGAAGGCAGGCACTCAACTGCATGAGACTGGGACACAGAAACAGGAGGCAGTCATTCAACTGCACGAGACTGGGTCACAGAAACAGGAGTGCGTTACTCAACTGCTCAAGAGTGGGACACAGGAACAGAAGGCAGGCACTCAACTGCTCGAGACTGGGACACAGGAACAGGAGGCAGTCATTCAACTGCTCGAGACTGGGACACAGGAACACGAGTCAGTCATTCAACCTCTCGAGTCTGGGTCAAAGTAACAGGAGGAAGTCTCTCAACTGCTCGAGACTGGGTCACAGAAACAGGAGGAATCACTCAATTGCTCTAGACTGGGACACAGGAACGGGAGGCATCACTCAATTGCTCGAGACTGGGACACAGAAACAGGAGGGCATTAATCAACTGCTCAAGACTGGTACACAGGAACAGGAGGCAGTCATTCAACTGTTCGAGACTGGGACACAGGAACAGGAGGGTGTTACTCAGCTGCTGAAGACTGGGACACAGGAACAGGAGGCAGTCATTCAACTGTTCGAGACTGGGACACAGGAACAGGAGGCAGTCATTCAACTGTTCGAGACTGGGACACAGGAACAGGTGGCAGTCATTCAACTGTTCAAGACTGGGACACAGGAACATGAGGCAGTCATTCAACTGCTCGAGACTGGGACACAGGAACAGGAGGGGTCACTCAACTGCTCGAGACTGGGACACAGAAACAGGAGGGCATTACTCAACTGCTCGAGACTGGGACACAGGAACAGGAGGCAGTCAGTCAACTGCTCGAGTCTGGGAACAGAAACAGGAGGCAGGCACTCAATTGATCGAGACTGGGACACAGGAACAGGAGGCAGTTACTGAACTGCTCAAAACTGGGACACAGGATCAGGACACAGTCATTCAACTGCTCGAGACTGGGACACACAAACAGGAGGGTGGGACTCAACTGCATGAGACTGGGACACAGGAACAGAAGGCAGGCACTCAACGGATCGAGAGTGGGACACAGGAACAGGAGGCAGTCATTCAACTGCTAGAGACTGTGACAAAGGAACTGGAGGCAGTCATTCAACTGCTCAAGACAGGGACACAGGAACAGGACGTAGTCACTCAACTGCACGAGACAGGGACACAGGAACAGGAGGCAGTCACTCAGCTGCACGAAACAGGGACACAGGAATACGAGGCAGTCATTCAACTGTTCGAGACAGGGAGACAGGAACAGGAGGCACTCATTCAACTGCCCGAGACTGGGACCAAGGAACAGGAGGCAGTCACTCAACTGCACGAGACGGGGACACAGGAACAGGAGGCAGTCACTCAACTGCACGAGACAGGGACACAGGAACAGGAGGCAGTCACTCAACTGCACGAAACTGGGACACAGGAACAGGAGGCAGTCAATCAACTGCTCGAGACTGGGTCACAGGAACAGGAGAGAGTCAATCAAATGCACGAGACTGGGACACAGAAACAGGAGGGCGTCACTCAACTGCTCGAGATTGGGCACAGAAACAGGAGGGCGTCACTCAACTGCTCGAGACTGGGACACAGGAACAGGAGGGCGTCACTCAACTGCACGAGACTGGGACACAGGAACAGGAGGCAGGCATTCAACTGCTCGACACTGGGACATAGGAACAGGAGGCAGTCACTCAACTGCTCGAGACTGGGAGAAAGGAACAGGAGGCAGTCATTCAACTGCTCGAGAGTGGGACACAGGAACAGGAGGCAGTCACTCAACTGCTCGAAATCTGGACACAGGAACAGGAGGGCGTTACTCAACTGCTCAAGACTGGTACACAGGAACAGGATGCAGTCATTGAAACGCTCGAGACTGGGACACAGAAACAGGAGGGCGTTACTCAATTGCTCAAGACTGGGACACAGGAACAGAAGGCAGGCACCCAGCTGCTCGAGATTGGGACACAGCAACAGGAGAGAGTCAGTCAACTGCTCGAGACTGGGTCACAGAAACTGGGGGCATCACTCAATTGCTTGAGACTGGGACACATAAAACAGGAGGCATCTCTCAATTGCTCGAAACTGGGACACAGAAACAATAGGGCGTTACACAACTGCTCAAGACTGGGACACAGAAACAGGAGGCAGTCATTCAACTGCACGAAACTGGGACACAGGAACAGGAGGCAGTCACTCAACCACTCGAGACTGGGTCACAGGAACTGGAGAGAGTCATTCAAATGCACGAGACTGGGACACAGAAACAGGAGGGCGTCACTCAACTGCTCGAGACTGGGACACAGAATCAGGAGGGCGTCACTCAACTGCTCGAGACTGGGATACAGGAACAGGAGGGCGTCACTCAACTGCACGAGACTGGGACACAGGAACAGGAGGCAGGCATTCAACTGCTCGAGAGTGGGACAAAGAAACAGAAGGCAGGCACTCAACTGCTCGAGACTGGGACACAGGAACAGGAGGCAGTCATTCAACTGCTCGAGAGTGGGACAAAGGAACTGGAGGCAGTCATTCAACTGCTCAAGACTGGGACACAGGAACAGGAGGGAGTCACTCAACTGCTCGAGACTGGGACACAGAAACATGAGGCAGTCACTCAACTGCTTGAGACTGGGACACAGGAACAGGAGGCTGTCACTCAACTGCTCGAGACTGGGATACAGGAACAGGAGGGCGTCACTCAACTGCACGAGACTGGGACACAGAAACAGGAGGCAGTCATACAACTGCACGAGACTGGGACACACAAACAGAAGGCAGGCACTCAACTGCATGAGACTGGGACACAGAAACAGGAGGCAGTCATTCAACTGCACGAGACTGGGTCACAGAAACAGGAGTGCGTTACTCAACTGCTCAAGAGTGGGACACAGGAACAGAAGGCAGGCACTCAACTGCTCGAGACTGGGACACAGGAACAGGAGGCAGTCATTCAACTGCTCGAGACTGGGACACAGGAACACGAGTCAGTCATTCAACCTCTCGAGTCTGGGTCAAAGTAACAGGAGGAAGTCTCTCAACTGCTCGAGACTGGGTCACAGAAACAGGAGGAATCACTCAATTGCTCTAGACTGGGACACAGGAACGGGAGGCATCACTCAATTGCTCGAGACTGGGACACAGAAACAGGAGGGCATTAATCAACTGCTCAAGACTGGTACACAGGAACAGGAGGCAGTCATTCAACTGTTCGAGACTGGGACACAGGAACAGGAGGGTGTTACTCAGCTGCTGAAGACTGGGACACAGGAACAGGAGGCAGTCATTCAACTGTTCGAGACTGGGACACAGGAACAGGAGGCAGTCATTCAACTGTTCGAGACTGGGACACAGGAACAGGTGGCAGTCATTCAACTGTTCAAGACTGGGACACAGGAACATGAGGCAGTCATTCAACTGCTCGAGACTGGGACACAGGAACAGGAGGGGTCACTCAACTGCTCGAGACTGGGACACAGAAACAGGAGGGCATTACTCAACTGCTCGAGACTGGGACACAGGAACAGGAGGCAGTCAGTCAACTGCTCGAGTCTGGGAACAGAAACAGGAGGCAGGCACTCAATTGATCGAGACTGGGACACAGGAACAGGAGGCAGTTACTGAACTGCTCAAAACTGGGACACAGGATCAGGACACAGTCATTCAACTGCTCGAGACTGGGACACACAAACAGGAGGGTGGGACTCAACTGCATGAGACTGGGACACAGGAACAGAAGGCAGGCACTCAACGGATCGAGAGTGGGACACAGGAACAGGAGGCAGTCATTCAACTGCTAGAGACTGTGACAAAGGAACTGGAGGCAGTCATTCAACTGCTCAAGACAGGGACACAGGAACAGGACGTAGTCACTCAACTGCACGAGACAGGGACACAGGAACAGGAGGCAGTCACTCAGCTGCACGAAACAGGGACACAGGAATACGAGGCAGTCATTCAACTGTTCGAGACAGGGAGACAGGAACAGGAGGCACTCATTCAACTGCCCGAGACTGGGACCAAGGAACAGGAGGCAGTCACTCAACTGCACGAGACGGGGACACAGGAACAGGAGGCAGTCACTCAACTGCACGAGACAGGGACACAGGAACAGGAGAGAGTCAATCAAATGCACGAGACTGGGACACAGAAACAGGAGGGCGTCACTCAACTGCTCGAGATTGGGCACAGAAACAGGAGGGCGTCACTCAACTGCTCGAGACTGGGACACAGGAACAGGAGGGCGTCACTCAACTGCACGAGACTGGGACACAGGAACAGGAGGCAGGCATTCAACTGCTCGACACTGGGACATAGGAACAGGAGGCAGTCACTCAACTGCTCGAGACTGGGAGAAAGGAACAGGAGGCAGTCATTCAACTGCTCGAGAGTGGGACACAGGAACAGGAGGCAGTCACTCAACTGCTCGAAATCTGGACACAGGAACAGGAGGGCGTTACTCAACTGCTCAAGACTGGTACACAGGAACAGGATGCAGTCATTGAAACGCTCGAGACTGGGACACAGAAACAGGAGGGCGTTACTCAATTGCTCAAGACTGGGACACAGGAACAGAAGGCAGGCACCCAGCTGCTCGAGATTGGGACACAGCAACAGGAGAGAGTCAGTCAACTGCTCGAGACTGGGTCACAGAAACTGGGGGCATCACTCAATTGCTTGAGACTGGGACACATAAAACAGGAGGCATCTCTCAATTGCTCGAAACTGGGACACAGAAACAATAGGGCGTTACACAACTGCTCAAGACTGGGACACAGAAACAGGAGGCAGTCATTCAACTGCACGAAACTGGGACACAGGAACAGGAGGCAGTCACTCAACCACTCGAGACTGGGTCACAGGAACTGGAGAGAGTCATTCAAATGCACGAGACTGGGACACAGAAACAGGAGGGCGTCACTCAACTGCTCGAGACTGGGACACAGAATCAGGAGGGCGTCACTCAACTGCTCGAGACTGGGATACAGGAACAGGAGGGCGTCACTCAACTGCACGAGACTGGGACACAGGAACAGGAGGCAGGCATTCAACTGCTCGAGAGTGGGACAAAGAAACAGAAGGCAGGCACTCAACTGCTCGAGACTGGGACACAGGAACAGGAGGCAGTCATTCAACTGCTCGAGAGTGGGACAAAGGAACTGGAGGCAGTCATTCAACTGCTCAAGACTGGGACACAGGAACAGGAGGGAGTCACTCAACTGCTCGAGACTGGGACACAGAAACATGAGGCAGTCACTCAACTGCTTGAGACTGGGACACAGGAACAGGATGCAGTCACTCAACCGCTCGAAACTGGGACACACGAACAGGAGGCAGTCACTCAACTGCTCGAGACTGGGACACTGGAACAGGAGGCTGTCACTATAGTGCTCGAAACTGTGACCCAGGAACAGGAGGCAGTCATTCAACTGCTCAAAACTGGGACACAGGATCAGGACACAGTCATTCAACTGCTCGAGACTGGGAACAGGAACAGAAGGCAGGCACTCAACTGATCGAGACTGGGACACAGGATCAGGAAGCAGTCACTCAACCGTTCGAGACTGGGACACAGGAACAGGAGGCATCACTCAATTGCTTGAGACTGGGACACATAAAACAGGAGGCATCACTCAATTGCTCGAAACTGGGAATCCGAAACTGGAGGGCGTTACTCAACTGCACAAGACTGGGACACAGAAACAGGAGGGCGTTACTCAACTGCTGAAGACTGGGACACAGGCACAGGAGGCAGTCATTCAACTGTTCAAGACTGGGACACAGGAACAGGAGGCAGTCATTCAACTGTTCGAGACTTGGATACAGGAACAGGAGGCAGTCACTCAACTGTTCGAGACTGGGACACAGGAACAGGAGGCAGTCACTCAACTGCTCGAAACTGGGACACAAGGAACAGGAGGCAGTCATTCAACTGTTCGAGACTGGGATACAGGAACAGGAGGCATCACTCAATTGCTTGACACTGGGACACAGGAACACGAGGCTGTCATTCAACTGCTCGAGACTTGGTCACAGAAACTGGAGGCATCAGTCAATTGCTTGAGACTGGGACACATAAAACAGGAGGCATCACTCAATTCCTCGAAACTGGGACACAGAAACAGGAGGGCGTTACTCAACTGGTCAAGACTGGGACACAGAAACAGGAGGCAGTCATGCGACTGCTCGAGACTGGGACACAGGAACAGGAGGCAGTCATTCAACTGCTCAAGTCTGGGACACAGGAACAGGAGGCAGACATTCAACTGTTCGTGACAGGGTCACAGGAACAGGAGGCAGTCATTCAACTGTTCGAGACTGGGATACAGGAACAGGAGGCAGTCACTCAACTGTTCGAGACTGGGACACAGGAACAGGAGACAGTCACTCAACTGCTAGAGACTGTGACAAAGGAACTGGAGGCAGTCATTCAACTGCTCAAGACAGGGACACAGGAACAGGACGTAGTCACTCAACTGCACGAGACAGGGGCACAGGAACAGGAGGCAGTCACTCAACTGCACGAAACAGGGACACAGGAATACGAGGCAGTCATTCAACTGTTCGAGACAGGGAGACAGGAACAGGAGGCACTCATTCAACTGCTCGAGACTGGGACCAAGGAACAGGAGGCAGTCACTCAACTGCACGAGACGGGGACACAGGAACAGGAGGCAGTCACTCAACTGCACGAGACAGGGACACAGGAACAGGAGGCAGTCACTCAACTGCACGAAACTGGGGCACAGGAACAGGAGGCAGTCACTCAACTGCTCGAGACTGGGTCACAGGAACAGGAGAGAGTCAATCAAATGCACGAGACGGGGACACAGAAACAGGAGGGCGTCACTCAACTGCTCGAGATTGGGCACAGAAACCGGAGGGCGTCACTCAACTGCTCGAGACTGGGACACAGGAACAGGAGGGCGTCACTCAACTGCACGAGACTGGGACACAGGAACAGGAGGCAGGCATTCAACTGCTCGACACTGGGACATAGGAACAGGAGGCTGTCACTCAACTGCTCGAGACTGGGAGAAAGGAACAGGAGGCAGTCATTCAACTGCTCGAGAGTGGGACACAGGAACAGGAGGCAGTCACTCAACTGCTCGAAATCTGGACACAGGAACAGGAGGGCGTTACTCAACTGCTCAAGACTGGTACACAGGAACAGGATGCAGTCATTGAAACGCTCGAGACTGGGACACAGAAACAGGAGGGCGTTACTCAATTGCTCAAGACTGGGACACAGGAACAGAAGGCAGGCACCCAGCTGCTCGAGACTGGGACACAGCAACAGGAGAGAGTCAGTCAACTGCTCGAGACTGGGTCACAGAAACTGGGGGCATCACTCAATTGCTTGAGACTGGGACACATAAAACAGGAGGCATCACTCAATTGCTCGAAACTGGGACACAGAAACAATAGGGCGTTACACAACTGCTCAAGACTGGGACACAGAAACAGGAGGCAGTCATTCAACTGCACGAAACTGGGACACAGGAACAGGAGGCAGTTACTCAACCACTCGAGACTGGGTCACAGGAACTGGAGAGAGTCATTCAAATGCACGAGACTGGGACACAGAAACAGGAGGGCGTCACTCAACTGCTCGAGACTGGGACACGGAATCAGGAGGGCGTCACTCAACTGCTCGAGACTGGGATACAGGAACAGGAGGGCGTCACTCAACTGCACGAGACTGGGACACAGGAACAGGAGGCAGGCATTCAACTGCTTGAGAGTGGGACAAAGAAACAGAAGGCAGGCACTCAACTGCTCGAGACTGGGACACAGGAACAGGAGGCAGTCATTCAACTGCTCGAGAGTGGGACAAAGGAACTGGAGGCAGTCATTCAACTGCTCAAGACTGGGACACAGGAACAGGAGGGAGTCACTCAACTGCTCGAGACTGGGACACAGAAACATGAGGCAGTCACTCAACTGCTTGAGACTGGGACACAGGAACAGGATGCAGTCACTCAACCGCTCGAAACTGGGACACACGAACAGGAGGCAGTCACTCAACTGCTCGTGACTGGGACACAGGAAAAGAAGGCAGGCACTCAACTGCTGGAGACTGGGACACAGGAACAGGAGGCAGTCACTCAACTGCTCGAGACTGGGACACTGGAACAGGAGGCTGTCACTATAGTGCTCGAAACTGTGACCCAGGAACAGGAGGCAGTCACTCAACTGCTCAAAACTGGGACACAGGATCAGGACACAGTCATTCAACTGCTCGAGACTGGGAACAGGAACAGAAGGCAGGCACTCAACTGATCGAGACTGGGACACAGGATCAGGAAGCAGTCACTCAACCGTTCGAGACTGGGACACAGGAACAGGAGGCATCACTCAATTGCTTGAGACTGGGACACATAAAACAGGAGGCATCACTCAATTGCTCGAAACTGGGAATCCGAAACTGGAGGGCGTTACTCAACTGCACAAGACTGGGACACAGAAACAGGAGGGCGTTACTCAACTGCTGAAGACTGGGACACAGGCACAGGAGGCAGTCATTCAACTGTTCAAGACTGGGACACAGGAACAGGAGGCAGTCATTCAACTGTTCGAGACTTGGATACAGGAACAGGAGGCAGTCACTCAACTGTTCGAGACTGGGACACAGGAACAGGAGGCAGTCACTCAACTGCTCGAAACTGGGACACAAGGAACAGGAGGCAGTCATTCAACTGTTCGAGACTGGGATACAGGAACAGGAGGCATCACTCAATTGCTTGACACTGGGACACAGGAACACGAGGCTGTCATTCAACTGCTCGAGACTTGGTCACAGAAACTGGAGGCATCAGTCAATTGCTTGAGACTGGGACACATAAAACAGGAGGCATCACTCAATTCCTCGAAACTGGGACACAGAAACAGGAGGGCGTTACTCAACTGGTCAAGACTGGGACACAGAAACAGGAGGCAGTCATGCGACTGCTCGAGACTGGGACACAGGAACAGGAGGCAGTCATTCAACTGCTCAAGACTGGGACACAGGAACAGGAGGCAGACATTCAACTGTTCGAGACAGGGTCACAGGAACAGGAGGCAGTCATTCAACTGTTCGAGACTGGGATACAGGAACAGGAGGCAGTCACTCAACTGTTCGAGACTGGGACACAGGAACAGGAGACAGTCACTCAACTGCTAGAGACTGTGACAAAGGAACTGGAGGCAGTCATTCAACTGCTCAAGACAGGGACACAGGAACAGGACGTAGTCACTCAACTGCACGAGACAGGGACACAGGAACAGGAGGCAGTCACTCAACTGCACGAAACAGGGACACAGGAATACGAGGCAGTCATTCAACTGTTCGAGACAGGGAGACAGGAACAGGAGGCACTCATTCAACTGCTCGAGACTGGGACCAAGGAACAGGAGGCAGTCACTCAACTGCACGAGACGGGGACACAGGAACAGGAGGCAGTCACTCAACTGCACGAGACAGGGACACAGGAACAGGAGGCAGTCACTCAACTGCACGAAACTGGGACACAGGAACAGGAGGCAGTCACTCAACTGCTCGAGACTGGGTCACAGGAACAGGAGAGAGTCAATCAAATGCACGAGACGGGGACACAGAAACAGGAGGGCGTCACTCAACTGCTCGAGATTGGGCACAGAAACAGGAGGGCGTCACTCAACTGCTCGAGACTGGGACACAGGAACAGGAGGGCGTCACTCAACTGCACGAGACTGGGACACAGGAACAGGAGGCAGGCATTCAACTGCTTGACACTGGGACATAGGAACAGGAGGCAGTCACTCAACTGCTCGAGACTGGGAGAAAGGAACAGGAGGCAGTCATTCAACTGCTCGAGAGTGGGACACAGGAACAGGAGGCAGTCACTCAACTGCTCGAAATCTGGACACAGGAACAGGAGGGCGTTACTCAACTGCTCAAGACTGGTACACAGGAACAGGATGCAGTCATTGAAACGCTCGAGACTGGGACACAGAAACAGGAGGGCGTTACTCAATTGCTCAAGACTGGGACACAGGAACAGAAGGCAGGCACCCAGCTGCTCGAGACTGGGACACTGCAACAGGAGAGAGTCAGTCAACTGCTCGAGACTGGGTCACAGAAACTGGGGGCATCACTCAATTGCTTGAGACTGGGACACATAAAACAGGAGGCATCACTCAATTGCTCGAAACTGGGACACAGAAACAATAGGGCGTTACACAACTGCTCAAGACTGGGACACAGAAACAGGAGGCAGTCATTCAACTGCACGAAACTGGGACACAGGAACAGGAGGCAGTCACTCAACCACTCGAGACTGGGTCACAGGAACTGGAGAGAGTCATTCAAATGCACGAGACTGGGACACAGAAACAGGAGGGCGTCACTCAACTGCTCGAGACTGGGACACAGAATCAGGAGGGCGTCACTCAACTGCTCGAGACTGGGATACAGGAACAGGAGGGCGTCACTCAACTGCACGAGACTGGGACACAGGAACAGGAGGCAGGCATTCAACTGCTCGAGAGTGGGACAAAGAAACAGAAGGCAGGCACTCAACTGCTCGAGACTGGGACACAGGAACAGGAGGCAGTCATTCAACTGCTCGAGAGTGGGACAAAGGAACTGGAGGCAGTCATTCAACTGCTCAAGACTGGGACACAGGAACAGGAGGGAGTCACTCAACTGCTCGAGACTGGGACACAGAAACATGAGGCAGTCACTCAACTGCTTGAGACTGGGACACAGGAACAGGATGCAGTCACTCAACCGCTCGAAACTGGGACACACGAACAGGAGGCAGTCACTCAACTGCTCGTGACTGGGACACAGGAAAAGAAGGCAGGCACTCAACTGCTGGAGACTGGGACACAGGAACAGGAGGCAGTCACTCAACTGCTCGAGACTGGGACACTGGAACAGGAGGCTGTCACTATAGTGCTCGAAACTGTGACCCAGGAACAGGAGGGAGTCACTCAACCGCTCAAAACTGGGACACAGGATCAGGACACAGTCATTCAACTGCTCGAGACTGGGAACTGGAACAGAAGGCAGGCACTCAACTGATCGAGACTGGGACACAGGATCAGGAAGCAGTCACTCAACCGTTCGAGACTGGGACACAGGAACAGGAGGCATCACTCAATTGCTTGAGACTGGGACACATAAAACAGGAGGCATCACTCAATTGCTCGAAACTGGGAATCCGAAACTGGAGGGCGTTACTCAACTGCACAAGACTGGGACACAGAAACAGGAGGGCGTTACTCAACTGCTGAAGACTGGGACACAGGCACAGGAGGCAGTCATTCAACTGTTCAAGACTGGGACACAGCAACAGGAGGCAGTCATTCAACTGCACAAGACTGGGACACAGAAACAGGAGGGCGTTACTCAACTGCTGAAGACTGGGACACAGGAACAGGAGGCAGTCACTCAACTGCTCGAAACTGGGACACAAGGAACAGGAGGCAGTCATTCAACTGTTCGAGACTGGGATACAGGAACAGGAGGCATCACTCAATTGCTTGACACTGGGACACAGGAACACGAGGCTGTCATTCAACTGCTCGAGACTTGGTCACAGAAACTGGAGGCATCAGTCAATTGCTTGAGACTGGGACACATAAAACAGGAGGCATCACTCAATTCCTCGAAACTGGGACACAGAAACAGGAGGCAGTCATGCGACTGCTCGAGACTGGGACACAGGAACAGGAGGCAGTCATTCAACTGCTCAAGACTGGGACACAGGAACAGGAGGCAGACATTCAACTGTTCGAGACAGGGTCACAGGAACAGGAGGCAGTCATTCAACTGTTCGAGACTGGGATACAGGAACAGGAGGCAGTCACTCAACTGTTCGAGACTGGGACACAGGAACAGGAGACAGTCACTCAACTGCTCGAGACTGGGACACAGGAACAGGAGGCAGTCATTCAACTGTCCGAGACTGGGATACAGGAACAGGAGGCAGTCACTCAACTGTTCGAGACTGGGATACAGGTACAGGAGGCAGTCACTCAACTGTTCGAGACTGGGACACAGGAACAGGAGGCTGTCACTATAGTGCTCGAAACTGTGACCCAGGAACAGGAGGCAGTCACTCAACTGCTCAAAACTGAGACACAGGATCAGGACACAGTCATTCAACTGCTCGAGACTGGGAACAGGAACAGAAGGCAGGCACTCAACTGATCGAGACTGGGACACAGGATCAGGAAGCAGTCACTCAACCGTTCGAGACTGGGACACAGGAACAGGAGGCATCACTCAATTGCTTGAGACTGGGACACATAAAACAGGAGGCATCACTCAATTGCTCGAAACTGGGAATCCGAAACTGGAGGGCGTTACTCAACTGCACAAGACTGGGACACAGAAACAGGAGGGCGTTACTCAACTGCTGAAGACTGGGACACATGCACAGGAGGCAGTCATTCAACTGTTCAAGACTGGGACACAGGAACAGGAGGCAGTCATTCAACTGTTCAAGACTGGGACACAGGAACAGGAGGCAGTCATTCAACTGTTCGAGACTTGGATACAGGAACAGGAGGCAGTCACTCAACTGTTCGAGACTGGGACACAGGAACAGGAGGCAGTCACTCAACTGCTCGAAACTGGGACACAAGGAACAGGAGGCAGTCATTCAACTGTTCGAGACTGGGATACAGGAACAGGAGGCATCACTCAATTGCTTGACACTGGGACACAGGAACACGAGGCTGTCATTCAACTGCTCGAGACTTGGTCACAGAAACTGGAGGCATCAGTCAATTGCTTGAGACTGGGACACATAAAACAGGAGGCATCACTCAATTCCTCGAAACTGGGACACAGAAACAGGAGGGCGTTACTCAACTGGTCAAGACTGGGACACAGAAACAGGAGGCAGTCATGCGACTGCTCGAGACTGGGACACAGGAACAGGAGGCAGTCATTCAACTGCTCAAGACTGGGACACAGGAACAGGAGGCAGACATTCAACTGTTCGAGACAGGATCACAGGAACAGGAGGCAGTCATTCAACTCTTCGAGACTGGGATACAGGAACAGGAGGCTGTCACTCAACTGTTCGAGACTGGGACACAGGAACAGGAGACAGTCACTCAACTGCTCGAGACTGGGACACAGGAACAGGAGGCAGTCATTCAACTGTCCGAGACTGGGATACAGGAACAGGAGGCTGTCACTCAACTGTTCGAGACTGGGATACAGGTACAGGAGGCAGTCACTCAACTGTTCGAGACTGGGACACAGGAACAGGAGGCTGTCACTATAGTGCTCGAAACTGTGACCCAGGAACAGGAGGCAGTCACTCAACTGCTCAAAACTGGGACACAGGATCAGGACACAGTCATTCAACTGCTCGAGACTGGGAACAGGAACAGAAGGCAGGCACTCAACTGATCGAGACTGGGACACAGGATCAGGAAGCAGTCACTCAACCGTTCGAGACTGGGACACAGGAACAGGAGGCATCACTCAATTGCTTGAGACTGGGACACTTAAAACAGGAGGCATCACTCAATTGCTCGAAACTGGGAATCCGAAACTGGAGGGCGTTACTCAACTGCACAAGACTGGGACACAGAAACAGGAGGGCGTTACTCAACTGCTGAAGACTGGGACACAGGCACAGGAGGCAGTCATTCCACTGTTCAAGACTGGGACACAGGAACAGGAGGCAGTCATTCAACTGTTCGAGACTTGGATACAGGAACAGGAGGCAGTCACTTAACTGTTCGAGACTGGGACACAGGAACAGGAGGCAGTCACTCAACTGCTCGAAACTGGGACACAAGGAACAGGAGGCAGTCATTCAACTGTTCGAGACTGGGATACAGGAACAGGAGGCATCACTCAATTGCTTGACACTGGGACACAGGAACACGAGGCTGTCATTCAACTGCTCGAGACTTGGTCACAGAAACTGGAGGCATCAGTCAATTGCTTGAGACTGGGACACATAAAACAGGAGGCATCACTCAATTCCTCGAAACTGGGACACAGAAACAGGAGGGCGTTACTCAACTGGTCAAGACTGGGACACAGAAACAGGAGGCAGTCATGCGACTGCTCGAGACTGGGACACAGGAACAGGAGGCAGACATTCAACTGTTCGAGACAGGGTCACAGGAACAGGAGGCAGTCATTCAACTGTTCGAGACTGGGATACAGGAACAGGAGGCAGTCACTCAACTGTTCGAGACTGGGACACAGGAACAGGAGGCAGTCACTCAACTGCTCGAGACTGGGACACAGGAACAGGAGGCAGTCATTCAACTGTTCGAGACTGGGATACAGGAACAGGAGGCAGTCACTCTACTGTTCGAGACAGGGACACAGGAACAGGAGGCAGTCACTCAACTGTTCGAGACTGGGACACAGGAACAGGAGGCAGGCACTCAACTGCTCGAGACTGGGACACAGGAACAGGAGGCAGTCACTCAACTGCTCGAGACTGGGACACATGAACAGGAGGCAGGCAGTCAACTGCTCGAGACTGGGACACAGGAACAGGAGGCAGTTATTCAACTGCTCGAGACTGGGACACAGAAACAGGAGGCAGTCACTCAACCGCTCGAAACTGGGATACAGGAACAGGAGGCAGGCACTCAACTGCTCGAGACTGGCACACAGGAATAGAAGGCAGGCACTCAACTGCTCGAGACTGGCGCACAGGAATAGAAGGCAGGCACTCAACTGCTCGAGACTGGGACACAGGAAAAGGAGGACGTTACTCAACTGCTCATGACTGGGACACAGGAACAGGTGGCAGTTAGTCAACTGCTCGAGACTGGGACAGGAACAGGAGGCAGTCACTCAACTGCTCGAAGCTGGGACACAGGAAAAGAAGGCAGGCACTCAACTGATCGAGACTGGGACACCGGAAGAGGAGATGGTCACTCAACTGCTCGAAACTGGGTCACAGGAACAGGACGCAGTCATTCAACTGCTCGAGACTGTGACACAGAAACAGGAGGGTGTTACTCAACTGCTCGAGAGTGGGACACAGGAACAGGAGGCAGTCATTCAACTGCTAGAGCCTGTGACACAGGAACAGGAGGCAGTCATTCAACTGCTAGAGACTGTGACACAGGAACAGGAGGCAGTCACTCAACCGCTCGAAACTGGGACACACGAACAGGAGGCAGTCATTCATCTGTTCGAGACAGGGACACAGGAACAGGAGGCAGTCATTCAACTGCTCGAGACCGGGACACAGGAACAGGAGGCAGTCATTCAACTGCTCGAGACTGGGACTCAGGTACAGGAGGCAGTCACTCAACTGCTCGAGACTGGGTCACAGAAACAAGAGGCAGTCATTCAACTGCTCAAGACTGGGACACAGGATCAGGAGGGAGTCACTCAACTGCTCGAGACTGGGACACAGAAACATGAGGCAGTCACTCAATTGCTTGAGACTGGGACAATAAAACAGGAGGCATCACTCAATTGCTCGAAACTGGGAATCCGAAACTGGAGGGCGTTACTCAACTGCACAAGACTGGGACACAGAAACAGGAGGCAGTCACTCAACTGTTCGAGACTGAGACACAGGAACAGGAGGCAGACATTCAACCGTTCGAGACAGGGTCACAGGAACAGGAGGCAGTCATTAAACTGCACGAGACTGGGACACAGAAACAGGAGGGCGTTACTCAACTGCTGAAGACTGGGACACAGGCACAGGAGGCAGTCATTCAACTGTTCAAGACTGGGAGACAGGAACAGGAGGCAGTCACTCAACTGTTCGAGACTGGGACACAGGAACAGGAGGCAGTCACTCAACTGCTCGAGACTGGGACACAGGAACAGGAGGCAGTCATTCAACTGTTCGAGACTGGGATACAGGAACAGGAGGCAGTCACTCAACTGTTCGAGACAGGGACACAGGAACAGGAGGCAGTCACTCAACTGCTCGAGACTGGGACAGAGGAACAGGAGGCAGTCACTCAACTGCTCGAGACTGGGACACAGGAACAGGAGGCAGTCACTCAACTGCTCGAGACTGGGACACATGAACAGGAGGCAGGCAGTCAACTGCTCGAGACTGGGACACAGGAACAGGAGGCAGTCACTCAACTGCTCGAGACTGGGAAACAGGAACAGGAGGCATCACTCAATTGCTCGAAACTGGGACACCGAAACTGGAGGGCGTTACTCAACTGCTCAAGACTGGGACACAGAAACAGTAGGCAGTCATGCGACTGCTCGCGACTGGGACACAGGAACAGGAGGGAGTTACTCAACTGCTCAAGACTGCGACACAGGAACAGGAGACAGACATTCAACTGTTCGAGACAGGGTCACAGGAACAGGAGGCAGTCATTAAACTGCACGAGACTGGGACACAGAAACAGGAGGCCGTTACACAACTGCTGAAGACTGGGACACAGGAACAGGAGGCAGTCATTCAACCGTTCGAGACTGGGACACAGATACAGAAGGCAGTCATTCAACTGTTCGTGACTGGGATACAGGAATAGGAGGCAGTCACTCAACTGTTCGAAACTGGGACACAGGAACATGAGGCAGTCACTCAACTGCTCGAGACTGGGATACAGAAACAGGAGGCAGTCACTCAACCGCTCGAAACTGGTACACAGGAACAGGAGGCAGGCACTCAACTGCTCGAGACAGGCATACAGGAATAGAAGGCAGGCACTCAACTGATCGAGACTGGGACACCGGAAGAGGAGATGGTCACTCAACTGCTCGAAACTGGGTCACAGGAACAGGACGCAGTCATTCAACTGCTCGAGACTGTGACACAGAAACAGGAGGGTGTTACTCAACTGCTCGAGAGTGGGACACAGGTACAGAAGGCAGTCATTCTACTGTTCGAGACTGAGATACAGGAACAGGAGGCAGTCACTCAACTGTTCGAAACTGGGACACTGGAACAGGAGGATGTTTCTCAACTGCTCAAGTCTGGGACACAGGAAAAGAAGGCAGGCATTCAACTGCTCGAGACTGGGACAGGAACAGGAGGCAGTCACTCAACTGCTCGAAACTGGGACACAGGAAAAGAAGGCAGGCACTCAACTGCTCGAGACTGGGACACAGGAACAGGAGGCAGTCACTCAACTGCTCGAGACTGGGACACAGGAAAAGAAGGCAGGCACTCAACTGGTCGAGACTGGGACACAGGAACAGGAGGCAGTCACACAACTGCTCGAGACTGGGACACAGGAACAGGAGGTGGTCACTTAAGTGCTCGAAACTGGGACCCAGGAACAGGAGGCAGTCACTCAACTGCACAAAACTGGGACACAGGATCAGGACACAGTCATTCAACTGCTCGAGACTGGGAACAGGAACAGAAGGCAGGCACTCAACTGATCAAGACTGGGACACAGGAACAGGAAGCAGTCAATCAACTACTCAAAACTGGGAAACAGGAACAGGAAGCATCACTCAATTGCTCGAAACTGAGACACCGAAACTGGAGGGCGTTACTCAACTGCTCAAGACTGGGACACAGGAACAGCAGGCAGTCATTCAACCGTTCGAGACTGGGACACAGGTACAGGAGGCAGTCATTCAACTGTTCGAGACTGGGATACAGGAACAGGAGGCAGTCACTCAACTGTTCGAGACTGGGACACAGGAACAGGAGGCAGTCACTCAACTGCTCGAGACTGGGACACAGGAACAGGAGGCAGTCACTCAACTGCTCGAAACTGGGACACAGGAACAGAAGCCAGGCACTCAACAGCTCGAGACTGGGACACAGGAAAAGGAGGGCGTTACTCAACTGCTCAAGACTGGGACACAGTAACAGGAGGCAGTCATTCAACTGCTCGAGACTGGGAAACAGGAAGAGGATGCAGTCATTCAGCTGCTCAAGACTGGGACACAGAAACAGGAGGGCGTTACTCAATTGCTCAAGACTGGGACACAGGAACAGGAGGCAGTCATTCAACCGTTCGAGACTGGGACACAGGTACAGAAGGCAGTCATTCAACTGTTCGAGACTGGGATACAGGAACAGGAGGCAGTCACTCAACTGTTCGAAACTGGGACACAGGAACATGAGGCAGTCACTCAACTGCTCGAGACTGGGATACAGAAACAGGAGGCAGTCACTCAACTGCTCGAAACTGGGACACAGGAAAAGAAGGCAAGCACTCAACTGATCGAGACTGGGACACCGGAAGAGGAGATGGTCACTCAACTGCTCGAAACTGGGTCACAGGAACAGGACGCAGTCATTCAACTGCTCAAGACTGTGACACAGAAACAGGAGGGTGTTACTCAACTGCTCGAGAGTGGGACACAGGAACAGGAGGCAGTCATTCAACTGCTAGAGACTGTGACACAGGAACAGGAGGCAGTCATTCAACTGCTCGAGACTGTGACACAGGAACAGGAGGCAGTCACTCAACTGCACGAGACAGGGACACAGGAACAGGAGGCAGTCACTCAACTGCACGAAACTGGGACACAGGAACAGTAGGCAGTCACTCAACCGCTCGAGACTGGGTCACAGGAACAGGAGAGAGTCATTCAAATGCACGAGACTGGGACACAGAAACAGGAGGGCGTCACTCAACTGCTCGAGACTGGGATACAGGAACAGGAGGGCGTCACTCAACTGCACGAGACTGGGACACAGGAACAGGAGGCAGGCATTCAACTGCTCGAGACTTGGACAAAGGACCAGAAGACAGTCACTCAACTGCTCGAGACTGGGTCACAGAAACAAGAGGCAGTCATTCGACTGCACAATACTGGGACACAGGAACAGGAGGGAGTCACTCAACTGCTCGAGACTGGGATACAGAAACAAGAGGCAGTCATTCGACTGCACAATACTGGGACACAGGAACAGGAGGGAGTCACTCAACTGCTCGAGACTGGGATACAGGAACAGGAGGGCGTCACTCAACTGCACGAGACTGGGACACAGGAACATGAAGCAGTCACTCAACTGCTCAAAACTGGAAAACAGGAACAGAGGGCATCATTCAATTGCTCGAGACTGGGACACAGGAACACGAGGCTGTCATTCAACTGCTCGAGTCTGGGTCACAGAAACTGGAGGCATCACTCAATTGCTTGCGACTGGGACACATAAAACAGGAGGCATCACTCAATTGCTCGAAACTGGGACACAGAAACAGGAGGGCGTTACTGAACTGCTCAAGACCGGGACACAGAAACAGGAGGCAGTAATGCGACTGCTCGAGACTGGGACACAGGAACAGGAGGCAGTCACTCAACTGATCGAGACTGCGACTCAGAAACAGGAGGGTGTTACTCAACTGCTCAAGACTGGGACACAGGAACAGGAGGCAGTCATTCAACTGTTCAAGACTGGGACACAGGAAAAGGAGGCAGTCATTCAACTGCTCGAGACTGGGACACAGGAACAGGAGACAGTCATTCAACTGCTCGAGACTGGGACACAGAAACAGGAGGCAGTCATTAAACTGCATGAGACTGGGACACAGGAACAGGAGGGCGTTACTCAACTGCTGAAGACTGGGACACAGGCACAGGAGGCAGTCATTCAACTGTTCGAGACTGGGATACAGGAACTGGAGGCATCACTCAATTGCTCGAGACTGGGACACAGAAACAGGAGGGCGTTACTCAACTGCTGAAGACTGGGACACAGGAACAGGAGGCAGTCACTCAACCGCTCGAAACTGGGACACAGGAACAGGAGGCAGTCATTCAACTGCTCGAGACTGGGACACAGGAATGGAAGGCAGGCACTCAACTGCTCGAGACTGGGACACACGAACAGGAGGGCGTTACTCAACTGCTCAACACTGGGACACAGGAACAGGAGGCAGTCATTCAACTGCTCGAGACTGGGACAGGAACAGGAGGCCGTCATTCAACTGTTCGAGACTGGGACACAGGAACTGGAGGCAGTCATTCAACTGTTCGAGACTGGGATACAGGAACAGGAGGCAGTCACTCAACTGTGCGAGACTGGGACACAGGAACAGGAGGCAGTCACTCAACTGCTCGAGACTGGGACACATGAACACGAGGCAGGCACTCAACTGCTCGAAACTGGGACACAGGAACAGGAGGCAGTCACTCAACTGCTCGAGATTGGGACACAGAAACAGGAGGCAGTCACTCAACCGCTCGAAACTGGGACACAGGAACAGGAGGCAGTCATTCAACTGCTCGAGACTGGGACACAGGAATTGAAGGCAGGCACTCAACTGCTCGAGACTGGGACACAGGAACAGGAGGGCGTTACTTAACTGCTCGAAACTGGGACACAGGAAAAGAAGGCAGGCACTCAACTAAACGAGACTGCGACACCGGAAGAGGAGGCAATCACTCAACTGCTCGAAACTGGGACACAGGAACAGGAGGGTGTTACTCAACTGCTCGAGCGTGGGACACAGGAACAGGAGGCAGTCATTCAACTGCTAGAGACTGGTACACGGGAACAGGAGGCAGTCATTCAACTGCTAGAGACTGTGACACAGGTACAGGAGGCAGTCACTCAACTGCTCGAAATGGGAAACTGGCACCGGAGGCATCACTCAATTGCTCGAGACAGGGACACAGGAACACGAGGCAGTCATTCAACTGCTCGAGACTGAGTCACAGAAACTGGAGGCATCACTCAATTGCTCGAAACTGGGACACAGAAATAGGAGGGCGTTACTCAACTGCACAAGACTGGGACACAGAAACAGGAGGGCGTTACTCAACTGCTGAAGACTGGGACACAGGCACAGGAGGCAGTCATTCAACTGTTCAAGACTGGGACACAGCAACAGGAGGCAGTCATTCAACTGCACAAGACTGGGACACAGAAACAGGAGGGCGTTACTCAACTGCTGAAGACTGGGACACAGGAACAGGAGGCAGTCACTCAACTGCTCGAAACTGGGACACAAGGAACAGGAGGCAGTCATTCAACTGTTCGAGACTGGGATACAGGAACAGGAGGCATCACTCAATTGCTTGACACTGGGACACAGGAACACGAGGCTGTCATACAACTGCTCGAGACTTGGTCACAGAAACTGGAGGCATCAGTCAATTGCTTGAGACTGGGACACATAAAACAGGAGGCATCACTCAATTCCTCGAAACTGGGACACAGAAACAGGAGGCAGTCATGCGACTGCTCGAGACTGGGACACAGGAACAGGAGGCAGTCATTCAACTGCTCAAGACTGGGACACAGGAACAGGAGGCAGACATTCAACTGTTCGAGACAGGGTCACAGGAACAGGAGGCAGTCATTCAACTGTTCGAGACTGGGATACAGGAACAGGAGGCAGTCACTCAACTGTTCGAGACTGGGACACAGGAACAGGAGACAGTCACTCAACTGCTCGAGACTGGGACACAGGAACAGGAGGCAGTCATTCAACTGTACGAGACTGGGATATAGGAACAGGAGGCAGTCACTCAACTGTTCGAGACTGGGATACAGGTACAGGAGGCAGTCACTCAACTGTTCGAGACTGGGACACAGGAACAGGAGGCTGTCACTATAGTGCTCGAAACTGTGACCCAGGAACAGGAGGCAGTCACTCAACTGCTCAAAACTGGGACACAGGATCAGGACACAGTCATTCAACTGCTCGAGACTGGGAACAGGAACAGAAGGCAGGCACTCAACTGATCGAGACTGGGACACAGGATCAGGAAGCAGTCACTCAACCGTTCGAGACTGGGACACAGGAACAGGAGGCATCACTCAATTGCTTGAGACTGGGACACATAAAACAGGAGGCATCACTCAATTGCTCGAAACTGGGAATCCGAAACTGGAGGGCGTTACTCAACTGCACAAGACTGGGACACAGAAACAGGAGGGCGTTACTCAACTGCTGAAGACTGGGACACAGGCACAGGAGGCAGTCATTCAACTGTTCAGACTGGGACACAGGAACACGAGGCTGTCATTCAACTGCTCGAGACTTGGTCACAGAAACTGGAGGCATCAGTCAATTGCTTGAGACTGGGACACATAAAACAGGAGGCATCACTCAATTCCTCGAAACTGGGACACAGAAACAGGAGGCAGTCATGCGACTGCTCGAGACTGGGACACAGGAACAGGAGGCAGTCATTCAACTGCTCAAGACTGGGACACAGGAACAGGAGGCAGACATTCAACTGTTCGAGACAGGGTCACAGGAACAGGAGGCAGTCATTCAACTGTTCGAGACTGGGATACAGGAACAGGAGGCAGTCACTCAACTGTTCGAGACTGGGACACAGGAACAGGAGACAGTCACTCAACTGCTCGAGACTGGGACACAGGAACAGGAGGCAGTCATTCAACTGTCCGAGACTGGGATACAGGAACAGGAGGCAGTCACTCAACTGTTCGAGACTGGGATACAGGTACAGGAGGCAGTCACTCAACTGTTCGAGACTGGGACACAGGAACAGGAGGCTGTCACTATAGTGCTCGAAACTGTGACCCAGGAACAGGAGGCAGTCACTCAACTGCTCAAAACTGGGACACAGGATCAGGACACAGTCATTCAACTGCTCGAGACTGGGAACAGGAACAGAAGGCAGGCACTCAACTGATCGAGACTGGGACACAGGATCAGGAAGCAGTCACTCAACCGTTCGAGACTGGGACACAGGAACAGGAGGCATCACTCAATTGCTTGAGACTGGGACACATAAAACAGGAGGCATCACTCAATTGCTCGAAACTGGGAATCCGAAACTGGAGGGCGTTACTCAACTGCACAAGACTGGGACACAGAAACAGGAGGGCGTTACTCAACTGCTGAAGACTGGGACACATGCACAGGAGGCAGTCATTCAACTGTTCAAGACTGGGACACAGGAACAGGAGGCAGTCATTCAACTGTTCAAGACTGGGACACAGGAACAGGAGGCAGTCATTCAACTGTTCGAGACTTGGATACAGGAACAGGAGGCAGTCACTCAACTGTTCGAGACTGGGACACAGGAACAGGAGGCAGTCACTCAACTGCTCGAAACTGGGACACAAGGAACAGGAGGCAGTCATTCAACTGTTCGAGACTGGGATACAGGAACAGGAGGCATCACTCAATTGCTTGACACTGGGACACAGGAACACGAGGCTGTCATTCAACTGCTCGAGACTTGGTCACAGAAACTGGAGGCATCAGTCAATTGCTTGAGACTGGGACACATAAAACAGGAGGCATCACTCAATTCCTCGAAACTGGGACACAGAAACAGGAGGGCGTTACTCAACTGGTCAAGACTGGGACACAGAAACAGGAGGCAGTCATGCGACTGCTCGAGACTGGGACACAGGAACAGGAGGCAGTCATTCAACTGCTCAAGACTGGGACACAGGAACAGGAGGCAGACATTCAACTGTTCGAGACAGGATCACAGGAACAGGAGGCAGTCATTCAACTCTTCGAGACTGGGATACAGGAACAGGAGGCTGTCACTCAACTGTTCGAGACTGGGACACAGGAACAGGAGACAGTCACTCAACTGCTCGAGACTGGGACACAGGAACAGGAGGCAGTCATTCAACTGTCCGAGACTGGGATACAGGAACAGGAGGCTGTCACTCAACTGTTCGAGACTGGGATACAGGTACAGGAGGCAGTCACTCAACTGTTCGAGACTGGGACACAGGAACAGGAGGCTGTCACTATAGTGCTCGAAACTGTGACCCAGGAACAGGAGGCAGTCACTCAACTGCTCAAAACTGGGACACAGGATCAGGACACAGTCATTCAACTGCTCGAGACTGGGAACAGGAACAGAAGGCAGGCACTCAACTGATCGAGACTGGGACACAGGATCAGGAAGCAGTCACTCAACCGTTCGAGACTGGGACACAGGAACAGGAGGCATCACTCAATTGCTTGAGACTGGGACACTTAAAACAGGAGGCATCACTCAATTGCTCGAAACTGGGAATCCGAAACTGGAGGGCGTTACTCAACTGCACAAGACTGGGACACAGAAACAGGAGGGCGTTACTCAACTGCTGAAGACTGGGACACAGGCACAGGAGGCAGTCATTCCACTGTTCAAGACTGGGACACAGGAACAGGAGGCAGTCATTCAACTGTTCGAGACTTGGATACAGGAACAGGAGGCAGTCACTTAACTGTTCGAGACTGGGACACAGGAACAGGAGGCAGTCACTCAACTGCTCGAAACTGGGACACAAGGAACAGGAGGCAGTCATTCAACTGTTCGAGACTGGGATACAGGAACAGGAGGCATCACTCAATTGCTTGACACTGGGACACAGGAACACGAGGCTGTCATTCAACTGCTCGAGACTTGGTCACAGAAACTGGAGGCATCAGTCAATTGCTTGAGACTGGGACACATAAAACAGGAGGCATCACTCAATTCCTCGAAACTGGGACACAGAAACAGGAGGGCGTTACTCAACTGGTCAAGACTGGGACACAGAAACAGGAGGCAGTCATGCGACTGCTCGAGACTGGGACACAGGAACAGGAGGCAGACATTCAACTGTTCGAGACAGGGTCACAGGAACAGGAGGCAGTCATTCAACTGTTCGAGACTGGGATACAGGAACAGGAGGCAGTCACTCAACTGTTCGAGACTGGGACACAGGAACAGGAGGCAGTCACTCAACTGCTCGAGACTGGGACACAGGAACAGGAGGCAGTCATTCAACTGTTCGAGACTGGGATACAGGAACAGGAGGCAGTCACTCTACTGTTCGAGACAGGGACACAGGAACAGGAGGCAGTCACTCAACTGTTCGAGACTGGGACACAGGAACAGGAGGCAGGCACTCAACTGCTCGAGACTGGGACACAGGAACAGGAGGCAGTCACTCAACTGCTCGAGACTGGGACACATGAACAGGAGGCAGGCAGTCAACTGCTCGAGACTGGGACACAGGAACAGGAGGCAGTTATTCAACTGCTCGAGACTGGGACACAGAAACAGGAGGCAGTCACTCAACCGCTCGAAACTGGGATACAGGAACAGGAGGCAGGCACTCAACTGCTCGAGACTGGCACACAGGAATAGAAGGCAGGCACTCAACTGCTCGAGACTGGCGCACAGGAATAGAAGGCAGGCACTCAACTGCTCGAGACTGGGACACAGGAAAAGGAGGACGTTACTCAACTGCTCATGACTGGGACACAGGAACAGGTGGCAGTTAGTCAACTGCTCGAGACTGGGACAGGAACAGGAGGCAGTCACTCAACTGCTCGAAGCTGGGACACAGGAAAAGAAGGCAGGCACTCAACTGATCGAGACTGGGACACCGGAAGAGGAGATGGTCACTCAACTGCTCGAAACTGGGTCACAGGAACAGGACGCAGTCATTCAACTGCTCGAGACTGTGACACAGAAACAGGAGGGTGTTACTCAACTGCTCTAGAGTGGGACACAGGAACAGGAGGCAGTCATTCAACTGCTAGAGCCTGTGACACAGGAACAGGAGGCAGTCATTCAACTGCTAGAGACTGTGACACAGGAACAGGAGGCAGTCACTCAACCGCTCGAAACTGGGACACACGAACAGGAGGCAGTCATTCATCTGTTCGAGACAGGGACACAGGAACAGGAGGCAGTCATTCAACTGCTCGAGACCGGGACACAGGAACAGGAGGCAGTCATTCAACTGCTCGAGACTGGGACTCAGGTACAGGAGGCAGTCACTCAACTGCTCGAGACTGGGTCACAGAAACAAGAGGCAGTCATTCAACTGCTCAAGACTGGGACACAGGATCAGGAGGGAGTCACTCAACTGCTCGAGACTGGGACACAGAAACATGAGGCAGTCACTCAATTGCTTGAGACTGGGACAATAAAACAGGAGGCATCACTCAATTGCTCGAAACTGGGAATCCGAAACTGGAGGGCGTTACTCAACTGCACAAGACTGGGACACAGAAACAGGAGGCAGTCACTCAACTGTTCGAGACTGAGACACAGGAACAGGAGGCAGACATTCAACCGTTCGAGACAGGGTCACAGGAACAGGAGGCAGTCATTAAACTGCACGAGACTGGGACACAGAAACAGGAGGGCGTTACTCAACTGCTGAAGACTGGGACACAGGCACAGGAGGCAGTCATTCAACTGTTCAAGACTGGGAGACAGGAACAGGAGGCAGTCACTCAACTGTTCGAGACTGGGACACAGGAACAGGAGGCAGTCACTCAACTGCTCGAGACTGGGACACAGGAACAGGAGGCAGTCATTCAACTGTTCGAGACTGGGATACAGGAACAGGAGGCAGTCACTCAACTGTTCGAGACAGGGACACAGGAACAGGAGGCAGTCACTCAACTGCTCGAGACTGGGACAGAGGAACAGGAGGCAGTCACTCAACTGCTCGAGACTGGGACACAGGAACAGGAGGCAGTCACTCAACTGCTCGAGACTGGGACACATGAACAGGAGGCAGGCAGTCAACTGCTCGAGACTGGGACACAGGAACAGGAGGCAGTCACTCAACTGCTCGAGACTGGGAAACAGGAACAGGAGGCATCACTCAATTGCTCGAAACTGGGACACCGAAACTGGAGGGCGTTACTCAACTGCTCAAGACTGGGACACAGAAACAGTAGGCAGTCATGCGACTGCTCGCGACTGGGACACAGGAACAGGAGGGAGTTACTCAACTGCTCAAGACTGCGACACAGGAACAGGAGACAGACATTCAACTGTTCGAGACAGGGTCACAGGAACAGGAGGCAGTCATTAAACTGCACGAGACTGGGACACAGAAACAGGAGGCCGTTACACAACTGCTGAAGACTGGGACACAGGAACAGGAGGCAGTCATTCAACCGTTCGAGACTGGGACACAGATACAGAAGGCAGTCATTCAACTGTTCGTGACTGGGATACAGGAATAGGAGGCAGTCACTCAACTGTTCGAAACTGGGACACAGGAACATGAGGCAGTCACTCAACTGCTCGAGACTGGGATACAGAAACAGGAGGCAGTCACTCAACCGCTCGAAACTGGTACACAGGAACAGGAGGCAGGCACTCAACTGCTCGAGACAGGCATACAGGAATAGAAGGCAGGCACTCAACTGATCGAGACTGGGACACCGGAAGAGGAGATGGTCACTCAACTGCTCGAAACTGGGTCACAGGAACAGGACGCAGTCATTCAACTGCTCGAGACTGTGACACAGAAACAGGAGGGTGTTACTCAACTGCTCGAGAGTGGGACACAGGAACAGGAGGCAGTCATTCAACCGGTCGAGTCTGGGACACAGGTACAGAAGGCAGTCATTCTACTGTTCGAGACTGAGATACAGGAACAGGAGGCAGTCACTCAACTGTTCGAAACTGGGACACTGGAACAGGAGGATGTTTCTCAACTGCTCAAGTCTGGGACACAGGAAAAGAAGGCAGGCATTCAACTGCTCGAGACTGGGACAGGAACAGGAGGCAGTCACTCAACTGCTCGAAACTGGGACACAGGAAAAGAAGGCAGGCACTCAACTGCTCGAGACTGGGACACAGGAACAGGAGGCAGTCACTCAACTGCTCGAGACTGGGACACAGGAAAAGAAGGCAGGCACTCAACTGGTCGAGACTGGGACACAGGAACAGGAGGCAGTCACTCAACTGCTCGAGACTGGGACACAGGAACAGGAGGTGGTCACTTAAGTGCTCGAAACTGGGACCCAGGAACAGGAGGCAGTCACTCAACTGCACAAAACTGGGACACAGGATCAGGACACAGTCATTCAACTGCTCGAGACTGGGAACAGGAACAGAAGGCAGGCACTCAACTGATCAAGACTGGGACACAGGAACAGGAAGCAGTCAATCAACTACTCAAAACTGGGAAACAGGAACAGGAAGCATCACTCAATTGCTCGAAACTGAGACACCGAAACTGGAGGGCGTTACTCAACTGCTCAAGACTGGGACACAGGAACAGCAGGCAGTCATTCAACCGTTCGAGACTGGGACACAGGTACAGGAGGCAGTCATTCAACTGTTCGAGACTGGGATACAGGAACAGGAGGCAGTCACTCAACTGTTCGAGACTGGGACACAGGAACAGGAGGCAGTCACTCAACTGCTCGAGACTGGGACACAGGAACAGGAGGCAGTCACTCAACTGCTCGAAACTGGGACACAGGAACAGAAGCCAGGCACTCAACAGCTCGAGACTGGGACACAGGAAAAGGAGGGCGTTACTCAACTGCTCAAGACTGGGACACAGTAACAGGAGGCAGTCATTCAACTGCTCGAGACTGGGAAACAGGAAGAGGATGCAGTCATTCAGCTGCTCAAGACTGGGACACAGAAACAGGAGGGCGTTACTCAATTGCTCAAGACTGGGACACAGGAACAGGAGGCAGTCATTCAACCGTTCGAGACTGGGACACAGGTACAGAAGGCAGTCATTCAACTGTTCGAGACTGGGATACAGGAACAGGAGGCAGTCACTCAACTGTTCGAAACTGGGACACAGGAACATGAGGCAGTCACTCAACTGCTCGAGACTGGGATACAGAAACAGGAGGCAGTCACTCAACTGCTCGAAACTGGGACACAGGAAAAGAAGGCAAGCACTCAACTGATCGAGACTGGGACACCGGAAGAGGAGATGGTCACTCAACTGCTCGAAACTGGGTCACAGGAACAGGACGCAGTCATTCAACTGCTCAAGACTGTGACACAGAAACAGGAGGGTGTTACTCAACTGCTCGAGAGTGGGACACAGGAACAGGAGGCAGTCATTCAACTGCTAGAGACTGTGACACAGGAACAGGAGGCAGTCATTCAACTGCTCGAGACTGTGACACAGGAACAGGAGGCAGTCACTCAACTGCACGAGACAGGGACACAGGAACAGGAGGCAGTCACTCAACTGCACGAAACTGGGACACAGGAACAGTAGGCAGTCACTCAACCGCTCGAGACTGGGTCACAGGAACAGGAGAGAGTCATTCAAATGCACGAGACTGGGACACAGAAACAGGAGGGCGTCACTCAACTGCTCGAGACTGGGATACAGGAACAGGAGGGCGTCACTCAACTGCACGAGACTGGGACACAGGAACAGGAGGCAGGCATTCAACTGCTCGAGACTTGGACAAAGGACCAGAAGACAGTCACTCAACTGCTCGAGACTGGGTCACAGAAACAAGAGGCAGTCATTCGACTGCACAATACTGGGACACAGGAACAGGAGGGAGTCACTCAACTGCTCGAGACTGGGATACAGAAACAAGAGGCAGTCATTCGACTGCACAATACTGGGACACAGGAACAGGAGGGAGTCACTCAACTGCTCGAGACTGGGATACAGGAACAGGAGGGCGTCACTCAACTGCACGAGACTGGGACACAGGAACATGAAGCAGTCACTCAACTGCTCAAAACTGGAAAACAGGAACAGAGGGCATCATTCAATTGCTCGAGACTGGGACACAGGAACACGAGGCTGTCATTCAACTGCTCGAGTCTGGGTCACAGAAACTGGAGGCATCACTCAATTGCTTGCGACTGGGACACATAAAACAGGAGGCATCACTCAATTGCTCGAAACTGGGACACAGAAACAGGAGGGCGTTACTGAACTGCTCAAGACCGGGACACAGAAACAGGAGGCAGTAATGCGACTGCTCGAGACTGGGACACAGGAACAGGAGGCAGTCACTCAACTGATCGAGACTGCGACTCAGAAACAGGAGGGTGTTACTCAACTGCTCAAGACTGGGACACAGGAACAGGAGGCAGTCATTCAACTGTTCAAGACTGGGACACAGGAAAAGGAGGCAGTCATTCAACTGCTCGAGACTGGGACACAGGAACAGGAGACAGTCATTCAACTGCTCGAGACTGGGACACAGAAACAGGAGGCAGTCATTAAACTGCATGAGACTGGGACACAGGAACAGGAGGGCGTTACTCAACTGCTGAAGACTGGGACACAGGCACAGGAGGCAGTCATTCAACTGTTCGAGACTGGGATACAGGAACTGGAGGCATCACTCAATTGCTCGAGACTGGGACACAGAAACAGGAGGGCGTTACTCAACTGCTGAAGACTGGGACACAGGAACAGGAGGCAGTCACTCAACCGCTCGAAACTGGGACACAGGAACAGGAGGCAGTCATTCAACTGCTCGAGACTGGGACACAGGAATGGAAGGCAGGCACTCAACTGCTCGAGACTGGGACACACGAACAGGAGGGCGTTACTCAACTGCTCAACACTGGGACACAGGAACAGGAGGCAGTCATTCAACTGCTCGAGACTGGGACAGGAACAGGAGGCCGTCATTCAACTGTTCGAGACTGGGACACAGGAACTGGAGGCAGTCATTCAACTGTTCGAGACTGGGATACAGGAACAGGAGGCAGTCACTCAACTGTGCGAGACTGGGACACAGGAACAGGAGGCAGTCACTCAACTGCTCGAGACTGGGACACATGAACACGAGGCAGGCACTCAACTGCTCGAAACTGGGACACAGGAACAGGAGGCAGTCACTCAACTGCTCGAGATTGGGACACAGAAACAGGAGGCAGTCACTCAACCGCTCGAAACTGGGACACAGGAACAGGAGGCAGTCATTCAACTGCTCGAGACTGGGACACAGGAATTGAAGGCAGGCACTCAACTGCTCGAGACTGGGACACAGGAACAGGAGGGCGTTACTTAACTGCTCGAAACTGGGACACAGGAAAAGAAGGCAGGCACTCAACTAAACGAGACTGCGACACCGGAAGAGGAGGCAATCACTCAACTGCTCGAAACTGGGACACAGGAACAGGAGGGTGTTACTCAACTGCTCGAGCGTGGGACACAGGAACAGGAGGCAGTCATTCAACTGCTAGAGACTGGTACACGGGAACAGGAGGCAGTCATTCAACTGCTAGAGACTGTGACACAGGAACACGAGGCAGTCATTCAACTGCTCGAGACTGAGTCACAGAAACTGGAGGCATCACTCAATTGCTCGAAACTGGGACACAGAAATAGGAGGGCGTTACTCAACTGTTCAAGACTGGGACACAGGTACAGGAGACAGACATTCAGCTGTTCGAGACAGGGTCACAGGAACAGGAAGCAGTCATTAAACTGCACGAGACTGGGACACAGAAACAGGAGGGCGTTACTCAACTGCTGAAGACTGGGACACAGGAACAGGAGGCAGTCACTCAACCGCTCGAAACTGGGACACAGGAACACGAGGCAGTCATTCAACTGCTCGAGACTGGGACACAGGAATAGAAGGCAGGCACCCAACTGCTCGAGACTGGGACACACGAACAGGAGGGCGTTACTCAACTGCTCAACACTGGGACACAGGAACAGGAGGCAGTCATTCAACTGCTCGAGACTGGGACAGGAACAGGAGGCCGTCATTCAACTGTTCGAGACTGGGACACAGGAACAGGAGGCAGTCATTCAACTGTTCGAGACTGGGATACAGGAACAGGAGGCAGTCACTCAACTGTGCGAGACTGGGACACAGGAACAGGAGGCAGTCACTCAACTGCCCGAGACTGGGACACATGAACACGAGGCAGGCACTCAACTGCTCGAGACTGGGACACAGGAACAGGAGGCAGTCACTCAACTGCTCGAGACTGGGACACAGAAACAGGAGGCAGTCACTCAACCGCTCGAAACTGGGACACAGGAACAGGAGGCAGTCATTCAACTGCTCGAGACTGGGACACAGGAATTGAAGGCAGGCACTCAACTGCTCGAGACTGGGACACAGGAACAGGAGGGCGTTACTTAACTGCTCGAAACTGGGACACAGGAAAAGAAGGCAGGCACTCAACTGATCGAGACTGGGACACCGGAAGAGGAGGCAATCACTCAACTGCTCGAAACTGGGACACAGGAACAGGAGGGTGTTACTCAACTGCTCGAGCGTGGGACACAGGAACAGGAGGCAGTCATTCAACTGCTAGAGACTGGTACACGGGAACAGGAGGCAGTCATTCATCTGCTAGAGACTGTGACACAGGAACAGGAGGCAGTCACTCAACTGCACGAGACAGGGACACAGGAACAGGAGGCAGTCACTCAACTGCACGAGACAGGGACACAGGAACAGGAGGCAGTCACTCAACTGCACGAAACAGTGACACAGGAATAGCAGGCAGTCATTCAACTGTTCGAGACTGGGACACAGGAACAGGAGGCAGTCATTCAACTGCTCGAGACTGGGACACAGGAACAGGAGGCAGTCATTCAACTGCTCGAGACTGGGACACAGGAACAGGAGGCAGTCATTCAACTGCTCTAGACTGGGACACAGGAACAGGAGGCAGTCACTCAACTGCTCGAATTGGGAAACTGGAACCGGAGGCATCACTCAATTGCTCTAGACAGGGACACAGGAACACGAGGCAGTCATTCAACTGCTCGAGACTGGGTCACAGAAACTGGAGGCATCACTCAATTGCTCGAAACTGGGACACAGAAACAGGAGGGCGTTACTCAACAGCTCAAGACTGGGACACAGGAACAGGAGACAGACATTCAGCTGTTCGAGACAGGGTCACAGGAAAAGGAAGCAGTCATTAAACTGCACGAGACTGGGACACAGAAACAGGAGGGCGTTACTCAACTGCTGAAGACTGGGACACAGGATCAGGAGGCAGTCACTCAACCGATCGAAACTGGGACACAGGAACAGGAGGCAGTCATTCAACTGCTCGAGACTGGGACACAGGAATAGAAGGCAGGCACTCAACTGCTCGAGACTGTGACACACGAACAGGAGGGCGTTACTCAACGGCTCAACACTGGGACACAGGAACAGGAGGCAGTCATTCAACTGCTCGAAACTGGGACTTCGGAAGTGGAGACAGTCACTCAACTGCTCGAAACTGAGACTCAGGAACAGGACGCAGTCATTCAACTGCTCGAGACTGTGACACATAAACAGGAGGGTGTTACTCAACTGCTCGAGAGTGGGACAGAGGAACAGGAGGCAGTCATTCAACTGCTGAAGACTGGGACACAGGAACAGGAGGGAGTCATTCAACTGCTAGAGACTGTGACACAGGAACAGGATGAGTCACTCAACTGCAGGAGACAGCGACACAGGAACAGGAGGCAGTCATTCAACTGTTCGAGACAGGGACACAGGAACAGGAGGCAGTCATTCAACTGCTCGAGACTGGGACAGGAACAGGAGGCAGTCACTCAACTGCTCGAGACTGGGACACAGGAAAAGAAGGCAGGCACTCAACTGATCGAGACTGGGACACCGGAAGAGGAGGCAGTCACTCAACTGCTTGAAACTGAGACACAGGAACAGGACGCAGTCATTCAACTGCTGGAGACTGTGACACAGAAACAGGAGGGTGTTACTCAACTGCTCGAGAGTGGGACACAGGAACAGGAGGCAGTCATTCAACTGCTAGAGACTGTGACACAGGAACAGGATGCAGTCGTTCAACTGTTCGAGACAGGGAAACAGGAACAGGAGGCAGTCATTCAACTGCTGGAGACTGGGACACAGGATGAGGAGGCAGTCATTCAACTGCACGAGACTGGGACACAGGAACAGGAGGCAGTCATTCGACTGCACAATACTGAGACACAGGACCAGGAGGGAGTCACTCAACTGCTCGAGACTGGACACAGAAACATGAGGCAGTCACTCAACTGCTCGAGACTGGGACACAGGAACAGGAGGCAGTCACTCAACCGTTCGCAACTGGGACACAAGAACAGGAGGCAGTCACTCAACTGCTCGAAACTGGGACACAGGAACAGGAAGCAGTCACTCAACTGCTCAAAACTGGGAAACAGGAACAGAAGGCATCACTCAATTGCTCGAGACTGGGACACAGGAACACGAGGCTGTCATTCAACTGCTCGAGACTGGGTCACAGAAACTGGAGGCATCACTCAATTGCTTGAGACTGGGACACATAAAACAGGAGGCATCACTCAATTGCTCGAAACTGGGACACAGAAACAGGAGGGCGTTACTGAACTTCTCAAGACTGGGACACAGAAACAGGAGGCAGTCATGCGACTGCTCGAGACTGGGACACAGGAACAGGAGGCAGTCACTCAACTGCTCGAGACTGGGACACAGAAACAGGAGGGTGTTACTCAACTGCTCAAGATTGGGACACAGGAACAGGAGGCAGTCATTCAACTGTTCGAGACGGGGATACAGGAACAGGAGGCAGTCACTCAACTGTTCGAGACTGGGACACAGGAACAGGAGGCAGTCACTCAACTGCTCGAGACTGGGACAGAGGAACAGGAGGCAGTCATTCAACTGTTCGAGACTGGGACACAGGAAGAGGAGGCAGTCATTCAACTGTTCGAGACTGGGATATAGGAACAGGAGGCAGTCACTCAACCGCTCGAAACTGGGACACAGGAACACGAGGCAGTCATTCAACTGCTCGAGACTGTGACACAGGAATAGAAGGCAGGCACTCAACTGCTCGAGTCTGGGACACACGAACAGGAGGGCGTTACTCAACTGCTCAACACTGGGACACAGGAACAGGAGGCAGTCATTCAACTGCTCGAGACTGGGACAGGAACAGGAGGCAGTCATTCAACTGTTCGAGACTGGGACACAGGAAGAGAAGGCAATCATTCAACTGTTCGAGACTGGGATACAGGAACAGGAGGCAGTCACTCAACTGTGCGGGACTGGGACACAGGAACAGGAGGCAGTCTCGAGACTGCGACACATGAACACGAGGCAGGCACTCAACTGCTCGAGACTGGGACACAGGAACAGGAGGCAGTCACTCAATTGCTCGAGACTGGGACACAGAAACAGGAGGCAGTCACTCAACCGCTCGAAACTGGGACACAGGTACAGGAGGCAGTCATTCAACTGCTCGAGACTGGGACACAGGAATTGAATGCAGGCACTCAACTGCTCGAGACTGGGACACAGGAACAGGAGGGCGTTACTTAACTGCTCAAGACTGGGACACAGGAACAGGAGGCAGACATTCAATTGCTCGAGACTGGGACACAGGAACAGGAGGCCGTCTCTCAACTGCTCGAAACTGGGACACAGGAAAAGAAGGCAGGCACTCAACTGATCGAGACTGGGACACCGGAAGAGGAGGCAATCACTCAACTGCTCGAAACTGGGACACAGGAACAGGAGGGTGTTACTCAACTGCTCGAGACTCGGACACCGGAAGAGGAGGCAGTCACTCAACTGCTCGAAACTGAGACACAGGAACAGGACGCAGTCATTCAACTGCTCGAGACTGTGACACAGAAACAGGAGGGTGTTACTCAACTGCTCGAGAGTGGGACACAGGAACAGGAGGCAATCATTCAACTGCTCGAGAGTGTGAAACAGCAACAGGATGCAGTCACTCAACTGCACGACACAGGGACAGAAGGAACAGGAGGCAGTCATTCAACTGCTCGAGACAGGGACACAGGAACAGGAGACAGTCATTCAAGTGCTCGAGAAAGGGACACAGGAAGAGGAGGCAGTCATTCATCTGCTCGAGACTGGCACACAGGAACATGAGGCAGTCACTCAACTGCTCGAGACTGGGACACAGGAACAGGAGGCAGTCACTCAATTTCTCGAGACTGGGACACAGGAACAGGAGGCAGTCACTCAACTGCTCGAGACTGGGTCACAGAAACAAGAGGCAGTCATTCGACTGCTCGAGACTGGGACACAGGAACAGGAGGGAGTCACTCAACTGCTCGAGACTGGGACACAGAAACATGAGGCAGTCACTCAACTGCTCGAGACTGGGACATAGGAACAGGAGGCAGTCACTCAACCGCTCGAAACTGGGACACACGAACAGGAGGCAGTCACTCAACTGCTCGAGATTGGGACACAGGAAAAGAAGGCAGGCACTCAACTGCTCGAGAGTGGGACACAGGAGCAGGAAGCGGTCACTCAACTGCTCGAGACTTGGACACCGGAACAGGAGGCGGTCACTTAAGTTCTCGAAACTGGGACCCAGGAACAGGAGGCGGTCACTCAACTGCTCAAAACTGCGACACAGGATCAGGACACACTCATTCAACTGCTCGAGACTGGGAACAGGAACAGAAGGCAGTCACTCAACTGATCGAGACTGGGACACAGGAACAGGTTGCAGTAACTCAACTGCTCGAAACTGGGAAACAGGAACAGGAGGCATCACTCAATTGCTCGAGACTTGGACACAGGAACACGAGGCAGTCATTCAACTTCTCGAGACTGGGTCACAGGAACAGGAGGCAGTCACTCAACTGCTCGAGACTGGGAGACAGGAACAGGAGGCAGTCATTCAACTGCTCGAGACTGGGACACATGAACAGGAGGCAGGCACACAACTGCTCGAGACTGGGACACAGAAACAGGAGGCATCACTCAATTGCTTGAGACTGGGACACATAAAACAGGAGGTATCACTCAATTGCTCGAAACTGGGACACAGAAACAGAAGGGCGTTACTCAACTGCTGAAGACTGGGACACAGGAACAGGAGGCAGTCATTCAACTGTTCGAGACTGGGACACAGGAACAGGAGGCAGTCACTCAACTGTTCGAGACTTGGACACAGGAACAGGAGGCAGTCACTCAACTGCTCGAGACTGGGACACAGGAACAGGAGGCAGTCATTCAAGTGTTCGAGACTGGGACACAGGAACAGGCGGCAGTCACTCAACTGCTCGAGACTGGTACACATGAACAGAAGGCAGGCACACAACTGCTCGAGACTGGGACACAGGAACAGGAGGCAGTCACTAAACTGCTCGAGACTGGGACACAGAAACAGGAGGCAGTCACTCAACCGCTCGAAACTGGGACACAGGAACAGGAGGCAGTCATTCACCTGCTCGAGACTGGGACACAGGAATAGAAGACAGGCACTCAACTGCTCGAGTCTGGGACACAGGAACAGGAGGGCATTACTCAACTGCTCGAGACTGGGACAGGAACAGGAGGCAGTCACTCAACTGCTTCAAACTGGAACACAGGAAAAGAAGGGAGGAACTCAACTGATCGAGACTGGGACAACGGAAGAGGAGGCAGTCACTCAACTGCTCGAAACTGGGACACAGGAACAGGACGCAGTCATTCAACTGCTCGAGACTGGGGCACAGGAACAGGATGCAGTCACTCAACTGCTCGAGACTGGGACACATGAACAGAAGGCAGGCACACAACTGTTCGAGACTGGGACACAGGAACAGGAGGCAGTCACTAAACTGCTCGAGACTGGGACACAGAAACAGGAGGCAGTCACTCAACCGCTCGAAACTGGGACACAGGAACAGGAGGCAGTCATTCACCTGCTCGAGACTGGGACACAGGAATAGAAGACAGGCACTCAACTGCTCGAGACTGGGACACAGGAACAGGAGGGCATTACTCAACTGCTCGAGACTGGGACAGGAACAGGAGGCAGTCACTCAACTGCTTGAAACTGGGACACAGGAAAAGAAGGCAGGCACTCAACTGATCGAGACTGGGACACCGGAAGAGGAGGCAGTCACTCAACTGCTCGAAACTGGGACACAGGAACAGGACGCAGTCATTCAACTGCTCGAGACTGTGACACAGAGACAGGAGGGTGTTACTCAACTGCTCGAGAGTGGGACAGAGGAACAGGAGGCAGTCATTGAACTGCTAGAGACTGGGACACAGGAACAGGAGGCAGTCATTCAACTGCTAGAGACTGTGACACAGGAACAGGAGGCAGTCACTCATCTGTTCGAGACTGGGACACAGGAACAGGAGGCAGTCACTCAACTGCTCGAGACTGGGTCACAGAATCAAGAGGCAGTCATTCGTCTGCTCAACACTGGGACACAGGAACAGGAGGGAGTCACTCAACGGCTCGAGACTGGGACACAGAAACATGAGGCAGTCACTCAACTGCTCGAGACTGGGACACAGGAACAGGAGGCAGTCACTCAACTGCTCAAGACTAGGACACAGGAACAGGAGGCAGTCATTCAACTGCTCGAGACTGGGACACAGGAACAGTAGGCAGTCACTCATCTGTTCGAGACTGGGACACAGGAACAGGAGGCAGTCACTCAACAGCTCGAGACTGGGTGTCAGAAACAAGAGGCAGTCATTCGACTGCTCAACACTGGGACACAGGAACAGGAGGGAGTCACTCAGCTGCTCGAGACTGGGACACAGAAACATGAGGCAGTCACTCAACTGCTCGAGATTGGGACACAGGAACAGGAGGCAGTCACTCAACTGCTCGAGACTGAGACATAGGAAAAGAAGGCAGGCACTCAACTGCTCGAGACTGGGACACAGGAACAGGAGGCAGTCACTCAACTGCTTGAGACTGGGACACAGGAACAGGAGGCGGTCACTCAACTGCTTGAAACTGGGACACAGGAAAAGAAGGCAGGCACTCAACTGATCGAGACTGGGACACCGGAACAGGAGGCCGTCACTTAAGTGCTCGAAACTGGGACCCAGGAACAGGAGGCAGTCACTCAACTGCTCAAAACTGCGACACAGGATCAGGACACAGTCATTCAACTGCTCGAGACTGGGAACAGGAACAGAAGGGAGTCACTCAACAGATCGAGACTGGGACACAAGAACAGGTAGCAGTCACTCAACTGCTCGAAACTGGGAAACAGGAACAGGAGGCATCACTCAATTGCTTGAGACTGGGACACATAAAACAGGAGGCATCACTCAATTGCTCGAAACTGGGACACAGAAACAGAAGGGCGTTACTCAACTGCTGAAGACTGGGACACAGGAACCGGAGGCAGTCATTCAACTGTTCGAGACTGGGACACAGGAACAGGAGGCAGTCACTCAACTGTTCGAGACTGGGACACAGGAACAGGAGGCAGTCACTCAACTGCTCGAGACTGGGAGACAGGAACAGGAGGCAGTCATTCAACTGCTCGAGACTGGGACACATGTACAGGAGGCAGGCACACAACTGCTCGAGTCTGGGACACAGAAACAGGAGGCATCACTCAATTGCTTGAGACTGGGACACATAAAACAGGAGGTATCACTCAATTGCTCGAAACTGGGACACAGAAACAGAAGGGCGTTACTCAACTGCTGAAGACTGGGACACAGGAACAGGAGGCAGTCATTCAACTGTTCGAGACTGGGACACAGGAACAGGAGGCAGTCACTCAACTGTTCGAGACTTGGACACAGGAACAGGAGGCAGTCACTCAACTGCTCGAGACTGGGACACAGGAACAGGAGGCAGTCATTCAAGTGTTCGAGACTGGGACACAGGAACAGGATGCAGTCACTCAACTGCTCGAGACTGGGACACATGAACAGAAGGCAGGCGCACAACTGCTCGAGACTGGGACACAGGAACAGGAGGCAGTCACTAACCTGCACGAGACTGGGACACAGAAACAGGAGGCAGTCACTCAACCGCTCGAAACTGGGACACAGGAACATGAGGCAGTCATTCACCTGCTCGAGACTGGGACACCGGAATAGAAGGCAGGCACTCAACTGCTCGAGACTGGGACACAGGAACAGGAGGGCATTACTCAACTGCTCGAGACTGGGACAGGAACAGGAGGCAGTCACTCAACTGCTTGAAACTGGGACACAGGAAAAGAAGGCAGGCACTCAACTGATCGAGACTGGGACACCGGAAGAGGAGGCAGTCACTCAACTGCTCGAAACTGGGACACAGGAACAGGACGCAGTCATTCAACTGCTCTAGACTGTGACACAGAAACAGGAGGGTGTTACTCAACTGCTCGAGAGTGGGACACAGGAACAGGAGGCAGTCATTCAACTGCTAGAGACTGGGACACAGGAACAGGAGGCAGTCATTCAACTGCTAGAGACTGTGACACAGGAACAGGAGGCAGTCACTCATCTGTTCGAGACTGGGACACAGGAACAGGAGGCAGTCACTCAACTGCTCGAGACTCGGTCACAGAATCAAGAGGCAGTCATTCGACTGCTCAACACTGGGACACAGGAACAGGAGGGAGTCACTCAACGGCTCGAGACTGGGACACAGAAACATGAGGCAGTCACTCAATTGCTCGAGACTGGGACACAGGAACAGGAGGCAGTCACTCAACCGCTCGAAACTGGGACACACGAACAGGAGGCAGTCACTCAACTGCTCGAGACTGGGACACAGGAACAGGAGGGCGTTACTCAACTGCTCAAGACTAGGACACAGGAACAGGAGGCAGTCATTCAACTGCTCGAGACTGGGACACAGGAACAGTAGGCAGTCATTCAACTGCTCGAGACTGGGACACAGGAACAGGAGGCAGTCATTCAACAGCTCGAGACTGGGTGTCAGAAACAAGAGGCAGTCATTCGACTGCTCAACACTGGGACACAGGAACAGGAGGGAGTCACTCAGCTGCTCGAGACTGGGACACAGAAAAATGAGGCAGTCACTCAACTGCTCGAGACTGGGACACAGGAACAGGAGGCAGTCATTCAACTGTTCGAGACTGGGACACAGGAACAGGAGGCAGTCACTCAACTGTTCGAGACTTGGACACAGGAACAGGAGGCAGTCACTCAACTGCTCGAGACTGGGACACAGGAACAGGAGGCAGTCATTCAAGTGTTCGAGACTGGGACACAGGAACAGGCGGCAGTCACTCAACTGCTCGAGACTGGTACACATGAACAGAAGGCAGGCACACAACTGCTCGAGACTGGGACACAGGAACAGGAGGCAGTCACTAAACTGCTCGAGACTGGGACACAGAAACAGGAGGCAGTCACTCAACCGCTCGAAACTGGGACACAGGAACAGGAGGCAGTCATTCACCTGCTCGAGACTGGGACACAGGAATAGAAGACAGGCACTCAACTGCTCGAGTCTGGGACACAGGAACAGGAGGGCATTACTCAACTGCTCGAGACTGGGACAGGAACAGGAGGCAGTCACTCAACTGCTTGAAACTGGAACACAGGAAAAGAAGGGAGGAACTCAACTGATCGAGACTGGGACAACGGAAGAGGAGGCAGTCACTCAACTGCTCGAAACTGGGACACAGGAACAGGACGCAGTCATTCAACTGCTCGAGACTGGGGCACAGGAACAGGATGCAGTCACTCAACTGCTCGAGACTGGGACACATGAACAGAAGGCAGGCACACAACTGTTCGAGACTGGGACACAGGAACAGGAGGCAGTCACTAAACTGCTCGAGACTGGGACACAGAAACAGGAGGCAGTCACTCAACCGCTCGAAACTGGGACACAGGAACAGGAGGCAGTCATTCACCTGCTCGAGACTGGGACACAGGAATAGAAGACAGGCACTCAACTGCTCGAGACTGGGACACAGGAACAGGAGGGCATTACTCAACTGCTCGAGACTGGGACAGGAACAGGAGGCAGTCACTCAACTGCTTGAAACTGGGACACAGGAAAAGAAGGCAGGCACTCAACTGATCGAGACTGGGACACCGGAAGAGGAGGCAGTCACTCAACTGCTCGAAACTGGGACACAGGAACAGGACGCAGTCATTCAACTGCTCGAGACTGTGACACAGAGACAGGAGGGTGTTACTCAACTGCTCGAGAGTGGGACAGAGGAACAGGAGGCAGTCATTGAACTGCTAGAGACTGGGACACAGGAACAGGAGGCAGTCATTCAACTGCTAGAGACTGTGACACAGGAACAGGAGGCAGTCACTCATCTGTTCGAGACTGGGACACAGGAACAGGAGGCAGTCACTCAACTGCTCGAGACTGGGTCACAGAATCAAGAGGCAGTCATTCGTCTGCTCAACACTGGGACACAGGAACAGGAGGGAGTCACTCAACGGCTCGAGACTGGGACACAGAAACATGAGGCAGTCACTCAACTGCTCGAGACTGGGACACAGGAACAGGAGGCAGTCACTCAACTGCTCAAGACTAGGACACAGGAACAGGAGGCAGTCATTCAACTGCTCGAGACTGGGACACAGGAACAGTAGGCAGTCACTCATCTGTTCGAGACTGGGACACAGGAACAGGAGGCAGTCACTCAACAGCTCGAGACTGGGTGTCAGAAACAAGAGGCAGTCATTCGACTGCTCAACACTGGGACACAGGAACAGGAGGGAGTCACTCAGCTGCTCGAGACTGGGACACAGAAACATGAGGCAGTCACTCAACTGCTCGAGATTGGGACACAGGAACAGGAGGCAGTCACTCAACTGCTCGAGACTGAGACATAGGAAAAGAAGGCAGGCACTCAACTGCTCGAGACTGGGACACAGGAACAGGAGGCAGTCACTCAACTGCTTGAGACTGGGACACAGGAACAGGAGGCGGTCACTCAACTGCTTGAAACTGGGACACAGGAAAAGAAGGCAGGCACTCAACTGATCGAGACTGGGACACCGGAACAGGAGGCCGTCACTTAAGTGCTCGAAACTGGGACCCAGGAACAGGAGGCAGTCACTCAACTGCTCAAAACTGCGACACAGGATCAGGACACAGTCATTCAACTGCTCGAGACTGGGAACAGGAACAGAAGGGAGTCACTCAACAGATCGAGACTGGGACACAAGAACAGGTAGCAGTCACTCAACTGCTCGAAACTGGGAAACAGGAACAGGAGGCATCACTCAATTGCTTGAGACTGGGACACATAAAACAGGAGGCATCACTCAATTGCTCGAAACTGGGACACAGAAACAGAAGGGCGTTACTCAACTGCTGAAGACTGGGACACAGGAACCGGAGGCAGTCATTCAACTGTTCGAGACTGGGACACAGGAACAGGAGGCAGTCACTCAACTGTTCGAGACTGGGACACAGGAACAGGAGGCAGTCACTCAACTGCTCGAGACTGGGAGACAGGAACAGGAGGCAGTCATTCAACTGCTCGAGACTGGGACACATGTACAGGAGGCAGGCACACAACTGCTCGAGTCTGGGACACAGAAACAGGAGGCATCACTCAATTGCTTGAGACTGGGACACATAAAACAGGAGGTATCACTCAATTGCTCGAAACTGGGACACAGAAACAGAAGGGCGTTACTCAACTGCTGAAGACTGGGACACAGGAACAGGAGGCAGTCATTCAACTGTTCGAGACTGGGACACAGGAACAGGAGGCAGTCACTCAACTGTTCGAGACTTGGACACAGGAACAGGAGGCAGTCACTCAACTGCTCGAGACTGGGACACAGGAACAGGAGGCAGTCATTCAAGTGTTCGAGACTGGGACACAGGAACAGGATGCAGTCACTCAACTGCTCGAGACTGGGACACATGAACAGAAGGCAGGCGCACAACTGCTCGAGACTGGGACACAGGAACAGGAGGCAGTCACTAACCTGCACGAGACTGGGACACAGAAACAGGAGGCAGTCACTCAACCGCTCGAAACTGGGACACAGGAACATGAGGCAGTCATTCACCTGCTCGAGACTGGGACACCGGAATAGAAGGCAGGCACTCAACTGCTCGAGACTGGGACACAGGAACAGGAGGGCATTACTCAACTGCTCGAGACTGGGACAGGAACAGGAGGCAGTCACTCAACTGCTTGAAACGGGGACACAGGAAAAGAAGGCAGGCACTCAACTGATCGAGACTGGGACACCGGAAGAGGAGGCAGTCACTCAACTGCTCGAAACTGGGACACAGGAACAGGACGCAGTCATTCAACTGCTCTAGACTGTGACACAGAAACAGGAGGGTGTTACTCAACTGCTCGAGAGTGGGACACAGGAACAGGAGGCAGTCATTCAACTGCTAGAGACTGGGACACAGGAACAGGAGGCAGTCATTCAACTGCTAGAGACTGTGACACAGGAACAGGAGGCAGTCACTCATCTGTTCGAGACTGGGACACAGGAACAGGAGGCAGTCACTCAACTGCTCGAGACTGGGTCACAGAATCAAGAGGCAGTCATTCGACTGCTCAACACTGGGACACAGGAACAGGAGGGAGTCACTCAACGGCTCGAGACTGGGACACAGAAACATGAGGCAGTCACTCAATTGCTCGAGACTGGGACGCAGGAACAGGAGGCAGTCACTCAACCGCTCGAAACTGGGACACACGAACAGGAGGCAGTCACTCAACTGCTCGAGACTGGGACACAGGAACAGGAGGGCGTTACTCAACTGCTCAAGACTAGGACACAGGAACAGGAGGCAGTCATTCAACTGCTCGAGACTGGGACACAGGAACAGTAGGCAGTCATTCAACTGCTCGAGACTGGGACACAGGAACAGGAGGCAGTCATTCAACAGCTCGAGACTGGGTGTCAGAAACAAGAGGCAGTCATTCGACTGCTCAACACTGGGACACAGGAACAGGAGGGAGTCACTCAGCTGCTCGAGACTGGGACACAGAAAAATGAGGCAGTCACTCAACTGCTCGAGACTGGGACACAGGAACAGGAGGCAGTCACTCAACCGCTCGAAACTGGGACACACGAACAGGAGGCAGTCACTCAACTGCTCGAGACTGGGACACAGAAAAAGAAGGCAGGCACTCAACTGCTCGAGACTGGGACACAGGAACAGGAGGCAGTCACTCAACTGCTTGAGACTGGGACACAGGAACAGGAGGCGGTCACTCAACTGCTTGAAACTGGGACACAGGAAAAGAAGGCAGGCACTCAACTGATCGAGACTGGGACACCGGAACAGGAGGCGGTCACTTAACTGCTCGAAACCGGGACCCAGGAACAGGAGGCAGTCACTCAACTGCTCAAAACTGCGACACAGGATCAGGACACAGTCATTCAACTGCTCGAGACTGGGAACAGGAACAGAAGGCAGGCACTCAACTGATCGAGACTGGGACACAGGAACAGGAAGCAGTCACTCAACTGCACGAAACTGGGAAACAGGAACAGGAGGCATCACTCAATAGCTCGAGACTTGGACACAGGAACATGAGGCAGTCATTCAACTGCTCGAGACTGGGTCACAGAAACTGGAGGCATCACTCAACTGCTCGAGACTGGGACACAGGATCAGGAGGGCGTTACTCAACTGCTCGAGACTGGGACAAGAACAGGAGGCAGTCACTCAACTGCTTGAAACTGGGAGACAGGAAAAGAAGGCAGGCACTCAACTGATCGACACTGGGACACCGGAAGAGGAGGCAGTCACTCAACTGCTCGAAACTGGGAGACAGGAACAGGAGGCAGTCATTCAACTGCTCGAGACTGAGACACAGAAACAGGAGTGTGTTACTCAACTGCTCGAGAGTGGGACACAGGAACATGAGGCAGTCATTCAACTGCTAGAGGCTGGGACACAGGAACAGGAGGCAGTCACTCAACTGCTCGAGATTGTGTCACAAAAACAAGAGGCAGTCATTCGACTGCTCGAGACTGGGACACAGGAACAGGAGGGAGTCACTCAACTGCTCGAGACTGGGACACAGAAACATGAGGCAGTCACTCAACTGCTCGAGACTGGGACACAGGAACAGGAGGCAGTCACTCAACCGCTCGAAACTGGGACACACGAACAGGAGGCAGTCACTCAACTGCTCGAGACTGGGACACAGGAACAGGAGGGCGTTACTCAACTGCTCAAGACTAGGACACAGGAACAGGAGGCAGTCATTCAACTGCTCGAGACTGGGACACAGGAACAGGAGGCAGTCATTCAACTGCTCGAGACTGGGACACAGGAACAGGAGGCAGTCACTCAACAGCTCGAGACTGGGTGTCAGAAACAAGAGGCAGTCATTCGACTGCTCAACACTGGGACACAGGAACAGGAGGGAGTCACTCAGCTGCTCGAGACTGGAACACAGAAACATGAGGCAGTCACTCAACTGCTCGAGACTGGGACACAGGAACAGGAGGCAGTCACTCAACCGATCGAAACTGGAACACACGAACACGAGGCAGTCACTCAACTGCTCGAGACTGGGACACAGGAACAGGAGGCAGTCACTCAACCGCTCGAAACTGGGACACACGAACAGGAGGCAGTCACTCAACTGCTCGAGACTGGGACATAGTAAAAGAAGGCAGGCACTCAACTGCTCGAGAGTGGGACACAGGAACAGGAGGCAGTCACTCAACTGCTTGAGACTGGGACACAGGAACAGGAGGCAGTCACTCAACTTGCTTGAAACTGGGACACAGGAAAAGAAGTCAAGCACTCAACGGATCGAGACTGGTACAACGGAAGAGGAGGCAATCACTCAACGGCTCGAAACAGGGACACAGGAAAAGGACGCTTTCATTCAACTGCTCGAGACTGTGACACAAAAACAGGAGGGTGTTTTATCAACTGCTCGAGAGTGGGACACAGGAACAGGCGGCAGTCATTCAACTGCTAGAGACTGGGACACAGGAACAGGAGGCAGTCATTCAACTGCTAGAGACTGTGACACAGGAACAGGAGGCAGTCACTCAACTGCACGAGACAGGGACACAGGAACAGGAGACAGTCATTCATCTGTTCGAGACTGGGACACAGGAACAGGAGGCAGTCACTCAACAGCTCGAGACTGGTTCACAGAAACAAGAGGCAGTCATTCGACTGCTCAAGACTGGGACACAGGAACAGGAGGGAGTCACTCAACGGCTCGAGACTGAGACACAGGAATAGAAGGCAGGCACTCAACTGCTCGAGACTGGAACACAGGAACAGGAGGGCGTTACTCAACTGCTCGAGACTGGGACACAGGAACAGGAGGCAGTCACTCAACTGCTCGAGACTGGGTAACAGAAACAAGAGGCAGTCATTCGACTGCTCGAGACTGGGACACAGGAACAGGAGGGAGTCACTCAACTGCTCGAGATTCGGACACAGAAACATGAGGCAGTCACTGAACTGCTCGAGACTTGGACACAGGAACAGGAGGCAGTCACTCAACCGCTCGAAACTGGGACACACGAACAGGAGGCAGTCACTCAACTGCTCGAGACTGGGACACAGGAACAGGAGGGCGTTACTCAACTGCTCAAGACTAGGACACAGGAACAGGAGGCAGTCATTCAACTGCTCGAGACTGGGACACAGGAACAGTAGGCAGTCATTCAACTGCTCGAGACTGGGACACAGGAACAGGAGGCAGTCACTCAACAGCTCGACACCGGATCACAGAAACAAGAGGCAGTCATTCGACTGCTCAACACTGGGACACAGAAACAGGAGGGAGTCACTCAGCTGCACGAGACTGGGACACAGAAACATGAGGCAGTCACTCAACTGCTCGAGACTGGGACACAGGAACAGGAGGCAGTCACTCAACCGCTCGAAAGTGGGACACACGAACAGGAGGCAGTCACTCAACTGCTCGAGACTGGGACATAGGAAAAGAAGGCAGGCACTCAACTGCTCGAGACTGGGACAGAGGAACAGGATGCAGTCACTCAACTGCTTGAGACTGGGACACAGGAACAGGAGGCGGTCACTCAACTGCTTGAAACTGGGACACAGGAAAAGAAGGCAGGCACTCAACTGATCGAGACTGGGACACCGGAACAGGAGGCTGTCACTTAAGTGCTCGAAACTGGGACCCAGGAAGAGGAGGCAGTCACTCAACTGCTCAAAACTGCGACCCAGGATCAGGACACAGTCATTCAACTGCGCGAGACTGGGAACAGGAACAGAAGGCAGTCACTCAACTGATCGAGATTGGGACACAGGAACAGGAAGCAGTCACTCAACTGCTCGAAACTGGGAAACAGGAACAGGAGGCATCACTCAATTGCTCGAGACTTGGACACAGGAACACGAGGCAGTCATTCAACTGCTCAAGACTGGGTCACAGAAACTGGAGGCATCACTCAATTGCTTGAGACTGGGACACATAAAACAGGAGGCATCACTCAATTGCTCGAAACTGGGACACAGAAACAGAAGGGCGTTACTTAACGACAGAAGACTGGGACACAGGAACAGGAGGCAGTCATTCAACTGTTCGAGACTGGGACACAGGAACAGGAGGCCGTCACTCGACTGTTCGAGACTGGGACACAGGAACAGGAGGCAGTCACTCAACTGCTCGAGACTGGGACACAGGAACAGGAGGCAGTCATTCAACTGTTCGAGACTGGGATACAGGAACAGGAGGCATCCACTCAACTGTTCGAGACTGGGACACAGGAACAGGAGGCAGTCACTCAAATGCTCGAGTCTGGGACACATGAACAAGAGGCAGGCACACAACCGCTCGAGAGTGGGACACAGGAACAGGAGGCAGTCACTAAACTGCTCGAGACTGGGACACAGAAACAGGAGGCAGTCATTCACCTGCTCGAGACTGGGACACAGGAATAGAAGGCAGGCACTCAACTGCTCGAGTCTGGGACACAGGAACAGGAGGGCGTTACTCAACTGCTCGAGACTGGGACAGGAACAGGAGGCAGTCACTCAACTGATTGAAACTGGGACACAGGTAAAGAAGGCAGGCACTCAACTGATCGAGACTGGGACACCGGAAGAGGAGGCAGTCACTCAACTGCTCGAAACTGGAACACACGAACAGGAGGCAGTCACTCAACTGCTCGAGACTGGGACATAGGAAAAGAAGGCAGGCACTCAACTGCTCGAGACGGGGACACAGGAAAAGAAGGCAGGCACTCAACTGCTCGAGACGGGGACACAGGAACAGGAGGCAGTCACTCAACTGCTTGAGACTGGGACACAGGAACAGGAGGCTGTCACTTAAGTGCTCGAAACTGGGACCCAGGAAGAGGAGGCAGTCACTCAACTGCTCAAAACTGTGACACAGGATCAGGACACAGTCATTCAACTGCGCGAGACTGGGAACAGGAACAGAAGGCAGTCACTCAACTGATCGAGATTGGGACACAGGAACAGGAAGCAGTCACTCAACTGCTCGAAACTGGGTAACAGAAACTGGAGGCATCACTCAATTGCTTGAGACTGGGACACATAAAACAGGAGGCATCACTCAATTGCTCGAAACTGGGACACAGAAACAGAAGGGCGTTACTTAACTACAGAAGACTGGGACACAGGAACAGGAGGCAGTCATTCAAATGTTCGAGACTGGGACACAGGAACAGGAGGCCGTCACTCGACTGTTCGAGACTGGGACACAGGAACAGGAGGCAGTCACTCAACTGCTCGAGACTGGGACACAGGAACAGGAGGCAGTCATTCAACTGTTCGAGACTGGGATACAGGAACAGGAGGCATCCACTCAACTGTTCGAGACTGGGACACAGGAACAGGAGGCAGTCACTCAAATGCTCGAGACTGGGACACATGAACAAGAGGCAGGCACACAACCGCTCGAGAGTGGGACACAGGAACAGGAGGCAGTCACTAAACTGCTCGAGACTGGGACACAGAAACAGGAGGCAGTCATTCACCTGCTCGAGACTGGGACACAGGAATAGAAGGCAGGCACTCAACTGCTCGAGTCTGGGACACAGGAACAGGAGGGCGTTACTCAACTGCTCAAGACTGGGACAGGAACAGGAGGCAGTCACTCAACTGATTGAAACTGGGACACAGGTAAAGAAGGCAGGCACTCAACTGATCGAGACTGGGACACCGGAAGAGGAGGCAGTCACTCAACTGCTCGAAACTGGAACACACGAACAGGAGGCAGTCACTCAACTGCTCGAGACAGGGACATAGGAAAAGACGGCAGGCACTCAACTGCTCGAGACGGGGACACAGGAACAGGAGGCAGTCACTCAACTGCTTGAGACTGGGACACAGGAACAGGAGGCGGTCACTCAACTGCTTGAATCTGGGACACAGGAAAAGAAGGCAAGCACTCAACTGATCGAGACTGGGACACCGGAAGAGGAGGCAGTCACTCAACTGCTGGAGACTGGGACACAGGAACAGGACGCTTTCATTCAACTGCTCGAGACTGTGACACAGAAACAGGAGGGTGTTACTCAACTGCTCGAGAGTGGGACACAGGAACAGTAGGCAGTCATTCAACTGCTAGAGACTGGGACACAGGAACAGGAGGCAGTCATTCAACTGGTAGAGACTGTGACACAGGAACTGGAGGCAGTCACTCAACTGCACGAGACAGGGACATAGGGACAGGAGACAGTCATTCATCTGTTCGAGACTGGGACACAGGAACAGGAGGCAGTCACTCATCTGCTCGAGACTGGGTCACAGAAACAAGAGGCAGTCATTCGACTGCTCAAGACTGGGACACAGGGACAGGAGGGAGTCACTCAACTGCTCGAGACTGGGACACAGAAAAAGAAGGCAGGCACTCAACTGCTCGAGACTGGGACACAGGATAAGAAGGCAGTCACTCAACTGCTTGAGACTGGGACACAGGAACAGGAGGCGGTCACTCAACTGCTTGAAACTGGGACACAGGAAAAGAAGGCAGGCACTCAACTGATCGAGACTGGGACACCGGAACAGGAGGCGGTCACTGAAGTGCTCGAAACCGGGACCCATGAACAGGAGGCAGTCACTCAACTGCTCAAAACTGCGACACAGGATCAGGACACAGTCATTCAACTGCTCGAGACTGGGAACAGGAACAGAAGGCAGTCACTCAACTGATCGAGACTGGGACACAGGGACAGGAAGCGGTCACTCAACTGCACGAAACTGGGAAACAGGAACAGGAGGCATCACTCAATTGCTCGAGACTAGGACACAGGAACACGAGGCAGTCATTCAACTGCTCGAGACTGGGTCACAGAAACTGGAGGCATCACTCAACTGCTCGAGACTGGGACACAGGATCAGGAGGGCGTTACTCAACTGCTCGAGACTGGGACAAGAACAGGAGGCAGTCACTCAACTGCTCGAAACTGGGAGACAGGAACAGGAGGCAGTCATTCAACTGCTCGAGACTGAGACACAGAAACAGGAGGGTGTTACTCAACTGCTCGAGAGTGGGACACAGGAACATTTGGCAGTCATTCAACTGCTAGAGACTGGGACACAGGAACAGGAGGCAGTCATTCAACTGCTCGAGACTGTGACACAGGAACAGGTGGCAGTCATTCAACTGCTCGAGACTGGGACATAGGAACAGGAGGCAGTCACTCAACTGCTCGAGATTGGTTCACAGAAACAAGAGGCAGTCATTCGACTGCTCGAGACTGGGACACAGGAACAGGAGGGAGTCACTCAACTGCTCGAGACTGGGACACAGAAACATGAGGCAGTCATTCGACTGCTCGAGACTGGGAAACAGGAACAGGAGACAGTCACTCAACCGCTCGAAACTGGGACACACGAACAGGAGGCAGTCACTCAACTGCTCGAGACTGGGACACAGGAACAGGAGGGCGTTACTCAACTGCTCAAGACTAGGACACAGGAATAGGAGGCAGTCATTCAACTGCTCGAGACTGGGACACAGGAACAGTAGGCAGTCATTCAACTGCTCGAGACTGGGTCACAGAAACAAGAGGCAGTCATTCGACTGCTCAACACTGGGACACAGGAACAGGAGGGAATTACTCAGCTGCTCGAGACTGGGACACAGAAACAGGAGGCAGTCACTCAACTGCTCGAGACTGGGACACAGGAACAGGAGGCAGTCACTCAACCGCTCGAAACTGGGACACACGAACAGGAGGCAGTCACTCAACCGCTCGAAACTGGGACACACGAACAGGAGGCAGTCACTCAACTGCTCGAGACTGGGACATAGTAAAAGAAGGCAGGCACTCAACTGCTCGAGAGTGGGACACAGGAACAGGAGGCAGTCACTCAACTGCTTGAGACTGGGACACAGGAACAGGAGGCGGTCACTCAACTTGCTTGAAACTGGGACACAGGAAAAGAAGTCAAGCACTCAACGGATCGAGACTGGTACAACGGAAGAGGAGGCAATCACTCAACGGCTCGAAACAGGGACACAGGAAAAGGACGCTTTCATTCAACTGCTCGAGACTGTGACACAAAAACAGGAGGGTGTTTTATCAACTGCTCGAGAGTGGGACACAGGAACAGGCGGCAGTCATTCAACTGCTAGAGACTGGGACACAGGAACAGGAGGCAGTCATTCAACTGCTAGAGACTGTGACACAGGAACAGGAGGCAGTCACTCAACTGCACGAGACAGGGACACAGGAACAGGAGACAGTCATTCATCTGTTCGAGACTGGGACACAGGAACAGGAGGCAGTCACTCAACAGCTCGAGACTGGTTCACAGAAACAAGAGGCAGTCATTCGACTGCTCAAGACTGGGACACAGGAACAGGAGGGAGTCACTCAACGGCTCGAGACTGAGACACAGGAATAGAAGGCAGGCACTCAACTGCTCGAGACTGGAACACAGGAACAGGAGGGCGTTACTCAACTGCTCGAGACTGGGACACAGGAACAGGAGGCAGTCACTCAACTGCTCGAGACTGGGTAACAGAAACAAGAGGCAGTCATTCGACTGCTCGAGACTGGGACACAGGAACAGGAGGGAGTCACTCAACTGCTCGAGATTCGGACACAGAAACATGAGGCAGTCACTGAACTGCTCGAGACTTGGACACAGGAACAGGAGGCAGTCACTCAACCGCTCGAAACTGGGACACACGAACAGGAGGCAGTCACTCAACTGCTCGAGACTGGGACACAGGAACAGGAGGGCGTTACTCAACTGCTCAAGACTAGGACACAGGAACAGGAGGCAGTCATTCAACTGCTCGAGACTGGGACACAGGAACAGTAGGCAGTCATTCAACTGCTCGAGACTGGGACACAGGAACAGGAGGCAGTCACTCAACAGCTCGACACCGGATCACAGAAACAAGAGGCAGTCATTCGACTGCTCAACACTGGGACACAGAAACAGGAGGGAGTCACTCAGCTGCACGAGACTGGGACACAGAAACATGAGGCAGTCACTCAACTGCTCGAGACTGGGACACAGGAACAGGAGGCAGTCACTCAACCGCTCGAAAGTGGGACACACGAACAGGAGGCAGTCACTCAACTGCTCGAGACTGGGACATAGGAAAAGAAGGCAGGCACTCAACTGCTCGAGACTGGGACAGAGGAACAGGATGCAGTCACTCAACTGCTTGAGACTGGGACACAGGAACAGGAGGCGGTCACTCAACTGCTTGAAACTGGGACACAGGAAAAGAAGGCAGGCACTCAACTGATCGAGACTGGGACACCGGAACAGGAGGCTGTCACTTAAGTGCTCGAAACTGGGACCCAGGAAGAGGAGGCAGTCACTCAACTGCTCAAAACTGCGACCCAGGATCAGGACACAGTCATTCAACTGCGCGAGACTGGGAACAGGAACAGAAGGCAGTCACTCAACTGATCGAGATTGGGACACAGGAACAGGAAGCAGTCACTCAACTGCTCGAAACTGGGAAACAGGAACAGGAGGCATCACTCAATTGCTCGAGACTTGGACACAGGAACACGAGGCAGTCATTCAACTGCTCAAGACTGGGTCACAGAAACTGGAGGCATCACTCAATTGCTTGAGACTGGGACACATAAAACAGGAGGCATCACTCAATTGCTCGAAACTGGGACACAGAAACAGAAGGGCGTTACTTAACGACAGAAGACTGGGACACAGGAACAGGAGGCAGTCATTCAACTGTTCGAGACTGGGACACAGGAACAGGAGGCCGTCACTCGACTGTTCGAGACTGGGACACAGGAACAGGAGGCAGTCACTCAACTGCTCGAGACTGGGACACAGGAACAGGAGGCAGTCATTCAACTGTTCGAGACTGGGATACAGGAACAGGAGGCATCCACTCAACTGTTCGAGACTGGGACACAGGAACAGGAGGCAGTCACTCAAATGCTCGAGTCTGGGACACATGAACAAGAGGCAGGCACACAACCGCTCGAGAGTGGGACACAGGAACAGGAGGCAGTCACTAAACTGCTCGAGACTGGGACACAGAAACAGGAGGCAGTCATTCACCTGCTCGAGACTGGGACACAGGAATAGAAGGCAGGCACTCAACTGCTCGAGTCTGGGACACAGGAACAGGAGGGCGTTACTCAACTGCTCGAGACTGGGACAGGAACAGGAGGCAGTCACTCAACTGATTGAAACTGGGACACAGGTAAAGAAGGCAGGCACTCAACTGATCGAGACTGGGACACCGGAAGAGGAGGCAGTCACTCAACTGCTCGAAACTGGAACACACGAACAGGAGGCAGTCACTCAACTGCTCGAGACTGGGACATAGGAAAAGAAGGCAGGCACTCAACTGCTCGAGACGGGGACACAGGAAAAGAAGGCAGGCACTCAACTGCTCGAGACGGGGACACAGGAACAGGAGGCAGTCACTCAACTGCTTGAGACTGGGACACAGGAACAGGAGGCTGTCACTTAAGTGCTCGAAACTGGGACCCAGGAAGAGGAGGCAGTCACTCAACTGCTCAAAACTGTGACACAGGATCAGGACACAGTCATTCAACTGCGCGAGACTGGGAACAGGAACAGAAGGCAGTCACTCAACTGATCGAGATTGGGACACAGGAACAGGAAGCAGTCACTCAACTGCTCGAAACTGGGTAACAGAAACTGGAGGCATCACTCAATTGCTTGAGACTGGGACACATAAAACAGGAGGCATCACTCAATTGCTCGAAACTGGGACACAGAAACAGAAGGGCGTTACTTAACTACAGAAGACTGGGACACAGGAACAGGAGGCAGTCATTCAAATGTTCGAGACTGGGACACAGGAACAGGAGGCCGTCACTCGACTGTTCGAGACTGGGACACAGGAACAGGAGGCAGTCACTCAACTGCTCGAGACTGGGACACAGGAACAGGAGGCAGTCATTCAACTGTTCGAGACTGGGATACAGGAACAGGAGGCATCCACTCAACTGTTCGAGACTGGGACACAGGAACAGGAGGCAGTCACTCAAATGCTCGAGACTGGGACACATGAACAAGAGGCAGGCACACAACCGCTCGAGAGTGGGACACAGGAACAGGAGGCAGTCACTAAACTGCTCGAGACTGGGACACAGAAACAGGAGGCAGTCATTCACCTGCTCGAGACTGGGACACAGGAATAGAAGGCAGGCACTCAACTGCTCGAGTCTGGGACACAGGAACAGGAGGGCGTTACTCAACTGCTCAAGACTGGGACAGGAACAGGAGGCAGTCACTCAACTGATTGAAACTGGGACACAGGTAAAGAAGGCAGGCACTCAACTGATCGAGACTGGGACACCGGAAGAGGAGGCAGTCACTCAACTGCTCGAAACTGGAACACACGAACAGGAGGCAGTCACTCAACTGCTCGAGACAGGGACATAGGAAAAGACGGCAGGCACTCAACTGCTCGAGACGGGGACACAGGAACAGGAGGCAGTCACTCAACTGCTTGAGACTGGGACACAGGAACAGGAGGCGGTCACTCAACTGCTTGAATCTGGGACACAGGAAAAGAAGGCAAGCACTCAACTGATCGAGACTGGGACACCGGAAGAGGAGGCAGTCACTCAACTGCTGGAGACTGGGACACAGGAACAGGACGCTTTCATTCAACTGCTCGAGACTGTGACACAGAAACAGGAGGGTGTTACTCAACTGCTCGAGAGTGGGACACAGGAACAGTAGGCAGTCATTCAACTGCTAGAGACTGGGACACAGGAACAGGAGGCAGTCATTCAACTGGTAGAGACTGTGACACAGGAACTGGAGGCAGTCACTCAACTGCACGAGACAGGGACATAGGGACAGGAGACAGTCATTCATCTGTTCGAGACTGGGACACAGGAACAGGAGGCAGTCACTCATCTGCTCGAGACTGGGTCACAGAAACAAGAGGCAGTCATTCGACTGCTCAAGACTGGGACACAGGGACAGGAGGGAGTCACTCAACTGCTCGAGACTGGGACACAGAAAAAGAAGGCAGGCACTCAACTGCTCGAGACTGGGACACAGGATAAGAAGGCAGTCACTCAACTGCTTGAGACTGGGACACAGGAACAGGAGGCGGTCACTCAACTGCTTGAAACTGGGACACAGGAAAAGAAGGCAGGCACTCAACTGATCGAGACTGGGACACCGGAACAGGAGGCGGTCACTGAAGTGCTCGAAACCGGGACCCATGAACAGGAGGCAGTCACTCAACTGCTCAAAACTGCGACACAGGATCAGGACACAGTCATTCAACTGCTCGAGACTGGGAACAGGAACAGAAGGCAGTCACTCAACTGATCGAGACTGGGACACAGGGACAGGAAGCGGTCACTCAACTGCACGAAACTGGGAAACAGGAACAGGAGGCATCACTCAATTGCTCGAGACTAGGACACAGGAACACGAGGCAGTCATTCAACTGCTCGAGACTGGGTCACAGAAACTGGAGGCATCACTCAACTGCTCGAGACTGGGACACAGGATCAGGAGGGCGTTACTCAACTGCTCGAGACTGGGACAAGAACAGGAGGCAGTCACTCAACTGCTCGAAACTGGGAGACAGGAACAGGAGGCAGTCATTCAACTGCTCGAGACTGAGACACAGAAACAGGAGGGTGTTACTCAACTGCTCGAGAGTGGGACACAGGAACATTTGGCAGTCATTCAACTGCTAGAGACTGGGACACAGGAACAGGAGGCAGTCATTCAACTGCTCGAGACTGTGACACAGGAACAGGTGGCAGTCATTCAACTGCTCGAGACTGGGACATAGGAACAGGAGGCAGTCACTCAACTGCTCGAGATTGGTTCACAGAAACAAGAGGCAGTCATTCGACTGCTCGAGACTGGGACACAGGAACAGGAGGGAGTCACTCAACTGCTCGAGACTGGGACACAGAAACATGAGGCAGTCATTCGACTGCTCGAGACTGGGAAACAGGAACAGGAGACAGTCACTCAACCGCTCGAAACTGGGACACACGAACAGGAGGCAGTCACTCAACTGCTCGAGACTGGGACACAGGAACAGGAGGGCGTTACTCAACTGCTCAAGACTAGGACACAGGAATAGGAGGCAGTCATTCAACTGCTCGAGACTGGGACACAGGAACAGTAGGCAGTCATTCAACTGCTCGAGACTGGGTCACAGAAACAAGAGGCAGTCATTCGACTGCTCAACACTGGGACACAGGAACAGGAGGGAATTACTCAGCTGCTCGAGACTGGGACACAGAAACAGGAGGCAGTCACTCAACTGCTCGAGACTGGGACACAGGAACAGGAGGCAGTCACTCAACCGCTCGAAACTGGGACACACGAACAGGAGGCAGTCACTCAACTGCTCGAGACTGGGACATAGGAAAAGAAGGCAGGCACTCAACTGCTCGAGACTGGTACACAGGAACAGGAGGCAGTCACTCAACTGCTTGAGACTGGGACACAGGAACAGGAGGCGGTCACTCAACTGCTTGAAACTGGGACACAGGAAAAGAAGGCAAGCACTCAACTGATCGAGACTGGGATAACGGAAGAGGAGGCAGTCACTCAACTGCTCGAAACAGGGACACAGGAAAAGGACGCTTTCATTCAACTGCTCGAGACTGTGACACAGAAACAGGAGGGTGTTACTCAACTGCTAGAGACTGGGACTCAGGAACAGGAGGCAGTCATTCAACTGCTAGAGACTGTGACACAGGAACAGGAGGCAGTCACTCAACTGCACGAGACAGGGACACAGGAACAGGAGACAGTCATTCATCTGTTCGAGACTGGGACACAGGAACAGGAGGCAGTCACTCAACAGCTCGAGACTGGGTCACAGAAACTGGAGGCATCACTCAACTGCTCGAGACTGGGACACAGGATCAGGAGGGCGTTACTCAACTGCTCGAGAGTGGGACAAGAACAGGAGGCAGTCACTCAACTGCTTGAAACTGGGAGACAGGAAAAGAAGGCAGGCACTCAACTGATCGACACTGGGACACCGGAAGAGGAGGCAGTCACTCAACTGCTCGAAACTGGGAGACAGGAACAGGAGGCAGTCCTTCAACTGCTCGAGACTGAGACACAGAAACAGGAGGGTGTTACTCAACTGCTCGAGAGTGGGACACAGGAACATGAGGCAGTCATTCAACTGCTAGAGACTGGGACACAGGAACAGGAGGCAGTCATTCAACTGCTCGTGACTGTGACACAGGAACAGGTGACAGTCACTCATCTGTTCGAGACTGGGTCACAGAAACAAGAGGCAGTCATTCGACTGCTCGAGACTGGGACACAGGAACTGGAGGGAGTCAGTCAACTGCTCGAGACTGGGACACAGAAACATGAGGCAGTCACTCAACTGCTCGAAACTGGGACACACGAACAGGAGGCAGTCACTCAACTGCTCGAGACTGGGACACAGGAACAGGAGGGCGTTACTCAACTGCTCGAGAGTGGGACACAGGAACATGAGGCAGTCATTCAACTGCTAGAGACTGGGACACAGGAACAGGAGGCAGTCATTCAACTGCTCGAGACTGTGACACAGGAACAGGTGGCAGTCAATCATCTGTTCGAGACTGGGTCACAGAAACAAGAGGCAGTCATTCGACTGCTCGAGACTGGGACACAGGAACAGGAGGGAGTCACTCAACTGCTCGAGACTGGGACACAGAAACATGAGGCAGTCACTCAACTGCTCGAGACTGGGACACAGGAACAGGAGGCAGTCACTCAACCGCTCGAAACTGGGACACACGAACAGGAGGCAGTCACTCAACTGCTCGAGACTGGGACACAGGAACAGGAGGGCGTTACTCAACTGCTCAAGACTAGGACACAGGAACAGGAGGCAGTCATTCAACTGCTCGAGACTGGGACACAGGAACAGTAGGCAGTCATTCAACTGCTCGAGACTGGGACACAGGAACAGGAGGCAGTCACTCAACAGCTCGAGACTGGGTCACAGAAACAAGAGGCAGTCATTCGACTGCTCAACACTGGGACACAGGAACAGGAGGGAGTTACTCAGCTGCTCGAGACTGGGACACAGAAACATGAGGCAGTCACTCAACTGCTCGAGACTGGGACACAGGAACAGGAGGCAGTCACTCAACCGCTCGAAACTGGGACACACGAACAGGAGGCAGTCACTCAACTGCTCGAGACTGGGACATAGGAAAAGAAGGCAGGCACTCAACTGCTCGAGACTGGTACACAGGAACAGGAGGCAGTCACTCAACTGCTTGAGACTGGGACACAGGAACAGGAGGCGGTCACTCAGCTGCTTGAAACTGGGACACAGGAAAAGAAGGCAAGCACTCAACTGATCGAGACTGGGACAACGGAAGAGGAGGCGGTCACTCAACTGCTCGAAACAGGGACACAGGAAAAGGACGCTTTCATTCAACTGCTCGAGACTGTGACACAGAAACAGGAGGGTGTTACTCAACTGCTAGAGACTGGGACACAGGAACAGGAGGCAGTCATTCAACTGCTAGAGACTGTGACACAGGAACAGGAGGCAGTCACTCAACTGCACGAGACAGGGACACAGGAACAGGAGACAGTCATTCATCTGTTCGAGACTGGGACACAGGAACAGGAGGCAGTCACTCAACAGCTCGAGACTGGGTCACAGAAACAAGAGGCAGTCATTCGACTGCTCAACACTTGGACACAGGAACAGGAGGGAGTCACTCAACGGCTCGAGAGTGGGACAGGAACAGGAGGCAGTCACTCAACTGCTTGAAACGGGACACAGGAAAAAAGGGCAGGCACTCAACTGATCGAGACTGGGACACAGGAACAGGAGGCAGTCACTCAACTGCTCGAGACTGGGTCACAGAAATAAGAGGCAGTCATTCGACTGCTCGAGACTGGGACACAGGAACAGGAGGGAGTCACTCAACTGCTAGAGACTGGGACACAGAAACATGAGGCAGTCACTCAACTGCTCGAGACTTGGACACAGGAACAGGAGGCAGTCACTCAACCGCTCGAAACTGGGACACACGAACAGGAGGCAGTCACTCAACTGCTCGAGACTGGGACACAGGAACAGGAGGGCGTTACTCAACTGCTCAAGACTAGGACACAGGAACAGGAGGCAGTCATTCAACTGCTCGAGACTGGGACACAGGAACAGTAGGCAGTCATTCAACTGCTCGAGACTGGGACAAAGGAACAGGAGGCAGTCACTCAACAGCTCGAGACTGGGTCACAGAAACAAGAGGCAGTCATTCGACTGCTCAACACTGGGACACAGAAACAGGAGGGAGTCACTCAACTGCTCGAGACTGGGACAGAGGAACAGGATGCAGTCACTCAACTGCTTGAGACTGGGACACAGGAACAGGAGGCGGTCACTCAACTGCTTGAAACTGGGACACAGGAAAAGAAGGCAGGCACTCAACTGTTCGAGACTGGGACACCGGAACAGGAGGCGGTCACTTAAGTGCTCGAAACTGGGACCCAGGAAGAGGAGGCAGTCACTCAACTGCTCAAAACTGCGACACAGGATCAGGACACAGTCATTCAACTGCGCGAGACTGGGAACAGGAACAGAAGGCAGTCACTCAACTGATCGAGATTGGGACACAGGAACAGGAAGCAGTCACTCAACTGCTCGAAACTGGGAAACAGGAACAGGAGGCATCACTCAATTGCTCGAGACTTGGACACAGGAACACGAGGCAGTCATTCAACTGCTCAAGACTGGGTCATAGAAACTGGAGGCATCACTCAATTGCTTGAGACTGGGACACATAAAACAGTAGGCATCACTCAATTGCTCGAAACTGGGACACAGAAACAGAAGGGCGTTACTCAACTACTGAAGACTGGGACACAGGAACAGGAGGCAGTCATTCAACTGTTCGAGACTGGGACACAGGAACCGGAGGCCGTCACTCGACTGTTCGAGACTGGGACACAGGAACAGGAGGCAGTCACTCAACTGCTCGAGACTGGGACACAGGAACAGGAGGCAGTCATTCAACTGTTCGAGACTTTGATACAGGAACAGGAGGCATCCACTCAACTGTTCGAGACTGGGACACAGGAACAGGAGGCAGTCACTCAAATGCTCGAGACTGCGTCACATGAACAAGAGGCAGGCACACAACCGCTCGAGACTGGGACACAGAAACAGGAGGCAGTCACTCAACCGCTCGAAACTGGGACACAGGAACAGGAGGCAGTCATTCACCTGCTCGAGACTGGGACACAGGAATAGAAGGCAGTCACTCAACTGCTCGAGACTGGGACACAGGAACAGGAGGGCGTTACTCAACTGCTCGAGACTGGGACAGGAACAGGAGGCAGTCACTCAACTGATTGAAACTGGGACACAGGAAAAGAAGGCAGGCACTCAACTGATCGAGACTGGGACACCGGAGAGAGGAGGCAGTCACTCAACTGCTCGAAACTGGAACACACGAACAGGAGGCAGTCACTCAACTGCTCGAAACTGGGACATAGGAAAAGAAGGCAGGCACTCAACTGCTCGAGACGGGGACACAGGAACAGGAGGCAGTCACTCAACTGCTTGAGACTGGGACACAGGAACAGGAGGCGGTCACTCAACTGCTTGAATCTGGGACACAGGAAAAGAAGGCAAGCACTCAACTGATCGAGACTGGGACATCAGAAGAGGAGGCAGTCACTCAACTGCTCGAGACTGGGACACAGGAACAGGACGCTTTCATTCAACTGCTCGAGACTGTGACACAGAAACAGGAGGGTGTTACTCAACTGCTCGAGAGTGGGACACAGGAACAGGAGGCAGTCATTCAACTGCTAGAGACTGGGACACAGGAACAGGAGGCAGTCATTCAACTGCTAGAGACTGTGACACAGGAACAGGAGGCAGTCACTCAACTGCACGAGACAGGGACAAAGGAACAGGAGACAGTCATTCATCTGTTCAGACTGTGACACAGGAACAGGAGGCAGTCACTCATCTGCTCGAGACTGGGACACAGGAACAGGAGGCAGTCATTCACCTGCTCGAGACTGGGACACAGGAATAGAAGGCAGGCACTCAACTGCTCGAGACTGGGACACTGGAACAGGAGGGTGGTACTCAACTGCTCGAGACTGGGACAGGAACAGGAGGCAGTCACTCAACTGATTGAAACTGGGACACAGGAAAAGAAGGCAGGCACTCAACTGATCGAGACTGGGACACCAGAAGAGGAGGCAGTCACTCAACTGCTCGAAACTGGGACACACGAACAGTAGGCAGTCACTCAACTGCTCGAGACTGGGACATAGGAAAAGAAGGCGGGCACTCAACTGCTCGAGACTGGGACACAGGAACAGGAGGCGGTCACTCAACTGCTTGAGACTGGGACACAGGAAAAGAAGGCAAGCACTCAACTGATCGAGACTGGGACACCGGAAGAGGAGGCAGTCACTCAACTGCTCGAGACTGGGACACAGGAACAGGACGCTTTCATTCAACTGCTCGAGACTGGGACACAGGAACAGGAGGGTGTTACTCAACTGCTCGAGATTGGGACACAGGAACAGAAGGCAGTCATTCAACTGCTAGAGACTGGGACACAGGAACAGGAGGCAGTCATTCAACTGCTAGAGACTGGGACACAGGAACAGGAGGCAGTCACTCAACTGCACGAGACAGGGACACAGGAACAGGAGACAGTCATTCATCTGTTCGAGACTGGGACACAGAAACAAGAGGCAGTCATTCGACTGCTCAAGACTGGGTCACAGGAACAGCAGGGAGTCACTCAACTGCTCGAGACTGGGACACAGAAACATGAGGCAGTCACTCAACTGCTCGAGACTGGGACACAGGAAGAGGAGGCAGTCACTCAACCGCTCGAAACTGGGACACAGGAACAGGAGGCAGGCACTCAACTGCTCGAGACTGGGACACAGGAACAGGAGGGCGTTACTCAACTGCTCAAGACTAGGACACAGGAACAGGAGGCAGTCATTCAACTGCTCGAGACTGGGACACAGGAACAGTAGGCAGTCATTCAACTGCTCGAGACTGGGACACAGGAACAGGAGGCGGTCACTCAACAGCTCGAGACTGGGTCACAGAAACAAGAGGCAGTCATTCGACTGCTCAACACTGGGACACAGGAACAGGAGGGAGTCACACAGCTGCTCGAGACTGGGACACAGGAAAAGAAGGCAAGCACTCAACTGATCGAGACTGGGACACCGGAAGAGGAGGCAGTCACTCAACTGCTCGAGACTGGGACACAGGAACAGAACGCTTTCATTCAACTGCTCGAGACTGTGACACAGAAACAGGAGGGTGTTACTCTACTGCTCGAGAGTGGGACACAGGAACAGGAGGCAGTCATTCAACTGCTAGAGACTGGGACACAGGAACAGGAGGCAGTCATTCAACTGCTAGAGACTGTGACACAGGAACAGGAGGCAGTCACTCAACTGCACGAGACAGGGACACAGGAACAGGAGACAGTCATTCATCTGTTCGAGACTGGGACACAGAAACAAGAGGCAGTCATTCGACTGCTCAAGACTGGGTCACAGGAACAGGAGGGAGTCACTCAACTGCTCGAGACTGGGACACAGAAACATGAGGCAGTCACTCAACTGCTCGGACTGGGACACAGGAACAGGAGGCAGTCACTCAACCGCTCGAAACTGGGACACAGGAACAGGAGGCAGTCACTCAACTGCTCGAGACTGGGACACAGGAACAGGAGGGCGTTACTCAACTGCTAAAGACTTGGACACAGGAACAGGAGGCAGTCATTCAACTGCTCGAGACTGGGACACACGAACAGTAGGCAGTTATTCAACTGCTCGAGACTGGGACACAGGAACAGGAGGCAGTCACTCAACAGCTCGAGACTGGGTCACAGAAACAAGAGGCAGTCATTCGACTGCTCAACACTGGGACACAGGAACAGGAGGGAGTCACTCAGCTGCTCGAGACTGGGACACAGAAACATGAGGCAGTCACTCGACTGCTCGAGACTGGGACACAGGAACAGGAGGCAGTCAGTCAACCGCTCGAAACTGGGACACACGAACAGGAGGCAGTCACTCAACTGCTCGAGACTGGGACATAGGAAAAGAAGGCAGGCACTCAACTGCTCGAGACTAGGACACAGGAACAGGAGGCAGTCACTCAACTGCTTCAGATTGGGACACAGGAACAGGAGGCGGTCACTCAACTGCTTGAAACTGGGACACAGGAAAAGAAGGCAGGCACTCAACTGATCGAGACTGGGACACCGGAACAGGAGGCGGTCACTTAAGTGCTCGAAACTGGGACCCAGGAACAGGACACAGTCACTCAACTGCTCAAAACTGCGACACAGGATCAGGACACAGTCATTCAACTGCTCCAGACTGGGAACAGGAACAGAAGGCAGGCACTCAACTGATCGAGATTGAGACACAGGAACAGGAAGCAGTCACTCAACTGCTCGAAACTGGGAAACAGGAGCAGGAGGCATCACTCAATTGCTCGAGACTTGGACACAGGAACACGAGGCAGTCATTCAACTGCTCGAGACTGGGTCACAGAAACTGGAGGCATCACTCAATTGCATGAGACTGGGACACATAAAACAGGAGGCATCACTCAATTGCTCGAAACTGGGACACAGAAACAGAAGGGCGTTACTCAACTACTGAAGACTGGGACACAGGAACAGGAGACAGTCATTCAAATGTTCGAGACTGGGACACAGGAACAGGAGGCAGTCACTCAACTGCTCGAGACTGGGACACAGGAACAGGAGGCAGTCATTCAACTGTTCGAGACTGGGATACAGGAACAGGAGGCAGCCACTCAACTGCTCGAGACTGGGACACAGGAACAGGGGGCAGTCACTCAACTGCTCGAGACTGGGACACAGGAACAGGAGGCAGTCACTCAACTGCTCGAGACTGGGAACAGGAACAGGAGAGAGTCATTCAAATGCACGAGACTGGGACACAGAAACAGGAGGCAGTCACTCAACTGCTCGAGACTGGGACACAGGAACAGGAGGCAGTCATTCAACTGCACGAGACTGGGACACAGGAACAGAAGGCAGGCACTCACCTGCTCGAGACTGGGACACAGAAACAGGAGGCAGTCACTCAATCCCTCGAAACTGGGACACAGGAACAGGAGGCAATCATTCACCTGCTCGAGACTGGGACACAGGAATAGAAGGCAGGCACTCACCTGCTCGAGACTGGAACACAGGAACTTGAGGGCGTTACTCAACTGCTCGAGACTTGGACAGTAACAGGAGGCAGTCACTCAACTGATTGAAACTGGGACACAGGAAAAAAAGGCAGGCACTCAACTGATCGAGACTGGGACACCGGAAGAGGAGGCAGTCACTCAACTGCTCGAAACTGGGACACAGGAACAGGACGCAGTCATTCAACTGCTCGAGACTGTGACACAGAAACAGGAGGGTGTTACTCAACTGCTCGAGAGTGGGACACAGGAACAGGAGGCAGTCATTCAACTGCTAGAGACTGGGACACAGGAACAGGAGGCAGTCACTCAACTGCTAGAGACTGTGACACAGGAACAGGAGGCAGTCACTCATCTGTTCGAGACTGGGACACATGAACAGGAGGCAGTCACTCAACTGCTCGAGACTCGATCACAGAAACAAGAGGCAGTCATTCGACTGCTCGAGACTGGGACACAGGAACAGGACACAGTCACTCAACTGCTCAAAACTGCGACACAGGATCAGGACACAGTCATTCAACTGGTCGAGACTGGGAACAGGAACAGAAGGCAGGCACTCAACTGATCGAGATTGAGACACAGGAACAGGAAGCAGTCACTCAACTGCTCGAAACTGGGAAACAGGAGCAGGAGGCATCACTCAATTGCTCGAGACTTGGACACAGGAACACGAGGCAGTCATTCAACTGCTCGAGACTGGGTCACAGAAACTGGAGGCATCACTCAATTGCATGAGACTGGGACACATAAAACAGTAGGCATCACTCAATTGCTCGAAACTGGGACACAGAATGATGATTAGGGGGTTAGATAGGGTCGACAGTATGAACCTTTTCCCGCGTATTGAGTCGGGTATTACAAGGGGGCATAGCTTTAAATTAAGGGGGGGTAGATATAGGACTGATGTTAGGGGTAGGTTCTTCACTCAGCGAGTCGTTAGTTCATGGAATGCCCTGCCAGTAACAGTGGTGGACTCTCCCTCTTTATGGGCATTTAAGAGGGCATTGGATAGGTATATGGAGGATAGTGGGTTAGTGTAGTTTAGGTGGGCTTGGATCGGCGCAACATCGAGGGCCCAAGGGCCTGTACTGCGCTGTATTCTTCTATGTTCTATGTTCTAGAAACAGAAGGGCGTTACTCAACTACTGAAGACTGGGACACAGGAACAGGAGACAGTCATTCAAATGTTCGAGACTGGGACACAGGAACAGGAGGCAGTCACTCAACTGCTCGAGACTGGGACACAGGAACAGGAGGCAGTCATTCAACTGTTCGAGACTGGGATACAGGAACAGGAGGCAGCCACTCAACTGCTCGAGACTGGGACACAGGAACAGGGGGCAGTCACTCAACTGCTCGAGACTGGGACACAGGAACAGGAGGCAGTCACTCAACTGCTCGAGACTGGGAACAGGAACAGGAGAGAGTCATTCAAATGCACGAGACTGGGACACAGAAACAGGAGGCAGTCACTCAACTGCTCGAGACTGGGACACAGGAACAGGAGGCAGTCATTCAACTGCACGAGACTGGGACACAGGAACAGAAGGCAGGCACTCACCTGCTCGAGACTGGGACACAGAAACAGGAGGCAGTCACTCAATCCCTCGAAACTGGGACACAGGAACAGGAGGCAATCATTCACCTGCTCGAGACTGGGACACAGGAATAGAAGGCAGGCACTCACCTGCTCGAGACTGGAAGACAGGAACTTGAGGGCGTTACTCAACTGCTCGAGACTTGGACAGTAACAGGAGGCAGTCACTCAACTGATTGAAACTGGGACACAGGAAAAAAAGGCAGGCACTCAACTGATCGAGACTGGGACACCGGAAGAGGAGGCAGTCACTCAACTGCTCGAAACTGGGACACAGGAACAGGACGCAGTCATTCAACTGCTCGAGACTGTGACACAGAAACAGGAGGGTGTTACTCAACTGCTCGAGAGTGGGACACAGGAACAGGAGGCAGTCATTCAACTGCTAGAGACTGGGACACAGGAACAGGAGGCAGTCACTCAACTGCTAGAGACTGTGACACAGGAACAGGAGGCAGTCACTCATCTGTTCGAGACTGGGACACATGAACAGGAGGCAGTCACTCAACTGCTCGAGACTCGATCACAGAAACAAGAGGCAGTCATTCGACTGCTCGAGACTGGGACACAGGAACAGGATGGAGTCACTCAACTGCTCGAGACTGGGACACAGAAACATGAGGCAGTCACTCAACTGCTCGAGACTGGGACACAGGAACAGGAGGCAGTCACTCAACCGCTCGAAACTGGGACACACGAACAGGAGGCAGTCACTCAACTGCTCGAGACTGGGACACAGGAACAGGAGGGCGTTACTCAACTGCTCAAGACTAGGACACAGGAACAGGAAGCAGTAATTCAACTGCTCGAGACTGGGACACAGGAACAGTAGGCAGTCATTCAACTGCTCGAGACTGGGACACAGGAACAGGAGGCAGTCACTCAACACCTCGAGACTGGGTCACAGAAACATGAGGCAGTCACTCAACCGCTCGAAACTGGGACACACGAACAGGAGGCAGTCACTCAACTGTTCGAGACTGGGACATAGGAAAAGAAGGCTGGCACTCAACTGCTCGAGACTGGGACACAGGAACAGGAGGCAGTCACTCAACTGCTCGAGACTGGGACACAGGAACAGGAGGCAGTCACTCAACTGCTTGAGACTGGGACACAGGAACAGGAGGCGGTCACTCAACTGCTTGAAACTGGGACACAGGAACAGAAGGCAGGCACTGAACTGATCGAGACTGGGACACCGGAAGAGGAGACAGTCAGTCAGCTGCTCGAAACTTGGACTCAGGAACAGGACGCAGTCATTCAACTGCTCGAGACTGTGACACAGAAACAGGAGGGTGTTACTCAACTACTCGAGAGTGGGACACAGGAACAGGAGGCAGTCATTCAACTGGTAGAGACTGGGACACAGGAACAGGAGGCAGTCATTCAACTGCTAGAGATTGTGACACAGGAACAGGAGGCAGTCACTCAACTGCACGAGACTGGGACACAGGAAGAGGAGGCAGTCACTCAACTGCTTGAGACTTGGACTCAGGAACAGGACGCAGTCATTCAACTGCTCGAGACTGTGACACAGAAACAGGAGGTTGTAACTCAACTGCTCGAGACTGGGACACAGGAACATGAGGCAGTCACTCAACAGCTCGAGACTGGGTCACAGAAACAAGAGGCAGCCATTTGACTGCTCAACACTGGGACACAGGAACAGGAGGCAGTCACTCAGCTGCTCGAGACTGGGACACAGAAACATGAGGCAGTCACTCAACCGCTCGAAACTGGGACACACGAACAGGAGGCAGTCATTCAACTGGTAGAGACTGGGACACAGGAACAGGAGACAGTCATTCATCTGTTCGAGACTGGGACACAGGAACAGGAGGCAGTCACTCAACTGCTCGAAACTGGGACACAGAAACAGAAGGGCGTTACTCAACTACTGAAGACTGGGACACAGGAACAGGAGGCAGTCATTCAAATGTTCGAGACTGGGACACAGGAACAGGAGGCAGTCACTCAACTGTTCGAGACTGGGACACAGAAACATGAGGCAGTCACTCAACTGCTCGAGACTGGGACACAGGAACAGGACGCAGTCACTCAACCGCTCGAAACTGGGACACACGAACAGGAGGCAGTCACTCAACTGCTCGAGACTGGGACACAGGAACAGGAGGGCGTTACTCAACTGCTCAAGACTAGGACACAGGAACAGGATGCAGTCACTCAACAGCTCGAGACTGGGACACAGGAACAGTAGGCAGTCATTCAACTGCTCGAGACTGGGACACAGGAACAGGAGGCAGTCACTCAACAGCTCGAGACTGGGTCACAGAAACAAGAGGCAGTCATTTGACTGCTCAACACTGGGACACAGGAACAGGAGGCAGTCACTCAGCTGCTCGAGACTGGGACACAGAAACATGAGGCAGTCACTCAACCGCTCGAAACTGGGACACACGAACAGGAGGCAGTCACTCAACTGATCGAGACTGGGACATAGGAAAAGAAGGCTGGCACTCAACTGCTCGAGACTGGGACACAGGAACAGGAGGCAGTCACTCAACTGTTTGCGACTGGGACACAGGAACAGGAGGAGGTCACTCAACTGCTTGAAACTGGGACACAGGAAAAGAAGGCAGGCACTGAACTGATCGAGACTGGGACACCGGAAGAGGAGACAGTCAGTCATCTGCTCGAAACTTGGACTCAGGAACAGGACGCAGTCATTCAACTGCTCGAGACTGTGACACAGAAACAAGAGGGTGTTACTCAACTACTCGAGAGTGGGACACAGGAACAGGAGGCAGTCATTCAACTGGTAGAGACTGGGACACAGGAACAGGAAGCAGTCATTCAACTGCTAGAGACTGTGACACAGGAACAGGAGGCAGTCACTCAACTGCACGAGACAGGGACACAGGAACAGGAGACAGTCATTCATCTGTTCGAGTCTGGGACACAGGAACAGGAGGCAGTCACTCAACTGCTCGAAACTGGGACACAGAAACGGAAGGGCGTTACTCAACTACTGAAGACTGGGACACAGGAACAGGAGGCAGTCATTCAAATGTTCGAGACTGGGACACAGGAACAGGAGGCAGTCACTCAATGTTCGAGACTGGGACACAGGAACAGGAGGCAGTCACTCAACTGCTCGAGACTGGGACACAGGAACAGGAGGCAGTCATTCAACTGTTCGAGACTGGGATACAGGAACAGGAGGCAGCCACTCAACTGCTCGAGACTGGGACACAGGAACAGGAGGCAGTCACTCAACTGCTCGAGACTGGGACACATGAACAGGAGGCAGGCACACAACTGCTCGAGACTGGGACACAGGAACAGGAGGCAGTCACTAAACTGCTCGAGACTGGGACACAGAAACAGGAGGCAGTCACTCAACCGCTCGAAACTGGGACACAGGAACAGGAGGCAATCATTCACCTGCTCGAGACTGGGACACAGGAATAGAAGGCAGGCACTCAACTGCTCGAGACTGGGACCCAGGAACAGGAGGGCGTTACTCAACTGCCCGAGACTTGGACAGGAACAGGAGACAGTCACTCAACTGATTGAAACTGGGACACAGGAAAAGAAGGCAGGCACTCAACTGATCGAGACTGGGACACCGGAAGAGGAGGCAGTCACTCAACTGCTCGAAACTGGGACACAGGAACAGGACGCAGTCATTCAACTGCTCGAGACTGTGACACAGAAACAGGAGGGTGTTACTCAACTGCTCGAGAGTGGGACACAGGAACAGGAGGCAGTCATTCAACTGATGGAGACTGGGACACAGGAACAGGAGGCAGTCATTCAACTGCTAGAGACTGTGACACAGGAACAGGAGGCAGTCACTCATCTGTTCGAGACTGGGATACAGGAACAGGAGGCAGTCACTCAACTGCTCGAGACTCGGTCACGGAAACAAGAGGCAGTCATTCGACTGCTCGAGACCGGGACACACGAACAGGAGGCAGCCACCCAACTGCTCGAAACTGGGACACAGAAACATGATGCAGTCACACAACTGCTCGATACTGGGACACAGGAACAGGAGGCAGTCACTCAACCGCTCGAGACTGGGACACACGAACAGGAGGCAGTCACTCAACTGCTCGAGACTGGGACACAGGAACAGGAGGGCGTTACTCAACTGCTCAAGACTAGGACACAGGAACAGGAAGCAGTCATTCAACTGCTCGAGACTGGGACACAGGAACAGTAGGCAGTCATTCAACTGCTCGAGACTGGGACACAGGAACAGGAGGCAGTCAGTCAACCGCTCGAAACTGGGACAGACGAACAGGAGGCAGTCACTCAACTGCTCGAGACTGGGACATAGGAAAAGAAGGCAGGAACTCAACTGCTCGAGACTGGGACCCAGGAACAGGAGGCAGTCACTCAACTGCTTGAGACTGGGACACAGGAACAGGAGGGAGTCACTCAGCTGCTCAAGACTGGGACACAGAAACATGTGGCAGTCACTCAACTGCTCGAGACTGGGACACAGGAACAGGAGGCGGTCACTCAACTGCTTGAAACTGGGACACAGGAAAAGAAGGCAAGCACTCAACTGATCGAGACTGGGACACCGGAAGAGGAGGCAGTCACTCAACTGCTCGAAACTGGGACACAGGAACAGGACGCAGTCATTCAACTGCTCGAGACTGGGACACAGGAACAGGAGGCAGTCACTAAACTGCTCGAGACTGGGACACAGAAACAGGAGGCAGTCACTCAACGACTCGAAACTGGGACACAGGAATAGAAGGCTGGCACTCAACTGCTCGAGACTGGGACACAGGAACAGGAGGGCGTTACTCAACTGCTCGAGACTTGGACAGGAACAGGAGGCAGTCACTCAACTGATAGAAACTGGGACACAGGAAAAGAAGGCAGGCACTCAACTGCTCGAGACTGTGACACAGAAACAGGAGGGTGTTACTCAACTGCTCGAGAGTGGGACACAGGAACAGGAGGAAGCTATACAACTGCTAGAGACTGGGACACAGGAACAGGAGGCAGTCATTCAACTGCTAGAGACTGTGACACAGGAACAGGAGGCAGTCACTCATCTGTTCGAGACTGGGACACAGGAACAGGAGGTGAGTCACTCAACCGCTCGAAACTGGGACACACGAACAGGAGGCAGTCACTCAACTGCTCGAGACTGGGACACAGGAACAGGAGGGCGTTACTCAACTGCTCAAGACGAGGACACAGGAACAGGATGCAGTCATTCAACTGCTCGAGACTGGGACACAGGAACAGTAGGCAGTCATTCAACTGCTCGAGACTGGGACACAGGAACAGGAGGCAGTCACTCAACAGCTCGAGACTGGGTCACAGAAACAAGAGGCAGTCATTTGACTGCTCAACACTGGGACACAGGAACAGGAGGCAGTCACTCAGCTGCTCGAGACTGGGACACAGAAACATGAGGCAGTCACTCAACTGCTCGAGTCTGGGACACAGGAACAGAAGGCAGTCACTCAACCGCTCGAAACTGGGACACACGAACAGGAGGCAGTCACTCAACTGCTTGAGACTGGGACATAGGAAAAGAAGCCTGGCACTCAACTGCTCGAGACTGGGACACAGGAACAGGAGGCAGTCACTCAACTGCTTGAGACTGGGACACAGGAACAGGAGGCGGTCACTCAACTGCTTGAAACTGGGACACAGGAAAAGAAGGCAGGCACTGAACTGATCGAGACTGGGACACCGGAAGAGGAGACAGTCACTCAACTGCTCGAAACTTGGACTCAGGAACAGGACGCAGTCATTCAACTACTCAAGAGTGGGACACAGGAACAGGAGGCAGTCATTCAACTGCTGGAGACTGGGACACAGGAACAGGAGGCAGTCATTCAACTGCTAGGGACTGTGACACAGGAACAGGAGGCAGTCACTCAACTGCACGAGACAGGGACACAGGAACAGGAGACAGTCATTCATCTGTTCGAGACTGGGACACAGGAACAGGAGGCAGTCATTCGACTGCTCAAAACTGGGATACAGGATCAGGACACACTCATTCAACTGCTCGAGACTGGTACACAGGAACAGGAGGCACTCGGTCAACTGCTCGAGACTGGGACACAGGAACAGGAGGCAGTCACTCAACAGCACGAGACTGGGTCACAGAAACAAGAGGCAGTCATTGGACTGCTCAAGACTGGGACACAGGAACAGGAGGGAGTCACTCAACTGCTCGAGACTGGGACACAGAAACATGAGGCAGTCACTCAACTGCTCGAGACTGGGACACAGGAACAGGAGGCAGTCACTCAACCGCTCGAAACTGGGACACAAGAACAGGAGGCAGTCACTCAACTGCTCGAGACTGGGACACAGGAACAGGAGGGCGTTACTCAACTGCTCAAGACTAGGACACAGGAACAGGAGGCAGTCATTCAACTGCTCGAGACTGGGACACAGGAACAGTAGGCAGTCATTCAACTGCTCGAGACTGGGACACAGGAACAGGAGGCAGTCACTCAACAGCTCGAGACTGGGTCACAGAAACAAGAGGCAGTCATTCGAATGCTCAACACTGGGACACAGGAACAGGAGGGAGTCACTCAGCTGCTCGAGACTGGGACACAGAAACATGAGGCAGTCACTCAACTGCTCGAGACTGGGACACAGGAACAGGAGGCAGTTAGTCAACCGCTCGAAACTGGGACACACGAACAGGAGGCCGTCACTCAACTGCTCGAGACTGGGACATAGGAAAAGAAGGCAGGCACTCAACTGCTCGAGACTGAGACACCGGAACAGGAGGCGGTCACTCAACTGCTTGAAACTGGGACACAGGAAAAGAAGGCAAGCACTCAACTGATCGAGACTGGGACACCGGAAGAGGAGGCAGTCACTCAACTGCTCGAAACTGGGACGCAGGAACAGGACGCAGTCATTCAATTGCTCGAGACTGTGACACAGAAACAGGAGGGTGTTACTCAACTGCTCGAGAGTGGGACACAGGAACAGGCGGCAGTCTTTCAACTGCTAGAGACTGGGACACAGGAACAGGAGGCAGTCATTCAACTGTTCGAGACTGTGACACAGGAACAGGAGGCAGTCACTCAACTGCTCGAGACAGGGACACAGGAACAGGAGACAGTCATTCATCTGTTCGAGACTGGGACACAGGAACAGGAGGCAGTCACTCAACTGCTCGAGACTGGGTCACAGAAACAAGAGGCAGTCATTCGACTGCTCAAGACTGGGACACAGGAGCAGTTGGGAGTCACTCAACTGCTCGAGACTGGGACACAGACACATGAGGCAGTCACTCAACAGCTCGAGACTGGGTCACAGAAACAAGAGGCAGTCATTTGACTGCTCAACACTGGGACACAGGAACAGGAGGCAGTCACTCAGCTGCTCGAGACTGGGACACAGAAACATGAGGCAGTCACTCAACTGCTCGAGTCTGGGACACAGGAACAGAAGGCAGTCACTCCACCGCTCGAAACTGGGACACACGAACAGGAGGCAGTCACTCAACTGCTTGAGACTGGGACATAGGAAAAGAAGGCTGGCACTCAACTGCTCGAGACTGGGACACAGGAACAGGAGGCAGTCACTCAACTGCTTGAGACTGGGACACAGGAACAGGAGGCGGTCACTCAACTGCTTGAAACTGGGACACAGGAAAAGAAGGCAGGCACTGAACTGATCGAGACTGGGACACCGGAGGAGGAGACAGTCACTCAACTGCTCGAAACTTGGACTCAGGAACAGGACGCAGTCATTCAACTACTCGAGAGTGGCACACAGGAACAGGAGGCAGTCATTCAACTGCTGGAGACTGGGACACAGGAACAGGAGGCAGTCATTCAACTGCTAGGGACTGTGACACAGGAACAGGAGGCAGTCACTCAACTGCACGAGACAGGGACACAGGAACAGGAGACAGTCATTCATCTGTTCGAGACTGGGACGCAGGAACAGGAGGCAGTCATTCGACTGCTCAAAACTGGGATACAGGATCAGGACACACTCATTCAACTGCTCGAGACTGGTACACAGGAACAGGAGGCACTCAGTCAACTGCTCGAGACTGGGACACAGGAACAGGAGGCAGTCACTCAACAGCACGAGACTGGGTCACAGAAACAAGAGGCAGTCATTGGACTGCTCAAGACTGGGACACAGGAACAGGAGGGAGTCACTCAACTGCTCGAGACTGGGACACAGAAACATGAGGCAGTCACTCAACTGCTCGAGACTGGGACACAGGAACAGGAGGCAGTCACTCAACCGCTCGAAACTGGGACACACGAACAGGAGGCAGTCACTCAACTGCTCGAGACTGGGACACAGGAACAGGAGGGCGTTACTCAACTGCTCAAGACTAGGACACAGGAACAGGAGGCAGTCATTCAACTGCTCGAGACTGGGACACAGGAACAGTAGGCAGTCATTCAACTGCTCGAGACTGGGACACAGGAACAGGAGGCAGTCACTCAACAGCTCGAGACTGGGTCACAGAAACAAGAGGCAGTCATTCGACTGCTCAACACTGGGACACAGGAACAGGAGGGAGTCACTCAGCTGCTCGAGACTGGGACACAGAAACATGAGGCAGTCACTCAACTGCTCGAGACTGGGACACAGGAACAGGAGGCAGTTAGTCAACCGCTCGAAACTGGGACACACGAACAGGAGGCCGTCACTCAACTGCTCGAGACTGGGACATAGGAAAAGAAGGCAGGCACTCAACTGCTCGAGACTGGGACACCGGAACAGGAGGCGGTCACTCAACTGCTTGAAACTGGGACACAGGAAAAGAAGGCAAGCACTCAACTGATCGAGACTGGGACACTGGAAGAGGAGGCAGTCACTCAACTGCTCGAAACTGGGACGCAGGAACAGGACGCAGTCATTCAATTGCTCGAGACTGTGACACAGAAACAGGAGGGTGTTACTCAACTGCTCGAGAGTGGGACACAGGAACAGGCGGCAGTCTTTCAACTGCTAGAGACTGGGACACAGGAACAGGAGGCAGTCATTCAACTGTTAGAGACTGTGACACAGGAACAGGAGGCAGTCACTCAACTGCTCGAGACAGGGACACAGGAACAGGAGGCAGTCTCTCAGCTGCTCGAGACTGGGTCACAGAAACATGAGGCAGTCACTCAACTGCTCGAGACTGGGATACAGGAACAGGAGGCAGTCACTCAACTGCTCGAGACTCGGTCACGGAAACAAGAGGCAGTCATTCGACTGCTCGAGACCGGGACACACGAACAGGAGGCAGCCACCCAACTGCTCGAAACTGGGACACAGAAACATGATGCAGTCACACAACTGCTCGATACTGGGACACAGGAACAGGAGGCAGTCACTCAACCGCTCGAGACTGGGACACACGAACAGGAGGCAGTCACTCAACTGCTCGAGACTGGGACACAGGAACAGGAGGGCGTTACTCAACTGCTCAAGACTAGGACACAGGAACAGGAAGCAGTCATTCAACTGCTCGAGACTGGGACACAGGAACAGTAGGCAGTCATTCAACTGCTCGAGACTGGGACACAGGAACAGGAGGCAGTCAGTCAACCGCTCGAAACTGGGACAGACGAACAGGAGGCAGTCACTCAACTGCTCGAGACTGGGACATAGGAAAAGAAGGCAGGAACTCAACTGCTCGAGACTGGGACCCAGGAACAGGAGGCAGTCACTCAACTGCTTGAGACTGGGACACAGGAACAGGAGGGAGTCACTCAGCTGCTCAAGACTGGGACACAGAAACATGTGGCAGTCACTCAACTGCTCGAGACTGGGACACAGGAACAGGAGGCGGTCACTCAACTGCTTGAAACTGGGACACAGGAAAAGAAGGCAAGCACTCAACTGATCGAGACTGGGACACCGGAAGAGGAGGCAGTCACTCAACTGCTCGAAACTGGGACACAGGAACAGGACGCAGTCATTCAACTGCTCGAGACTGGGACACAGGAACAGGAGGCAGTCACTAAACTGCTCGAGACTGGGACACAGAAACAGGAGGCAGTCACTCAACGACTCGAAACTGGGACACAGGAATAGAAGGCTGGCACTCAACTGCTCGAGACTGGGACACAGGAACAGGAGGGCGTTACTCAACTGCTCGAGACTTGGACAGGAACAGGAGGCAGTCACTCAACTGATAGAAACTGGGACACAGGAAAAGAAGGCAGGCACTCAACTGCTCGAGACTGTGACACAGAAACAGGAGGGTGTTACTCAACTGCTCGAGAGTGGGACACAGGAACAGGAGGAAGCTATACAACTGCTAGAGACTGGGACACAGCAACAGGAGGCAGTCATTCAACTGCTAGAGACTGTGACACAGGAACAGGAGGCAGTCACTCATCTGTTCGAGACTGGGACACAGGAACAGGAGGTGAGTCACTCAACCGCTCGAAACTGGGACACACGAACAGGAGGCAGTCACTCAACTGCTCGAGACTGGGACACAGGAACAGGAGGGCGTTACTCAACTGCTCAAGACGAGTTCACAGGAACAGGAAGCAGTCATTCAACTGCTCGAGACTGGGACACAGGAACAGTAGGCAGTCATTCAACTGCTCGAGACTGGGACACAGGAACAGGAGGCAGTCACTCAACAGCTCGAGACTGGGTCACAGAAACAAGAGGCAGTCATTTGACTGCTCAACACTGGGACACAGGAACAGGAGGCAGTCACTCAGCTGCTCGAGACTGGGACACAGAAACATGAGGCAGTCACTCAACTGCTCGAGTCTGGGACACAGGAACAGAAGGCAGTCACTCAACCGCTCGAAACTGGGACACACGAACAGGAGGCAGTCACTCAACTGCTTGAGACTGGGACATAGGAAAAGAAGGCTGGCACTCAACTGCTCGAGACTGGGACACAGGAACAGGAGGCAGTCACTCAACTGCTTGAGACTGGGACACAGGAACAGGAGGCGGTCACTCAACTGCTTGAAACTGGGACACAGGAAAAGAAGGCAGGCACTGAACTGATCGAGACTGGGACACCGGAAGAGGAGACAGTCACTCAACTGCTCGAAACTTGGACTCAGGAACAGGACGCAGTCATTCAACTACTCGAGAGTGGGACACAGGAACAGGAGGCAGTCATTCAACTGCTGGAGACTGGGACACAGGAACAGGAGGCAGTCATTCAACTGCTAGGGACTGTGACACAGGAACAGGAGGCAGTCACTCAACTGCACGAGACAGGGACACAGGAACAGGAGACAGTCATTCATCTGTTCGAGACTGGGACACAGGAACAGGAGGCAGTCATTCGACTGCTCAAAACTGGGATACAGGATCAGGACACACTCATTCAACTGCTCGAGACTGGTACACAGGAACAGGAGGCACTCAGTCAACTGCTCGAGACTGGGACACAGGAACAGGAGGCAGTCACTCAACAGCACGAGACTGGGTCACAGAAATAAGAGGCAGTCATTGGACTGCTCAAGACTGGGACACAGGAACAGGAGGGAGTCACTCAACTGCTCGAGACTGGGACACAGAAACATGAGGCAGTCACTCAACTGCTCGAGACTGGGACACAGGAACAGGAGGCAGTCACTCAACCGCTCGAAATTGGGACACACGAACAGGAGGCAGTCACTCAACTGCTCGAGACTGGGACACAGGAACAGGAGGGCGTTACTCAACTGCTCAAGACTAGGACACAGGAACAGGAGGCAGTCATTCAACTGCTCGAGACTGGGACACAGGAACAGTAGGCAGTCATTCAACTGCTCGAGACTGGGACACAGGAACAGGAGGCAGTCACTCAACAGCTCGAGACTGGGTCACAGAAACAAGAGGCAGTCATTCGACTGCTCAACACTGGGACACAGGAACAGGAGGGAGTCACTCAGCTGCTCGAGACTGGGACACAGAAACATGAGGCAGTCACTCAACTGCTCGAGACTGGGACACAGGAACAGGAGGCAGTTAGTCAACCGCTCGAAACTGGGACACACGAACAGGAGGCCGTCACTCAACTGCTCGAGACTGGGACATAGGAAAAGAAGGCAGGCACTCAACTGCTCGAGACTGAGACACCGGAACAGGAGGCGGTCACTCAACTGCTTGAAACTGGGACACAGGAAAAGAAGGCAAGCACTCAACTGATCGAGACTGGGACACCGGAAGAGGAGGCAGTCACTCAACTGCTCGAAACTGGGACGCAGGAACAGGACGCAGTCATTCAATTGCTCGAGACTGTGACACAGAAACAGGAGGGTGTTACTCAACTGCTCGAGAGTGGGACACAGGAACAGGCGGCAGTCTTTCAACTGCTAGAGACTGGGACACAGGAACAGGAGGCAGTCATTCAACTGTTCGAGACTGTGACACAGGAACAGGAGGCAGTCACTCAACTGCTCGAGACAGGGACACAGGAACAGGAGACAGTCATTCATCTGTTCGAGACTGGGACACAGGAACAGGAGGCAGTCACTCAACTGCTCGAGACTGGGTCACAGAAACAAGAGGCAGTCATTCGACTGCTCAAGACTGGGACACAGGAGCAGGAGGGAGTCACTCAACTGCTCGAGACTGGGACACAGACACATGAGGCAGTCACTCAACAGCTCGAGACTGGGTCACAGAAACAAGAGGCAGTCATTTGACTGCTCAACACTGGGACACAGGAACAGGAGGCAGTCACTCAGCTGCTCGAGACTGGGACACAGAAACATGAGGCAGTCACTCAACTGCTCGAGTCTGGGACACAGGAACAGAAGGCAGTCACTCAACCGCTCGAAACTGGGACACACGAACAGGAGGCAGTCACTCAACTGCTTGAGACTGGGACATAGGAAAGGAAGGCAGGCACTCAACTGCTCGAGACTGAGACACCGGAACAGGAGGCGGTCACGCAACTGCTTGAAACTGGGACACAGGAAAAGAAGGCAAGCACTCAACTGATCGAGACTGGGACACCGGAAGAGGAGGCAGTCACTCAACTGCTCGAAACTGGGACGCAGGAACAGGACGCAGTCATTCAATTGCTCGAGACTGTGACACAGAAACAGGAGGGTGTTACTCAACTGCTCGAGAGTGGGACACAGGAACAGGCGGCAGTCTTTCAACTGCTAGAGACTGGGACACAGGAACAGGAGGCAGTCATTCAACTGTTCGAGACTGTGACACAGGAACAGGAGGCAGTCACTCAACTGCTCGAGACAGGGACACAGGAACAGGAGACAGTCATTCATCTGTTCGAGACTGGGACACAGGAACAGGAGGCAGTCAGTCAACTGCTCGAGACTGGGTCACAGAAACAAGAGGCAGTCATTCGACTGCTCAAGACTGGGACACAGGAGCAGGAGGGAGTCACTCAACTGCTCGAGACTGGGACACAGACACATGAGGCAGTCACTCAACAGCTCGAGACTGGGTCACAGAAACAAGAGGCAGTCATTTGACTGCTCAACACTGGGACACAGGAACAGGAGGCAGTCACTCAGCTGCTCGAGACTGGGACACAGAAACATGAGGCAGTCACTCAACTGCTCGAGTCTGGGACACAGGAACAGAAGGCAGTCACTCAACCGCTCGAAACTGGGACACACGAACAGGAGGCAGTCACTCAACTGCTTGAGACTGGGACATAGGAAAAGAAGGCTGGCACTCAACTGCTCGAGACTGGGACACAGGAACAGGAGGCAGTCACTCAACTGCTTGAGACTGGGACACAGGAACAGGAGGCGGTCACTCAACTGCTTGAAACTGGGACACAGGAAAAGAAGGCAGGCACTGAACTGATCGAGACTGGGACACCGGAGGAGGAGACAGTCACTCAACTGCTCGAAACTTGGACTCAGGAACAGGACGCAGTCATTCAACTACTCGAGAGTGGGACACAGGAACAGGAGGCAGTCATTCAACTGTTGGAGACTGGGACACAGGAACAGGAGGCAGTCATTCAACTGCAGGGGACTGTGACACAGGAACAGGAGGCAGTCACTCAACTGCACGAGACAGGGACACAGGAACAGGAGACAGTCATTCATCTGTTCGAGACTGGGACACAGGAACAGGAGGCAGTCATTCGACTGCTCAAAACTGGGATACAGGATCAGGACACACTCATTCAACTGCTCGAGACTGGTACACCGGAACAGGAGGCACTCAGTCAACTGCTCGAGACTGGGACACAGGAACAGGAGGCAGTCACTCAACAGCACGAGACTGGGTCACAGAAACAAGAGGCAGTCATTGGACTGCTCAAGACTGGGACACAGGAACAGGAGGGAGTCACTCAACTGCTCGAGACTGGGACACAGAAACATGAGGCAGTCACTCAACTGCTCGAGACTGGGACACAGGAACAGGAGGCAGTCACTCAACCGCTCGAAACTGGGACACACGAACAGGAGGCAGTCACTCAACTGCTCGAGACTGGGACACAGGAACAGGAGGGCGTTACTCAACTGCTCAAGACTAGGACACAGGAACAGGAGGCAGTCATTCAACTGCTCGAGACTGGGACACAGGAACAGTAGGCAGTCATTCAACTGCTCGAGACTGGGACACAGGAACAGGAGGCAGTCACTCAACAGCTCGAGACTGGGACACAGAAACAAGAGGCAGTCATTCGACTGCTCAACACTGGGACACAGGAACAGGAGGGAGTCACTCAGCTGCTCGAGACTGGGACACAGAAACATGAGGCAGTCACTCAACTGCTCGAGACTGGGACACAGGAACAGGAGGCAGTTAGTCAACCGCTCGAAACTGGGACACACGAACAGGAGGCCGTCACTCAACTGCTCGAGACTGGGACATAGGAAAAGAAGGCAGGCACTCAACTGCTCGAGACTGGGACACCGGAACAGGAGGCGGTCACTCAACTGCTTGAAACTGGGACACAGGAAAAGAAGGCAAGCACTCAACTGATCGAGACTGGGACACCGGAGGAGGAGGCAGTCACTCAACTGCTCGAAACTGGGACGCAGGAACAGGACGCAGTCATTCAATTGCTCGAGACTGTGACACAGAAACAGGAGGGTGTTACTCAACTGCTCGAGAGTGGGACACAGGAACAGGCGGCAGTCTTTCAACTGCTAGAGACTGGGACACAGGAACAGGAGGCAGTCATTCAACTGTTAGAGACTGTGACACAGGAACAGGAGGCAGTCACTCAACTGCTCGAGACAGGGACACAGGAACAGGAGGCAGTCACTCAACTGCTCGAGACTGGGTCACAGAAACAAGAGGCAGTCATTCGACTGCTCAAGACTGGGACACAGGAGCAGGAGGGAGTCACTCAACTGCTCGAGACTGGGACACAGAAACATGAGGCAGTCACTCAACTGCTCGAGATTGGGATACAGGAACAGGAGGCAGTTACTCAACTGCTCGAGACTCGGTCACGGAAACAAGAGGCAGTCATTCGACTGCTCGAGACCGGGACACACGAACAGGAGGCAGCCACCCAACTGCTCGAAACTGGGACACAGAAACATGATGCAGTCACACAACTGCTCGATACTGGGACACAGGAACAGGAGGCAGTCACTCAACCGCTCGAGACTGGGACACACGAACAGGAGGCAGTCACTCAACTGCTCGAGACTGGGACACAGGAACAGGAGGGCGTTACTCAACTGCTCAAGACTAGGACACAGGAACAGGAAGCAGTCATTCAACTGCTCGAGACTGGGACACAGGAACAGTAGGCAGTCATTCAACTGCTCGAGACTGGGACACAGGAACAGGAGGCAGTCAGTCAACCGCTCGAAACTGGGACAGACGAACAGGAGGCAGTCACTCAACTGCTCGAGACTGGGACATAGGAAAAGAAGGCAGGAACTCAACTGCTCGAGACTGGGACCCAGGAACAGGAGGCAGTCACTCAACTGCTTGAGACTGGGACACAGGAACAGGAGGGAGTCACTCAGCTGCTCAAGACTGGGACACAGAAATATGTGGCAGTCACTCAACTGCTCGAGACTGGGACACAGGAACAGGAGGCGGTCACTCAACTGCTTGAAACTGGGACACAGGAAAAGAAGGCAAGCACTCAACTGATCGAGACTGGGACACCGGAAGAGGAGGCAGTCACTCAACTGCTCGAAACTGGGACACAGGAACAGGACGCAGTCATTCAACTGCTCGAGACTGGGACACAGGAACAGGAGGCAGTCACTAAACTGCTCGAGACTGGGACACAGAAACAGGAGGCAGTCACTCACCGACTCGAAACTGGGACACAGGAATAGAAGGCTGGCACTCAACTGCTCGAGACTGGGACACAGGAACAGGAGGGCGTTACTCAACTGCTCGAGACTTGGACAGGAACAGGAGGCAGTCACTCAACTGATAGAAACTGGGACACAGGAAAAGAAGGCAGGCACTCAACTGCTCGAGACTGTGACATAGAAACAGGAGGGTGTTACTCAACTGCTTGAGAGTGGGACACAGGAACAGGAGGAAGCTATACAACTGCTAGAGACTGGGACACAGGAACAGGAGGCAGTCATTCAACTGCTAGAGACTGTGACACAGGAACAGGAGGCAGTCACTCATCTGTTCGAGACTGGGACACAGGAACAGGAGGTGAGTCACTCAACCGCTCGAAACTGGGACACACGAACAGGAGGCAGTCACTCAACTGCTCGAGACTGGGACACAGGAACAGGAGGGCGTTACTCAACTGCTCAAGACGAGTTCACAGGAACAGGAAGCAGTCATTCAACTGCTCGAGACTGGGACACAGGAACAGTAGGCAGTCATTCAACTGCTCGAGACTGGGACACAGGAACAGGAGGCAGTCACTCAACAGCTCGAGACTGGGTCACAGAAACAAGAGGCAGTCATTTGACTGCTCAACACTGGGACACAGGAACAGGAGGCAGTCACTCAGCTGCTCGAGACTGGGACACAGAAACATGAGGCAGTCACTCAACTGCTCGAGTCTGGGACACAGGAACAGAAGGCAGTCACTCAACCGCTCGAAACTGGGACACACGAACAGGAGGCAGTCACTCAACTGCTTGAGACTGGGACATAGGAAAAGAAGGCTGGCACTCAACTGCTCGTGACTGGGACACAGGAACAGGAGGCAGTCACTCAACTGCTTGAGACTGGGACACAGGAACAGGAGGCGGTCACTCAACTGCTTGAAACTGGGACACAGGAAAAGAAGGCAGGCACTGAACTGATCGAGACTGGGACACCGGAAGAGGAGACAGTCACTCAACTGCTCGAAACTTGGACTCAGGAACAGGACGCAGTCATTCAACTACTCGAGAGTGGGACACAGGAACAGGAGGCAGTCATTCAACTGCTGGAGACTGGGACACAGGAACAGGAGGCAGTCATTCAACTGCTAGGGACTGTGACACAGGAACAGGAGGCAGTCACTCAACTGCACGAGACAGGGACACAGGAACAGGAGACAGTCATTCATCTGTTCGAGACTGGGACACAGGAACAGGAGGCAGTCATTCGACTGCTCAAAACTGGGATACAGGATCAGGACACACTCATTCAACTGCTCGAGACTGGTACACAGGAACAGGAGGCAGTCACTCAACAGCACGAGACTGGGTCACAGAAACAAGAGGCAGTCATTGGACTGCTCAAGACTGGGACACAGGAACAGGAGGGAGTCACTCAACTGCTCGAGACTGGGACACAGAAACATGAGGCAGTCACTCAACTGCTCGAGACTGGGACACAGGAACAGGAGGCAGTCACTCAACCGCTCGAAACTGGGACACACGAACAGGAGGCAGTCACTCAACTGCTCGAGACTGGGACACAGGAACAGGAGGGCGTTACTCAACTGCTCAAGACTAGGACACAGGAACAGGAGGCAGTCATTCAACTGCTCGAGACTGGGACACAGGAACAGTAGGCAGTCATTCAACTGCTCGAGACTGGGACACAGGAACAGGAGGCAGTCACTCAACAGCTCGAGACTGGGTCACAGAAACAAGAGGCAGTCATTCGACTGCTCAACACTGGGACACAGGAACAGGAGGGAGTCACTCAGCTGCACGAAAATGGGAAACAGGAACAGGAGGCAGTCACTCAACTGCTCGAGACTGGGACACAGGAACAGGAGGCAGTTAGTCAACCGCTCGAAACTGGGACACACGAACAGGAGGCCGTCACTCAACTGCTCGAGACTGGGACATAGGAAAAGAAGGCAGGCACTCAACTGCTCGAGATTGAGACACCGGAACAGGAGGCGGTCACTCAACTGCTTGAAACTGGGACACAGGAAAAGAAGGCAAGCACTCAACTGATCGAGACTGGGACACAGGAAGAGGAGGCAGTCACTCAACTGCTCGAAACTGGGACGCAGGAACAGGACGCAGTCATTCAATTGCTCGAGACTGTGACACAGAAACAGGAGGGTGTTACTCAACTGCTCGAGAGTGGGACACAGGAACAGGCGGCAGTCTTTCAACTGCTAGAGACTGGGACACAGGAACAGGAGGCAGTCATTCAACTGTTCGAGACTGTGACACAGGAACAGGAGGCAGCCACTCAACTGCTCGAGACAGGGACACAGGAACAGGAGACAGTCATTCATCTGTTCGAGACTGGGACACAGGAACAGGAGGCAGTCACTCAACAGCACGAGACTGGGTCACAGAAACAAGAGGCAGTCATTGGACTGCTCAAGACTGGGACACAGGAACAGGAGGGAGTCACTCAACTGCTCGAGACTGGGACACAGAAACATGAGGCAGTCACTCAACTGCTCGAGACTGGGACACAGGAACAGGAGGCAGTCACTCAACCGCTCGAAACTGGGACACACGAACAGGAGGCAGTCACTCAACTGCTCGAGAGTGGGACACAGGAACAGGAGGGCGTTACTCAACTGCTCAAGACTAGGACACAGGAACAGGAGGCAGTCATTCAACTGCTCGAGACTGGGACACAGTAACAGTAGGCAGTCATCCAACTGCTCGAGACTGGGACACAGGAACAGGAGGCAGTCACTCAACAGCTCGAGACTGGGTCACAGAAACAAGAGGCAGTCATTCGACTGCTCAACACTGGGACACAGGAACTGGAGGGAGTCACTCAGCTGCTCGAGACTGGGACACAGAAACATGAGGCAGTCACTCAACTGCTCGAGACTGGGACACAGGAACAGGAGGCAGTTAGTCAACCGCTCGAAACTGGGACACACGAACAGGAGGCCGTCACTCAACTGCTCGAGACTGGGACATAGGAAAAGAAGGCAGGCACTCAACTGCTCGAGACTGGGACACCGGAACAGGAGGCGGTCACTCAACTGCTTGAAACTGGGACACAGGAAAAGAAGGCAAGCACTCAACTGATCGAGACTGGGACACCGGAAGAGGAGGCAGTCACTCAACTGCTCGAAACTGGGACGCAGGAACAGGACGCAGTCATTCAATTGCTCGAGACTGTGACACAGAAACAGGAGGGTGTTACTCAACTGCTCGAGAGTGGGACACAGGAACAGGCGGCAGTCTTTCAACTGCTAGAGACTGGGAAACAGGAACAGGAGGCAGTCATTCAACTGTTAGAGACTGTGATACAGGAACAGGAGGCAGTCACTCAACTGCTCGAGACAGGGACACAGGAACAGGAGGCAGTCTCTCAACTGCTCGAGACTGGGTCACCGGAACAGGAGGCGGTCACTCAACTGCTTGAAACTGGGACACAGGAAAAGAAGGCAAGCACTCAACTGATCGAGACTGGGACACCGGAAGAGGAGGCAGTCACTCAACTGCTCGAAACTGGGACGCAGGAACAGGACGCAGTCATTCAATTGCTCGAGACTGTGACACAGAAACAGGAGTGTGTTACTCAACTGCTCGAGAGTGGGACACAGGAACAGGCGGCAGTCTTTCAACTGCTAGAGACTGGGACACAGGAACAGGAGGCAGTCATTCAACTGTTTGAGACTGTGACACAGGAACAGGAGGCAGTCACTCAACTGCTCGAGACAGGGACACAGGAACAGGAGGCAGTTACTCAACTGCTCGAGACTGGGTCACAGAAACAAGAGGCAGTCATTCGACTGCTCAAGACTGGGACACAGGAACAGGAGGGAGTCACTCAACTGCTCGAGACTGGGACACAGAAACATGAGGCAGTCACTCAACTGCTCGAGACTGGGACACAGGAACAGGAGGCAGTCACACAACCGCTCGAAACGGACACACGAACAGGAGGCAGTCACTCAACTGCTCGAGACTGGGACACAGAAACAGAAGGGCGTTACTCAACTGCTCAAGACTAGGACACAGGAACAGGAGGCAGTCTTTCAACTGCTCGAGACAGGGACACAGGAACAGTAGGCAGTCATTCAACTGCTCGAGACTGGGACACAGGAACAGGAGGCAGTCACTCAACAGCTCGAGACTGGGACACAGGAACAGGAGGCAGTCACTCAACCGCTCGAAACTGGGAAACACGAAAAGGAGGCAGTCACTCAACTGCTCGAGTCTGGGACATAGGAAAAGAAGGCAGGCACTCAACTGCTCGAGACTGGGACACAGGAACAGGAGGCAGTCACTCAACTGCTTGAGACTGGGTCACAGGAACAGGAGGCAGTCATTCAACTGCTAGAGACTGGGACACAGGAACAGGAGGCAGTCATTCAACTGCTAGAGACTGTGACACAGGAACAGGAGGCAGTCACTCAACTGCTCGAGACTCGGTCACAGAAACAAGAGACAGTCATTCGACTGCTCGAGACTGGGACACAGAAACAGGAGGGAGTCACTCAACTGCTCGAGACTGGGACACAGAAACATGAGGCAGTCACTCAACTGCTCGAGACTGGGACACAGGAACAGGAGGCGGTCACTCAACTGCTTGAAACTGGGACACAGGAAAAGAAGGCAAGCACTCAACTGATCGAGACTGGGACACCGGAAGAGGAGGCAGTCACTCAACTGCTCGAAACTGGGACACAGGAACAGGACGCAGTCATTCAACTGCTCGAGACTGGGACACAGGAACAGGAGGCAGTCACTAAACTGCTCGAGACTGGGACACAGAAACAGGAGGCAGTCACTCAACGACTCGAAACTGGGACACAGGAATAGAAGGCTGGCACTCAACTGCTCGAGACTGGGACACAGGAACAGGAGGGCGTTACTCAACTGCTCGAGACTTGGACAGGAACAGGAGGCAGTCACTCAACTGATAGAAACTGGGACACAGGAAAAGAAGGCAGGCACTCAACTGCTCGAGACTGTGACACAGAAACA